>NW_022103906.1:23350188-23351965 GCF_000313985.2 Echinops telfairi
GCCTCAGGCCCGCCCTGCGCCACGTCCCACCCCTCCTCCGCCGGACCCCTGCCACTCACCGGGCCGGCGGCCGCTGCTCGGGGAACCGTCTTCGGGGCGCCCGGGAGCTCTGCGTGGGGAGGCGGGGAGCGGGGAGGTGTGGCCGGTCAGTGGGGGGACGGGGACGCCGCGTCCCAGCAAGGCAGCCGCCGCCTCCTCCTCCGGAAAAGTTAGTAGGTGGGAGGGGAGCGGGGTGGGAAGGGAGGGCGGGAGGGAGGGGAGGGGCGGGAGAGGGAGGAGGGACGCGGGGTCCTAGAGACTCCCGCACACGGGACTGGGTGTGGGTGTGGGGGAGCAGTGGGCGGGAACCGTTTGGAAAAAGAGAGACTTGGGCCTTTTAGGATGGGGGAGGGCTCTGAGGGCGGGGTGGAGCGGGGCGCGGCCAAGGGGGTGGTAGGGGGAGCCCAGGCACCCGGACGTCAGACTGACGTGGACGTAATCCTCCTGACTGGGCTCTTAGGGGTCACTGGGGAAAGGGAACGCCCTGTGCTTCGCGGAGGATGAAGTTTACCCCGGGTCACCTCCGCTGCCAGCCCTCCCACCCGAGCCCTGGGCAAGGGGAGGTGCCTTCTGGTCCGGCCCCCTGCTGAGAAGTTGCCTTTCCGTCCCAGATAAAGGGAATCCCTACATTTTAACCACATCCCTGAGAGCCAAGGTCGGTACCTTGGGGGAGGGCAGCCGGGTCTCTATCGCCCGCAGGTCCTTGTCCAGCTCTGCGCTCAGCTGGGCTAGCTCTCTCTCCAGCAGGACCTGGAGGGCGGTGAGGGGAGAGACTTCAGGAACAATGCAGGACAGAGGGGGCATGCCATACCTGGATAAAAAGGCAGGTCTCTGGGCCCAGGGCTAGCCCAGGCCCCCTGCCTATGGGTGAGTGAGCTTTAGGGTGTCAAGAGAGAACCTAGCCCCTGGCATGGACCGCTCGGCGAGCCCTCCCTCCTGATCTCGGGCTACATCTCTGTTCACAAGCCACAGCCGCCTGTTCCTCTCCCACTTTTTCAGGCTTTCCATACACTGGCGTCACTGCCCCCACGCAGCAGGCCCTTCCACTGCCCACCTAGGCTGCTGTTTTACTGCCCGCCCCCCCAGGCCCCGCCCTGGCTTATACTTCTCCCCGCCCAGAAGGCCTCTCTGCTTGGCTGAGCTTTGGATCTTTGGAGAGCCTGGCCCCACCCCCATCCATGCTTTCTGAGGAGTCTAGTCCACAGTGGCCACTATGGTTTACTGGACATCAACTGTCATGGGGAACAGGTCACAGTAGAGCCTCCAGGCTTGGAAGAAAGGCCAGGCAACCAACTCCTAAAACCCTGGGGGTCACAGCTGTTGACCACACACTGATGCCGGGAGGGCTCAGGCCCAGGCCACATTGCCTTTCATCAGACACGGGCTGCCTTCTGTGGTCTTGGCCTGCGAACCCCTCCCAGGATTTCCCTCATTACCACCACCCCCCACCCCAGCATTGCTGTCTCCCCTCTCCACTCCACCCACCCCACCAACACTCACCTCAATGGGCTGGACTGACTTATCAGCAGGTTCCTCCACCAGCGGTTTCTTCGGCTGAAGGGTAAGGAGGAATGTTTCAGAGACAGTGTACCTGCTGGGGCTGTGTCCACTCCCAGAGGCCCCTGTGCACACTCACCCTCTGCCCTGTCTCTAGTTCTTGCATGAACTGGTTCCAGGACTCTTCTTTCCAGACATTGTCCGCCTTCTCTCGGTGTCTGGACACCTGCATGGAGGTGGG
>NW_022103906.1:23352065-23364884 GCF_000313985.2 Echinops telfairi
GCCAGACACCGACCAGGCTGAGAAGGCAGGTGTCCAGGTCCTGATCCACCCCAACCCCCGTGGGTGTTCTGCAAGGGATTCTGGGATTCACAGGACAGAAGACAGGCTCAAAGGCTCAAAGGGGTCTTGGCCAGGCAACAGAAAACTACCTGATTTGGGGTCTGGAGCGGAGAGGAGGGTACTCCAGAGTTATAGTTGGACCTGCTTCCAGGAAACTCTTCAGAGAGGTTCCAGCTTCTTCTGAAGAAATGAAAGAGCATCTCCTCAGTTTCCTCTCAGGGAACAGAGCCCTGGTGAGGCAACTGCACGCCACATGCACACACACACATGCACATATACACATACACCAGCACTTACTCAGGCTGAGGAAGCGGTGGTCAGTAGTGGGACGTGTTCAGATCTCCTCTGAACATGACGCTTGCTTAGTAGCCATGCTGCCTTTGGGCAGGTCCCTAAACTCCCCTAGCCTCGGTTCAGAAGCTGTGACATGGGACTCATCCCTCCTGCAGCAGGGAGTGGGGAAGCTGAGATGGGACATCTGGGTGAAGTGCCCAGGAGAGTGGCACTTGGTAAACTACCCAAGTTGTATTTCTGTCTGAACCTCTGACCTTGGCTGAGTAGGTGTGTGCGCCTTTGGCAAGGCTGCTGTTTCCACTGCTTGGCTGAGGGGGTCTTACCCAGCAGCATCGGTGAGGGCATATTCTAAGGAAGACGCCCAGGGCACTGACAGGCTGTGGGCCCTGGGAAAATTCTCTTCCCCCGCCTCAGTTCCATGGACTCAGTGACCTTGTCTGTGAAAACACCCAGCCTAGGAAGGCCTGCCCTGTCCCTAGGGGTTCCCAGCTTTACGCGCGTAAGCCCTTCTTGGCCGGCGTAGTGTTCCAGCTTCTGTTGTTCTTTACAGTTTCCACCAGGCTTATCAAATAATGGAATGCCTGACCCGAGGGTCCGGCTCTGCTGATGCTCATTATGATTCTGTTCTGAATTGAGCAATAATAGATGTGAAAATGAGGATGGGTTTAGACATGCCTAGTTGACGGAAGCCCTATTCATAATGAAATGGGGACAACGGAGGCTTACTATGTGTCAAGTAGGACATGGGACCTCTTTCAGCCCTCCCGGCAACCCTATGACCCCCATTTAACAGACAGGGATACTGAACCTCCATTGGTTACACTGCCCAAGGTCGCATGCCTCCTGGGAGCGCTCTAGTTCCAGCCCACATCCTTCCCCATGATGCTAATGCCAGGGTCAGTGATGGTGCCCTCCCTGGCAACCCCTCCCCTCACAGAGTTAACTTTGAGAGCAAGACTCCTGATTCCTTCCCAAAGTCATCCTAAGCCCTGGCAGCCTGATGAGCTTTCAAGATTTGCACAGAAGAAAGGCATTTCCTCCAGAACCTCCCTCAGTGTCTGGAGAAGACTGGTGGGACATATGGGTCCCTCCCTACCCTTCTCAGAGCGCTGCCCACCCTGTAGGACCTGTGAATTTGAGGAGGTGATGAGTTCCTGCCACCGACCACAAATGTGCCATGGGCATTCTGACAAGGAATGGGTGCCAGGTCCCCTGCCTGCCTTTGGCCCTAGAAGAGAAGGCATCCTGCCTGGTGCCAGGCCCGGCTCCACCATTCCAAGGCGGCGCCAGCTGTGGCCACCAGGGAGCGCCCGTCCCCAAGGGAAGCGTGACCGAGTCCCCTCGTGCCCCTTTCCCCACCGGGGAGCTCACCCGCTCAGAGTTGCAGTGGGGCCTGTCCTGGGGGTAGATCTGCGGGTGAGCCCGGGGTGAGCAGCAGCTGTGGATGCAACAGATGAGAAAACCCCACTGCAAGTGAGGGGAGACAGCACTGCAGGCAGCCGGAGCTGGATTTGAGGCTGGGGCTGGGGGCCCCTGGGTTTCCCGGTTAAGGTCTCTTGTGCAACGTGGAGTACAGAGGGCTTCACATGCTTTTAAAAATGTCTGTGGGGGTAAGTTATCTCTGGTTGCCAGGTGAGGTAGGAGAGTCCCAGAGAAATCAAATCATCACGGGGGTGGAGTGGGGAGGGACAGAGTTAGTGGGTCCTTCCTTCGGTGGGTCGCTGGGCTGCTTGCTCGGACCAGGCTATTAACCAGGGTGAGAAAAGGGGCTTGGTGCTCACGGAAAATGAGCCCCCAGGCTCCTCTAGTGGGACTATCCCAAATGGGGAAGAGCCGAAGCCCTGCTGCACACCCCAGCCTCAGCCAGGTAGGACGCTGGGAGGTATTTTTGAGCTGGGGAGACTGGCACCCCCTCACCTTTAGGTGGCTCCTCCAATGTCCAGTCCAGCTGCAGGTCTGTGAGGATAGAAAGGACGCTAGTCAGAAGCAAGCCCTGCTGGAAGGCAGCTCCTGCCTGGAGCTGGGGGCGGAGGGAGGGGCTGAGTCAGGGCCTAAAGAATGTCCCTAGGGAGGGAAGGAATTAGGAGGGCCGCTCTCTGGAGGGCCTGAAATGCTTCTGGCCAACTCGAGGGCCTGGGCAAACCAACGCCCTGGCAGCCCTGGGCAGCCCAGACTGCCCTGCTCTTCCCTCCCTGGTTCCTCACCTCCTTCTCCCTGAACTTTCTGACCACCCTGGCCCTGTCAGGTGTGAGGAATGTGACACCCTAGTCCCCCTCTTTCCCTTCCTGTTCCCACTTCTAAATTCTTATCTTCCCTTCCTGGCCCAGTCCTCATGGCACTCAGGAATTTCTGGGGTAGAAATCTGGCCAACACTGGAGATCCCCTTGCAGAGGGGTCTCAGGGAGGAGATGAGCCAGTCAGGGTGCGATGTAACAATGATGAGAAATACAACTTTCCTCTAGTTCCTAAAGGTTTCCTCCCCGCTCCCACTACCATGACTTGAATTCTATCTTGCAAGACTGGCTAGACCAGAGGAGGTACACTGGTACAGATAGGAACTGAAAATACAGGGAATCCAGGACGGATGAGCCCTATAGGACCAGTGGTGTGAGTGGCAAAACAGGGAGGGTAAAGGGAGAATGGGTAGGAAAGAGGGAACCGATTACATGGAACTGTGTGTGACCTTCTCCCTGGGGGACAGACAACCGAAAAGTGGATGAAGGGAGACGTCGGACAGGGCAAGATATGACAAAATACCCATTTATAAACTATCAAGGGCACATGCGGGAGGGGGGAGCGGGAGGGAGGGGAAAAATGAGGACCTAATGTCGGGGGTTTAAATGGAGAGAAAATGTTTTGAGAAACGATGTACAAATGCGCTTTACACAATTGATGTGTGTATGGATTGGGATAACAGTTGTATGAGCCCCTAATAAAATGTTAAAAAATAAAAAAAAAGAAATCTGGCCAAAACTGTTGACCAGCCAACCCCTCTAACCCCTATGCACACAGATATGGTGCAAGAGCCCCACATTCCACCTAAATCAGGACACTTCTTTGCCCCTCACACCTTCCCCCAGCTCCTGGAGTTCTCTGTTCTTCCTTCCTTAGGGCATTAGACTGTCCGCAATGCACTCACTACCTCCGAATTCTGACTCCCGTTCTTTCTAGCTAGGCCCTGGCGGTGACCCCCACATTCCCAGTGGAACGGTCCATTCTTTCTTGGTCTTAACGCCACCTGCCAACCGTGTATATCACAGTGGTTCCCGCCTTCCTTTCTCACTGGGCTTTAGGGAGACCACACTCCTTTGGGGTTCTCCTCCCTGCTCTCTGGCTGCAGCTCCTCACAGTCAGCTTTGCTGGGTCCTGCTCAGCTCTCAAGCCCCTTACCCGCAGGGCCTTGGGACACAGGCTGTGGGCCTCTCTGCCCCTGCATCAGCATTCTTCCCTAGATGGTCCTGCCAAGTCGCAGGGCTTTAAAATACCAAGTGACTCACAACCCTGGCTGCACATTAGGATGACACATACCCGGCTCTGAGGCCTGTGCCTCCCGGGGCTTCACAAACTGTCCTACTGGTGTTCAAGTTTAAAATCGACTCAGTTCTTCTCTCTCAGGCCCCGCCCAGTTTACCAGCAAATCCACGTGACTCTCTTCAGAGCAAGGAGCTGAGGTGGAGTGACGGTGAACTGGTCAGGTACTATGGCTCTTCAAAACCACCAGGGGCTCCACGGGAGGGAAAACTCTGCATCTGCTCTCAGCCTTGGGAACACACGAGGGGCAGATTCGCCTCGATGACCTCCAACAACAGGGGCAGCCTTCAGGCTGCATCGTGAATCCTACTGCGTCCCACATCAGGTTCATTGCCACAGTCCTGATCCAGGACACGGCCACCTCCGGTCTGGATGAAGGCACGTGCCTCCAAACCGGTGCCCTGCGTCCACCTCTGTCCTTGCCATCGGCTCCACAATGCAGCCACTGTAATCCAGGCATGTTGCTTTCTCCGCCAGGTCCTGTACAATGGCCTTAGCTCTCTGACGTTGTCTCTGAACACATCCCCCCTCTCGCTCATCCAGGCTCTTCTGTTCTAGAACTTGCTAGACATGCTTCTGCTCTGGGACTCCCTCGGCCAAGCATGTGCCTTGCTAGCTCCCTGGCAGGCCACTCTTTCACTTTCTCAGAGCTCTGCCCAGAGGGGCCTTTCCCAGCCCTCCTGTGTCAGGTAGCTGCCTCCTGGCAACACTGGGAGTGCCACTGACCCCTTCCCACCACTTGCCACACTAAATATCCCTCCGTCTAATGTGTCTCTCCCTCTCTAGAGGGGCAAGGACATTGCCCTTTTGTTGGTGTTGTTACATGGCCAACCTTCCATGTGAAAGATTTGGGTCCTGTGGCGTGGGTGATTGTAGGTCCACCTTTATCTGTATGTAAGCATGGAGGTGGAGTCCAACCTGTCAGTCAATCAGGTTGCAGCCTGATGATGCCCCTCCTTAGGAGTGTGGCATTTTTATAAGGAAGAAGTTGGGAACTTCCGTCTCTCTGGCCCCTCTCCTTCCTGCTTGCTAGGACTCTCCCTGCCTCCAGGGACAGCTCTGTGTGGGCTGCCTGACGGTGAGAGCCACCTCGGTGCCCTGCCATGTGTCCACGGATCTTGTATCCATGTAACTGCACCATCGGCCTGTGATCGTTCTATAAACCCACCTCACATTTCAACATCATCAGCCTACAGCTACGTGAGTCTTCGGAGGGCTCTGGCCAGCATTGGACTTACGGACTTGAGTTGGACTGGGCTGGGATGCCTTAGGGATAGCGCTTTCTTATACATAAATGGGTGTCATGGACTTGTTTCTCTAGACAACACAGCCTAACACAGGTTCCATCCCCATCAATGCACTTCATGCACGATCTCCACCCACCTGTCAGTTGAGCTCATGTGGGGCTCTAGTGCCAGTGCTTTTGGCAGAGCTTCCGGACTAAGACAGACTTTGAAGAAAACCTGGCCATCTGAGAATCAGCCAACAAAAACCTTCTGGGTGACAACCATCAGATCCACAACCAATCACAGGAGCAACACAGGACCACACAGCGTTTTGTTCTGCCACGTGCAGGACACGGTGGGTCAGGGCCCAACCAGAAAGCAGCCAAGAACAAGCACTCTCCATACCTAACACAGTGCTGGCCACAGACTCAGTGCTCAGTAAGTCCGCAAGGGGCTGACTAGCTGAAGGAGTCAGCTCATGGGCAGAGCGCAGGCACCTGGCAGGTGCCTGCCATGCCACAGGAAGAGGAACGGCCCACGGATGGTGCGATTTCAGTCTGGCAGGGAAATCAGTTTCAAAGAAAGGGCTTTCTTCTCAGGGCTCTTGTAGGGACACCAGGGGACAGACAGTGTCTGGCCACTAACCCATAGGAGGCCCTGCTGTGCCCCTGAGTACCAGGGCTGGGGGTCAGTAGGGATGCTTTCTGTGGTCAGTTTTAGGGACCACAGGGCCTAGGGTGAGTGGGGAAGGGGCCCCGGAGCAGGTTAGTTTCCTTCTGTAGCCCTCCTTCCCCAAGCCCAGTGGGGCAGGGAGGGCCCCAGGGGTGGGGTGGAGGGTGGGGGGGGTGTCTCACCTGGCATTTTCCGATGAATCTGCTGGAACATTTTCCGGTACCAGTCCCTGGGGCTATTGACACTCTGGGATGAGAAGAGGCAAGGTCAGGTCTCACTGCTCAGCACTCCCCGTATCAAGCTGAGACATTTCCCCCAAATGAGCCCTCTCTCTGGCCACCCTCAAAGCCCCAGTGGGTGGGCTGGTGAGCTTCTCTGCTGTGACATCCTTAATAACCGTGACTGTGTGTGACATGTTTATACAAGTGGAATATGGAAAGATGTACATCAAAGTATATACGATGATTCATAATGATGAGATGTTGGGTTCACATTTTTTTTTCTCTTTCCATTGATTTTATTGTGCTTTATGTAAAACTGCACAGCAAATCAGCACAGTGGGCTAAGCTTTGGGCTGCTAACTGCCAGGCCGGCAGTTCAAACCCACCAGCTGCTCTGTGGGAGAAAGTTGAGGCAGTCTGCTCCCATGGGGATTGACAGTCTCAGAAATCGGTAAGCAGCCGTCCTACTTAGTCCCATGGCGTGGCTGTGAGTCAGACCTGACTCGATGCATTCTGTGCATTGTTTAGGTGTTGGTTTAAATGTTTCATTGTGAATTAGGTGAGGGTTGACAGAGCAGGTCACCAGTTTGACATTTAACAACTCTTAGGCGTTTTGTTTTGATTCCTGAAATTCAGCCCCCACCACATCCCATCCCAGCTCCCACTCGCTCCCTGCGTCCTGTTTCTAGCCCTGAACTTTGCCGTTGGGTAAATGCTGCCCCTTAGAGCCTAAATGGCTGATTCTTCTTCTTTTTATAATTTAAACATGTTTTTAACTTGTAATGTTCAATATTTTATACACATATACTTATATACACATGGGTACTTCAAACATTGGTGGGGAAATTCCATTATCTTTTCATTCCAGGTTGACGTTCCGACACGAGGGTGAATTTAGTTCCAGACCTGATGAATGACTGAGTCTTGGGGACCCCTAGTCTCTACTTAACTAGAAACCCTGTTCTTTTTCTATGATTTTGGAGTTCTGCTCCACATTGTTCTCCCCTCTATCCAGGTTCCTTCTAAGGGGATCCTTTCAGAGCAGTTGGTAGTTGTGGTAGTTAGATAATCAGGTGTCAATTTGAGAGGGTTACGAGTGAAGGGGTGGAGTCTGGTCAGTCAATTGGGTCAAAACCAATGAGGCCTCTGTGTGGGTATGGCCTTCTCCTGAGAACTCTGGGAACTCCTGTACTTCTTCCTTGGAGGCGGGAGACATACTCTCTCTCTGCTCAGTCCCTGAGAGATGCTTTACTGACAAGACACGTGGTGCTACACCCTGGGAGCTGGAGAAGTCACATGGACCTACCCTGATGCAACCAGACCTCTGGAGCCAGAGCACCCCTGTCTACGCTGAGATGCTTACACCACCACTGGATCCACAAGACTTCCAACCCACTGGCCTGTGATCCTCCTGCATTTGGCATCATTGCATGTGTTTTGTGAGTCTGAAGAGGACTTTGTAGAATGGTATTGGACATATGGGCTAATATTAAACTTACAGGCTTGATCTGGACTGGGCTGGGACGTGTTCTCAATATTCATTTGCTCTTGTAAATAAACCTCTTTCTTATACACATATGACTATGAATTTGTTTCTCTAGTCTACCCAGACTAACACAGTAGTGGTAGCTGGGCACCGTCTAGTTCTTCTGGTCTCAGGGTTGGGGGACTGGTGTTTGTGTGCTGTCAGTCTAGCCCATGGGACGTTTTCCACTGTCCTCACTCTTCCTCCCTCTGAATGGGAGGAGACCAAGGGCTGCCCCTGAGATGGTTGCTCACAAGCTTTTAAGACCCCAGTCGCTTAGTGTCTGTTTTTTTAACCAAATTTTTGAGCAAATTGTTCGGTGATACCGGCTGTCGTTTTCAAAATGTGTCAGCACTCCTTACTTCCATTCCATCTGGTCTGGTTTCCCGGAGGTAGTTTCCCATCCCTCCTTGACGTTGCACTTGTGGTAGATGGGTAAGTGTTAACCGTTGGGTCTCATGTAGTTGATTGTTGGAGGGAACTCATGACTCGTGAGTGCTACTATTTATTTTGTAAGACCAGGTCTTATTTGGCTGAAGGGTGGCTCACATAAGTAGCTTCAATTCCAAACTCCAAGGCGATCTGAGGACAACAGTCTTCAGGGTTCCTCTAGTTTCCTGCAGTCCAGTGGGTCTGGACTTTTGATGGAATTTGAGTTTTGTCCTACATGTTTCTTCCATTCCAGCTGGGACTTTCTAGCATGTCCCTGGTCAGACTGGTTAGTATTGGTAGTCAGGCACCATCTAGTCCTTTGGGCTCCTGGGTTGAAAGTGTCGTGTGGTTTGTTAGGGTTATGAGTCCCGTAGATAGGGTTCTTCTTTGATTGTCACTGGCTTCTCTTGCTCCACAGGAGTAGAGACCACGCGGGGAGGTGAAATTGCTGGCTACAGCTCTTCTGTCCTTAATCTGTGTAACTCCTCATGTGCAAATAAGATGTAGACGATCCTAACTCAATAGTTGGTCCGTTTTACCATTCCGATGGGTATAAGTGAGTCATCTCAAGCAGGAAGGGACGAATCCTATGACTATCAAGAAATTAGAGCCGTGTGTGTGTGTGTGTGTGTGTGTGTGTGTGTGTGTGGTGTGTGGTGAGCCTGAAGTGGCAGAGGCCACAGCACTAAGACGGTGTGACAGACCAGAGGTTGCAGAGGACCTGCATGAAGACCACGAGGCAAAGCAGTGGGTGGACTGAAGAGCAAAGCTGAGTGCCTTCGGGCAGGAGGTTGACTAGTAGAGTGGGGTCCCCTTTGGAGCACCCAAAGGGGACTTGTTATACTTGCCCAAGTAGGGAAGAGGCCAAGGGACCATACAATTGGGAGGCCGAGACCACAGAGAGATGTGCCTGCTGCCATGGATGAGAAGAGGCATTACAAAAGAATTGTATCCTTAACGTTTATGATGCTGACTTGTGGTACCTTAACTTCCATAACAGCTGCCCATCATTGTGAGTACTGTCTGTGAGTTTTTGTGGACAGTGCAATGGATATTGAATCCAGCAGAGAAGTTGAGTGCTGTGCGCGGGCACAGGGCAGTTGGTGTCAGAATAGACTAGAGGCAATTGGAGGGCGGCGCATGTCTGACCTCTGCCTCACAGGACTCATCCTTGGGCAGATGTGGAGGTGCACTCTCCTCCCTGCTATGGCCAGAGGCGATCAGACGTGGTTCCATGCCATCTCTTCCCTCAGCCCAATATTTGTATCGTGGATGGCCACTCTCCATCTCTTTGATGTTTCCTATTTTGAATGCTTCTAACAGAGGGCAACCATAGTTCAGTGGTGGAATGTTCACTTTGCAGGTTGGAGCCCCGGGTTCAGTTCCTGCCCGAACCACCCCTGCAGCCACCCCTGCCCATCAGCAGGGGCTGTATTCTGCTCCGATGTTGACAAGTTTGGGGTGTTTCCAGATGAACACAGACTTGGATGAAAAGCCTGGGAATAAACGGCCAAAAATCACCCCCGGAAACCTCACGGATCACAGCAGGTCTGATCCTAGTGCACGTGGAGGCCTTGGGAGTCAGGGGCTAACTTACAGTAGCTAGTAACAAAAAACGACATTTCCATCAAGAACATGTTTCTATGCAATTAAAAAAAATGTAGTCATAGAGAGAGAGGGGTGATATTTCACACCCCCTGCCTTTCGGAGTCTCAAAACCACTTGGAAGGCAGGAAAGGTATGGTACCGATTTCCGTTTCCAGATGAGAAGGTGGAGGCCTAGTAGCCTTGGCTGGCTTAGGACCTGCAGTGGGTGTGGAGGGGACCCCCACCCCCGAGCCTCGAGCCCTCCATGCCAGCTGGGGTCTCTCTCGGGATTCTCCCACTCCCACAGCTGGTCATTCACACATGCTCAGTTCACTGGCATTGCCAGGCCCCAGAACCCCCAGCTCAGCAGGGGGCCCTGCCAGGCTCAGCCCCCAGAGCACCTGGTGAGAAGTGTAGACCCTGCCCCACAAACCACTGCACAACTAAGACCCTCAAGGCTGCCCCAAATCTGCTGGGGTCCATGACTGCTGAAATCCATCTGTGGCTGAGCCCCGAGGCAGCTGGAATGGTCTGGCTGCAGCCTGTGTTGCCTGCGCTCCTCCCCACCACCCATATTCCTCCGGTCAGTGTGTGTGACCCCGGCCCGGGACTCACAGATCGGGGGGCGATGGGCATGCCGCTCTCATCCACGGGCCCGATTCCCTCATACTTGACCCAGCGCTTGTCCCGATGCCTGCTGTCCTTGGTCCAGGTGGCTGACCAGTCTTGCGCACGCTGTGGGGCAGGAGTCTTCGGGGTCCCCGAGGGCCGGCTCCCAGGGCCTGGCCAGGTCTGATACCAGGCTGCGTCTGTGGGGTTGTGTGCAGGAGAGCATTAACAAAAGACTGGGCCTCCACCTGAACACGTGTGCTCCCTAGCTCTCACAACACAGACCCCTGTGTGCTCCAAAGTTTCAACATCCTGTTACCTTGAGCCTCTGACACAGACGTCACGTCTCCCCAGCCCCACCAGGGACACAGTGTACTTTTTAGTGAAAGGGCATGAAATTCGATGTTGGTTTGAGGGTACCTGCTTCAGCCCTGCCCCACAGTTCTGGAACTGTCCTAAGAGTTTGTGGAATGAGGGCTGGAAGTCTTGATGTGTACAGCATATTGGGGACTTCACAGCTGGGGAGGCAGAAAGGGCATGGGGCCTGGTGGGGATAGGCCTGCATGCAGAGCCGGGCTTGGCCCCTTCCTGGCTGCCTGACCCTGGGCCCCTCAGTCAAGTCCCCGGTGCCTCGGGGTTCACTTCTGGAACTCAAGGGTAACCGTTAGACATGCAGGGACCTTTCAGACTATGCCAGCACGGTGCCTGCCACACAGGCGAGACGAGAGGTTCTCGGTAAGGGACAGTCATCACCAGACACAGCTACAGTGTCCTCGACCTCCCCACAACCTCAGCCCCTCCAAGAGGCCAGTGTCACAACATCAGACCAGACAGACTAGGGCTCGAATTCCAGCTGGACATCTCTGAGAATCATTTTCTTCCTCATTGGGAAGATGGCAAGAGCTGTACCTTCCTGTGCCAGGACCTTGAGAGAGGGTTTGTTTGTAAGGAACACTGGGTCTGCTGTGGAGGTTCGAAGTCACCAGGTGCTCCTCAAGAGAAAGATGAGGCTGGCTGCTTTCCATAAACATTAGCAGCCTTGGAAGGCCACGGGGCAGCTCCTCGGTCTGTCTGAGGGGTGGCTGTGAGTCAGAATGCACTCAGGGTCGGTGGGTCTGGGCAGGGTACAGTTTGGAAAGCGTCCTGACAGCGTGTGATTATAGCACGCAGTGAGTGCTCAGGAATTAGTTGTTGGCTGAATAAAGCACTTCACCCATGGCCTGCCTCGAAGACCACCCCCTCAGGAAAGGAGAGGAGAGGGGCACCGAGGGGGGGCCTGCCCCAAGGAGAGCCCAGGAGCTGCCCAGGCTCTGGGCTCCCTGCTGACGACAGCTCAGATGCCTGCCTGTAGGGGGTGCCACCCTTCTGGAACCAGCCTTCCATCCCTGTGACTGTGGCCCCAGACACTTCCCTTCCCTGGCACTGGGGGCGGTGGGAGGGGGGTGCAGAGTAGAAGGGAAGAGATGAGTCAGCCACTCTCTCTCAACTGATTTCACTCTCAACGTGAGACATGCATACTCACACAGGGAGGGAGCAGCTATGCTCCGAGCTCCTGGGGTCTTGAGACACCACTACCCCATCCCAGACCAAAGCAGCCCTGCTGTTTATGCAGGGTGGTGGCCCCTGTTGGTACTGACCTGTTGAGCCTGCGTGTCTGGAAGTCTCTCTCCCCTCTCTCCTCTGTGGGAAGTACCCATTGCACACAGTCCGGGGTGCAGGATCATGGAACTGGAAATTAAGGGTGTTGGAGCCACCGTTCCGGATGACAGGCACCTGTGGGGAGGGGCCAGGAGCGGCTGCTCAGGGCCCAGAGGATCCCGTGGAAGGCTGGGAGGGATGGCTCACACCCAGGCCAGCGCTCCAGGCCCTGGACCCTTTGGCAGGCCATGGTCCATCTCCCGGACTGCCCCTTCCCCTCTCCCACTCCTGTCATCTTTCTGCCCACTTGCCTGTGATGTTGGTGCCCCCTCTCCCAAAGCTATGCCTCCAAGACCCCTGTCCCTCAGAGGTCTCACTCACCCGTGTCCCCCGGGAGGACGACCCTGCCTGGACCCGGAGGTGGCTGGGGATGAAGTCATCCAGGCTGAGCCCAGCAGGGAGACTGCAGGGGGACCCCTGCATGCCGGGGTCAAGGCCGGAGTCCTTCTGGGCTGACAGCTGCTCCACAGGTCCTCTGCAGGAAGGGAAGGCTGAAGGGGGGGAGTCCTGCAGGTCCCTGCTCAGCCCTCTTCACTCAACCTAGAGATGTGGGGGAGGGGTTGGCCTGGGAGGGGGCTGGAGCCATCTGGGTGGGAGCTCACAAGACCCAGGAAGCAGGCCACTGTGTGCCCCCGCCTGCAGACTGCTAGTGCAGGCTCCCGTAGGCACAATGGACTTCTTGTTAGGCCCCAGGCAGGAGCTGAGGGGGGGCAGTGGAGGAGGGGGAGGCTGGCCAGGAGCAGGCCTGGGGGGACAAAGCCTTGGGCATGCAGGTCTGGAGGACAAAGCTGCAGCCTTAGCCCACTGGGCAGCCCCTGAAGGTAGGGGCAGGGGGGCGGGGGTGGCCAGCACAGCTGGAGGGACCAGCTCCCCTTGAGGAAGGCAGAGGGGACCTGGGGCAGCTGGCAGAGTCAGTGGGCCCACGAGACTTTGTTTCAGTTCCCTCTGACTAACACCGCCCCCC
>NW_022103906.1:23364984-23394007 GCF_000313985.2 Echinops telfairi
CCAGCAGGCACGAAAAGACTCAGGCTAGGGGAGAGGCCTGGCCCATAGCAAGGCCACCGTCTGCTACCCACAGGGAAGCAGCCTTGGTGCCCTACACCAGGACAGGACCAAGCTTCCATGAGGGAGGGAGAGAGTGGGGAGCAGTCTCTGCCAACAGTGGGAACCACCCGTCTGAGCACAGAGGGGGTATCAGCGCCCTCCTTTTTCCTTCAGAGTGGGCCTCCGGTGCAGAGTGCACCGAGAGTGGGTGAGAGCCCAGTCAGACTGCCCATGGATGGAGGGTGTGCTGGGGTGCTCTTGCGAGTGGGCCTACCCTCCCACCCCTCTTATATCTTCAAGGATGGGTGACTGGACCAGCCCTGGCCCACAGGCAGAGGTTACTTAGGTCAGGGGAAGGTGTCCTGGAGATGGGCTAGGGGACTCAGAGGACAGAAAAGATGTTCCTGGTCAGGGGCTCCAGCGGGGGGTGTGGGGTGTGTGTGTGGGTGTTTTCCGCCCCTCCCACCTCCCCTCTGCAGTTGGATGGGGCCAGAAGCTGAGCCAAACTTCTGGGACTGGACTCGTTCTGGCTTTCTGCTCAGTGTTGCACTGGCCTGTGTGTGCTTGCTGTTTCAGGCAGAGGTCATGAGAACGGCATGGGGTGTGCATTCAGATTCAGGGGGTAGAAACCATGTGCGCGCACGTGTGTGTGTGTGTGTGTGTGTGTGTGTGTGTGTGCTGTCGGTGGTCACATGAGCAGCACATGAGTCATGGTGACTCAGTGGGATAGAGGGAGGTACATAGGGGCTGCGACTCTCAGGCCTGGGAGTGTTGGCACGGTTACAGAAAAGCTGGGACAGCTCCCTGTCTCTGGTCTGCCTTTGAGGGTGGGGGGTGATATTCTAGCAGCAGCTGGCTCGCCAGGACAGTCTCCCTGCCCACCCTGGCTGGAGGCAGGGCAGCGCATCAGCTGGTTCCAATTAGGACTCCTACCCCAAGCAAAACATGCAGCTACGCCCCACCCACCCCTCACCCCTGCTTCTGTGCTCTTCCTCCTGGGGGGAAACTGAGGCAGGGACAGCCAGAGATGGGGAGGCCCAGGAAAGGCTGGAGCCAAGCAGGAAGTGTGGGTGCCCAGCTGACTTCTTGAGGTTGCGTAGCTTGGTCAGCACCAGCAGTCTCCAACCCTCAGCTGACCAGCACTTACTTCCTTCCCCCACCTGACCGCCCTCAGTGCTCAGCAAGAAGTGCCCTGGAAGGGGGTGGAGGTGCCCCCAAACAGCTAAACTGAGTTTTCAGGGATTGCTGACCCTGGTGTCCCAATCTGTCCCCGCAACCCCCACCCCCACAGCCTCCCGGAAACACTGCTCCGTCCAACCTCAGATCATCGATTGGGATATCTGCGTTTTTCTCCTCGCAGACCTGTCAGGAAATGCGAGGGAGGGCTTCTGATAGGGAAAGAGCCCTAGAAGGTAGCTCAGTGGCTGGGAAGCCAGTCGTCCCTCGGTGAGAGGAGGATTTGGCTGTCTGCTTCCATAAAGATCTGCAGCCCAGGAAACCCCGCGGAGCATGGCCACTCTGCCCAGCCGTTGTTGTTCGGGGCTGCGGAATCGGCTCCACCAGAGTGGCAGTGAATTGGAGTTGCCGGACTGGCAGTGGGCTTGGTTTGGTTTCTGGGAAATCTTTGCCGAACAGACCAACTCTTGGGGCCATGAAGCCACAGGTGTGCTTGCACTTTGGACAGCAGCTAAGCATGTTAACTGATGCACCGCCAGGGCTGCTCTGCTCTAGGGAACCTAGCCCCTGCCCTAAGCGTCAGAATTGAGCTGCGGGCCACTCATGATTTGGATCTCCTAGGCAGGACCAAGCACCCAGAGTGACTGGCCCTGCGCTGGCAGAGGACAAACTGTGCCAGGGAATCCCAGAGGTCCTCCCAGAATTTGTCCAAACTGCCCACCCAAGTCCAGGCAGCCAGCTGGGGAGGGCTGGACTTCAGGGGGGCAATTCTTTCCCCTCTCTGACGGTGGGGTCATGGCCCTACGCACTTTCCCCGGTGTTTCCCAGCTACGTGGGAGTCTCCAATTCCACCTTTCCTGGAGTGGAGGGAGGGGCTTCTTACCTCTTCCCATCTCAGTTTCCCAAAGTTTGGGACACCTAGCCTCTGAGGACCCCAAGGGGGAGGGGCTCCTGGTCCACCTCCAGTTTGGCAGGGGTAGGGTTCGCTTCCTGGTCCGTCCCCGACTCTGGCCTCCGCCCCCTCGCCCGCCCCTACTCCCGAGGCACCTACCTTCCCCGGCGAGCAGGTGGTGGGGACGAGGGCCGCCGGGGAGCGCAGCAGCATCTCTGCGTGGCTCCCGACTGGCGTGGCCTCAGCGGGTCCTTAGGGAGGGGCCCGGGAGAGGTCCGCGATGTACTCTCTCCCCTCGTGACCGGGTCAGAACTGGGATCCGAGAGGCTGGACGCCAGAGGAGGAAGAGGGAGGCAGAGGCAATGAGCACGCGCCCTGGGAGGCCGCGGGAAGTGCGTGTTGGTTGGCCGAAGGCGGGCGGCCGCGTTTGTATTTCCAAGCTGGACAGTTTGCGGAGGGGTGACACCCCGCCTCCCCCGCCGCTACTCTCTCTCAGGGTGGGGGCTCGAGGACGGCCCACCCAGGGCCTGCGAGTGCCTTGCCGTCCGGGCTCGGGCGGGCGGGGCACCCCGTGGGGACGCTGGTGGCCCCGGGCCCAGGGGGCTGGCCTGGTCGGGAGGCGGCGCCGGGAGGGTCCCCGGGGAGCCGGCTCTGGTTTCCCAGCTGCCGTCCCTGGCCCCCACCCGCAAGGCTGGCGGCGGACCGGGGCGGGGAGCCAGGGGCGGCCACTCAGAGTTTCCAGCGACATTTCCAGGGGGTGGGAAGGGAGCGGCTGCGCGGCAGAGCCGGGCCGGGGCAGGAATGATTAACGAGGACTGGCCGTGGCCCGGAGCCCGAGCGGAGCCCGCCACTGATAAGAGGGAAACCGCACAGCGCTAGGAGTTAAGGCCTCGGGCAAGAGATTTCGCGCTTGGGCAAATGGGTGTTGGGGACACACACACACACACACAACACACACACACACACAATCGGCAGAGAGGAGCAGCCCACTGGGTGGTGCCCACGGTGGTGCCCCGTGCTCCGGGGACGGGGTCAGGAGGGTCTTGGTGTGCACGGGAACACCGTATCTATTTTGACTTTGCTGCTTTTCCGCTGTTCCCACAGGCGCTGGCACCAGCCCCAAGAGCCCCGCCCATTCGCTCCCTGACCTTTCTGGCTGTTCCGCACCCCCTAACCCCCAGTTTGCAGAGTCTGTTAGCGAACGTGAGGACACGCTTACTGAATGTTCTTGGTGATGGAAACGTTTGCGGCTGGGCTCTGGGACCCGGGTCCCAAACCAACCAGCCAATGGAATTGAGTAACGTCAGACCCTTTGGAGGGACTGAACAGGATACATTTTGAAAACAGGTGAACACTGTTTGCAGACCCACTCTACCCGCCTAGGCCTGTCGCCGCATCTCCTCTCTGTTAACAGGGCGGTTGGAGTGGATACAGGACTCAGTGGGAAGAGATGGTTAGAGTAAGGCTTTAAGCAGCTCGATCTGCAGTGCCTCCAGGGCGACCGGTGGTATGAGCCAGGTGGGTTTGCTGTGGGCCCCAAACTTAACAAACCATTCACTGCCATCGAGCCCATGGGGGCTCATAGCGACCCTATGGGACGGGCTAGAACTGCCCCCTGGAGTTTCTGAGACTGTAACTCTTCGTGGGAATAGAAAGCCTGTATTTCTCTCAGAGTGGCTGGTGGTTTTGAACCTTGCAGATTGAAACCCAAAGCATAACCACTACACCACCAAAACTCCTAGAAGGGGGCCCATTGGGTATAAACCGGGGGGAAGCCGATCCAAGGCCCCCAATCTCCCCAGAAGAGCTTGAGGACTGGTGGCCCTGCCCTTTCCCTTCCCTGAAACCTGGATTCTTGCTACCCTGGCTACTACCTTTCCCCTCCCTTGGGGACAGAGTGTGTCCCCACCTCCCTAGCCACCAGTTCCCCCACCTGTCAGCATCCTTGGGACAAGTTGGAAGGACTACCTCACTCTCATTTTCTTCCTTGCTCTCCAAAGATGGTGAAGCCGATGGTCTTCCGCCTCCAGAAACCCTGGCCATACCCTCTCTCCCCAGGAGTAGGCTGTCTTTATTCTCCAGGGCGCTGACCTGGGCTCCAAGATAAATATTTAATGTCGAGGTTGCAGCTGAGCTGACAAAGGTCCCAACTTCCTGTTTGTCACAAAGGGAGGTGGCAGCCATCTACAAGGAGTGGGGCCCTGGCTACCAGTTTCATCACTATGGGAACAGCTTTGCGGGAGGAGGTGGAGAACCTGAGCCTTTTCCCTGAGCTGCTTTGACTTCTGCCTGTCTTATCTGGCCCCTGCCCCGGGGAGCTTATCACCACCTCTCTCGGGTCAGAACCTGCTTTGCCCTGGCCCCAGTGGACACTCTCCAAAGAGTGTTCAGCCCTCTGCAGGGACAAAGGAAGGTCTATGATGGGGTCCCTCCCCTGGGTTCCGTGGGGCCCATCTGACCTCACAGAAGAGGGGTGGGAGCAGAAGGTGAGAAAGACCCCAGGAACCTCCACCAAGACCTCCTTTTCTGCCCACATTTGGGGAGCAAATTCCTCTTCTTTGAAAACTGTGAGAGGACAGAGGGAAAGGAGCAAGGTCAGGAGATCTGGCCAAGCACGGGGTGTCCGATTGCTAACCCAGCCCCACCCTCTGGCTTTAGCCCTCCTGGCTGCTGGCCTAGCTGGAGGCTGGCATCTTTTGAGGGACGGCTAAGGATAGGGAAGGCTGTCCCAGATAACATTAGCTGTCGCCCACAGAACGGATTCCTTTCATCTTGAAGCTATCTCCCTGGCCTGGGTCCCTATCTTTGAACAGGGACCTCCCTTCCCTGCCTCTTCTTCACCTTGGGATGCTGCCTCTTGTCAGGGGGCTGCCTCTGCCTTCTCTGGGCCACCTGAGCCTGAGTCAACATAGTTACATAACTGCTCTGTTTCCCTAGCAATCTGATCCCAGGCACTGGGATTCCCGCCTCCCAACTTCAGATTAGACTGCCACCTTTTGTTCTTCGGATTACCACCTTCCTCATCCCTCACCCCCGCAGACCCATGTCCACAGGAGTCACCCACCCATTCCCACAGCTCCTCGGGGATTAGTTAACTAGGAGCTGACCAATGGAGCAATCATTGTTGCGACTCTCCTCATGGAGGGGGAGGACGGGGGCTGGCTATTCACACAGGAATGCAGGTCATTCTGAAAACCAACCTCCTGTCACCAGAAGGCTGAATGGGAACAGCACTGGAGTAGCATCTTAACAAGGAAGGCTGGGTGAGTGACCCGGAGAGAGCCGAGAACTCAAATGTCTCTCTCAACTTGGGAGCACTCTCATTTCTTGTCTTTATTTTTATCCGGTGCTGGAGTGTGGCACTCATGTCCTGCCCGCCCCGGCAGGCTAGAGCTCACCCCCAAGTTAGTTACAGGAAGGGCACCTGCCCTGCCTCTCCTCCTCCTCCCTGGGGATGGATGTTGGTAGACCAGGGGCAGTCGAAATGTATTGCTCCTGGGGGCTCCAGTGTCTATCGGCAGGAATTCATTTCAATCAAAATGTGTCGAAGCCCGTCTCTGTGGTCATTGGATGAGTGCTGGCAAGCATTCCCGGGAACCCATTTATTTGTCTTAGTCTCGTGAGGGCGCCTTAAAAGCAAAACTGAAACGGTCCCATCAAAACCTGAAGCGGCAGCCAGGAAGGACAAGGAAGACATGTCCTGGTCCTGGTGATGGTGGCACAACTCCTATGAACGTGGTGAAACTATTGAAATGTGATAGGCAAATTGCATGTTGGTGAAACTTAAAAATAAAACGATTACAAACTAAAACTTGAAGTGACTTCCAAGGGGATCTGCTGGGCTAGAGAGATCAGCTCAAGTTATGACAAGTATCTTTTGGAATGTCAGAGTGGTCGTCTGGATGCATTCTCTCAAAAGACAGGGGATGATCATGGGGGGTTTGATGAAGCTATATAAAGACAAGTGATAACTACATTGGCGAGTCAAAGGCTGAGGAATTGTTTTCCAACCTGCTTGTGGGAAACAGAAGGATTTCTCCCAAGTTGTCTCCCCCAAATATATGCCAAACTTAGCTGCTTGAGAATGACTATACACTTGGAGGTTATCAGGTATAGATTAGGGGTCATTCTCCCTAAGAGTTATCAGCCATCTAGAGCAAGCAGACACCACAGTTTATCCCACAACAAGTAGGGCCCACTCCCTTCTGATAAGGATAGTAGTTGTCTGTTTCCTTGTAGGAGACACCAGAGAGGTCAAACCTGCCCAAGGATGACCACGGTTAGGCTGCCATCATGAATCTAGGGTGCGCCCATCTTGTCACATGTATACCCCTAGACCTTCCCATTCCTATGGGCACACCGCTAGCTCATCCCCTTCCTGTTACGCTTATGCCTATCATCCATCCCCTTCCTACAATGTGTATGCCTATTGTACTGCCCCTTCCTGTGACGTGTGGTTACCTGTAATCATGTCCCCCTGAGATATAACCCTTGATTAGCAATAAAGTGGGGGTTCACTCTCCTGCTCTCGCTCCCGAGGCTCTCTCCTGCTCTTGTGGCTGGGCTCCCCCACGAGGACCACCAAGCGGGGTTGAGGTGAGCATGCTATCATGAAATGTGTCTGACTCCATTAATTCAGTCTCTCCTCTCTCATGCTCTCCATGCCTTTACTATAATCTTTACTTATTATCGCTGTACAATTGCGCCTACCAGACCTGTGATGGTTTGTGGGGACTCTCCTCACCCCACACCTGCTCATTTTTCAAGGGTATCAAAGGCTGTCCTGTGGGAATTTTGTTGGAAAACCTTAGCCCGCCCATCCTTTTGCCCCTTCAGACATCTTTTTAAAGAACACAAGGAAAGGACAGGAGTTGAGTCCCATGAAGTTACCCAAGCTGCTGTTTGGATGTGCTGTAAATCTGAAAGTACAGAATTCTTCAGGGAAGGGTTAGAGAAACACTGCTATCAGAAATGCCTAGACCTATAGAGAGGGTGTGTGGAGAAACAATAGCTTTATACAGTGACATTTTCTGCGTGTCTATGGTTTTGTGGCAATACTTCGTTGCCCGCGGTATTCTTTGAGCTGGCTTTTCATTTTGTGCTCTCAGAAAAGTGTTTTTCCTGTTAGTGGCAGTGATCCAACAGGTCAGAATAGATGGGGGGGGGGGGGCTGCTATCTTGTTGGATGAGTTCAGTCTTCTCTGGCGAGATATACCACAAAAACAGACTAAAATCCAATCACATCAGACGCACCAGCACAAAGGTGGCCTGTTTTATCCCCTGGATCCCCTCCTGATTCCAGCACCTGTTAACGTGCCAGCCAAGTTCTAACGATGCCCTTGTCTGTGTTGGCCACTCATGGGAACTGAGACGGGCAGAGCAGGAAAAGGACATTCCCAAGCCTGGGGCATCTGGAGTCCATGTTGTTACGTAGGGTCACTGACAAACGCGGAATCTTGAGAGCGAAAAGAAAGATACGCAATACAGGGAAAGTACGTGGGTGCTGGCCCGGCCAGGGTGAGTGGGCGGAAACTCACAGGAACAGAGCATATGAGGTGCCAAGGCTTGCTTGGTACACAGCTTTCCATAGCATTTGCCCAGCAGCTAGTTAGTCAGGGTTCTCTGACCCGATCAAATCCAAATGAGCGGTGAGCATCCAGACTTTTGCCAAATTTGTCTAGCCTGTCCTTGCGGCAGCCATGGCATTGACATCGCTTCGACGCTGGTTCTCTCGCTTCCTCTTGCAGGCCAGCACACAAGCACAGCGTGCAGCTGGCTTTGAGAAGTGAATGGTGTGACTTGCCTGTAGTTCTCAGGAAAGATGGAACGAGCAAGCGGATGTCAACTCTTTAGAGAGTAGATTGTATACAGACAGGCTCAGTGCCCGATGACCTCAGAGGGGGGATGCAGCCAACTCAACTCAGCCACAAAGCAGGGCCCAGAACCAGCAGCTGGAAATGCGCTCTGCTCCAGCTTCTGTCCCTGGCTCAGGTGTACCGGGAGAGCAGTAAGGTAAGAGGGCTAGTTTGTTGGCCAGTGGAGATCATGTAGTGCTCTCGCCCCAAACAGACTAGCCTTGTCTCCTCACCACCTTGAATTCACTGCAGCAAAATTAAAAACGACCACTTCATTGACCTTTACATTCTCAACTCCTTGCTTCACAATGAAACCTTCTTTCCAAAATCTGAAAGCTGTGGTCTACCCCACCGCTGCCAAGTGGATTCCGATTCCCAGCGACTGTACAGGGCAGGGTAAAACTGCCCCTGTGAGTTTCCGAGACTAACTCTTGATGGGAGTAGAGAGCCTCGTCTTTCTCCTGCAGCGCTGCTGGTGGATTCAAACTAGCTGACCTAGCGTTTATCCACTCAACTTGTGACCACGAACTTGAAAGTTGTGGTAAGCAGCGATTGAGACTATGCAATTACATGTACTGGGCAAGAGGGTGAGGATTAGAGCTAGATCTAGTGAGAGAGAAATTACAATTTGCATTTGAGCCACTAGTGACTTTTAAACCATTTCCCACAGCTCTGGAAATAAAGAGAAAGATGCTTCTCATGCGGAAATACATTCTCATTTGACTGAAGGCTTGAGTGAAGTAGAAGGACATTGCTCAGTCAAGATGTTATTTGGGAAACAAGAAAATGCATACTCAGCTTATCTGAAGTGGGAAGGCTGGGCTCATTCTCTGGCCCACCCACTGCACTGTGGGCCTTCCTGTGGCTAAATACAAGCTGGCTTGCGTAGGCCCAGCAGGCCTGGATAGAAACTGCCTCCCTGCCACGGTGTCCCTGGCCCAATCCCCTCAGGGACACACCTTCCTCTCCAGGGCTCAGCCAATTTCCCCATCCATGGTGCTCCACTTCCTGGGGTCCCCACAGCACCACCGGGCTCTGTTTCCAAAGGCGGGATCCCCCCCTAAGGCTGCTTGGGCACTTCCTTGTCCCGGTGACAGACTTCTTCCACATGTCCCCACCTGGCATGCATCCAGGTGTGGTGCTGGGTTCCTGTGCAGGCAGAGCTGTGAAGTCACTAGAATAAATTACGGTTATCTTTTGTAAGGTGAAAGTTCCGCGCCCCCCCCCCCCCCCCCCCCCCCCCCCAAGTGTGTTTCTTCATTTCTTGCAAATAGTGGCCCCTGCTGGAGGAGCCACGGAAGGAACTTGGACTTGAGCATGAGGTCGTGGTGGGCAAAATGCCAGGAAGGAGGCCACCGAAGGGGGAGTGGATTCTAAGAGGCAGGGCAGTGAAGAGGGCGGTTTCAGGGAAAGGGCTGGGACAAGGAGGAGAGAGGTACTTCTTAGTGGAATGGAATTCCCTCCCTTGAGAGGGGCATTCTTCGACATTGCCAGAGATCAGGGCAGGCTAGACACCAAACACCAGGCTTTCCCTTAACTTCTGGAATTGTGAAATGGGTGAGGGCCAAATACGTGTGTTTCCACTCAGATGTACGAGAAATAAAGACAGAGGGGGCCAGTGACATTATCATTTAATTCTAAGGATTTTTCTTCTCTTTTTTCCCAAGTTACAGTAAGAAAATTTTAACGACGCCCATAAACATTAGCACCCTGTCCTTTTACACACAGAATGCCAGAAAAAGCAGTCACCTAAGCACAAGTAAGGAATCAAGCACCTGGAGAAATTTTAAAAATTACTGATAATTGAACCACCAGCCTGACCACGTCCTTTGGGGTGCAAAACAGCCTGACCACGTCCTTTGGGGCGCAAAACAGTATCCTTTTTCGGGAAATGTCTGTGCACATTTCTATTGGGAAAAGGAGCTGCTGGTCACGGAGCACTAAGCAGGGACTAGTGCTCCTGGTGGCATCCTCAAAAGACTCTCTACAGACTGATTGCTCCAAATGAAGAGCTGGGGGTGGGGTGGGGGGGTGGCTTCCTCCTGCCCTTTCCTGCCCTTTGACAACTCGGCATGATGTGGGGGGACAGCTACATCCTCAGAGTGAAGGGCTGCGGGCTGAGGGTACAGGTGGGCAGTGTGCGCGGCCTGGCCAACTCGAAGGCCAGGCCGTGCTCCACGCCCACGCCCTTGATTCTTCCTCTGAAGCTTGCCAGGGGGGAGGGGGAGGGGGGCAGCAGAGAAGACGCGGAGGCTAGCCATAACCGGGTCTCACACAAAGGTGTTCTTTTGTAAGTCTTGCCAAGGCTGCTGAGACACGAGGCCCAGGCCTCCTGGGAGGGTGTCCACTCTCCAGTATCCTCTTTACCTTGGTGGCTGTAGAGATGAAGGCAGCGAACACTGACCCCATTCACTCCTGTTGGCTAGATAGATGCAGGTCGGGTCACAAGTCTCAGTGTAATATAGCTTTCCTCTTTCACGCTCTGTCAACGGCACAAAGCTCTATTGTTAGCGCCGCTCTCTGCTCTCAAGATAAGCGTAACAGCCCTGTTGGTCTATCATACAACTTCTGCCTCTCACACACTTACTCTTTCTTGCGGCTCCGAGTGTGTCAAAACAGCAATGATGGCAAGGCACTGTGGCCACTCATACCCTCCTCTGCCTACTGTGGGCGCAGCCTCGGTTGCCCTTTACTGTCCGCTCGGGGCCGATGCCAGGCAAGACGTGGACTGAGCGGCCCACAAGGTGGAACCTATGCTTAGGGCCACAGATGATGTTCGGAGCGTGGAGTCTCCTGCCAACCGCTTGCCCTTGGAGTTCACCGTCCCTGTGAGATCCATGCCGCCGCTGGGTGGCAGGAGAAAGCTGCACAATGCCTGGCAAGAAAGGCGGGTCCCACCGTCAGTCACTACACACAGCAGAAGAAATACCAGCGTTCTAGAGTGGGCTCCCAGCCAGCCGAGGTGGGAAGACACCAGGGCCAGAAAAAAGGTCCAGATCATTAGTGCACAGAAGAGCTATGAATCGGTAAATCTGGGGCAAGATCTTCCTAAGCCACTTGAACTGATTGGCTACCTAGACTGGCCAGATGAACTTAACTCTCCGGGACTTGTGTTTAATATGTACAGCCACGGTACAGTCAGAACATCTGGAGACCCACCCAAACCTGCACATCAAACAGGGGAAGGCAGAGGGAACAGATCTAACTGGAGGCAGTCTGGGAGGGTGGAGAGACCCTTGGGCGATGACCGTGAGCTACGTGTGTGTGAACCCTGCTGTGTAGGCATTGCTTTTCACCCTTGAAACCTCTTTGCCTTGAGAGAGTAGCTGCCTCGCTGCCTCAACTTTGGCTTACGACCCACCGAGAGGAATGGAGACAGTGCCAAGGCTGAAAGGGCCCAGAGTCATGCAATTTTAAGAAAGGCTACTCTTGTTCCTCAGTGACAAGAAATATTACAATTTTCTTGACAAAACAATGGTTCTCCTCTGCCTATGTTGAGCAGTGTCAGGAAAGCAGCCCTGTCACCAGCACAGAAATCCTTGCTGTTGAGAGAGAAACGGCTCCGCTGAAATGCAGCTAGTTATGGGGGCAACAAGGAGCTCTCGTGGCTAAGTGGGGTAAGTCCTGGGCTGCGACCCAAAAGGTTGGTGGTTTGAACCCCCCAGCCACGTGGGGTGCATCTGTGTGAAAATCTACAGCCTCAGAAACCCTGCGGAGCACAGCTGCCCTGTCCTGTGGGGTCATTGTGAGTCGTAAGTGAGTGCATCAGAGTGGGCTTGTTTGTTTGCGTTTGGTTACATCATAATAAAGGAGGCAATGGAAGTTTAGATGCAAGTCAATGGAAAATACGGGATAATTTGGAAATTCTCTCTTTGAGTCATTGCTAAAGAGCCTACATCAAGTCTGTCAGCATGTGATGGTAATTTTCACTTTGTTCATCAATATCTAATCACAAAGGCACAATGACTCAGTGATGTCTACCCTAATCAACATGTTCTCTGACAGTTTTACGGAAAGCTGAAGCTGGACACACACGCGCGCACACACACACACAATTGCATCAGATGATTATTGATTACAAAATGTCAACTGATAAATTTTACATTTCATACGATGTGGCTGTAATCAACAATGGGAAACTGGTCTATGTGAAATGTCATGGTCCATGTTATTTCAGAAATGTTTGCAGGAAAAGCCCTTCTAAATGTCTAGGGACCCATGTAAGAAATAGTTTTACCCCTAGACGGAGCCGTTGCAGAAACAGGAGATCCCTCCGATCTTAGTGTGCAGGAGAACAGACAACAGTATTTTAGTATCTTCAGACATGCCGGGGAAGGCCTTTAAAATCCAGAAGAGCTTCTGAGAGCAGATAAAATACATGCTGGCAGCCTCAGCAGCTTTCTTTGGTCCTTATTCTAAACATATGGGTCACTTTGCCAATTCAGCATTTGACAGATGTACAACTTATCGACAGCAATTATAATAGTCAGCTGGGCAGCCCTACCCTTAATCTGTGTGATTTTTCCATCCCTGCTATCCTCTCTCCTCCCCTCGCTCTTGCACTTGAGTCTCTCTACTGGAGTCTCTCTACGCTTGCCTTTTCATATAAATGAGGTCGTACGATATTTGCCCCTTTGTGATGGGCTTATTTTGCTCTGCACAATCCCTCCAAGCTCCACTCATCTTGTAGCATGCATCAACACCTCACTTCTCCTGGGGTTTGGGTCCTTGGTTTGGAGACTGAGGACCATGGTTTCGTGGGGCAGCCACGTGCTTCTGCTCTATCTCCGCATTCCTTGAGTAGTACCTGAGGTCTTAAAGGCACACAAACAGCCTTCTCAGGTACAAAAACTGGTCTCCAGTTGCCTGCAGCAAGAGGAAGTAGGAGAATCAGAAGTGGGAGGATGTAGCAGTGGCTGTTCACCTGCTCTGCCTTCAGACCCAAACTGGATGCTATTCAGCTATTATTACTGAACGTTTGGATCAAAGATTCCATAAAAGAACCCTGATCAGAGGAGTGGAGGAATGCAGAACAGAAATCCCAATTCTCAGGGACCCTAGACTTCCTGGAGCCACGGAGGTTGGATAGGACCCTGAAATTATTGTCCTGAGATAATCTTTAAATCTTAAACCAGAAAATGTCCCCTGGAAGTAGCTCAAAGTAAACAACAGTTTGCTAGAAACAATGTCTGCCCTGAGATGCTCTCCAGAGAACGATCTACAGATGATGGACTTGCTAACAGAAACCCACAAGGCCGCCGGGACTTCAGGGGCAGCGGGTCTATAGTCACCAGGGAGGAGGAACTCCCAAAAGCAGTCTTGCTCACCTTCAGGACTGTCATTGATGGCACTAAACTCTACCTGCAGAAACTGTTTGCACTGGCAGATGCTTTGCTGTCTACAGTTTCAACAACCAACACAACAAAAATAAATAAAATTTAGTGGGGGAACATCTGCTAGCTAGGAAAGATGGCCCCAGGTAGGAAGAGCAGACAAACCCAAGGCAGGCACCTGGGCTCTTGGGCACTATTGTTTAGAATAAAACGTGTACAATGTTGAAATCGTCTAGAGAAGTTGAAAGGGAGGAAAACGCACCATTATAGTGAGGTCAACCTGCAGGTCATGCCTTCTCCACCGTTTTGAGTCCTAGGTGCAAATGCATATGAAAGTACATGGAGAGACACCAAGAAACTTACGTACACCAGTCGGGCACATTCACCATACAACTTTCTCAGCTGTGCACACAAAGCCCGCTCACTTCTACAGAACACAAGAAAGCCCTTTGCCCTTCGACTTCAACAGAATCTTAAAACCCAGCTCCCGTTTCAGTTCTTAAACTCACGCTGATGTTCCGGACTCATGGCTTCCTCCTCCTCCCCAAGCCTCTGGCTATTCCCTCAGCACCTCAGAGGGCACGTGTGGAGCACGTACCTTTGCCAGGGCTTTGTGCCATACCACGTGTAGAGAGGTTGATGAAGACATTCCTGAACAAGCGTCTTATTTAGGACCAAAATGTTCATTTTTGGTTATAAAGGTTTGTAATACCGATTTCACTGCGCCCTGCAGATTTGGGCTCTCTACCTACGGACAATGGTGCATGGACAGCAGCAGCCAGTGAAAAGGAGAAGGACAGGGGTTCTGTCACGAGGACTGGTTTCCATGTGCAGGTGAGCTTCCCCAGCAGCTCTCGGTTGTTATAGTGGGGCGTACGGGGGAGGGGTAAGAGCTTGCTCAGATGGGTAAGTCCCCCTCTGAGGATAAAGAGGTGACAGCAGTAAAGACAGACTTCCCCTCCCTTTTCTTACAGGTTTCACTTACAACCCCAGAATCGAGCCTTACCTCTTTCCTCAATACCCTTCCAATCTTTCTACCAAATGAATAAGCCATGCCACCAGATCCTAATTCCCCAAAGTGCTTGGATCTCTATCATAAAACTGGGAACTGCTGGAAAACAGAGACAGATGGGCTAAATGCTTAAACCTCTAATGAAAATTAAGACTTTCTTCTTCTTTTGAGAACGGTTTCTGTTTATTCTGCTGGAAGCCCACCTCTCCAGTGACACTAAGCAAGTCCATGAATCTCCATCCCCACGCCTCCACGCGGTGCCCACAAAGACACTCATCAATACGGTGCCCACAATCAGTTGAAACAAAAATGGGAGCTAGAGGCTCCCTGGGCACTTGGTGGTGACTTGAAAACCAAGCCAGGAAGAGTCTTCCAGCATGTATCTGAATATTTGGGAAGTCTAAAATATGTTAATGACAGTATTCCACCAATGAGTGTTAAAAGACGGAGAGCCATCCAAGTGGTTGATATAGAACAGAGGTTCCCAAATTTATTAGGCCAATTGCCCCCTTTTCAGGGGGAAATTATATATATATATTAGTATCCCCTGGCAATGAAAACCTTGTGTATTTTAGCCCATTACCCAGAGAAAAATGTAAATCTCTACTTTTGCAACTCCCCTGGATTGGGAAACACAGAGATAAGAAGCTTAGAAACAAAACCTTATTTATCCAAGTCCCTTGGGCACTATTTTCGATTCACACTGAGGTCATCAGCATGACCCGCGGGTTTCAGAAACACGGGCAGGGAAGTTCAGAAGGACCGTGGGAAAAGCGGAGCAGCGGGTGATGTGAGCGCACCCACACTCCTCGCTGTTTGAGGCCGGGCGGAGGGCACTTAGAAAATACGTAAGAGACGCAACCTCCTTTGCAGGTGGGGTAGGTTAAAAAAAAAGACCGCAAAAATTGAAGTTTTTCAAAGTCTCTTCTTCTTCCAGAATTCTAAAAGTGTCTGTAGAATGCTCGTGGTGGGATGGACAGATTGTTAGCTCCTTCTAAGGAGAGCCCCAGGACCATCTTTTAGTTCTGTCACAAGAAGCCATGAGAAGGACTGGCGAGTCCAGAAGAGAGCAGGTGACTACAGTACATATTTCCCTTGGCCCTTACCGTCACGGGGTTTGGGCTGTGACGCCGCACGTGTTCCAGAAGGGAGGGAAGAATCCCAACAAAACAACAGCCCTCGTGTGTAAGAAGTCATGAATCATAAATGAAAGAAGCCACCTTCCACAAAAAACAGGAGGGGAGTTGTGTGAATTTGCTCACGTCAGAAGCCCCAGTAAGGCTCCCAAGGCCCTTTTATTAGGGAAGGTGGTCGTCAGAGCACAGGACTTCTTCACTCAGGAGCAACAATAATCCGAGGGGCTCTAAAGACCAAGGGGGAAAGAGAAAAACCAAATAGATACAACGTTTTGTACACATTGGAGATTAAAGAATTTATAAAACGGTCACCTCTGCCAGCATAAATGCAGACTGCATTCTGAATGCACCTCCAGGTTTCTGTGGTTTAAGTTTCTTTGTTTTGCTTTCCAATAATAAATAAATAAAGTTTGTTCTTAAGCCTGGGCCCCAGCAGGCCTCTGACCACTACGGGTTCTTCTTGCCTGGGTCACTCCTGCGGGCAGCCACGCTCGGTTGCAGAGGCCCGGCGAGCTTCATTGGCCCGTCACGGTAGGCGCTGTCTTTCCGAGGTGGCATCCGCTCATTAATTCGGTCCAGACCTTGGGCTTCTTCAAAACTCCGGATCTTGTGTTGCAGTGAAAACCCTCTGATGGCTACAGAGAAACAGGAAAGGAGGGAGGGGACTTCAATTAGAATTAGGGGCCAAACTGACAAACATCTAGAAGTTTCTTTTTTTTTTCATCTAGAAGTTTCTTAGCGCACAATAGCTTCCTAGAGAAGCGCACAGAAGGGTGGCCACGGAGCACGTGTCTGGTGAGGCTGAGAGGCTACCTTTGATTGAATAGGCGTTGTCGGAAGCTACTGTTTTGTTAGAGCCCAAAGCAATTCCAAACGTGAAAGGAATTTCCAGGAAAGCTCACTAGGTTAGTCTTGGCAGAAAACTGACAAGTTCTTACTTAGTAGTTCCATACATTTTAGAAAGTTGGTTTTTTTGGTATTTTTTTACTGGCCAGAAACGTGCTCAAAGCTAGAAAGGAGGGGGTGGGGTGACACTAGAATAATAAAACAAGTTAAATACAGAGTACTTACTTTAGGCACAAACACCACATTAATTACAAAAGTAACAAAAAGGCTGTTCAAAAGGACAGTTATTATTATTTTTATCTTGCACACCAGGAGCTGAACATAAGTCAAAAGCCATGAAAGAGCTTCTAGGAGTTTGCCTACTGATTCCATTTTTGTAGAGTCGGGGAAAGGAATTAATAGTTGGAACCACCTTATCTAATAAGACCATTATGTACATTCGTAACATAGGATCTCATCCATTTCAATAGTTGTCATCCATAAATTCAGATAAGCTGTTACGAAAGCAGGCATCCATAGAAATAAGGTAATTTCCTGTCACAGCCTTACGGCATCCTCAGAAATCAATCACGCTAGCTTTCTGGCTCCCTGGGTCTTCTCTGGACATCCTCCGCCCTCCAGAATCATTAGCTAGAAGCTGGCAGGTCCGCATCTCCCGTAATCCAGGAAGGGAGCATGGAAGGGATTTCCAATGAATGGAAGGGATTCCCTCACCTCCTGGTGACCAGGTGCTTTAGCGTCAGCCAGCGAGCCCAGGGAGGACCGGAGCCAGCACACAGAGGGAAGACTTGCTTTGTGCGCTTGCCTAGAAACATCTCTGCCTTTTCTCAGTTACAGTTCTGGTAGTGCAATCAGCAAAGGGGTCACACTGTGGGAGAGCTCAGAAGACCAGGAGACAGACACAGGGTCACACCGATCAGAGGAGTATGGCCATACCTTCCTGGGCCTCTACCGCTTCTACTGTGGCTGTAAGAGGGCAGGAGCAGTGGCATGCAAAAAGGAAGACAGACAGAGTGAGTAAACCACCAGCCCGCTGCCGGCACAGACCTCCCGGCTGCCTTTGCCCGTCCCCACCCCCCTCCTAAACCCGCTGGTTACAGAAGCGAGAGGAAAAAGCAAGAAACTGAGTTGGGGGTGGAGCAGGAGGCGGGGGAGAGTGCCTAATATGTCTAACATTTTAGGTGGCATGGGAGCCTTGCAGCTAATTGTAGCTACAGCTAAGCCACGAGTTATGTTGCTTTCCTATTTTAAATGTCTTGATATCCCCATATAAAAATAACATCAAATCAAGTCATTGAAGATCACCGGCGCTCCTTGGTTTACAGTAGCTCAGATGCGATTATGAGTACCATTTAAAAAACAAAACAAACATCTAAAAAATGGGTTGTAAGTAAGAAGGATATATCTGACAAAGGCATAAGAAAAGCAGATCAAACCCACTGTCACTGAGTCCAGACTCACAGTGAGCAAACTTAGAGGGCAGTGCAGAACTGCCCCAGACAGTTCTTTATGGAAGCAGACTGCCACCTTATTTTTTCCAGAGCGGCTGCTGCAACCTTGATTTGTAATCTTTCTCCTGTGGAGCAGCTGAGGAGTTTGAACTGTCAACCTTTCAGTTAGTAACAGAGGGCTTAACCACTGCACCACTGGGGCCCCTTGGTTTTTCAGTTCCAGATGTAAATCCATGTACCATTTGGGATTAGAGATAAAGCAGAGGCTGACATTTCCAATCCATATGCGATAGAACAGAGTAATTATTAAGGAGGCCCTCTTCTCTGAGTGAAGAAAAGGAGGCAATTTAAATAGGAGCCCTGAATGATGCAGATGGCACCCGGTGATAAGAAAAAATAGTGGTTGGTGGTGGGGGGGAGGGGTTGTGGTTCTTAAAAACTTGTCTTAAAACAAGCAGCCATTTAAGTGAGATGTCAGCTAAGTCCACATGGAAGGAGCCCACCAGACTGTGTGATCCAAGGATTGTAAATAACAAAATCCAAGATCAGAGAAGAGAACTGCATTAGAGCTTACATTCTGAGCACCTCGTTTGCAGATGGCTATAGACGACAGTGAAAGCCCCAAATCCATTTGTACAGTTCCCACTAGGTTTAAGCCTCCATTGACTTCCCTTGGATCACTGACCAGGGCTGTGAATTGCCATGCCAGAGGCAAAGTGTATCACAGTGAGTTACGCAGCTATAGTTAAGTTAAAGTTAAGCATCTTATCATTTGTTTCCCTTTTGACTCATTTTTAATTTGTTCTAGTTTTTATCATTTTTGCTTTCTTTTGATTGAGGTGGGTTTGTTTTTTGCTGCTGCTGCTGTGGTTGTTTTTTGTTTTTTGTTTTGGAGGGGGGATGGTGAAATAAGGAGGTAGTGAGTACAAAAATGGAGAAAATTGCTCTAAAATTGATTGTGGTCATGATTACACAATTCTTTTTCATTTGCTTAAACCATTGGATTTTTTTGTGAATTGTATTCCAATAGAACTTTAAAAATAAAATAAAATGAGAGCTGAAAAAGGGAGCAATGACAGGGAAAATTTCCTTGTACAGTATCGTGTTTTTCAGACAGTCAATATATGAAAAGTTACAGGTTGCAGCAAGAAAGATCCCTTAGGAGAACCCTGTCAGTTCCTGCAATAAGAATTTTTGAAAAGGCGGCAGAGGAGAAGCGTGAACAGTAACAGTTGGCTTTATCTATCAGTCTCAGAGGAGAAATAGGAAGAATCGGAATGCTGGCTTCCTAACACAGTGTGGAAAATGAATACCCGGCACTAACCTATCCAATGCTTCCATTGCCAAGCACACGTAAGCACGTAGTAAAGGCTGCCCCACCCTCTCCAATCTCCTCAAATGGAAAACCAGTTAACAAGAAAACCACAGTGCTCCCCCCGGCACATCACCGATGTGACTGTTAGGAAGTGGGAGGACGACGCATTGCCTGAAATGGTGTCAGTGTGATGAGAGTTCAAAAGGCAGGTGGTAAGATGTGTACTGGTGTTACAGTTTGGGGCCCTGCTAGAATTGCTTTTTACAATGGGGTGCTATGCACGAAGCCAGCCTGTACCGAGGGGCACTGAGTAACTGATCAGGTTCCCCCCCTCTTTTTTAGCATGTTTTTTGTTTGTAGCTGTTTAACATCTTTTCTGAGGTGTAAGTCACAAACCTTACCATCCCGCTGTTTAAAGTGTGCAATCAACGGGGTGTTCAGAGACTTGTTTGCAGCACTTTCTACCATTCAAAAAGAAGCCCCCGGGGGCAGGGGAAGAAAATGTTCTAAAACTGATATGTGGTAATGATTGTACTCTTCTTGTTATGATTAAACTATTGAATTGTGGACTTAATGGCAATAAAACTGCTAAAAAACTTTCCATCTCCCTCGCTGCTGTCCTCTCTCACTCAGCCCCACTCAGCCACCAAGCTACCCTGCCTCTGGAGCGGTCCATTCTGCACACGCTGCAGCTACAGAGAAGCATACAAGAGATGGCCCTTTCCGTCACTGGGCACATTCTCAAAGGTCATTCCTGTTGAAGGATGTGTCAGTACTTCATTTGTTTTATGGCTGAATGACATGTCCCGGTACAGATCCACCTCATCTTGTTTCTCCATCATCTGCTGATGGGCGTCTGGGTTCTTTCTTCTTAGCCAGTACAAAGAACGCTGCTATGAACATCTGCAAACAAAAACTGGTGGACATGCCTTCATTTTCCTCGGGGATGTAGCTGTCGGGTCATATGTAACGCTAATATTTTGAGAAATCACTAGATTGTTTTCCAAAGTGGCTGCACCATTTAACTTAACCATTTTTTTACACATCCTTGCCAACACTTGTTACTGTCTTAAATAAAATTATGTAACTATCACAGATGGTTATAAAAATATAAAAAATTATTATAACCATCTGTGATAGTTACATAATTTTATGTCAACTTGAAGATATATAAAAGTGTAGGGGTAAATGAGGCGCTGATACCAAGGGCCCAAGTAGAAAGAACATGTTTTGAAAATGTTGATGGCAACATATATACAAATGTGCTTGACATAATGGATGTATGGATGTATGGCGATAAGAGCTGTATGAACTCCAATAAAATTATTTAAAAGAACAACAACAACAAAAAGTACAGGAGTGGTATCCAACCTGTCAGTCAGAGCACAGCTTCATGGTGCCTCCTTAAAGGCAGGCCTCCTCATACGGAGGGCCTCAGGAACCTCCCTCCCTCCCTCTGCTACTGATCCTGAGGTGCTGGAACCTTGCCACATTTCCACTGGCTTGGATCCATGGGACTTTGCACCCACCAAACTATGATCTTCCTGCCTTCTGTATCATTGCACGTGGCTGCATGAGTCTAAAGAGGAATTATGGACTAGTATTTGACTTAATGAGTTGAGTTGGGCTGGGCTGGGATACTGTCTTGATATATAATTACTTCTTGACATCCTGGATTTGTTTCTCTAGTCAACCTGGCCTAACTATTCTAGTGGGTGTGAAATGGTATCTCAATGCGGTTTTGATTTGCACTTCCCGAATGACTAACGGTGGGAGAAAGATGCGGTAGTACGCTATCTGCTTCCATGAGAAACCCCATCTGGCCTATAGGGCCACGGCGAGTTGAAATGGGCTCCGTGGCAGGTTTGACAGCTCCTGAGACTGTCCCTCAGTGCCATAAACAGTTAAACCCTGCTCGACTACCTGAAAGGTTCATGGTTTGAACTCACTGAGAGGTACTCAGAAGCCCAGCCTGGCAATTTGCTTCCAACCGGACACACACCCTAGGGAACAGTTCTAGTGGGCGGTGACTCGGCAGCAACTAACAACACAGACTACTGATGTTTATGCCACTGGTGTGTCTTCTCCGAAAAAATGTCTATTCAAATCCTTCATCTTTGCTGTAATTGGGCTACTTCTCTTTTTATTCTTGAACTGTAAACATTCTTTATTCCAGGTACTAGTCCCTGTCAGGTAATTGACTTGCATAGATTTTCTCCCATTATATGTGTAGTCTTCTGTTTCTGGTTGTGTGTGTGTGTGTGTGTGTGTGTGTGTGTGTGTCTTTTCACTTTCTTGATGGTACCATCTGTAGCACAAAAATGTTTTCTTTTGACACAGTCCAATTTATAAGTGAACCGCTTTGATCCTATCATCTGCACACTTTGTTCTGGTCTTGGCTTTCCTGTTATTTTGGCGACTAGGAAGCTTGGCTTCCTATTGGTGACTACTGGCATTGCCTTCCTTTGTGTCCCAATTTCTAATCACATTTATTTTATCTAATACTATGTTGTGTGTATCCTTTATCTCACTCAACTCCTCCCGGGAATTAGGCCATACAGACAGTGTTGGTTCAAAGTTCTTTGAACAAAGTTGCATGAACAAGAAAAGCTTTTTCAGTGAGTGCTGCAGTCTGTCCAGGACCTGGCAGTACTGAGGCTCTGATAGGAAAGGAAGAGACAGTTTCTGTCCATCAATCAGAGAAGATAAGAGGCTCGAAAAAGTTAGCCCAAGTCTTTGCTTTGTTCTTTTCACACAATCGGAAGATGTCTATCAGTTTCTTTAAGTATCATTAGACATTACTGTATGTGTTATAACATTCATACGCAAGTCAGGAATAATGAAAAACTGGATACATTAGAGACTATAAACACAAGGCTGGTCAAGAATGAAAAGCAAGCCAATTCCCAAATAACACATCTATAAAATTCTCTTGGTTACTTATCCCACATTTGCAAATCTGTAGATTTGCAATTTCAAGGTCTAGAAAACTAGTTTTACTTTAAAACAACTATTTTGTGGCTCAACAAATTTCCAACACTTTTCAAGTAGGGCAGTCCCCACCCGACCTCCGTGTGCATAGATGACTTCCTAGTACTCTGTGCGAACTTGGACACTCTTGGTGGCGTTTGTACACACTGCTCAGAAAATTCTTTTAGGTAGCAAGGTATTTTACGTACTAAAAACTGCACAGTGCAGAGAACTGACTCAATCGGAAATAGCTTACTGTTCCTTTCTATGCAATCAAGAGATTAAGAGAGTAAATGTTATACTTCTAAAACGAAAATGTTCCCTCTCCCTTCTAACTAGCTAAACTCCAACATTCCAGTATTCAATTTTTGAAGAAAAGCAGGAGTTCAATCCGATAAAAAGGAAAACATGAGCTTTTTCCTATTGGTCACTTGCAATGAAGTTTCTCACAGAAAGCAAAGCATTCCTGTAAATGTCAGTATGACATGGGAAAAACACAAAATTCCTAATAGGAACAATTCAATAAAACAAGGGGACAAACCACGGTGAAACATTAAGTTTTAGGATGTTACTGCTCCACCTCCAAGAGCCAGTCATGCCGTGCTATGACCTGCCGTCTCCTCTCCTCGTTTGACCGGGATGATGTTTATTCCGTCAAATAGCAGTATTTCTGTCCCAGGGACCCTACAAGCTTCTCCCTTTAGCACTGTAGAATGGACACGCTGGTTGAGGGTGACTGAGACTCTGGAACAGAATATGGCCACAGTCGATCGCCTCCAATCAAAAGCTCCAACAACATGTCGAAAGTAGAGTTCAAAACATAAACAAGGCATGGAATGGATACCTATATGACCTTTACAAGGTGATACATTTTTATAGAGAGATATCCTTGTAACTGTGATCCAGATGAAGATCTAGAACATTCCCAGCACCTCAGAAATCCCTTATGCCCTGCTTCATCAAGTCAGTCCCCAGAGGATCCACGGCCCGGCTTGTACACCATCTAGGAGTTGGCCTATTCGTGAACGCCGCATAAATTACACAGCTCTTTTGCATCTGCCTAAACTTTAGGGTTCACCATCGTGGGTGAGATTCATCTATGTTGCTGCAACACAACGGATCTGTTTTCCTATTTCTAGTCTTCTGGCTTTTCCAATTTGAGGCTACCGTGAACGTTCGTAGACAGATCCTTCGGTGGACATGTGTACTAATTTCTCTCCTATGTGTCGAGTGTGGAGTTGTTGACTCACAGAGCTGGTGTGTTCAGCTTTCTTGCTCGAGCGCTTTGCGACGTCCATCCACGGTGTAGGGCAGTTCCACTTTCCCACGTCTTCCCCAACCCTAGGTACTGCCAGATTGAAATTGTATCCACTGTCACTCGAAAGTCTGTATTTCAAGAAAGATGAGGCTTTCTGCTCCGGTACAGATTTAGTGTTGGAAACCCACAGAGGCCATTCTTCTCTGCCCCAGAGGGCCGCTGGCCGGCATGGACTTGGGGGCAGTGAGCCTGCGTTTCTGACCGGCTGTGCAGTGTCATCTCACTGTGTTCAATGCCACTGCTCAGTGCGTCTCTACACGAAGTACCGTTTCATATGCTCACTGGCTACTTTGACTTTTTAAAACCTGTGGTCTGTCTTTTCTCACTGAGTTGTAGGTATTCTTGATGTACACGAATACAGGTTCGTGTGTACTATAAAAAGCATCCCCTAGTTTGTGGCTTGTCTTTTCCCTCTCTTGCTTGTCTATTTTTATGAACAGAAGTTCTTAGTTGTAATCAAGTCCAATTTGTTTATTTTTTGGTCTTTTATGTTTAAGCTATAATACATTTGCATTCATTTTTCTGACTAGAGCGAAAAGCCAGGATTCTTTCCCCCACTGTGGCTACCCACTGATCCAGTGTCAGTGACTGACTGTGAGGGAATACAGTGTTCTGTAGGGAGGTTTCTCACCCTCACCTGTCTGAATCGTCTGCTTCCCTCCGGAGAGGACGCCCAGAGGGAGTATACCTGTAGGAGTCAGACCCTTGAGGGTCAGCACACTCTCACGCTCTTCCCTGCAAAGGAAGAGCAAATCCCTGGTCAATGTCAGGCAGCCCACCACTCGGCAAGACCAAAAGGTACACAGAGGCACTGCAGGACAAACCCACAGCCATGGAAGGTTTTCCTCTCCCCAACCCTCGACCCCCCCTTCCCCGACTCAAAGAACGGGAGGGCTCTGTGAAAATCCTATTTCAAGCAAACAGCCAGTCCTCGCTTTTCAGTAAAAAGCCTGTAATAGCCAGGTATTTTTCTCCTGTTTCCCACATATCATCCCAATTAATCCTCCTGAAAGGTGGAGGTGAATCCTATTATGATCTCTAATTTACAGACGAGGAAACTGAGGCAGAGAGAAAAGGCAGCAGAGCCAGGATGTGAACACAGGCAGCGTGAGCCGACTCAAAATCTACACTCCCCCTCTACACTCACGACTCAACCCTCGGACCCAACGAAGGGTTGCCATGCCTGCTGAGTCCCGTTGCCGTGCAGGGCGGCTCGGTCTGCACCGGGCGTGGACACTAGCAGTGCCAATGCCAAACTCCACTTAAACCAGAAAACTTCTGAACTCACCTTGAAGGCTTTTCCCTTACCTGAGGATTGAGAAGACCCGTGCCATCTTCCCAATGGCTCTGATTTTATTCTTGATGACCTCCTTGCGAACGGTAGTGCCTCCTGATGGAAGACAAGGAGTGAATGAGGTAAAGGACAGTGTTCATAGTTGTTTTTTAACATCGCAGGGTGAAACAGCTTTCTTACTCGTTAAAGAAAATGTCATTTTTTAAAAAGCCAAGGCTTATGTTTGTTGAACTAAAGTTCCCAGGGATTTTGCAGAGACAAAGGAAGAATTGTGAAATGAGAAAAAGATGCAGTCAAAAACGGAGAGGCCAGAAAAATGCAGGGCAGCACATTTCTCGGAGGTGGGCCTTCTTGGGGTTCTGACTTGCGGAGCACAGCGGCACATAGGGTGTGCGCCCTCCCTCTGAGAAACCGCGTGCAGGGCACAGATCTCTCTGGAGAAGCGGATGGTCCCCCAAGAGGCAGAGACCTCGGCTTTCTTCTGCATGTGAGCTCGGGGTACAGCTAGCTCCCCTGAACGTAGTGAGGCTGCTTTCATCCTTACTCACTCACTCACTCACCAGTGAGCCGTTTCTAGGGTACAAAATTGAGCACAGAAACGTTTTGCCACCCAGCCAATTCCGACTCAGAGCGACCCTGTATGGGAGGGTGGATGTGCCCACAGGGTGTCGAGGGCTGTCATCTTTATAGAAGCAGTGCTGCCACTTCGTTCTCCTTTGGGTGAGCTCACGGGGGTGGGGGGGGTGGGATGTCCCCAAGGCAAGACGGTCCAGTTAGCAACCAGGTGCTTAAAACCACCGTGCCACCAGCATTCCCTACTTTCTTCTACTGGTAGTAGGAATTGCGAGGATGAGAAAAGTATTTTATGAAGTGACATCAAAAAAGTTAGCTCAAGACTTTGTGACCTTTCTCATTGAAGATTCAAGAAATAGTCTACACCTGAGAAGCCAAGAACCAGGCAGGCGCCAGGTGATGGCACTTGAAAGTCAGAAACAGAATCCCAGGCTCTCCTGTTCAGTCAGCAGGCTTTGAGCAAATACTGGTTCAAAGAGAAGGCAATTATTCAACTCCAAACTACAGGGGGTCTCCCCGACAGACTGGTGGGACAAGCCATTAGGGTCAGCTCTGACAGCCTCTGGGAGCCCTGCAGGGGCTGCAAGGTCGGAAAGACAGGGCTTTCTACTCCTGAATGACTCGTCTCAGAAACTCACAGGGGCAGTTCTGCTCTGTCCTACAAGGTCCCTGTGAGCGGGCATGGACTTGGTGGCAGTGGGTTTTTTGTTTCCTGACAGCTGGCCAATGCCGTGATCTCCAGGGAGAAGAGACACACACCAAGAAACAAGATGGAATAGACACGTGAGGGGAAAGGCAGGCTCATATGGAAGGCAGAGGGAGAAATCAAAATGAAATGCAGTGAGGCTGTTACTGTTAGCAGCTTCTCTGAGGCGCCCTGGGTATCGTGATGGAATACGAAGTTGTAAAGTTATTTTCTTAAAAAAAACCGTTTTTTGTTAAATTTCTTTTGTCAGTACTTTCCGTGATGGCTTAAAAGTTTGTAATGTTACATGAATTAGCATTTATTATTCTCCAACATTTTCTATCTCAAATGGAAATAAAACCAGGCAAAGAAAAAGATATTTGTGCAGTGAATGGTGTTGAAAACAAGGGAAAAATCAAAGTGGCGATGAGCAGCTTACAAATCTTAAGGCTGTGATGCAACAATTCAGAGCGCGCTCAGCAAAGTGAATGGGAGCAGCGAGCCTGAATTCAGATAAAAAAGAAGAGCCGAAACGTAAGGATGCACACTTCATGCTTCCTGTCACATCCAGTTTGTAAGTGACGAAGAACCATGCGAATCAGGCCCTGGTTAGGCTCTGCGGTGCACCAGCCAGCGTGCCCTTCTGTGCTGTGGTTACGGGGGGCATGTGCAGGGGTCGCCGTGCACTGTCATTTCTCTGCATCTGGCAGAAGAACCCCACACGCGTTCGAGGGGCACTGAGCTCTTCGTTTCGCCTTTCCAGACAGGAGAGTGCGTTTTCATCGTAGCAGAGAATTCCTTTCTAATTTCTCCCAATCCATTCTAGTCAACCTTCCAAGAGGCTGCTGAGCCTCACTGTCGTTTTGAGGAGATTGAGGTGCCCTTCTCAGGGACCATGGCCCTCCTCGGTGTGTAACTGTCACAGTTAAGCACAGGGAAGCCTACTTTTCATCTGAAAAGCCCCCCCAAGGCCAATGAAATTACCCTTAAATCATGAAAACAAAAAGTGGTCTGTCAGCCCAGTCCTTTCCTCTCTCTACTCTTCTAAGGGACCACCCAGAACAAACAACTGTTTAAGAAACAAATCAGTTGTTTTCTTCAGTCAAAATATTTTAAAATTTAAAACAAAAGATCATGCTATACATATTGCTAGATAGTTTTTCATTGACTGTTCATTTCAAATCTTTTCAAACTTACAGAAAAGTTAATAAGACAAATAATTCCTATTACTCTTCATGCAGAGTTCACCTATTAACACACTGCCCCATCTGCTCTGTCAACTGATCTCTCTCTATTATTCTTGGGCACCCTGTCCTCAGGTTAAAAAAAATCATACAGTACTACTGGAAGTTTTGGAAACAATTTTCCCTGCAACACCTTGCCTCTTGAGGTTAGTGTCGTCAAATCTGGACTTGCTTTCTTTTATGTTGGTGCACAGTGGTTAGTTATGCTGTTGGGCTGCTGACCCAAGGTTAGCAGTTTGAAACCACCAGCTGCTCCTCCAGAGAAAGACGAGGGTTTCTACTCCCGTCGAGCGTTACCGTCTGGGAAACGCAGAGGGGCCGCACTCTGTCCAGTCACGAGTTTGATTTCTCTATGTGGTGCGTGTCTCTTACAGGCCTACGTTCACCATCCACGCGGGAGCCCCCCCTTCTTTGCTGTGCTAGATCTCTTTCGTACTTTCTCTGATTTGTGGGAAAAACATTTTCCAATGGCCTTTTGAGAACAGGTACGCAGGAGGTATATTTTTTGAGATCTTGCCAGTCTCAATAGGGCTCTAGTCATTTGACTGGACATTGTTTTTTCTCCAGCCCTTTGTGAATGTAACTGGTCCTCTGCTCTGCTCACTTCATAATGCTTTGTCCCTTCTATTCTGTTCGGCCGAAGGGAGGCTTATTTTCACCTAGCTGGTGGGCCCTTCCTCTCTCTTGATTTTAAAGGACTTCTCCCTTAATTCTGGGAATTTTTCTGAAAAGATCTCATAGATCATCCCCCCACCCCCACCCTCACCCCCACCCCCACCCTCACCCCCACCCCCCGCCCATTTTCTCCCTTCTCTCTTTCTACAACATCTCCTGTTCAGAGAGTGGACCTCCTGGATGGATCCTCTATTTTATTCTTTTAGTTTCCATCTCTCTCCTACTTTTGGGAACTGCCACTCATTGTATCTTCTAAAAGCCCATGGGGCTTTCTCCTTTCTGCAATCAAGTTTTTCATTTTCATGAGCTTTCTGACTAATCCTTTTAAAATAGCATAATGCTTTTGTTTAATGGATTCTCTATCTTCTATTGTCATTCGTTGGGCTGTGATCCACAAGGTCAGCAGTTTGAACCCACCAGCCGCTCCGGGGGAGAGCAGCAGCTTCTACTCCTGTAAAGACACAGCCTTGGAAGCCCACGGAGGCACCTGGTTGGTTGGTTGGTTTGTTGGTGTGTTTTTGGTGTGCCGGAGGGTATCTGAGTATATCACAGTTGTTCCTCGTTTAAGTTTTATAATTCTTCAGAATCTCCATTTCATGTAAGTGTGCTTTGCTCTGTTTTTGCTGTTGTTTTTCTTATGAGACTTTTCTCAAGCATCTGATAAGCCTTGGTGTTTGCTTGCGATTAAGAATGAAGAACTCCCAGGGAATGCCAAGGGTGGATTTTGGGGCCAGGGCATGGTGCCCCAACAGACTGGACTGGAAAACACTGAAATGGCCAACAAACAGTTCTTGAACTAACTACAAGCTTTTCTTTCTTGCTGTGTGTTTGTTTTTTGTCATTGGTTTGTTTTTGTTGCTGTTTTGTTTAATATTGTTGCTCGGTTTTGCTCTGTCTTGTTTTTGTGCATGTTATTATCTCCGCAGGTCTGTCTAAATAAGATAGGCTGGATTAACAATCTGGAGGAGAAAACAACGGGACCAACAGTTCCGGGGGCACATGGGAAAGGGGGAGGTAGGGGGAAAGGTAGTGGTGTTAACAAACCCAGGGACAAGGGAACAACAAGTGATCCAAATCAGCGTTGAGGAGGGTGTAGAAGGCCTGGTAGGGCATGATCAAGGGCAAGGTAACCAAGAGGAATTACTGAAACCCAAATGAAGATAGAGCATGATAGTGGGACAAGAGGAAAGTCAAAGGAAATAGAGGAAA
>NW_022103906.1:23395047-23409690 GCF_000313985.2 Echinops telfairi
ATTGATGTATGTGTGGATTGTGATAAGAGTTGTATGAGCCCCTAATAAAACGATTAAAAAAAGAAGAACTAAGAAGCTTTTGGAGTTGGTGGGAAGAGACTGTTGACTTTAAACTTTACACAAGAAGGATTAGGGTGGGCCTTGGTTAAGGAATTCTTCATATCAATATTGAATATACATATGGCTACTTAATTCACATGGATCTGGTAAAGTATTGAAACCTTCGTTTGCATCTCCAGTTCAGCAACCCTTTGGTTTTACACTTTTTAAAAGATATTACTCTCCAGACTTGGAGAAAAGGCAATTGCCCAGTGGCAACTAGGACTGTAAATATCTGTTAAACAGCTCGCCCCCAGCCTTATGATTTCAGCTCCCTACCCGCCACTAGACCCTCACTGTTCATCTCTTGTACCATGTGAGGAGTCTGTGGAGGAAAGTGGGCCATTTCTCAGCATTGCCTATGGCTAAGCTGGGCTTTTTAGCTTTCCTCAATCAGCCAAATTAACAAAGCTCTTTGTTTTTCAGTCCCCCCAAATTCCTGTTATTGTAGATTTATAGCCTTCAACAAAATTAACTCTCTTAAGTGTGAAGCATAATAAGCATACAGAATGCACAAAACAAATGTATAACTCAGTAATCAATTTTTTTTAACTCACTAATTTATTAAAAAGCAAATGCCCAATAACAACTACTGCTCAGGTCACCAATTACTCAGGACCTTGCCAGTCCTCTGAAAGTCTCCCTCCTCCAAAGGAAACCATTCTCTAGACTTTTATGGAAGTGATTTTGGGGGCTGTTTTTTAGTTCTGCTATGTAAATATGTATCCATAAGTTCTACAGTTTTCACTGTTTTTTAACTTTATGTACTGTATATACTTGAGTATAAGCCGAGTTCTTCAGCACATTTTTAATGCAGTTTTTGTGGTAAAATTAGGTGCCTCGGCTGCTTTTTGGGTTGGCTTATACTCGAGTATATACGGTAATTGGAATGATGAAGTGTGAATTTTTACACTAGATTAAAAAAATTTTTTTTTGGCCTACCATTATAAGGTTCATCCAAATGTTGCCTATTGCTGTAGCTCATTCATTTCTCTCTATTGTATACTATTCCACTACATAGATATACCACAGTTTATGTATCTCTTTACTGTCAATGGACATTATAAATTAGGCTGCTACGCCTATCCTTCTCTCTCTCTCTCTCTCTCTCTCTCTCTCTCTCTCTCTCGGTAGGACCCATGCATCTACTTCTGTTAAGTACGTTCCTAAAGTTAGAATGCTGAGGTATACAGGGTACATGTATGCTCAACTCTGAGTCACAGCTTGGCATTATCATGCACACTCATTGTCTGTGTACTTCTTCTAACCATCAAAGCCTCATGCTATCACATTCTTTTATCCTCAAAATTTGGCACCACATATCCTACTGTTAACTATTATTGTTTTCACAACCATGCATTTTCAATCCAATACATTAGTATTATTTAATAATTATTATTGTTTAATAAAGTCTACATTTATTTAATTTGCCAACACATCTTCTACTATTTTTACTCTTTATTCCTTCCTGGATAGCCCAGCTTCTTCTTCCGTCTGGCATTTTCTTTCTGCCCAAATAATATCTTTCCAAATTTCATTTAATGAGGTCTCCGGCAATTCTTTCTCCTAGGAATGTTTTTTTAAAGGGGAGAGGGTATCTGAAATCTGATTTCACCTTCACTCTTGAAGGGTATCTTTGTCTGGGTGTAGAATGCTACGTGAGGAGATATTTTCATCCAGGAGTTTGAATACAGGTGTGCCCTGTTTTCAGAAAGTCCATTTTATGTCACTTGTTTTTGCCAACTCAGAAGAGGATCTGCTTTCATGGAGAAAAAGCGCCGAGTGAAACCAGCCTTCAGGGTTTGTTTCACTGTGAGTCACTGAAGAGGCAGCGGTGCTCCAGGCAGTGAGAGTCCCGACCAAGCTCCTTCCAGGAAGCTCTTCTGTCCCTACTGTGTTTCTACCTAGTGGCGGCCTGCAGCTATCACATCATTCTGTTTTCACTATGTGTGAGGAATATTTTACGTCTTAAGGGCTATTTGCTATCATTTGGCAGGTTATTTTCCCATATAAATTCCAATTACTGTATATCCTCGAGTATGTACTTAGCTTTATGTCCTTTACCTACAAAAGGCTACGTAGGAATGCTTACTTTTGAAAGGAGGGAGAAGGGCCCAGTGTTCCCTGGCTTCCAGGGTTTTCCAATAAGAATAGACTGTCAGTGTTGTTTGGAAGGTAATCTCTTTATTTTTCCTGGATACTTAAAATTTTTTTTCTCTGCTGTTTGGCCTGGAGCAGTTGTATGAGATGTTCTAAGATGCTCTTTGTTCTGCAGTATGCTTCCCTGGGTTTACAGGGCTTCCCCAATCTGCGACTAATGTCTTCCTGTCTTAGCGATTTTCATTCCCTCATCTCTTCACATGTTGCTGTCAGCCTACTTCCTCTTCTGTGGAAATCTAAGCAAGCACTGCGCCTATTCGATATGGCCTCTGTGTCCATTATACTCTTCAAAACAAGTTCCTTTTCCACTTCATGCTTCATTCTAGAGCAGTGGTTCTACCCTGTGGGTCGGGCCTCTTGGGGGTCACACGACCCTTTCACAGGGGTCACCCGATTCATAACAGTAGCAAAATGACAGTGATGAAGTAGCAACGAGAATAACTGTATGGTCAGGGGTCACCACCACACAAGGACCTGCATGAAAGGTCCCGGCACTTGGAAGGTTGAGACCCTGCTCAACATAGTTCCTTCGGATCCATTCCCAAGTTCACCTATTCGAGTTCTAACTTGAATCTGTTGTTGAATTACTGCTGCGTTCTTAGATTTTTCTTTACTTACCACTTCTAAATTATGTTTTGGTGTTTTAACATATCTGAAACATTCCCTTTTATTGTTCACAGTTCTCTGCAAAACTACTTAATCTAATCATTTATTTCCTCCAGCATAGTAAGCAGTTCTGTAAAAACTGTGTTATCACATAGCTATTTTAAAGTTTGATCTAATCATGCCAACGTCTGGCGAACCTGATGGGCCTGGTTTTATTTTTGGCTCTTTCTGCACGTGTGCTATCTCCTCACATGTGCAGTTATTCTTGGTTGCGCGAAAGATGCTATCTCTGAATGACCATTTGTAGAAATAACTTATGATCCTTCAGGAATTTACCTTGCTCTAGAGAAGTTTGCTTCTTCCAGGGGCCTGGAGTCCTCTTATTAATAGGGCTGATCAATCTCTTAGGCCCTCTTTCAAATTTCATGATTGTCCTTGGTAGAGAAATGTTCCCAAATGTTGGTATTACCTATCTGAATTCCTGCCTTCTTCTGGGTCCTCACCTGGTATTCTTCACAATCTTATTAGTACCCTCATGTCATCAAGCATAGTTCTTTTGTTTGGTTGTTTGTTTAACTTTCCTGGCTGTCTTAAGAGTCAGAGTTAATCAAAATGATCTATCTATAGACTGTCATTACTGAAGTGGAAATCCTACGTTCATATCAAAAAACTCAATTTTATTGTAGATTTAGTGTGCTTTCTAGAATGGAACTAGAATTGTATTCAATTCAACATCTAACTTGAAATACTCTATTTATTTCCTTTCAGGAAATAAATGCCCATATCAGTGTATATCCACATACTACTTAAAAATTGAAATTGGAGAATTCTATTCACTTAATAGACTGTATAAGAAACTTTCCTATCAGCTCCTATGGTCTGACTTCATTGTTTCCTTTCAAAAATTAGACTCTATATATTAGGTTAAATCCAACTAAACATATGCCTATTATGTCTACTGCATTATGTTTGACTTTAGAACCATAATAGTGAGCAACAACTAATACTGTCTCAGGACTCTGAGAGTTTACATATGATAATCTAAACAAATGTAAAATTACAGCCTAGTAAATATTAGGGAAAGATAGATGGAAGATGAGAAAGTATTTCAGGCTTTTGGATCTGGACAGGGAAGTTAAAATGAAGAGAAGACGCTGGCAAGAAATGGAGAAAGGAGGTATGCAAGAGGAAGTAAATTTCAAGCAGCTGAGAAAGTACATATCATATTGACATCATAATTCATTCACTTAACAACCCACCAAGGGACCCTTTCACAATTACAGACAACACTTTATCAAATATTCCAATGTTGGGCATATTTTTATAAGCATATCTATCTGGTAATCAAGATTTATTTCTTAATATATGCAAGAGACTTGACACTCATTTTACTTTCCAGTGAGAGTTGACTAAATTTTACTCAGCTGATTTCTTACATGTTTCGTCTTCCCTAACGTTCTTTATGTCATCTTAATATTCATTTGGTGCATGATTTCCTCAGGAGTAGCTGTAGTTGCCTGTGGTGACTTACTACTCTATAAATAAAGGTAGTCAGGAGCTATGTGCTTCATGGGAACAGTTCTACTAAAGTGTAAGTAAGACTCACCACCTAGTCACTTTGGTGTCTTCTATTTCACAGACAAGGGGGTAAAGAAAGTCCCAATAAGGCCAGGATAATTGACGCTGATTATTATTAGGAGCTTTCTATACGCCATATAAAGAAGGCCGGGAGTAATCCTTAAGGTGTCTGGGAAGTTTACGGGGCACGCCTGCATTCCCAGGGCAAGCTCAGCTCTCCCTCCCATGCAGTTGGCTGGTCCTAACAGCCGACAGCCTGAAGAACATGCAAGAGGTTTGTGCTCAAGTGCTACCTCATCCCCAAGTCTCTGTATTCTTCGACAGATAGGGCCTACCTCTGAAATCAAACCTCCCACAACGCTCTCAGGAAAAAAAAAGGAGTTTTTTCAAAAGCAAAGAATGGGAACAAATCTAATTTATAATAGCAGGGGATTACTTAAGTAATGATCGACAGGACTACTATGTAACCATTCAAAATTAATATACAACCCCCCCTAGCAGTAAATGCCAACGATACTGTTATATAAAAAGAGTGGAGATGGTACAGTATATCATGGGCTACTTTGTGTCAAAAAGATCAAGATCTCTGTATATCCAAAGAAAAGAGATAGCTAACAGGGCATACATCAAATGTTAACAATGTATACCTATCAGATCATGGCATGACAGGTGGAGATGGCTTTTCTTCCCCTTGTTTATTTTTCTGTATTCTTCAAATGTTATTTTCTCACAATGAGTTTAGCTTGTTGTTTATAAGACAAAGTTCTTCAAAATATAAACCCAACCCCAAACTTCTTATAGTTCAAATGAGGAAAAGTCAAATTTACCTTCTGATGATTCATCATCAGAAATTAGTTCGTCATCAGAGCAAATGTTGAGAATGTTAACCAGCATCTCTGTGACTAGATGAGAAGACAAAATAACCCAAATTTACACAATTGTTAAGCACTTTTCTGGATATCCAAGTAAACATATGTGTCAAAACAATTTGAGTGACAAATTGCTGTTATATTACTAAGACCAGTATCACAAGAGTAGCATGAAGTAGAGGCCTCCAGGTTTCTAACGAATAATTATTCACTTGCTTCAGTCAAAATCTGAGTCTTTTCAGATTCTACTACATGTGATTGAAGTATGGAATGACAGAATAATATGTATTAATTCCCAATTAATAATAATTTTTTTAAAAGTTTGGTAAAGCAATAAATAAATAAATATGCATGCCACTGGGGTAGACAGGCTATAAATAAATACTACTGAAGCTGAAAAAACGAGAGAGAGATTCTGCTGGTGTACGTCATCTCGCTGCGCCTCACACTGATGCACTTGGCAGGCCCTGCGTTGTTACAGGTGGCCGCTTGTGGCAGCCTTCCGTTGTGCAAGTCTATTGGTGCCATTTTTTCAATGGCATGTGCTTGTTACTTCCTGCCTTTGCATTGCATTTTGGTCACAACCACAATATTTCTAACTTTACCATAATGCTGTTACATTCTGATCACGGTATAAGACAGACATAACTTTTGTATGCACTGGGTGTCCAAAAATACTTGTGTCACCCACTTTGTCACCACATTTGCTTTACTGCAGCGATCTGGAATGGGGCCCACTCTCTGTGAGATGTGCTGTCCATAACGAACTTGAATGAACTTGAATGTTACACTGGACGGCTGCTCCCAGTGGACCGAGGAGGTGAGCGGTCCACGCCCAGCAAGGCCGCTTTCTGCTGCAGCGCTCATTTGTGTTGTTTCACAAATAAAATTGTAAGGACAGTATTTCCTGCTCAATCTCTCTAGCACCGAAGAAATCCACCGAGGGGATAACAGAGCGACTACATTATGTTAACATATTGATCAAAGTAGGACAGCAACTTTAAATTGATATTTAGAATAAGAATGGCATCATCTACTATAACTATAATTTAGCAGTCAATTAAGTGCCATTTCAAAACCTCTGTGGAGGAAAGCCAAGAGGGGGGCACACTCCTGCTGGGTTCTGTCAGGACAAGTGGTGACCCACAGGCTTTGTTCTCTTACCTTTCTCGCCAACAAACGGCAAAGACCACGTGAAAACATCCATAAAGTTTGGAAGCCAGTAAGGGTGTGGAGAGCAGTTAAACTGCCTGATATTCATGACATTGTTTTCATATTTCAGCACAGCAGCTACGAAGGAAAAGGCAAGAGACTGGGCACAGAGGAACATGACATGGCAATTGATACACACGTGCTACACAGAATGAAGGAACTTTCCATTTGTAAAGCTGGGACGAAGTATGTAAGTGCAGATGGAAAGCAATTTAAGCATTTTATCATAGTTGATTCTCTTAAAAATTAGCCCAAGGAACAGAGTCACGGATGAGTTCATATAATAAAAATACAAAGCAAACCAAGCTCTGAGACTTCAAAGGGTTACTGCACATCAACCTCAGATTTGACAAGCAAAAACCGTCCTTTTATAGGACAAGCGGTTACAATCACTATTCTCCTTTGAGGGCAAGTACCACTCATTATATAAGCGCAGACCCGAAGAGTTCATTTCCTGGGAGTTTATAACATACACCAATTCATTTAAGGTGATATACATGGTCAACTTAAAACCAATGCTCAAAAGTCTGTTAAATCATCTCTACATGCAATAGAAGGAATTGAGGAAAACATGCCGCTGTGTCCTGTACACAATCAGTATATGGATAGCAAAAGGTCAGCAGTCTAAATCTGCTAGGTGTTCCGAGGGAGAAAGATGAGCCTGGATGTGCCCCTCAGATTCATAGCCTCAGGAATGGTAGGGAGCAGCGCTATGCCGTCCCACACTCACTGGGCCTTGGCATCGACTGGCAATGGTTACAGGTATTTTCCTATACAAGTTTACTACTAATTAGTGCACAATGTCGTAAACATATTTTGGTGCCAAATGGATTTTCTTTATATTTTAGAAGTTATAAAATCAAAACTCTTAATACTAGTGTTCATCACTAGTACCATTGTTTTTACTATTATTGTAAGAATTCTTACTGTGGCCATAAAGTAGAATCGGGCATCACAGTTCTCCAGAAATGATAGACATAGATCACTCACTGGTTCCTAGAACAATATTTCAGTCTAAAGCCCCAAAAGCCAACCCCCCCGCCATGGCTGGGTCTGGTTGGGTTGGGGTTCAAAGGCATAGTCTTTAGAGGAGCAAACTGCCATGTCTCTCTTCCATGGAGCAGCTGGTGGGTTCAGACTGCCAACCTTTTGGTTCATTGCAGAGGGCTTTAACTGTTGGGCTACTTCAGTTACTGAATGCCTAAAATGCACACCATAAATTACACAGCAAATACATGAAAATAGAATCTACAGCTCTCAAAAGACCTAACACTGGCAATAACATACACTTCCCATTGTTTTCAAAGTCATGTATTTTCTTTAGGTTAGTGACTATACAATCGTTTAACAATTCCCTCAATCTACACAGGAAAAAGGCGGGAGGCAGGTCTCAATAATACATCATCATAAACAAGATCTTTAAACTTTAAACTTGCTTTAGAATATGCTCCTGGTAGCCAGAAATTAATAGAAAAACCTTTTAGAATCATGATGGGCTCATCTGGGTACTTTAGAGAAACAAATCCACAGAAACTCATGTGTAAGAGAGAGTTTTATATAAAGGTTAAGTGTGCATCAAGAAAACATCCCAACCCAGTGCTGCCCAAGCCCACAAGTCCAACATTAACCCATATGTCCGTCACCAATCCACAAAGTCCTCCTCCATCTCACAAAACACACACTATGACGCCAACTGCAGGAGGAAAGCCGAATCGGTGAGCGTGTAGGCATCTCAGTGCTGGCAGGGGTCTCCACATGTCTGCTCCAGCACCCAGGGCTGCATCAGGGTAGGACCATGCAGCTTCGCCCTGGGGATGTCTTACAGGAAATGAGCCTTGCCAGCTGAAGCAGGGAGCTGGCTAAGGCAGCTGCACCCTGGTCTGACCATCAGAAAGCAAGAGACCTGAGAACTTGAAAGGCGAGTCTCACCGAGCCACTTATCCCTCCTCCCTTCAATTAACCCCACATGTGTTTATCAGCCAGGTTGGCACAATAAACTACCTCACATGACTTCAGGATCGTTCATGAAACCACTGCAAACGAGAAGTACCCGTGGGCCACAGTAGGTCTACAGGCTATGCCAAGGAGGAGAGAGAGAGAAAGCAGAAGGAATGCAAGGAGAGGGCGGAGAGGATTCCCTTTGTAAGAAAAGATGCAGGTACATGAGCTGCAAGCGAGGATCTCCAGGGCTTTGTAAAGGATCTTTGTAAGAAAAGATGCAGCTACATGAGCTGCAAGCAAGGATCTCCAGGGGCTGATTTTGATGCCACAATTTCTGCCTCGTTCTTAGGAAAATACTTAAGAAATAGTCAAGAACAATTCTTTAAAAAATTTCCCAAGAAGATAACATTGTCAATTATGTCACAGCTTCCTGAAAATCCAGGTAAATGGATTGTGACTTAAAATGCTTATCAAGGAGAAAGCGAGGCGAGAAGGGGGACGGGGCAGCAGCGAGTACAGCGACCGCTGATTTCGGTGGCATGCTTCAGCTCAGCAAACGGATCAGTCTCCTGGGTGGCCAATAGATCCTCTGCATAGCGAGGTTCCTAAAGAGAGGGAGGGACGAAGGAAAGGCTTGATCACAAATATGAGAGTTAAGGCCAGTAAGTGTCCTTGAAGAGAAATTGAATAATACAAGCAGGGCATCCTTTTGAGAAGAAGGAGCAAGAATAACAATTTGCTATTTGTATGGTGAAAACATTCGAAAAGGGAAACAAGGAAAAATAGAGTTAGGGAGAAGCAAAGCGTAATAGGAGAGGTGAGACTTGGAGAAGAAACAAGAAAACGCAGATTGGGAGAGAACTTGGACAAAGAATGCTTTTTAGAAAATAGACTAGGGCTCACTGGAGGCTGCAATGCAGCGGTTCTCAACCTATGGGTCGCGACCCCTTGGGGGGTGTCAAATGACCCTTTCACAGGGGTCACCTAAGACCATCAGAAAGCATAAATATTTCACAATACATAACTACATATTATTTTGTGATGAATCACTATGCTTTCATTATGTTCAATTTGTAACAATGAAAATACATCCTGCCTATCAGTTATTTACATTATGATTCATAACAGTAGCAAAATTAGTTATGAAGTAGCAACAAAAATAATTTTATGGTTGGGGGGGGTCACCTCAACATGAGGAACTGTATTAAAGGGTCGCGGCATTACAAAGGTTTAGAACCACTGCTGTAATGAACAGATTGACCCATATCAGATTTAAATGAGATATATCATTCCAAGGTTCGCTTTTTTAAAGGCTATTAAGTACAATCCAAGCTAAAAGGGAAACTACTGGGTTTTATAATTCTTTTAAAAGGAAATACATAAAGATCTAAGGACGAATCATCCTTTTTTGGTTTAATCTCTTTACATCTTAGCCACAGACACTCTGATGGAATTGGCATGGAATAAGCCTGGGGACTGGGAATTTTTTTTTTTTTTAAAGCACTAACTCCCCATGCTGCCCTCCCTCCAGCCTCGGGTCACCACTAATCTCCTTTTGTTTTTCTGCATTTGCTGATTCTACTAGTCAGTTCATAGGTGTGACTATACAGTATTTGTCTTCTTGTGCCTGGCTCTACACTTAGCATCGTGTTTTCAAAGAAGTTCATCCATGGAGTTGCTTGTATCACAACTTCATTTCTAAATGCTTTATTTACTATGCTATTAATTAATATTGAAAAGGAAATAAAGTTTTAAATGTCTTGAAGCTAAATATTAATTGATCAAAAGTATATATGCATTCCAAATAATTAGGGAAAATTAAACTTATTTCAATACAATACTAATTAATATTGAGTTCCTTCTCTCAATTCCAGAGTGCAAGCCTGAAAAACAGGTAAAGAAATGTTTTTTCCTGACTTAATGTTAATAGAATCATTTAAATACAGGAGCACATAAAAATTCATCCAACTTTAATAATGATACAAGGGTAAGTAAAAATATATTGCTACAAATATCCTAAAAGCTTTTATTAAACAAATACATCAAACTGTGAAGCCACTGTGTGTGTGTGTGTGTGTGTGTGTGTGTGTGTGTGTGTGTGTGTTTCTTGGCATGCCCTCCATCCAGGCCTATATATGTCTGAAGGCGGTGTTTCTGTATTCGCACCATTCCCTGAAGATTTCATCTACCCTACATCCAAACAGCAAGTTTGGCCCCCTCGAAGGATTCAAAGGAAATTCCTTTTAAATGTTGGACAAGCTCTAGGAACAAAATGAAGTGTGAAGGGGAAAATCAGGATTGTAAGGTGGGTGGGTGTGGTAGTTACATAATCTGTTGTCAATTTGAGACTATTAAAAGCGAAGGGGGTGGTGTTTAGCCTGTCAATCAGGTTGCAGCTTGATGACCTCATCTGGAGGCGTTTAGGAGATAAACAGCTCTCTGAAGGCGGGTCACACTCACTCCCTGCAAGACATTCCTGATGACAAGACACACGAAGCTATGCTAGTCTGGAACTAGAGCAGGGATCCTCAAACTTTTTAAACAGCGGGCTAGTTCACTGTCCCTCAGACCTGTTGGAGGGCAAGACTTAGTTTAAAAAAAAAACTATGAACAAATTCCTATGTACACTTCACATATCTTATTTTGAAATTAAAAAACAAAACGGGGCAAAAACACCCGGCGGGCCAGATAAATGTCCTCGGAGGGCCACATGTGGCCCGGGGGCCGCAGTTTGAGGACGCCTGAACTAGAGGATCCATGTGGAGACCCACGCCAGTGCTGAGATGCCTCCACTGCCACTGAATCCACAAGACTTTTCACCCACTGGCCTGTGATCTTCCTGCATTCGGCATCATCGCATGTGTTGGGTTAGTCTGAAGAGGAATTTATTGATTGGTATTGGACATATGGGGTAATATTGGACTTATGAACTTGATCTGGACTGGGCTGGGATGTTTTCTTAATGGACAATTACTCTTTGATATAAAGTTCTCTCTTACATACGAGTGTCTCCTTGGATGTTTCTCTAGTCTACCCAGCCTAACACGGTGGGGTAAGGTTCTCGAAGGAAATTCTCATAGGGCAGAACAAGCAGATGCATTGCACCCACCCTCACACTCACTGCCAAGTTGACTATGACCCACAGGGACCCTGAGGGGAGATACTAGTGATGCAGTGGTGGGAGACACAGTTCCTCAGCATGAGTCGCCTGGCCCTTCTTTTAACTTCTTCTGAACAAGCGCCCATGACTGTCCTGTGTCCTTTGGGAAAATCAATCAAGATTTGGAATCCCCTAGAAAAACCATTCCCATAACTTTCTGGCATGTGCTCTCTGATTTGAATGTAACTTGCCCAATAGACACTGCCTTGCTTGGATCGTTTTTGGAAGGCAATCTAAGGAGAGTAAAGACAAGTGTACTACTGAGAAAACCTTGGGGCAGCCACCCGCCAACGACAAAGACATGTTTAACACGTAATGCTCAGTCACAGGGATGATCGAACTGGAGCTTAGTTGTAATACTTTTTGACTGACCCTGGGATTTCAAAACATGTACTCTTGTAGTCATTATTTTTCTCTTCCAAATGACTCATAGATATTTTTGCCAATTAACTAATACCTTACTTGGTCAGTTGGATTATGTTCTTAAACATTATTTTTAAATAACTAAGTGGTATATTTCGGAGTCGCCTTATTTGAAGACATTGCTCTCTAATTTTTACATAACTGACAGCTTTGCTGGATAGAAAATTCTTGGCTCATTAAAAACAAAAAGAAACAAACAACAAAAAACACACATTCTTTATGGCTGAGTAATATTCTATTGTGCAGGTACACCACATTGTGCCTATTCACTGGTTGATAAGCCTTACTTGGGTTATTCCAACTTGGGGCTAATAGGAATCAGAGTGCACTTTAAAAAATGGTCAATATTAAGTATATTGTGGACTTCTCTTAAACTTCTCTCCCCAACTGCACATTCAAGATGTGACTATAAAGTAATGAGACTTAAGAAACCCCACCAACAAACACGCCAGAACTTATATACCATATGAGCTTGGACCTTTGATGTCCTCACATCATGTAACAGCAAAGTGGCACACTATGGTAGCCGTGTATGGTTTGATAAGTTCTCTACCAGTCATTTCCATTTATCCTCAACCGCCCCAAGTGTCAGGAATTTGGAAGATGACGTGAGATGAGCTGGGTCAGGAATCGGAAAGATGAACGGAGACAAGCTGAGGCTCAGAGAAGTTAAGCCGCTTGTTAGAAGGCACCCATTTAAAAGTGGAGCAGGGCAATATTAGAAACCCTGACTCCTAGCTTACTGCTCTTTTCAACACACCTCGCTGCCTTGCTGTACGTGTGATCCAATCACGCTGCCATTCCTGAATACGGTTTTGGAACCCCTCTTTTGGAATTGCCTCCAGAGTCAGCTTGCAAGCAACACAAGAAAGACCAGTCTCATTACCTTATAATCATACCTTGTTTCTGACCCCAAATGGTATCGTCTAGCTCGATAACTCACCTGATTCATCAGTCTTGACGCCGAATGACTTTTGGCTGTTCCAAAAATCAAATCCACCCTCAAAGGACGAAGATTTGCCATCATTGAGGATAATCAAAAGAATGTGTCGCAGACTCTGAAGGCAATGCCAAAAGAGGAGTTCCAAAATGTTTTGAGCAATGGCAGCATTGTTTTGAGCAATGAGCATACAGCCTCCCCAGTAGCCACTTTGAAAGGGGTAATACTCACATGGATATATACGTTCTGGCATGTTTGTTAAAAAATCTTATTATCTTATAGTCATAACCTATAACAAAATATTTGTAGATGCAAGAAGTTTTTAGCAGCGACACTGCTATGACACAAAGCTATGAATCACACAAAAAGAACCCCAAAACAAACTTTAAAATTAAAGACTTTAATAGGACAGCCTCATACATAGACCTCTGATCAAAGGACATGTACCTAATCAATCTTCCTTTTTTAAATATTGGGGAAACAGATTTAGAAAGATGAAATGACATAGCCGGAGTCACACTCCTTGTTTCTGGCACAGCTTGAACTAAAATGAGGACCTTTTCTGACTTTTCGTATAATATTCAATCTACCTATTCCACTCCTGAAAAAACAGGCAGTGATAGCTTAATAATTCACAGACATCACCACAAGGCCAAATGACAATTGCGTAAGGTCAAATAAACAAATAAACCCAAGCTAGTGATTGAAGCTGACTGATCTACCTTAAACCTGCAGTGATAAATAAATAAATATATATATATATATATATATATATATATATACACATACATACTCCTTATACTTTGATTCAGCAGTATACATTAAGCCAATAGTGATAACTATTCTCAGACAGAGCCCAATAATCCTTAGGAGATCAAGACCAAGTAGCAACCTAATTTCAAAATTTCCTGGCCTTCATGTTAATTGAAATCTCTTATATTCTTTTTAAAATGTACATGGAAAAATAACAGACACACACACACACACACACACACAAACATGTGATTAGACTACAGTTCACATCTATAAGTTCAAACTGGTACATCGATGGCCTCCTTTACCTTTATTATTATAGACGTCCAGGTAGTTTGGGGCAGAGAAAATTGTAATGAGTGATGGAAAGCCCGTTGTTTGGGTCTTCCTGTACATTCGATACCTGGAAGAGAGACAACAGCTTGCCTATCTTGATAGGAAAGTGAAAACTACAATGAAATGTGGGATGGTTTTAATGTAACTTACCCAGCATCTTGTGCTTCATGGGCTCTGATTATTGATAACAAATTATTGTTCTGCAAAAATTCACAAACTGCAGGGTAACTGAAAGGATATTAGAAAACATAAATCTAGGATTAGAACAATCATTTCCTAAAAGTTAAAATGGCATGAGTTGAAATTGATTCAAGATGAAAGGTTTAACACACCACTGAATTTTTATTAATAGCTTAGTAATATCATTCTGTTTTCCATTTTGCTAACACACTGTCTTCCAGATCAAGCATGCCAATAAAAGTTAACCTAAGAAGAGGGGGAGGCGGGGGTAAGGAGGTGCTGACCAACCCAGGGACAGGGGAGCAACGAGTGATCCAAAAACAGTGGCAAGGAGGGTGCGAGAGGCCTGGTAGGGATTCAGCAAGGGCAATGTAACCGAGAGAAAT
>NW_022103906.1:23411122-23413328 GCF_000313985.2 Echinops telfairi
TTATGAATTATGAAGGGTTCATGAGGGAGGGGGAGGGGGAAAGAAGAGGGAAAATGAGCAACTGATATTAAGGGCTAAAGTAGAAGGCAAATGTTTTTAGAATGATGAGGATAACAAATGTACATATGTGTTTGACAAAATGGATGTATGTATGGATTGTGGTAAGAATTGTGCGAGCCCCCAATAAAATAATAATAAAAAAAAGATATTAGTGACCTAAACTAAATAACAATATGAATAACATGAATGGACACATTTGTACATTTAATCAAATGTACATGTATTCCATGTAGAGAGAAATAAATTATATCAGAATGAAGCTAAAAAAAAAAGTTAACCTAAGACAGAGATCAGGCTTCCTCACCTTTTTACTCTCTCATCACAACTCCTAACAATAGTAGTCCAGCACCAAAGTTTTCTTGGGATTTTGGCACCAAAATAAATGGTTGCAGTACCATGCATATGCCTTGTGTGCATAGGTATGCATAGTAAAACCAAACACACTTCTTCAATCATAAAATTATTAAATATTTGAGAAATAGAAGAATTTACTTAGAGCTTCATAGGCACTATTAACAATAAGACATGATATTGTGCTGGATATTTCAAGAGTAGATGCAAGTATTACACCCAACCATATTCTACTATGAAGTGTGACATTTGTATTAAACTCCTATAACATTCTTTTAGTACCAGTATCTATGAATAACATAAAGCTACTAGTATCAAATGACAGGAAGAACTGGAGAATACATTATTCTGGGATCATCTAGGTGTTAACTAGTTTATTTCAATCTGCTTCCCTTTTGTCAATTTAAAAAGTTAACTTGTTGAAAGAGATGATATACTCATGTGGTAGATAATCAAAGGTTATGAAGGAGTAAAGAAGGCTTCAAAAAGTTTGTGGGAAACTTCCATTGTCTTTTAATTCCATTTTCCATGAACTGTTGAAGCTCCTTTGGATACAGTGTCTCCTTCCTACCTCTGTCTCCAGCTCCTCTCGAAACAATGACGATTTTTCATTTCCCGAGGACTCCTTGAGACACTCTTTTCCATATTAAGCAATCACACACACTTCTCATTTAAAGAAGTGTTAGCAGATGTCACACATAGTTCTGCACTGTTTGGTTACATTTTAATTTTATATTCCATATCAGTATATAGCTTCCTTTCGCCACATTTATTAAAATAAAAAACAGCTTCCTAGTACTCCACTGTTTGGATGTACCACAATTCATTTAACTATCTCCTGTTGATGAATATTTAGGGTTTATAATATTTCAGCATAAAGAATGCTGCAATGAGTAACCTTGCAAGTACATTTTACACATTTCCAAGTATACCCATATGATTAAGTCTTATAATTACAAGAAACGCTCCTGGATCAATGGTTATTTGTACCTTTATATGAGAGGTATTACTAAATTGGTATTTATAGCCTGTCAATGATAAATGTGTAATTTGTTTCCTAAGCAATGTAGCGAGAAGTAGGATTGGAATGATTTCATCATATTATTAACTGGAAAACTTGGCAGGAAGGATAAATGTTTGCTTAGAAGAATGCTAAAACTGATGGCAAAATGAATTTTATGGTGATAATTACTATTGTTTTAGACATAATTTAATGGACGCATTATTTTTAGTTAATTAAGTTACTCTGGAGGGACTAAATACTTGTATTATTTGTCAGAATAAAATATGTAGGTTAAAACATTTATACTTCAGGCATTCCTCTCGCTGGCATCGAGTCAGTTTTGACTCACAGGAAGACTCCAGGGCAGAGTAGAACTGCCCCTGTGGGTTTCTGGGACTATAACTCTTTATGGGAGTTGAAAGCCTCATCTTTCTCCCACAGAACAACTGGTGGGTTTGAACTGCTGACCTTGAGGTGAGCAACCTAACACATAATCTACTGTACTACCAGGATTCCCCAAGCTTCCTATTTATGAATGACAAAAACACAACAAAAACCTGAAGTGCCTTGGGCTAAGTACGTTTGAAGCCCAGTCTTGTTCTTTTTTCCTCTTTGCCTGTAACAGAGGTTCAAATACAGTGAACCATCGCCACTTCGCGCTTCGACTTCCGCGGCTTCACTCTATCGCGGTTTTTGCGTAACAGCACTCACTGCCTACACCCGCTCCTTCAGAGGAAAAAGACGGCGACCCACCTGTAGAGTACATCCCTTAAGTCATTTCATAGGCTATTG
>NW_022103906.1:23413571-23455441 GCF_000313985.2 Echinops telfairi
AATTTCATTTATCACGGTAGGGTCTAGAACCAATTAACCGCGATAAACGAGGGTTCATTGTACCTGGAGAGCTTTTAAAAAAATAACAAGTCATCTTTATTTCAAAACAAGTCTATAGATGATGTTTGAGGACAGGTAATCTAGATCATTTGGAGTCAGCTCACAACTTTGAAGCAATGCAGAATTTCTGATCTTGCTAATAAGTGCATTATACTTACTAGGGCATAATATCTGATATAATAAAAACCAAAAGGAACAGAAAGAGCTTTCTGCCTCCTTGTAATAAAACATTTCAACAGCATTCCCTATATTACAAGTGTTCAGGATATAACATACTACTTAAAAGTCTGATAAAGTGTGGGGCTGGCCCCAATCCCAATTATGTGGACCGCCCCCCAGAAGAATTGACTTCAGAGGACAGCACTAAAGCTACAGCTCAGAGAAAGGGGCACGTCTGATCAGAGCACACAGGAGCAAATGAAGAGGGACCGAGGGAGAGTGGAAAACATCCTGGCCCACCAAACCCTGAGGACGACATTCCTGCTCAGAGCAGCCAACGCACAGGGAGGACCATAGGGCCAGCCCCAGCACAAGACATGATGCCCCTCACTGACCCACAGTGCTACAGTGCAGGAATTGGGCCCAATCTGACCCCACCACACCGGGGTAAAACACTAAGGGCATGCAATGGAGTAGCAAGGGGAGCAAAGCAATGAAGTCCCTGGGGAATACAAAAATAGACTTTGGGGCCAGGGTGTGGCACCCCCTCAGACTCGACTGGAAAACACTCCTAAAGGTCAACAAACAGACATGGAACTATTTATAGGCTTTTTTTAAAAATAGTTTTTTATTGTTGTTGTTTGCTTTAGTTTTCTTTTGTTGTTTTGTTTTGCTTCGCCTTGTTTTTGTGCTTATTATTGTCTCTGCATGTCTATCTAGATAAGATAGGTGGGTTAATCAATCCAGTGGAGAAAACAATGGGGCCAATGGTTAGGAGTGGGAGACACACAGGAGAGGTGGAGGAAGGGAAAAGAAAGGGCGTGTAAAGCAACCCCAGGGACAAGGAAACAACAAATGATCTAAAATCGACGGCGAGGAGGGTGTAGGATGCCTGGTGGGGCTTGATCAAGGGCAATGTAACCGAGAGGAATTAGTGAAACCCGAAAGAAGGCCGAACATGATAGTGGGACAAGAGGAAAGTAAAAGGAAATAGAGGAAAGAACTAGGAGGCAAAGGGCACTTATAGAGGTCTAAATACAGGCATGTACATATATAAATATATTTATATATGATGATGGGGAAATAGATCTACGTACATATATTTATAGGTTTAGTATTAAAGTAGCAAATGGACATTGGGCGTCCACTCAAGAACTCCCTCAATGCAAGAACAGTGTGTTCTATTAAACTGGCATTCCATGATGCTCACCTTCCCGACCCAATCTGCTGAAGACAAAGTGGGTGCATAAGCAAATGTGGTGAAGAAAGCTGATGGAGCCCGGCTATCAAAAGATACAGCATCTAGTGTCTTAAAGGCTTGAAGATAAACAAGCAGCCATCTAGCTCGGAAGCAACAAAAGTGACATGGAAGAAGCACATCAGCCTGCGTGATCATGAGGTGTCGATGGGATCAGGTATCAGGCTTTAAAGACCCAGAACAAAAAATCATATTGATGTGACTGAAGGGGAGGGCAAAGTGGGGACCCAAGCCCATCTGTAGACAATTGGACATCCCCTTACAGAAGGATCACAAGAAAGAGATGAGCCAGTCAGGGTGCAGTATAGCACCAATGAAACATACACTTTCCTCTAGCTCTTTAACCTTCCCACTATCATGATCCCAATTCTACCTTACAAATCTGGCTAGACCAGAGGATGTACACAGGTACAGATAACAGCTGGAAATACACAGAATCCAGAACAGATAAACCCGTCAGGACTAATAATGAGTGTAGTGATACCAGGCAGGTAAGGGGCAGGTGAGAAAAGGGGAACAGATCACAACAATCTACACATAACCCCCTCCCAGGGGGATGGAAAACAGACAAGTGGGTGAAGGGAGACATCAGTCAGTGTAAGACATAAAAAAATAATAATTTATAAATTATCAAGGGTTCATGAGGAGGGGAGGCTGGAGGGAGTGAGGGGGGAAAAAATGAACTGATACCAAGCACTCAAGTAGAAAGAAAATGTTTTGAAAATGACAATGGCAACAAATGTACATATGTGCTTGACACAATGGATATGTGTATGGATTGTGATAAGAGCTGTACGAGCCCCCAATAAAATGATCTTAAAAATAGTAATAATAATACTTTTTTTTTAAAGTCTGGTAAAGTCTATTCCTGCATCATTTCATCCTTTGGTCACCCCGAGAAGGCACTTACCTGTAGAAATAAGAGCACCCTCGGACAGTGTTGTGGGTATAGTGCTCCGCGGTCTTTTCACTGCCATAATCCTCCGAGGGGTCAGACCAAAGCAGGTCACACACTGGCCCAAAGGCTGGCGGCTCTTTAAACCTGTCTAACTAGAAGACACACAAAATCCAAAGGAGAAAAAAAATCGTTAAAGCAAAAGAGCTCCTGGAAATTGGTATGGGTCAAAAGAGAAGGCAGCACTGAGCCCCTCAAACATCTTCCTGAAAGAAAACATCAGTAAATTATAACTACTTGGGATCAAACTGAGCATAGCAACTCAGGGGAGGAGACAGGAAGTGTAGGGGCAATGAGTTTATATTCATGGAGGAGGGTCTAAATGAGTCCACAGCTCCAAGGATAAAATCAAGGCTGTACATGCAGACATGATTGAATTGGTACATGTTTTGCTGTGTGTATATTCTCAACAAAATAAAGATTTTACATCAACAAATTCTAGGTGTGCATTTTCTTGTCATTTTTCTATAATAAATGCCCCTGTCTTCTAGACATATTGTGGAAAGGACACATTTCACATCGTCATCTTTAAAGCAGTATTCAGATCGTACAAATGTAAAACTCAACTTTTATAGTGATCAACCGTTATTTAGAAAGATTATTCAAAATTAATTTCAACTGCCTAGGGAGCCAATATTACCATGCAGGCAGGTTTTAACAATAATACTGCTCTTTGTTTTACTGCATTTCAACACTAATGTCTTCATTTGTAGAAGGCTATTTTGCTGCTATTTTCTTTGGTAAATGACTTTTGAGCTTTCATGTCTACTCCCTGTAGTGGAGGCATTTCAATATAACTTAAATTAACTCACTTTCCTCCTCCAGTTGCTGATTTAGTTAAAAGCACAGACGCCAAGGCAAAACAAGTCACAGGACTGGCGGCGTGCGAGAAGGGGGCTTCCACTAGGTGAAAGGGGAGCTTGCCAGTGACACAATTCTGAATTATACAATTCAGGACTTAGGACAGAAAGGGTAAATTCTGGTTATTTCAAAGATAAGAAGGCAGCAGGAAAGGTAGTACAGGCTGTCTGGCAAGCCCACATTGAGCAGAATAACTGTAATCCAGAGAAAAGTTTTATATGTTCTAGTCGCTGTGTGAGATAGGGCAGTGTAGAACAGGTCAGTGAAAAATGACTGAGCATCAAGTATGCGAAGCTTGAAGATACAGCCGCTTGGTCATAGTCACCACTAAGTCAGCAAGCGCAGCAAAGACACTGTACGTCACAACGTCAAAGTCACAGAACTTCAGAGCATTAGTCCCAACATTGTCACTTCATGAAGAAAAAAATGTGACTAACGGGTAAGTGATGTGATCAAGGTCACATAGTTAATTCATGGCAAGAATGGGATTAGAATCCCGGTTTCTTTGCTTGCGAGAGTATCAGGGTTATAAGCAAAGAATGTTATGTGTTGAGTCAGGAAAAGTACGAACTTTATCAAAAGTGATGGGAATTTTCTGAAAGGTATCAAAATGGTCACAGCAGTTAGCGCTCTCAATGATGGGCTTGCTGAGTACTTGTATTTTCCTATTTCTGATTTTCTGTATTTAAAAATGTTCAGCAGTAGGAACACGGTAGCTGATCGTAATAAAAGTACACTAAAACATGTATGACATGGGGATAATGAAAGATCACTTACTCTCCTAATGTCGTCTAAGGAAGTGATTTCCGGGGACATCCCTCCATGTACACACAAAAACTGCTGATTTAAGAGGGCAGCAAGAGGAAGACAGTCAAACGTTTCCATGCATGCATCATACACTTCTTCCGAGTATTTGATTCGACCTATTGGAAAAGAAATACAGTTAAAAAAAGAAAAGGTAAAATCTAACATATATGCAGAAGGTTGTAAGCCAAGAGACTAGGAAGCTTATTTCAAAAGCTGTTTATGTTGGAAAACTTGAAATCATCTCTGTAAAGAGGTTTTCTGAAGGGTTAGCAAAACCTTTTTCTTTAAAGCAGTGGTCCTCAACTTTCCTACCGCCATGACCCTTTCATACAGCTCCTCTTCTTGTGGTGACCCCCCCAACCATAAATTTATTTTCATTACTACTTCCTAGCTGTACTTTTGCTCCTTACGAATTTGGTGACCCCTGTGAAAGGGTTGTTTGACCCCCCAAAGGGGTCGCAACCCACCGGTTGAGAACCGCTGCTTTAAAGACAAATTTGACCTTGGATTAACTTTCTTGCTTTGTTCCCCTGGAAACTGTATAAAACAGACTGTCAATAAGGCTTATGGTAAAAGCGATTCAATTAGCAAAGGGAATCATAACTATAAATACCTGGTGGGAAGCTATAGCTGTGGGCTGTTCTGAGGGAGGTGACTCATAACCGGGATGTCCCTGGCTGAGACTGGAGGGTAGCCACGTGAGGCTTCCTGAACTAGGTTGGTTCTGACTCTGCTCCAATGTGAGCATTGTTTCCTTACTTGTCAGTAGGATCTGCTATAAACTATCCAGGAAGAACAGGTCATGGAATAATGAAGTGGAACATTGAAGATGGGCTTTAAAGAGAAAGGGAAGGTTTTCTTTGCCCTTGAGCTTGCCTTTCAAAAGCCAAGTCATGCATGGGAGTGAATGCTGGTAGAAAAGGCCAGGAGCCACATAGGTGGGCAGCTCTGCAAAACTGTGAGCTTGTTCTCTTCCAAGACTCCATGAAGCTGGAGCCGAGTTCAGCAAATTGACGGAATAAAAGCCCTATCTAGCGAGTCTGAGTGAAGGTGCGCTGGACACAGGTGTGTAACCCGTTGGGCTACTAGCCACAAGATCTACCAGCTACTCCACTGGAGAAAGAGACTCCCAAACCCACAGAGGCAGCTCCCTCTGTCCTATAGGGCCGCTATGAGTCAGTGAGTGAGCGAGCCTGTATTATGTTGGTAATTATTCTGTATTTCCCTTTGTGTACGCCTAGTTTTTACAAAAGAAAAAAAAAATTAGACCTCAGGGTGTGGCCTTGGCAAGGCTATGGAGTATGAATGTGAAGGGCGATGGCCCAGACTGGACCAGTGTGCAGTCGAGGGCTGGCAGGGAAGATCACAAAGAGATCGCCCAAAGGGATCATATCAATCAATGGACCACATTCCTGGTTCTAAGATCCTTCCACCCCCGAACATGTGAAGATTCTCTTTTCTTTGCCAACACTGGGGGATCGGGGTTTGGGTTTGTTCAAGTCTGTGGGTTCGTGAGTGCCCTTGTGTTGCTACCGCAGTGTGTTGACTCTGATCCTGCTGCCCAGGGGTGGCAGGGAAGCACTGTGCTCCAAAGGTTCTTAAGGGCAGAATTTTAAGAAGTGGAGCACTAAGTCTTTATTCCGAACCACCTCTAAGTGGACCTGAATCACCAACCTTTCAGTTAGCAACTGAATTTGTTAACCATTTGCACTATTTGGGGACTCCTTTTTACAGCTGCTTTTAGCTAAACACGAAAATGGAATTTCTTTGAAAGAGTTTTAGGTTCACATAGAAACAGGAATTTGGGTTGCTCATTATGCCATGTCCATAAACTAGCTCACATTGATAAAGTATCTTTCAACTCTAAGAATGGCAAACGCAAAAATCCCTGCAGCCTATTCCCAAAAGGATGTCAAGCCAAGGTAGAAATGGCAAACAGTATAGGAGGTCAAAAATAAAATTAAGCAAAAGGAAGTTTATATTATTAGGTTACTAAACTGGGTTGTAAAATATTACCATTTTAAAAGTATACAAATATGCATTATAAATACAAAAATTTTAATTTTTCCTCAAGTGTAAGATTGAAAATTATATTTCTCCTTGACTTGGTTTTACTGTATTTTCTAAATTTTTATGAAGAATGCATAATCTTTGTATAACAGTATCTGCTATTATATTACCTTTATTATCAAAAGTTCTTAAAGGCTCACAATGGGGCCACGAGTGTGCTAATAAGCATCTTACACAGCATACTGATTTCAAGATGGATGCTGGAACCAGATTGACTCCCTGACTCTCAATTCCAGCCACATCACTAATCATTATGTGACCTTGTCCAATTTATTCCACCCTCTGTGAACTGGTTTCCTCATCTATGAAATGGGCATAATAGTATTATCGACCTGCATGATTGGATTGCTTTGAGACTTAAATGAATTCATTATATGTAAAATTCAGGTGTTCTACTTTCATTATAAATGTTATGAAACATAGAACAATGATTTCTACATGAAAGAAAAAGGCACCACAGCTATAGGCTCATACTATAAGTTCTATAATATAAGAACTATAATAATAGAACTATAAGTTCTAACTAGTATCAATAATATTAACACAACAATTTCCCCATGTTCCTGACACCAGAGCTAAGTGTTACCTGGCTACCACTACCAACTGCTCTGGAAGGGATCACGTTAGAAGGCAGCATGGGAGAAAGTGTGGAACAGAACTGAAAGTCATAGAAAAAAAGACCAGGCTAATTATTCAGATAGAGACTGGTGGAACCCTGAAGACTACAGCCATTCACTGCCAGTGAAGTCTGGAACTGAACTCACTCCATGGCTCAGTTTATAGCCAAACAAGGGGAAAGTCTAGTTGGGTAAGAAAAACACTGGGGAGGTCCCACTCCTTCCACTAATCAACCATTTGGAATCAAGTGGCAGCATGTACCTAAGGACAAAGTTCAGAGGGTTAGGAAGGGAGGAGGAGTGGAGATGGGAGACACAAGAAGTAGCAAGAGCGGGGCTTCTGTGAGAATTACAATTCATGATATTAAATGAAGTGTGCTCTGGTGCATGCTAGGCCTGATCTAGTTTTCAACATGTTCTGTATTGTTGTTTTGTTTGATTTTGATTTTGTTTGTTCACAGTAGCGTGTATCTCAGAGACGTTATGCCATTGAAGTTGTGTGTATGTTTTCCTGTTTTCTGGTGTATGAAACCCAGGATTGATAAACCTATAGGGACGGCAAGTAGAATAAGGGTTGGGGAGGGAGGGTTAAAGGGAGATGATGTCAAGGAGTACAGAGAGAAAAAGAATATTTGGAAGCTGATTGTGGAAGCAATTGTACAATTCTGCTTGACGTGACTGAACTATGGAATGGTATATGTATTAACTCCCAATTAATAATAAATTTAAAAATACATATATATTTTTAAGAAGAAGTATGTATACACTATTGAATGGAAAAGGGATTTGCTCTGTAAAGCTTTACCCAATTCACAATAAGACGGTTTAAAAAAAATCAGGAAAGGTGTGTATCAGGGTTGTAAAACAAAAGTAAAATACAAAAAATAATTTTTCACAAAATTCTCTGAAACTAATTTTTAAAATCACTCCAATTCATAAGAAATCACCACCTGGTATAATTGTTTTATTTTTTATTTGCTTTAATTAAAAAAATAGGTCATACACATTTACATGGTTCAAAATTGAAAGGTTACAAAAGGTATACAGTGAATGGTTACCACGTACTCCTCTCTATGAGCAGCCAATAGTACCTGTTTTTTGGGTATTTTTGCATATGCTAGGTATATCCATATGTATATACTCTATGTACACACATGGGAAAAACTATGCATTTACATGCAGATTTATACATTTACTCTTTTCACAACTCCTTTCGATTTTTACATAAATGGTAGCATATGTACACTACTTTGCATTTGCTTTTGGTACTTAGATTTTTAAAATCATGCCACATCTTTTTATGATGAGTTTTTTTTCTTTTTTAAAATATCTATATGGTACTTCTCTTTATAAATCTATCATAATCTAACCAGACTAGTATTTTGCTACTACAAATAATGCTGCAATGAGCCAAGATCAAGACATGTAATATTTGTTTATCACAAGAATAGTTTTATTAGCAAAAATTATGAGCTTTTCTCTAATCTACTTACTTTTGAAACTCAGACCCAGAGCAGTGAGGTGAAATCATAAAAGCACTAGGTTTCTTTTTCCCCCCCAAGCATAAAAAGGAAAATAAATGTTTTTTTCAAAGGCAAACGATTATATCAAAAATTAAATATTACTGTCCTTTGTGACTCAAATTACTTCTGCATTTGAAAGAATAAGAAAAAGGTAAAAACGTCCTCCCAGTATAAAGCGATTCAAGAACTGACGTTGAAAAGAAAAGGCTCTCCTCCCTGTTGGGAACATGACAAGACACCAGCTGCACAATCTGCAAGGAGGCTTCACTTAGCCGTAATTATAAGCTGCTGATGCTAAAAGCCAGAGTGGCCCTTTAAGAGAGATCAGCTGATCCCTGAAAACAGCCATGGAAGCTGCACACATGGTTGTTTCTGTTTTGTTTTGCATGGTTCTTTCTTATATAGAAATAACTTAGATCACATTTAACTATGTGCGCTTGTTCCAAGATTTCTGTACACCAGATGCAGTGTTAGAGTGGAGCTGAAATGGTATCTTGGTAGATATGAAAAAAGAGAGCAGCCTAATTGACAGTTGAAGCACGTGAAAAGGCAAACACCCAAGATAAGAAATTCCGTGCAAAAATGAGACACTTAAAATGTTCCCTGGACCTATTGTTCCCTCTCTGAAAATAACTTCAACCAATTTTGCTAGTCAAAATAAGAACTCCAATAAAACACAGAGTTAGATAAAATGTTACTTTAAAAAATGCTGCACCACAACTTAACAACTCAAAGACAGATAACCCAATCAGGAGAGGGGCAAAGACTTGAATACACCTCTCAGCAGAGCATTCAAAAGGTCACCAAAGTGGGAAGATGCTCGACAGCATTAGCCATCAGAGAGACGCTACTCAAAACCACAATGGCTATCAGTTCGCTCCCACCAGGATGGCGAAGATCAAAGACAAGGAACCAAAGACCCAGAAAATAACAAATGTTGGTGAGGCTATGGGGCAATTGGCACTCTTTTGCATCACTACAGAGAAGGCAAACCGGTATAGCTGCTGTGAAAAACAGCGTAGCAATTTTCCACAAAACTGAAAACAGAGCTACCACATCACCCTGTAATTCTTTCTCCTAGGTAAATCAGTATACTAAAGAACACACAAACTTGGAAACTGAGACTTGTATGCCAATGTTCAGGGCAGCACGATTCACAACAGTCAAAAAAAGGGGGAAAGAAGCTAAAAGTCCACAGTGATGGCTAAACAAAATAGGATGCATGCATACAATTGAATACTACACAGCTGAGGGGAAACGATCTGGATACACGCTACAATATAGCTGGAGCTTCAAGACACTGTGCTGTGTGAAATTAAGCCATCCTAGGGCAAATGTTGCATGACCTTACTTATATAAAAAGATAAGGATAGGCAAATGTACAGAGATGGAAAAATCACATTGATTAAAGGAAGGGTTACCTATCTGATCAATGTAATTACCATCAAGAAGTTGCACACCTGTAAAAAGCATAATTTGTAGAAGTGGTGTGTTGACACCACATGGTCATAGTTTCATGGGACATCCCAGATGATTGGCCGAAAAACTTGGTTAACGCGGCTGTTCTACTTCCTAGTTTGTTGTATCATGCCTGTGCTCTTAAAAGCTTGCAAGTGACCATTCAAGGTACAACCACTGATCTCTATTTACAGAAGCAAGAGAGAAGTGAAATCCTGAGCAGAGAATCCCCCCACAGCCTGCTTAGACCTCCAACTACAGAAACCGTGAGCTCTCTTTTTCATAAAGTGTCTTGTTTGAAGCTGTGATCCTTGGTGATTTGTTGAGTAGCCACAGAAAACAAGTACAGGCTGCATGCAACCTGCCAGGAAGTCACACTGCTGGGTCAAGGGGATGTGCACTGAACATTTCTATAGCTCTTGCACTAGCAATCTTCAAACATTTTACCATTATTTAAACCCTTGCAACAGATGTTATTTTTAAAATCTTGCTAGTGACGATTTGTTGATGTTGTTAGCTGGCACGGAGTCGCTCCTGACTCATACCTAGCAGAAAAAAACTCCCGTGTCCACGGTCACAGGGTTTGCTCCAGTAAGTCCCCACGGGCTACAATGATAGGTAGCTTTCCCACTGACAGCGGACTTTTCTGTCAGAAAGATTGTTTAAAGTGTGCATACGCCAGAATTTAATCAACTTTCCTTTCAGGCTCTGTACCAAGAGGGAGACTGTCATCACAATGCTGAATAGCTACGTAAGTAATACTTCAAATTATGTAAAATAATATTTTAAAATAATATTTTCAAAAATACTGGTACGAGAAAATGTCATTATACTGAGTGAAATGAGCAGTCGGCAGTGCACAGAGCAATAGACTGACCAGTACATGTTGGTCCAATCTTGTTTATAAAATAAATGCAATTCAGCGTCTGAACTACTGCAGCACACATTTTTATACAGAGGGAAAAATGGAAAACTATATCCCAACGAGCGAGACAATGGTGATTATCGCTAAGTAGTATTATAATGGACAATTTATTTTTTAATTTTTTATAATGGACAATTTTAAAACCTTCTCTGGACTTTCTGCTTTCTAAATGTGCCCAATTTATGACTTTATAAATAAGGGGGAGGGGAAGAAATCCAATTTTATTTTCGAAATAATGTCTTAAGAAGTGAAGTCTTGATTATTACCAGGAAAAAACAAACAGGAAAGCCCTACACTCCATTCGGTGTGGTTTTCTGTTTCCCTGTATCTGATTCACTTTGGGTCAGCCTAAAGAGCAACTGAGAAGGTTCTCAAGAAGTGACCACACTTACATTCCTGTTTGAAGGTGAAGTAATCTGTAAGATGCCTGCATTCATGATTTCCTCGAATTAGAAACAAAGTTCTGGGATGATTAATCTTCAAACTCCATAAATACAGCACACACTGCAAAAGAAACCCAAGGACAAAATTACAAGCAGTAAACTTTTGTCAAATGCCACTTATGAGTAGAGTTTGCCAGACATTATCAACAGTACATTTTATAATATATTATACTCAATTCCCAAACCAAACCCAAGATACTGGTTAACTCAATTTCAAAAGATGTTGCAATGTTTCTCAGCATCTCTGGTGACCCCACCAGGCTATCAGCTGCTTTGAAGGGGTCTGATAGTTTCAGATGAAAAAGCAATGGAATACTTTTATTTACATTTTTTTTCAATTTGAAAGATAATGCTTTTTTTCAAAGAAGTCCTACCTTAGGCTATGATGAAGTGAAAAGTTTTAATATGCCTCAACACACGTCCATCAAATGTTTGGGTGGGACTATGCAAATAGGTGTGATAAGAAAACCATCTCCGAAGTACAGAGAGAATTGCCAGGACAATCAAGGAAGAAAAGCCACCAGCAAAGCACATTCAAAGTCCCTGCCTGAATGGCAGGGGCCATGCCATGCCAAGACTGGGGCCTGAAACACGGAGACCATAAGACAGAGCAGAGGAGCAGCGCCAAGACTTTGGGACAGAACAGCGGGCAGGCTTCCTGCCCAGTGGAAGCAGAGGCCAAAGGAAGATATGATTGAAAGGCTGAGGGCTAGAAAGACAGGGCTGCTAGTGCAGAGGTGCTGCTGTGGACCCAAGACTGTGTCCTTAATGATCCTGACTTGTGGTCACCCGTTAATTTCTCTACTAAATGCCCACACGCATGAGTATGATCGGTTAGTTCTGTGCGGCCATTGCAATGGATTACCAAACCCAGCAGAGGGGTCAAGTGCTGTGGGCGGAGCAGTTGTCAGGATAGGTAAAGAAGGATGGAGGGTGGAGGCATGCCTGACCTCTACTTTGTGGCAACTGGCCCTGGGCTGGTGTGGACATGGGTTTTCCTCACTTGAGAAGTCAGAGGAGGTCAGATATGGCCACCTTGTGGTTTTCGAAGAGGCTTAATGACTACTCAGTCTTGGTTTTTAAGCCCATTCTTGGGGTTATTTGGGATGCTGATTCAGAAAGCTGCATTGTATAGGCTGTATTAATTAGCTCTAGTTTCTTAGATATGGTGTTCCACTATATTTTCAGGTATTAAAGTATATACATTTATTCATTTATTATCCAACTTTGAAATATGAGAAGAATTCAGACCCACAAATTACAGGGTAAGACAAAAACAGGAAGAAATATTTGAAAAAGGGGCTAGGTATTAAGGGACTTCCAGGGGAGCTGTCTATGGACCCCGGCAGCTAGGTGGTTTCACAGTGAGCTTTCTGAAGGGTCATGCATCGTCTATGAAGACAATCTGGATTGGTTTGTTTGAAATGACATTCAATTAACGGAGCAGTTTATCTCTTGAAAAGCAAAAAAAAAAAAAAAAAAAGGTTTGATTTTGCTGGTACATATAGAATTTAAAAAGGTATTAGCAAGTGAAAAAATCATGATAGAGAGAATGAACTCTGTTATAAACATATCTTAAAAGCATACCTAACCATTTAAGTGTGAATAGACTTCATTTTTGTTTATCCTCCAAGAAACCATTAATAGTGGTTCCTTTGCAAAGAACTTGTAGGTAGGAGTAAGATAAGGCAGAGACTTTGTCATAAAATCTCTTTCATAAAAATATTTTATAAGAACTTAAAAAATCCCTGTTATTATTAATTGAGTGCAGGTGTACAGATCAGTTTTCTATTCAGCAAGTCATACACGATTCATACACCCTGCTTCATGTCACTGATTGCAGTCCTACAATGAACAGCCCTGGCCCCACTTCCTCCCTCAGCTTCCACTCCTCCTCCTCCTCTCCTAGCCCTTCAGCTCGAAGTCCTGCCCTCTGGATCCAGTGGCTGGTTAGTCTGAGGTATGCAGAGCCCCACGTTGTTGCCCTCACACACTTGGGTACTGCTGGCCTGGGGCACGGGCTGAGAGTTCAGCTCTCAGATCTGGAGAGTGGCTGGGCACGCGCCCCACCGCCACAGGGATGGGGAGGGCCTGTTTTACCAGACTCTACACAACTCGTAAGCCTGGACTTTTTAATGATTTTTGAGTTTTGTTCCACATTTTTCTCAAACTTTATCCTGAGCCTTCTAATGGGACCCCTTTTTAGTGGGGAGGGCGGTGCTCCAGGGACACAGACTTTAACTTTTCATTTACTGTTTCTTTTAACCTTAAACTGTACTGCTCTTTTAATCATTACTAGGGATTCTCTGAGCAGGTTGATTATGAACAGCTTTTGTTAGAATATCTTTAAAAGGACTTCTAATAAATGCTATATTATAAGCCACCATATAAACCTCGCAGTGCCGTATTATATTTTTCACAGTGACCAAATTTGTATTTCTTATTATTAGTATTATGTTGCATTGCATTGCCAATGACTCAAAAATACTTAATAAATCATATGAGAAATAAACAGTCCCATAAATACTACAGTTCTTAATATTGTGACACAAATGGTGACAGACTCTAAAAGTACAGTAGAATGAATCTACGTGACCTGGGACATTTAACCTATGGCTATGTCTTCATTCCAGCAATGACTTGAATTTAGAACAGAATTAAACTAATCATGTCTGACTATAGTTGTGCCCATTTTTGTCAAGGGTGCCAGTTACATGAAGAAGAAATACTCATTTTCCTGTTTTGCTCATTTTGAAAAAAATTTAAATATGTGACAAAAGATGAGTTCTTTCACTTATTAATAATTATACTTCTTATATTGTAATGAAGACTGAAAAAACTGCACGAAGCCCTAGCTCTGAAATAACTTCAATGAAAATATCTTATCTGAATACTACAGTATATGCTTTATTTAGTAAGTGATCAACAGCATACTTCCTAATTATGGTTCTGTGTTGAACCAAAATAAAAGAACCTGGATTCAATTAGGTTGTGGCTAAGATGCACACGCCTTTGTCATAAGCTGTCTGTGCACAGGCAGAAACAGCAAATAGAGCATTTTGTTTTTCCACATGATTAAGTATGCTGGCTGAAGAGAGTAAAGGTACCCCATGAGTTTCAAAATAAAGAATGAGATTTAAATTTTCTTTGTGACCATTCAAATGACTTGTTGCAATGACATATCTCATATTGTTCACAAATTAAATAGGAAATTTTCTAGCTCTGACTGTGATATACTTGCTGCCCTAGAACTTGACAGAGCATATAGCAAAAATCTCTCCCAGAATTCTCTGAAAGGCCACCAAACACCCATAACATCAATAATGGAAAAAAAATACAGGATTTGGGAATAAAGTATCTATCTCTGCTATTATTCAATATTGAAATAAAGGTTTTAGCGAATGGAATTAGACAAAAGAAAACAATTGTGGACTTAAGAATGGGTAAAAAATAAATGAAATGGTTTCTGTTTGCAAATAGTAGGCGATAGTATGTCAAATGGAAAAGAACTCCAGAATAATCAATGATAGAACTAACTCACATATAAAATTGACATACGAAATTAATATCCACTGTTGGATGTTCTGCTGTGTATAATCTTAACAATATCAATAATTAAGACACAATGGCAAGGAAAATCTTATTAACAATAACAACAAAAAAGATTAAATACATAGGAGTAAGTATAAAAAAGCAACGTGCTTGTGTGCAGTGTCTAACACGGGCAAAGGCAGAGATCAAAGGTGAGTGATGCTGCAGAGTGGGAGGAACTAGTTTCTGCGAGTTAGTGAGTTTCTGCTGAAGAGAAACTGAGTTACTGGGGGAGGTGATGCAAAATGTTTGGAAATGGAGAGTAGTGGTAGGGGCCCAGCATGGTGAGTATAATGAGTGCCAATGAACTGTACAATTAAAAATGGTTAAAATAGAAAACTTTTTTAGAATTCCATTTTTTGTTGCAGTAAAATATATACAACATCTGTAAACTGGCCACCTTGGTTATATGTATTTCCCAATTTAAAAAATAATAATCATATAGCGTTTAGGAGCTTTGCAAATTAGTAAGAGCCACACAATTAAAACAAGAATAAGATACAAATGTACACTCATCATAAATTGGCAAAACTTTTCTGAAGAGTAAGCTGGAAATACTCTTTACTCTTGCTTTTGTTCATAAAAACCATGGGGAAATTAAAGCACAGGTCCTTAAGGCAGACATAAACAAGGGTGTTCATTGTAACCGTGTTCATTTTTTTTAAAAACTGTAGATGACAAAAGTGTCTGCCATTGAAAATATAGAAGTAAAGATCATAGATGTACACCGTGGAATATTCTACAGCAGTCAGAAGTAATGACCTACAGGCACATAAAGTAATCCAGATAGCTCGACAAGTGAGAAAAAATGAATAGAAATAGAGCCATAGCAGTGTCTCTCAAATGTGGTCACATTCATCCCCAAGTCGGCACCTCAGCAGAACCAGGGGACTTCTGAGAAACGCAGGACCCCAAGGTCTACCCCAGACCGGCTCCATTTGAAACTCTTGGTGGGGCCAGCCAACCCTCCAGGTAATTCTGCTGCAGGTCAAAGTTTAGGACTCACAGCACAATACTCTATTTACACCCCACACAGAAAGCCCTGTATGTTAAAAATCATACATGCATTCTGAGGCATATGCCAAAGACACTGCTGTTGGGTGGTTAGGTGCCATCGAGCTGGCTCTGGCCCCCAGCAGCCTTAGGCACATGCCCAGTCTTCTCGTGCTGCCCTCACAGCCCTCATGCTCGAGCTCACTGTCACAGCCACTTGTCAATCTACCTCGTTCAGTCTTCTTTTCCCACTGAACTGTCACTTTGCCAAGCATGACGTCCTTTTCCAAAGACTGATCTGGATAACTTGTCTAAAGTACATGAGCTAATGACAGCCTTGCTAACTTCCAAGGAGTATTCTGGCTGTACTTCTGACAAGACAAGATTTATTTGTTCAGGCAATTCACAGTACTCTCAGTAGTCGTTGCCAACACCATAACGCAAACGCATCAGTTCTTCTGCCGTCTTCCTTATTCACCGACGTGCACACACATACAAGGAAACTACGGTGGCTTGGGCCAGGCACCACTTAGTCTTCAAAGTGATTTCTTCCTCTTCAATACATTAAAGAGTTCTTGGGTAGAAGATTTGTCCAGTATGATACGCTGCTTTTTTTTTTTTTTTTTACTGCTAACTTTTTAAAATTGTTTTATTAGGGGCTCATACGACTCATCACAATCAATACATACATCAATTGTGTCAAGCACATTTGTACATTGCCCTCGTCATTCTCAAAACATTTGCTCTCCACTTAATCCCCCCGCATCAGGTCCTCATTCCCCCGCCCCCTCCCTCATGAGCCCTTGATAATTTATAAATTATTATTTTGTCATATCTTGCTGTCCGACGTCTCCCTTCACCCACTTTTCTGTTGTCCGTCCTCCATGGAGGAGGTCACGTATAGATCCTTGTAATCGGTTCCCTCTTTCCAACCCACCCTCCTTCTACCCTCCCACCCTCCCTCTACCCTCCCAGTATCACCACTCACACCACTGGTCCTGAAGGGATCATCTGCCCTGGATTCCCCATGTTTCCAGTTCTTATCTGTACCAGTGTACATCCTCTGGTCTAGCCAGACTTGCAAGGTAGAATTTGGATCATGATAGTGGCGGGGGGGGAGCATTTAAGAACTAGAGGAAAGTTGTATTTTTCATCATTGCTACATCGCACTCTGTCTGGCTCGTCTCCTCCCCAAGACCCCTCTGCAAGGGGATCTCCAGTGGCCTACAAATGAGCTTTGGTCTCCACTCTGCACTCCCCCACTCATTCACTATGGTAAGATTTTTTGTTCTGATGACACCTCGTGATCACACAGGCTGGTGTGCTTCTTCCATGTGGGCTTTGTTGCTTCTGAGCTAGATGGCCCAGTTGTTTACCTTCAAGCCTTTAAGACCCCAGACGCTATACCTTTTGATAGCCAGGCACCATCAGCTTTCTTCGCCACATTTGCTTATGCACCCATTTGTCTTCAGCGATCTTATCATGGAGGTGTGCACACAATGATCTGAATTTTTGTTCTCAGATAACTGATCCCTTCGGCATCTCATGATCACACAGGCTGATGTGTTCTTCCATGTGGGCTTTGTTGCTTCTGAGCTAGATGGCCGCTTGTTTACCTACAATACTGCTTAATTCTTAATTCCTGCTTCCATGAGCATTGAGTGTGGATCCAGCAAGATGAAATCCAGCTTTAATCATTTCTCCATCATGCTGTTATTGACTGTGAGATTGTCAATTTTCTTTACATTGAATTAAAATCCATAATGAAGGCTACAGACTCACACTTTCAACAGCAAGTGCTTCCAGTGTCCTTGCTCTCATAAACAAGGCTATGTCATGTCTGTATCACGAGCTATAAATAAGCCGTCTTCCAATCCTGATGCTGCATTTGCCCCATATACTCATTTCTTGGATGATTTGCTCAGCACACAGACGGAATAAGTATGGTGAAAGGATACAACTCTGACACATGCCTTTCCTGATTTTAAACCACGCAGTGTTCCCTTGCTTTGTTTGACCCACTGCCTCTTGGTCTATGTACAGGTTCCACATGGGCACAGTGAAGTGTTCTGGAATTCTCATTCTTCTCGATGTACCCAGAGCATGTTATGCAGTACCAAATGCCACAGAGCCATGTAAATAATGGTCAGAGGGAATGAGGAGAATAGAGATCACAAATGGGAAATAAATAACAACAAAGCAGAATCAAAGGGTTGCAAAAGCTAGTGATAAATATACTAAGACCCAAACCAAACCCAATCAAACCACCTGCCGGCCAGTTCACGCCAAGTCATGACCCTCTAGGACAGAGCAGATTGCTCTGCAGGGTGTCTGAGATGGTGACTCTTATGGGGGCAGTTGCCTCAGCTTTCTCCCACGGAGAGGCTGATGAGTTTGAACAGGAAACCTAATGGCTAGTAGTCCAGTGCTGAACCCACTGTGCCCCTAGAGCTCTTTTTACTTTGACTCACTGGCTAATTCCTCCGAAGTGGGCAGCCTGCTCCTTCCTCGTAGTCTCTTTTTAGTCTGGAAGCTCTGCTGAGACCTGCTCCCTTTGGGCGACCCTGCCGGTATTTACAATACCAGTAACATCGCTTCCAGCATCACAGCCACACATAAGCAGCACAACAGACAAGTGGTAGAAAATTTAAGTATAGGCACATAGAAATATAATCATATGACTTTTTCATTTTTTGGCTGGTTTTCATTATCGACATATCAATTTTCACAAAACAGTCCAAGAAATAATTACATTAAATCCATATATAAAAGCACAAACTATATTCACACTACAATGTAATTAGATTACCTCCTAGCCTACAATTTCAAGTCTGATACTTTTATTTTACACATCAGGATGGGTTCCATTCAATTTTGTGTTCCATTCAATTAAAAGATCATGATAATCCAAAGCTGTTAAGATATGCAATTATTTCTTTACATCCATTTGAACAAAATTTTTACTCAATTCCATAAATATTTCTCCATGTCAACAACTGTTCATTTATAGCACCTGGTCATTTGAAAACATTTCCTCTTTGTGGCTCTTTAGTGAAGAACTCATCCTGCACTGAAAATATCCTCTTTCGTGTCTTCTCTTCTCACAAAATCAATTAAAGGAAACTAAACACAACTTCTCCTAGCACAGAGGAAGCACTTTCTAACAGGTCAGAGTGAAAAAGAACATGAAAATGTTCAAAGTACAGTGAAATGTTAGGGTTCTATTTTACCAGTGACATTTGGATCAGTCCTGGTATGCTAATCAAAGTCAAAATTGCTTCAAGAAAGATTAAGGCTTTCTCGGGGGGGGGGGGTTAGGGGAGAAAAACCTTATCACATATTGATTAATTTATATAGACTCACACTCAAAAAACCAAGCTCACTGCTTCACTGCTATTTACTCCATTTTGACCCCTGGTGCCCCTGTGGGGCAGGGTAGAACTGTCCCGGTAGGTTGCTGAGACAGTAACTCTTTGTTGTTGGGGTCTACGCCACAGTGACTTTATGTACCACAGAAGGAAACACTGCCCTGTCCTCACGCTGTAACCATGCCCCACAGTGTCCCTCCATCTACCTCCTGGAGGCCCACTCTTCACAGAAGGATAAAGCCTCGTCTTTCTCCCAAGGAGTGGTTGGTGATTTCAAACTGCTGACCTCTCAGTTAGCAGCCAAATGTGTAACCATTATACCACCAGGACTTCTATAGGCGCAACGAAAGAAAAATGATTATAGATTTAAAGAAGAAAATAAAGTGTGCTGAAACAATTTGGCATTATATAAAAAAAGTCTTAAGAATGTTGATAACATACTACTTATTCTAGTAACTTTATTAGAATCCGATCTATGGAAATATGGAAATATCAAATAAGTATAGGAAAAATATATTGAAAGCAATATGCAGATGGAAAATAATTGGAAAACAGCCTTGTACCGCATAGGGCACATGTGAAACAGTATCTGATTAATCATGCCTAAGCTTTTAAGTCATTTAACTTCCTCACAAAGGAAGAAGTCTGGAAATAAGTGATGTGGTGTGCCAGTTCAACACTGTCACCATAAAACCAGACTCTCTGCTCTTTGATCTGAGTCAGAGTTAATCTGCTTTCCAACTGTAGTTACATCACTTCCTCATGATAACAAAACCAAACAACCACATTTGATTGGCATGTGGTAAAGGGAGTCCAAGACCTCTTCATCTGGAAAGAAAAATGTTTAAACAAAGAAAACACTTGGGAGATTTCTTGTTACATGTTATTGGGCAAAACAGGATCCCGTGTTTACCCTGGGAATATTCCTGGTAACAGACCAGGGAGTCCTTGGCTAGTTCTAACCAATCAGGATAGGCCTGGGTCAGCGCCTTCCCTTCCTGAGATCAAAATGTCTCCCTCACCCCCAGACCCACTGTTCTAAAAATGAAAGGATTTTGTCATCAAGGAAGAAGAGGGCAAAGATTAGGAGTAAGTCATCACCGCTAAATATCTTTCTACCTAACAACAAAGAAATAGTTTAACAAATTATGATTTTGTAAAATTAACATGTTTTTAAAGAATTTTTAATGATATAGAAAAATGTTTTCAGTGTTGAGTGGAAAAGAAGACTTTATATCTATACACACACAAATGATCCCAATTATCTTGTGATCAAAAAAGCAAAATATAGACAAATACAGATGAAGAAAAATCTACAATGAAACAATGTTATATAATAAAATAATTTCTCTGACTTACAGAAAATTCTTGTTTTCTTTAAGTCTGACTTTCCCAGTTTTTCAACAACAAAAGAGAACATTTATAACCAAAAAGAAAGGAAAGTCGCAGGGGCTCCATCCTTATTTCCATCACACACATCCCATTCATGATTACCAACGACCAAGACTAAATGACTGGTTTCATGACACGGTATGCTCAGAACACACACTTAGCAAGTTATTTGTCATGTAGCTACTTACGTCGTATTGGACTATGATGTAACTCATAAATGAGTAACTTCCAACTAAACTTTAAATATATCTCATAATTCAGTTTCAAGGTATAAAACTGTCACACTAAAACTTTTAGTTACTTATCTCTTAAGAAAAGTAAGGGGACCCTCTTGGCCTCTGTCTGCTCCCTCTCCTCTCTGGTCCTCTCTCCCCTATTCCCTATGCTCCTGCCCTCCTTCCCCTCCCCCTCTCTCCTGCCCTCCGGACTCCCATCTCTGTGTGGACCACCAAGCGGGGCTGAGGCAAAGGAGAGAAGTGGATTCCTCTTCAGCCAGCAAGGCCCAGAAGAAAGGAGGGAAGCTGATGCGTGACTTGACCCTGTTCTGCTTACTGAAGCTCTCCAAAGCGTCAAGAAGTCCTCGCAGATTCCTGAGACTGGCGACCACGGACTGCTGAACTATTTCCTCCATTGCTGATGCTGTCTACGGGACACTCTGGGACCTATCAAAACCGAATACTATACAATAGCGACCGGACTATTACTACAGACTGTTCTTTTGCTGAAAGATCAAGATTTTGGACTTGTCAATTAATGATATAATGTGAAAGAAAAAAAAAAAAAAGATACCCAGGAAAAAGCTTTAGGTTAGTCAAACATCCAAATATAGAATAAAGCCAATGTAAACTATGACTTATCAACATTCATTCACACAACAAATATTTGAGTGGCTACTACATGCCAGACACTGTGCTGAGTCATAATATGAAGAATCCAGCAGATAATAAACACTTGATTAGACTTTTCACAACAGACTGCCAGTTCCCAGAGCTATCATGTGGATTCTTATTTTAGGACTATACAAAACTATGAACCGGAGATGCTCTTTAAACGTAGACCTGAGACAGCCTCTAAGGTTACCAGGTCGCTCAATGAGAGATTGGCTCACAGAATGAAGAATATCAGTTCCTTTAAAAAATACCTCTGAGATTCAAAAGTCAACTATTTAAAAAAAGATGGGGGCAGGGGCACAGGAAAGGAGGTGAATGGGGATCGAACAACCTGACAGAAATAATGAGAATGTTTACACCGTGCGAAGAGCGTAACCCAGGTCACCGGACCATCTGTGTAGAAATTGTTGAATGAAAAACAACTGTGTAAAGCCATCAAGGAAAACATAGACAACAACATGGCATGATGCATATCATTTTAGAAAACTGTCTCATTTAATGAAATTTACTTCAAAAGATAAATTAAGTAAAAAATAAAATTCAGTAAGTTTCTATATTCTCTTCAACCTCTAAAACTTCTTCATGCTAACAGAGTAGAACACACAAAGAAGTAATCATCCCATGTGTCTCTCAAGCATCCATCGTGCTGGCTCTCTATTGAAATACGGTGTGACTAGGAATAGGGACGCTTTTCAATGACATGTTCCAAGTACCTATTTAGAGACAGTAGTAATTTACAGAGAGCAATTCCAATCAGCAGTAGGGAAAATGTACTCTTTTCTTAGTTTATACCATTAATCTTGGTCCCCACATTAGATTCTAGTGAATTTGAGGCACTGGCAGCTACGCTCAACTTCTCTGATTCATTCGTTTAAATTGTTGAACAGAGAGAAAGATTCTTTCTTGGGCCACTGTTTTCCCTCCAACATTGGAACAATTGCTGCTTCTTTGGTTAGGGGCCTGTGACATGTGCTTAAGGAGGGAAGCTACTTTACAAAAATAAGCCTTTAATCACACCATTCAGTGCAGTGAGTCTCCCACCCTCCAGGGCATGTCAGAGAGAGACCGGAAAGACCAGCAAGCAGCTTCAGTTTCTCATGCCCTGCTTATGCTGGGCCGCATGCTCCTTACAAATCAGACTACCCACCGTGTTTCAAAGCAATTTTTCTTGTATTTGCCAAATACATATAGTCGAATGAATAGATAATAAATATGCAAGTGCTGTGGTTCGATGGTACTTAAGTCGTTGCATTGGGTCGTTTAAGTTTATGAAGCTTATAGCTTTTAATTCTAAAACCTTTTCTTCTCATCATTCCATATTTAAACTACTTCCAAGTTAACTGTGATTTTAAACATTACTGGATTATTATTAATTTTTCCTACAAGCATCTGACTGCTTACTATGAGAGCTCTTATTAGCAGGGATGATTTCTACAATCAGCAAGGAGGTTCAAACCAGTTCAGCAGTGGCTGACAGAGTGAACCTCTGACAGACCCATTTAAAATACATGGGTGGAGTTGAATGACAACCAAGTGAGAAAAATTCCAGCACAAAGTCCTGACTTCAGAGACTCCAAAAAGGCATGGAAGTGAGCCCTTTTCCGAGCCTGAGGTAGAACTGGATTATCGCCAGGGCTGGGGAAAGTGACACACACCCCAAACAGCTGGGTTAGCCGAGTCTTTGAGCTGAGCACTGCTCCTTCCTACTGCGCCTGTGAAGAAAGGTGCTTGCTATGCAATGCACAGCCTGCCCTCATTTTCTAAGGAGTTTGTGTTTCTACCAGGGCACTGGCCCATAATTTTTCCTGTACCAACTATGATTCTGGTTTACCCACGTTTTACAAATTCAGGTCCATTTGGTTTGCTTTATTGGCCACGACTGAACTGAGAAGAACAAATAAGGTCGGCTTACACAACCCTCATTTGGAGTAAAACAGAATTTATTTCATTTCTGTAGCTGTACAGTATCTTCAAGGAGGAAAGGCTAGTAAATAGGTATCTGCAAAGCTGTGTTACTATAACCTACACATTTGCCTTTTCGTTAGTTAAAAAAAGGGGAGCCTCATTATTCAATGCACTTGAATTGTTGAAAGTAGCAAGGTTTCTGAAATCTCCCAGTGTTCTCATTTTAATTCTTATACTAAAAATGGAGAGAGAATCTTTTTGAAAGGACAAGACAATGGTTCCTATAGATGGATTTAATGGATTTTTACCTCTATACTGAAATAGCCTCTATCCACATAGTCACCCAGGAAGAGGTAACGAGTATTGGTAGGCGATCCTCCAACTTCAAACAACTTCATAAGGTCAAAGAACTGTCCGTGGATGTCACCACACACTAGGGAAAAAAGGACATGGGAAAATGTGAACATTTATGCCTTCAAAAAATCTGGCAGCCTCTCCAGAGGCCGCTTACACCAACCACAATCACAGCTGAGCTTCTAACAAATCAGTTCCAATTGGTCTTCTCTATAATTATAACATATGTATTGTATCTATATGAAACTATCCTTCTAGAAATATTAAAACCCAAAGCCCATGATCATCACGTTGGTCTGAGCCATAGCGGCCCTGGAGTGACATGTTTCCAGGGCTCTAATCTTGACAGACGTTAAAGACTGCCACATCTTTCTCCCAGCGTGGTTGGAATCACCAACCTTGCCATTATCAGTCCAGTGCTTAACCAGTTCCTTCTGGAAATATGAAACATTCTAAATTTTATTTATTTAATGAACACACATACCAAGCAATCATAAGACTGTCTCATAATTTAGTTGATTATTTGTATATATTAGCTCAAAATATACAAAAAGTTTGCAGGAAAAAGTCCACATTCTGTTCATTCCGCTTGACTGAATTGTTTGAAGCCTCAGTGTGTGCTACTGTGGCTCATGTGCTCTTTTTTACCTGTGATTGGAGCTTCCAATTCTATCATCGTCTTCTCTTGTCTCAAGATGGCGGCCCCATCATTGATTATCTTTAAGGCTACTTCATCTTCCACTCGGCCTTCCTTTACCAAATGGTTTCTCAAAAGCTCAGATTTAGGTTTCCCATTTTCAAATACGTCCTTCAAGCTAAGCCGTTGGGTTGGAGGAAAGGGGACCGCTAGAAAGAGAAAAAAATTAACTTAAAATGACTTAAATATATAGAGACCAACCATCAGCACACTTCTATGACAAATTAAACTTACTAACCCACCAGGACTTCATATCCACAGTTCCAGGACTATGTGCATGTGGGGGGGGGGGCATGGATTTTCAAGATGCCCTCACTATATTATACACGATCAACTGGAAGCTTAAGGAGGGCCAAAGTTAAAAGCCATTTAAAAGATACAAATATACCCTCGTGAGGATTAGGGTTTATGCAACTTGTCGCACCTGTGTGCAGGGATGGGCAGAGTCCCACCTATCAATCAGGTCATAGCCTGGTGATGCCTCCTTGAGAGGGTGGCCTTTTTATTAGGGACAGTGAGGAGAACTGCCCCCCTTTGCCTTCCTGCTTTTCTGGGTTCTGCATCTGGCTCTGGGCCCAGTTGACCTGCCAACTCTGGGAGCGTCAGTGCCTCGCCATCGTCCGGCAGACCCTGGACCCACATTGGCCGACAAGCTCCTTGATGCCCACTGCACCTTCCTGCTTCATCAACCGGCAGCTGTGTGAGTCTGCAGAGGGCTCTAGTCAGCACCTGACCCATAGCCTTGAGTTGGTCCTTGGGTGTAGTGGTTATGCCTTGGGCTGCTAACCCCAAAGCCTGCAATTTGAAACTACCAGTCACTATTCAAGATACAGACAAGGCTTTCTACTTCCATAAAGGGTTAGTCTCAGAAACCCAAAGGGGCAGTTCTACCCTGTCCTATAGGGTCACTTGCTAGGAGTAGGAATTAACTTGATGTTAGTGAGTTGTTTCTCACACACACACACACACACACACACACACTTTCTTGGTTTTGTTTCTCTAGAAGATACAGTTTAACACAATACTTACATATGTTATATATATAAATATGAAAGATGTTGAAGCCGATTAGGTACTATGCAAAAAGTGAGATAACAAACTGGAGTTGGATAGATGGTATGGAATGTCTATCTAGCTATGGAAAAAGTGTTGAAAACAAAATTTTAGTTAAAGAAGATATCACAGCACTAAAAAGGCACTTATTTCTTTTAAGAAATTGCCTACTAAGTAGAAAGGAAATGTTTTGAGAATGTACAAATGTGCTTGACACAATGGAAGTATGTATGGATTGTGATGAGTTGTACGAGCCCCCAATAAAATCATTTTAAAAAAGAAATACATTACCTAATAAGCATGTTCTAGGAGTCTATCTCAATTCCTGATCAGATGATACTTCATTCTTAAAAGGTGGTTTTTTAATACACTTATTACAAGTAATAACAAGAGTACTGTTAATAGACGTTACATTAGGGTAACTTGCTGTGGTAACAGAGCAAAAACTTGAGAAGAGCAGATGTGGAAGATCTAGTTGTATATTCTACGCATTAACAATTAACTTCATAGACAGAAAAACTTTTTGACATTTTAAAATGGGCTATTATCTCATGATTTAATTAATTTATACCACAGCCTATTTTAGAGCCCCTGAGAGCTAATGGGTATAAGTCTACCAATCATAAATTTAAAAGGAGGGCCTTAATTTGTGATATATATATCTTGTAGAATCACTTCTAGTTTTATGTAAGAGTAATTAAGAATGAAGCTGAAATCTTGAAATCAGGCATTTCAAGGTTTTTTATCTATATCATTTTCTATTAGCCACAAGGTAAAGAAAGTAGTATGGTTGTTACGTCATGTTCTTAGCTACCACTTGACTCATTTTCAACTACTCAACTCAGTGAAAAGTGACAGTAGCCACCTAACTGCGACGGTTAATTTTACAGGCCAACAGAGCTGGGCTATGGCTCCCAGGGGGTCCGCTATTTGCTGCACTGTCATGATGTGGTGCGGGGACTTTCCACAATGTAATGTGCAATGTGATTGATCAATCAAGTGAAAGAGAAGCTTCCTTGAGGCATATGCTGTTTTGGCAGACCTTGCTCTCTTCACTCTGCCCTCTTCTTGCCCCAAGCCTACCGATCTGGGACCCAAGTTTGCCAACCTGGCACCTGCTCTGTGGGATCTCTCAACCTCCACCCTCCAGTGCAGATCTCACTGGTCCTGTTCCGGTAGAGTACCTGGACGAGTAAGGCACTTCACAACTCAAGTAACTACTCGTTCCCTTCAGAGAAACGCTACTCAGATCTATGTCTCCGTGTGCCTAAAGCATTGCCATCCTTTACTTCCCATCCCCGCACAATGGCTGGTCGGTTGCCCTTCACTCCCCAAATGCACTGAAGAGCAAATGAGATGGCCACTCTGCTCTAAGTGAACAGAGAAACCCTCCAACTCGAAATGTGTGTCATTCAGATAAAACATCAACACGGTCCTTCTGTAAGATACTGCACTTCAAAAATAAATAAAACTAAACTATTATGATAAATCTTTTATTTTGACATCTGGTAGATCTCCAAGACACACAGTACAAGGTTAGCCCTGAACAAGTTTACTTAATTTGTACTAAAACATAATGGTACTATGGTTGTGTTTAACAAACAAAAAAACCCCTAAAGTTGAGAGATTCTTACTGAAATATTTTCAGATTAAATGAATTATAAGTTATTTGAGATCTGCTTCAAAATAAGATGAAGAAGTGAATAAATGTAAGTGGAGATGAAAAAAGACTGCTAGTATGTTAATAATCATGACGTTTTATACTATTCTACTTTTATGTTTGAAATTCCTTAAAGCAAAAAAGTGGAAAGAATTACAAAACCTAAGAAATATACTTTAGAAGTGCTTCCTTTCAAAAATAAAGAGGTGGGATATTTCAAACTTCATGTGTCTTTTCACATTTAATTACATTTTTAGTGTTTAAACTGGTGTTTTAGTGTTTAAACTGGTGTTCTCCATGTTTGGCCATCTGGTCTTCATCATTCTGTAGCCCTACTCTTCCCCAGTCTAAAATGAACCCTCTTCACAGAGCGCTTACTGTACAGCTCCCACTTTACGAATCAAAGAAATTGGGCAAAAAACTAATAGTTGAATAATGAAACAAAGCTGTTCAACTAGACTATAAATAAAGTATAAGGTAGTTGATTCCATAGATAAAGTATTAGTCAATGTCTGCCAGTGGTATAAACAGGAATATTGTTTTCTTATATGTCACAAGTAATATAAACAGAAATAACAACAACCAGAAGAGTTGTTTTTTCCTTTCTTTTTTTGTTTTGTTTTGCCCTTTCTTCAAATGCTTCAGTAGCAATATATTTAAAACAAAATAAGCCAGCAAATTACTTAGTCAAAATGGAAGCAAAAGCAAGGCTGAAATGGATCAAGGGGATAATTACGCCCAGCTAACAGAAATGAGATAAATTTAGCAAGGAATGCACCAAAGGATTAAAGTTAGTATGGAACACCAGTTAAGAAAAAAAAATACCAAGTTTTCAGGTGTGGGCAAATAAAATGAATTTCCTTCAAATAAGGAGGGAAAAAATATCTCCAACTTTAAATAAGTGAGTCCTACACCTTTCTCCAGTTCTTTTCCAAAAATATAGCTGTTTAGTAGCCCTGAATGCCAAGTTGTTTCGACCAGATAATTAATTCTGAACACATTACAGCTGAGGCTGATTCATAGTAGCATAGCAACACCCTGAGAAGGTAAAAGGAAATCTGGCTACATTGGTCATGAAGGGAATTGGCAAGAACCTTCAAGTTCATCTTGAAACCACCATTTTCTTAAATTGTGCCCCATCGAGAGACATCAAGGTCAATGGACATCAAGGTCAACTGGTACAAAATAATCCACAAAGAAAATGTTCCACATCCTACTTTGATGAGTAGCAATTAGTTTTAAAAGCCCATGACTTGGCATCTATAGGTGTCTGCAGAGAGCTAATGGGACACAGAGGGGACGGGGCAAAGATGACAGCACGCTGACCCTTACTGGAGCAGACTGCAACAGAGGACATTTCTGGGGTCACAATTGGGGGAAGCAGCACAGTCTGAACCCCTCAAAATGGAGCGAATCAAGAAGGGAGCACACCTGGATAAACAATCTGGAGGAGAAAACAATGGGACCGAAGGTTCCAGGTGTTAACAAACTCAGGGACAAGGGAACAAGGGATCCAAAATTGGTGGCGAGGAGGGTGTAAGAGGCCTGGTAGGGCTTGAGCAAGAAACTACTGAAACCCAAATGAAGGCTGGGCATGATAGTGGGACAAGAGGAAAATAAAAGGAAATAGAGGAAAGAACTAGGAGGTAAAGGGCATTTATAGATGTCTAAATACAGGTATATACATAAATATACTCATTTACATACTTATTTACAGGTATGCACATAAATATACTTGTTTTTGACGATGGGGAAATATATGTATATGCATAGGTTTAGTATTAAGGTAGCAGATGGACATTGGGCCTTCACTCAAGTATTCCCTCAATGCAAGAACACTTTGTTCTAGTAAACTGGTATTCCATGATGCTCACCTTCCCGACACGATGCTGAAGACAAATATGTGCATAAGCCAATGTGGTGAAGAAAGCTGATGGTGCCCAGCTAACAAAAGATATAGCGTCTGGGGTCTTAAAGGCTTGAAGGTAAACAAGCGGCCATCTAGCTCAGAAGCAACAAAGCCCACATGGAAGAAACACACCAGCCTGTGTGATCAGGAGGTGTCGAAGGGATCAGGTATCAGGTATCAAGGAAACAAAAAATCTTACCATGAGGGTGAGTGCAGATTGGGGACGCAAAGCCCATCTGTGGGCAACTGAACATTCCCCTTACAGAAGGGTCGCGGGGAGGAGATGAGCCAGTCAGGGTGCAGCATAGCAACGATGAAACATACAACTTTCCTCTAGTTCTCTAATGCTTTCCCCACCCCCTACTATCATGATCTCAATTCTACCTTACAAATCCGGCTAGACCAGAGAATGTACACTGGTACAGATAGGAACTGGAAACAAAGGGAATCCAGGACAGATAAACCCCTCAGGACCAGTAGCAAGAGTGGCGAAACTGGGAGGGTGGAGCGAAGGTGGGGTAGAAAGGGGGAACCGATTACAAGGATCTACATATAACCTACTCTCTGGGGGACGGATCACAGAAAAGTGGATGAAGGGAGATGCCGGACAGTGTAAGATATGACAAAATAATAATTTATAAAATATCAAGAGGTCATCAGGAAGGAGGGAGCGGCGGGGAGGGAGGGGAAAAATGAGGAGCTGATACCAAGGGTTCAAGTAGAAAGCAAATGTTTTGAGAATGATGATGGCAACAAATGTGCAAATGTGCTGGACACAATGGATGTATGTATGGATTGTGAGAAGCGTTGTATAAGCCCCCAATAAAATGATTTAAATTTTTTTTAAAGAATGAAGATAAAGACATGTGGACCACTCAGACCTCAGGCTTCACGCAAGACCCTGAGGCCAGGGCACCTAGATGGTGCCTAGCTGCCACTTCCAACTATGGAAGGAACCACGCTAGAAGACCCTACATAGATAGAGTGGGAGGACAAAGATGGAACAAAGCTCAAGACGACAAGAGAGACCAGGCACACTGGCTAGACAGCCTGGTGGAACCCAACACTAGGGCCCTTAGTCATCCTTCAGGCCTGGAGCTAAATTCACCCCGAGAACTGAACTCACCCCTCTGGCTCAAATTTCAGCCAAATAATAGCAGGTTTATAAAGTGAACAATAATACCAGAGGGACAAAGACTTCAGAACAATGCGCCAGTTGAGATGAAACTGGCAGCATTTGCCCAAGGACAAAGCTCAGAAGGCAGCAAGGGGTAAGAAGGGAGGAAAAATGGGAAAAGGAAACACAGGGTGGAAGTGGGATAAACGATGCTAGATTTGTGGGGTTTACAATTAATGACATGAAATAAAATGCATATGGATTGTCCAATGGAAAACTGAATTGTTCTGTAAACCTTCACTTAGTACACACACACACACACACACACACACACAGAGTTTTAAGTGCTCCAGAGATAGGGTGGCCAGATGTCCCAGTGTATGTCTTTTATCCTGTTGTAACTTTACTTTTAAGTGTCTTGGTTCAAACCATTATCCAAGAAACAAATTTCATCAGAAGAAACTGAAGTGTTTGTTTAAAATGTACCTCTTTAGCCTCAGACCTATGGAAGAAGAATTTGAAGGGATGCCAGTCAGGAATATGCATTTTTAACAAATGTCCCAGGTAATTCTTATTGCACATTAAATGTTAGAGAAAAGTTATTACAGGGAATTCTAAGTAAATCGAGAACTAATTTCAAATAATCATCAATTTCATTCAGCAGCCATCCCTTCATATTTTAATGGTTTTCATTTTTTTCCCAAGTCTCTTCAGTGGCCACTTGATATAAGGAGTTTAGAAAGTTACTAAGGGGAGAAAAGAGAACCTAGAATCTAGAACAGTCTCATTGGTGGGAACTGTCCTTCTCCCCGAATCTGTCATGATGTGTACTTTGTGAAATACAATACAAGTAAATGGGCTAGGTAATTTTGATCACATGCTCAGAAGTTGTGCCAAGGTCAAACTGCTCCAAAAGTTTTAAAATTTGTAACTTCCATACCCAGCCCAGATGCATTGCAATTTGTGGGCTGACACTGATCCACAGACCACACTTGCAGGAACATGGGTTCCGTGAAGAGGGTTCCTGGGTGGCACAACCAGTTGAATGCTCAACTACTAACCAAAGGTTGGCGGTTCCAAACCCCCCCCCCCCCCCCCCCAGAGCCCAGGTCTACTCTGACACACGTGGGTCACCAGAGTTGAAACCAACTGGAGGCACCTGGTTTGGTTTGGGAGCTTTAGTCTGGTTAAACACGGAACAGGAGCGCAAAATAGAATCCAAACTTGGGTAGCATGAACAACTAGTCCTTGTTTTATTGCAATTTGATTCATTGCTCTTCATAGGTATTTTCTTTTGCAAGTTGAAGGTTTGTAGTAGCAACCCTGAGTCAAGCAAGTCTATGGGCACCAATTTTCTTTTTAAAATTATTATTATTAATCATTTTATTGGGGAACTCTTACAAATCTTATGACAATTCATCATTCCACTGTATTAAGCGCCCTTGTACAAATGTTGGGCACGAATTTTCTAAGCGCATGTGCTCACTTTGTCACGAAGTGCTTGCTTAACACTAGCAAAGACAAAGACAGCGATACTCAGGGATTCGGTTCTTCCAGTACTTTCAATTTACAACCACCTACCACTGCAGTATAGACACTTCCTTTCTTCATTACTGCAGTTGTATAATGCTTATCTAAACAGTCAAGTTATAAAGCTGCCATCCTTCTAAAGGTGTGTCTGATCACAATTTTTCAAGTTTCAAAGAAAATGTATTCAAATTAGCATTTTCAAGGCTGATAACTGCAGACATTTTATTTGTTAAAAAATTTAGATTAATCAAGCAAAGTAGGCATTTTTTAAATAAAAGAAATAAAAGTGTCATGGTGGCTGTGTCCGAGTTAGTGCTTTACTAGTGAATATCCCCACTGGGGTGAGGCTTTCTCCTTTCCTCTTCGATATAGGTCTACATTTCATGAACCACAGCCTTTACTGACATGAGAGCAAGGTTCAGACAGATGAAACCACCTCAAAATGGCAGCGTAGTTTTTTAAAAATTGCCTACGCATCAAAATGAAGATCTTGTCATTCAAACTGGCATTAGGAAAGGCCATTTAAAATGTACACACACACACACACACACACCCTTAGAAGAATGCACTTCAGAGGACAGCACTGGGACCACAGCTTGGGGGGAGGGACGCGTTGGATGAGCACACACAGGAGAAAGGAAAAGAGATGGAGAGGAGGAGGGGACACCCTGGCCACCAAGCCCCGAGGACCATGTTCCTGCTCGGAGCAGGCAACGCACGGGGAGGACTGTAGGGCCGGCCCCACCATGGGAAACGGGGTCCCTCACTGAACCATGACGCAGCTGGGGACAACACTGGAGACAGTGCGGGAATAGTCTGGCCCCATCATGCTGGGGTGAGGCACTGAGGGCATGCAGCAGAGCAGCAGGGGGAGCAAAGTGATGAAATCCCTGGGGAATACCAAAAATAGACTCTGGAGATGGGCACCCATCAGACTCGACTGGAAAACATTCATAAAGGCCAACAAACTGACCTTGAACTATTTATAGGCTTTTCCATTTTTATTAGTGGCTTCTTTTTGTTATTGTTATTTTGTTTTTTTGTTGTAATTGTTTTATTAGGTTTGACTTCCTTTGTTGTTTTATTTGGCTTTGCCTTGTTTTTGCACATCTACCTAGATAAGATAGGCGGGATAAATAATTCAGAGATGAAAAGAATGGGATTGATGTTTCTGGGGGAATACAGGAGAAGGGGAGGTGAGAGAAAGGAGGCTGGGGGGCGGGGTACCAACCTAGGGACAAGGAAACAACAAGTGAACTAAAATCAATGGAAGGAAGGTCATAGGATGCCTAGTGGGGCTCAATCAAGGGCAATATAGCAGCAAGGAAATACTAACCCCGAATGAAAGCCGAACATGATGGTGGGACAAGAGGAAAGTAAAAGGAAATAGAGGAAAGAACCAGGAGGCAAAGGGCATTTATAGAGGTCTAAATAAAGGCATGTACATATGTAAATATATATCTATACAACGTGAGGGGAATAGAACTATGTATTCATATCTATATGCTAAGAATTAAGGTTGCAGCTGGACATTGGGCCTCGACTCAAGTACTCCCTCAACACAAGAACACTTTGTTCAAACAAACCGACATTCTGTGATAGTCACTTTCCTTACACAATCGCTGAAGACAAATTGGTTGCATAAGCAAATGTGGTGAAGAAAGCTGATGGTGGCCGGCTATCAAAAGATATAGCATCTGGGGTCTTAAAGGCTTGAAGATAAACAGGCAGCCATCCAGCTGAGAAGCAACAAAGCCCACATGGAAGCAGCACACCAGCCTGAGTGATCACGAGGTGTCAATGGGATCAGCTATCAGGCATCTAAGACCCAGAACAAAATCATACCCAAGGTGAATGGGGGTGTGGTGGGGCATAGAGTAGAGACCCAATGCCCATCTGTAGACAATTGGACATCCCCTCACAGAGGGGTCTCAGGGAAGAGATGAGCCAGTCAGGGTTCAGTATAGCACCAATGAAACACACAACTTTCCTCTAGTTCTTTGGTGCTTCCTTCACCCCACTATCATAACCTCAATTCTACCTTACAAATCAGATTAGACCAGAGCATGTGCCTGCTACAGATAAGAGCCCGCAACATATGGAATCCAGGATAGATAAACCCCTCCGGGCCAACAGTGAGAGTAGAGATACCAGGAGGATAGGGGAGAGTGGGGGGAAAGGGGATCAATCTAGAACCCTCTCCCAGCGGGATGAATAACAGAGAAGTCTGTGAGGGGCGACGGAGGAGAATGTAAGATATGGAAATAATAATCTATAACTTATCAAGTGTGGGTGGATGGGGGAGGGAGGGGGAAGAAATGGGGAGCTGATATCAGGGGCTCAAATGGGGAGAGAATGCCTTGAAAATGATGATGGCAGCATGTGTGCAAATGTGCTTGACACTCTGGATGAATGTATGGATTGTGATAAGAGATGTAAGAACCGCCAATAAAAGTATTTTTTTAAATATATCTATACAAAATGGGAATAAACATTCATAGAAACAATGTGAAAATGACTTGGCATTTTATCTTTAAAAACAAAACTAAAAATTATAAACATAAATTTTTTAATAAACAAATTTTTAATTTTATATTTACAAAATACTTATTATATTAATGCATGCTGATATGTACTATTCTATTTTGAATACTTTAAGCTAGTTAGCAGGCCATGCTTTTTCCCGCCTTGTTACACAGTCTTTCTGATAGGAGGAAGAGTGGGATTTGATTCCTGCATTTGAGAAAAGGAACTGAGGATCCTTGGTTCAGTATCTCTTCAGCTGTCACTCTTCGCAGTCTGCCCGTCAGCAGGGGGAATGTGTTCTCATCTGCTCCCGGTATGTGGTAAGCTTACTGAGGGAAGACTCTGCTCCAAAGAGGACTCCAATCTTGTCCAACTGTACGAATGACAGATGGCTAGGTTTAATTCTGGATAAAAAAAACTGGAAAGTGCATTATCACAGTCCATTCAAGTCATGTCCTTCAGCCCAGCTCACCGATAAGTATTTTAAATCCATCTATTTGACTCTTGTAGCCATTTATCTCAACTGGTCTGAACGCAGGAGAAAGGGAGTATTACTTATTATCTCTCTAAAACTAAAGTGTGGAATTCTTGCTTTCTATGAGGGAAACCCAGTCTGGTCAATGCACTTGATGTACGATAACCACCCATCAGCCAGCAGGCTTGTACGCTGCAATGAGGCCTGTCTGAAGAAGATGCACTAGGAAGAAAGGCCTGATGATCTACTTCCAAAAGCAAGCCCATGAAAGCTCCATGCAGCACAGTGGTCCAATCTGCAAGCCACTGAGGGGATGGCACAGGACCGAGTAGGGTTTTGTTCCAACGTGCATGGGGTCACCACGAGCCAGCAGCCAACTCAATGCCAACAACAATTGACGCAGAGCAGTAAAACTCAGAGCGCACACACGAGATCAGAAATATTTTGTGGCCACTGCTTGATAATGGCATGTGTCATACTTTCTCTATTAAAAATAACCAATAAGCCAAGAAGATGGTAAGCACTTACTGATGCAAATCAAAGACTACAGCCTTCAGTATGGATTGCATCTCAATATAAAATAAAGTCATCAAAATAAACAACACCATGAGCAATGAACAGAATATTGAAGTTGACAAGGATCTCATTTTGTTCAGATCCATAATCAATATCCATGGAAGCATCATTCGATGAATCTGCTACAAAAGATCTCTCCAAAGTGTTAAAAGGTAAAGGTGTCACTTTGAAGACTGAGGCATGTCTGACACAGCCGTGGCATTTTCATCACCCGACGTGCACGGGAAGCTGGACACTGCACTGGGAAGACCAGAGGAGAACCGACGCGCTGGGATTACGGTGTGCGTGAAGAATATCGCAAGTCCCACACACTGCCATTCGAGCAAACAAATCTGTTTTAAATGAAATACAGTAATAATGTTCCTTAGACCTGGAGATGACAAAACTTTGTCTTACATACTTTGGGCATGTTATCAAGAAGGATCAGTCCAGCGGTTCTCAACCTGTGGGTTGCGACCCCTTTTGGGTCGCATGACCCTTTCACAGGGGTGTAAGACCATCAGAAAACACATATTTCCGATGATCTTAGGAACCAAGACACCACTCCTCTATCCGTCTCCAGGTGGGTCCACCCACTTGTAGATACGCCCACATACGAGTAGCCGGCCTGAAGACTGTTACCCATGCTACACCATGCTTCAAGACAAAATTTCATTTATTTGTCCTTAAAAATAAATAATTCACAATATATAATTACATATTGCTTTTGTGATTAATCACTATATTTTAATTATGTTCAATTTCTAACAATGAAAATACATTGCGCCTATCAGATATGGACATGATGATTCATAACAGTAGCAAAATGACAGAATAATTTTATGACTGGAGGTCACCACAACATGAGGAACAGTATTAACAGGCCGCGACATTAGGAAGGTTGAGAACCACTGGATCAGTCCCTGGCAAAATAGAGTTGGTCAAAAAGAGATGATCCTCAATGAGCTAGACCGGCACAGCGGCTGCAACCATGGGCTTGAACATTAACAGTGATTGTGAGGATGGCGCAGGATCAGACAGTACTTCTTCCTACCGTGCATGGGGTTACTATGAGACAGAACCAGCTCAAAGGTACTAAGGACAGCCACAACAACAGCAAAAACCAGTCACAGTATTTGATCTCAGACAAAAGTGAAAAAAAGAAGCGTGACACTCTAATAGAGTTCCCTGGGCTATAATTTTTACAGGAGCAGACAGCCTCATTCTTTCTCCTGCGGAGCAGCTGGTGGGTTTGAACCTCCAACCTTGCAGCCAGTAGCCCAATGTTTACCCAACAGCAGCACCAGAGCTCCTTAAGTACATAAATAGATACCTTGAAATACAAAATAGTTGTCATAATCTACTTATATCACAATTTAATTCATTTCCAATTTTTGGAAATCTCACGATAATGCTAATTGTTCTGCTTTTACAAACAATATCTTTGGCAAATCTTATCTTTTTTAAAAAGCTACCATAATATTTCTCATCCTCCATATTCTTCTGCAATATTCCTCTCCTCCATCAAGAGGTAGAGTTAAACTTTAAACCAAAAATGACCCTAAAGTCTTCTTAAAACCAAATAGTTTAGCTTCATGAGTAAAGAGTGTCTGCCTTACTTAAGGGCTCAATAGAAAGTAAATGTCTAGAAAATTAGGATGGCAACACATGTACAAATGTGCTTGATACAATTGATGTATGGATTGTTACAAGAGCTGTAAGAGCCCCCAATAGAACGTGTCTGCCTCAAGTGCTGTGCTCTAGTAAGAACTATCTCTAGGGGATGAAATGGACAACCACAACTAGAAAAATGAGATAGGAACCTCAGGAGGTAACGAGCTCCTATTACCGAGGGCGGAAATGGTGAAGAAGAACAGTTGCACTACTGGAAGAACCTAATCAGCGCCACTGACAGGCACATACAGGAACGGTTGGATTGGTATGGGTTTTGCTGTGTCTACGCTCAGCAACCTCCACCATATTAATAAAATGAAATTTTAAGAGACTAATGCATCTCACACAGCATCTGGGCTAGCGTTAGTAATGTGCGTTACAGCAGGGCACAGCAGCACTGGCCGTGCCGTGCTTCTGCACTGGACTACAGGGATGCGTGTTTTCCAAGCTATCAGGAAAGGCACAGGTAGGTGCTCTCGTCATTACCCAGCTGAGCTCAGGCTGCAGTCATCGCTGCGCAAGCAGAACTCACTTCATTCGGGCTGAAGACAAGCATAGAGTTATAGGGCACTTACTGTGCATGTGCTAATCATTGAACCAGTTCCTGGGGTCTTCAGTTAAATAAGTGGGAGGTGGGGAAGGAAGAGAGGCAAAAACTGCTAAGCAAGAGAGTACCATATCCCAAAGACTCCATACAACAGGCCCCCAGGCAATAACAAAATGAAGGGAATGCTAATTAAGATAAGGAGGACACGCTAAGAAAACTAAACACATCAGCAAAACTTAGAACCTTACCAGAGAAAGAAATCAAACCGCCAAAATTAAAAACCTTAATGTGGAAGACAAACTAAAGAAGCGCTTTCAAAACATTAGCAAAAGTAGAAATATGAAAACGAGAGAAGATAACAAATGGCAAACAGAGGATGGGGAGGCCAAATTGAGAGAGAATGACATTCCCAAGGAAATAGACTAGAATAAATGGAACAGTAACAACAAAAATTTAAATTAATTAGAAGACATTTCTAAGCTATAGAAAGAACTGTTTAAACATTAAATTGGATCATCGTGTTTCAGAAAAAGCTAATCTAGACACAGAAGCACATTCTTGCAAAATATTTGAACTAAGGGCAAAAGTAGAAGGCAATTGTTTTGAGATTGATGAGGGCAACAAATGTACATATGTGCTTGACACAATGGATGTATGTATGGACTGTGATAAGAATTGTACGAGCCCTCAATAAAATAATTTAAAAATATATTTGAACTATAAGGATAAATGAGAAAAAGCCTTATATCAGGTTATCCTATAGTTCTTTTCTGGAATACTCAATTTCTCACTTCACTAGAATAACATGTAGAGCGCTGACTGGGAAGGCACTGGGCATAAACTAAGCAGCAGGAGCCCAGGCTGACTACCATCTCAAGACCGTGTAACTCACAGATCAAACTTCCACTCCTGTGCTTCAGTGCCTTCCCAGTTGTAGCAAATATGCTTGCCCCACCGGTTCCTTCAGCCCACTGTTCACACAGAATCTTCCTGCTGACAGAGGGCAGCCAAGTAACACCCTGCGCACGATGCAAGGAAAATTTCTGATATATTTATCTTTTCTTCTCTCTCCTCAAAGGCAAGAGTACATTAAGAAATAGAGCAAACTATGTTCATTACCAAGTAACTCAAATAATAATATCTGTAGTCTTAAAAATTCCGTTATGTAATCAATGAAGTTGTTTTTTAAAGGTTAGGATACCAAAACCTACCACTTGATCAGTAATGTGTCAAATGCTTCTTATTTAAAATTTACAAATGCTGCAGTGTAATTCTACTGAAAAACAAATCCACACAGTATACTCTAAATCATGACAAAAATGCATTACACAGGCAGCAAGAAAATGCATTCAAGTGTTAGAGCTAGAGAACTAAATTCTAAATAACTTGATCCTTTCTACTTTCTTATTTTTCAAATGTTCTTTGATAATTATGGGGGAAATGATATATGCTTAAGAAGCCAGTTTATATAGTTACATATATACTATATAATCATAACTTTGTTTTTGTTTTTTTGTTTTATTTTTCTATATGCTTTATTTTACATTCTAATCTTCCCAAGTTTTTCCTTCCTTTGAAAAACTTGTAATCAAGTTTTTCAAAGGAAGGAAAAATTTGATTACAAGCAGAATTAGCAGATGCCAAGGAAAGAATGCACAGTCCTATTGGGAATTACTCTACCTTTGCTAATCCATTTTTATACAATAACTTTTCTAACAGCAGCAGGACTGTACCCCAAACTAATTATTTGGGGGGGAAGAATATTTCATATGAAATTAAAATTTTTTGAGGGTGTTAAGAGTACTTTAAAACGCTTTATTGACATGCAATTCACATATCACTATACTTCAATAACTCAAACATATTAAAGAGTTATACAACTACCAACAAAATCAGTTCTAGAACATTTTCTTCCTTCTTGTACTTACTTTTGCCCAAACTAATTCTTACCTGTGTAACATTCAAAAACTGAACCTACAATTTAAGCTATACCTATAATAAAATGACATTGATGAAATTCAGCAACTAACATTTCAAAACATTAAAAAGGCTTTGTGGTAGGCAGAATTCGAAGTTGGCCCTCTCAAATTCCTATCCCCTGGTGTACACACTTGTCTCCCAATTATCTCAGCTGATACTTATCTAGGCATTACTGTGAAAGAGTTTTTGATAGAGAGATTACCTAGTTGGGCCTGACCTGATCACCTGAGACCTTTACATTTGAAGCTAGAGGTCAAATATGTAGGAGGGCAGAGATTTGGAGGATGAGATGGAGTCAACCAGCACATTCTCCACGGTTGGCTTGAAGACAGGGGACTACGTGGCAAGAAATGCAAGAGGCTGAGAGGAGCTGAGGATGGGCTCCAGCCAACGGTCAGCACCAACCAGCCAGTTCATTCCTATCACAGAACGGCAATATGAGGGAGGGTGGAAGCAGATTTTGCTCCAGAACTCACTGGTCAAGAATTTGATTTCAGCCTTTGAGGCTCTGAGCAGGCAAGTCCGCTTCATGACTGAAGTTTTCATGACCTACGTGATGGTGATCTAATACATGAATGGTATGTTAAGCTGCTAACGACGATAATTTGTTATAGTGGGATAGAAAATAATAAAGACATAATTATTGAAGTCAAAGTTTTTCCTAATGCCTCTCAACAAAGGCAAATATATTTTCAATATACACCAAGAACTAATAACTATGGCTTTCTCTGAGATTCAAAGCAGACGCCGCAGCTCATAACTGTACTTTAATGCTTAAAACAGATCAACGGAACCAAACAAGCCACCCAATGTGCATCTTAGCCCCTCTTCAGAGCAGCTTTCTCAGACTCACAACATGCTGAGATGGGGGCCTACTCTAACAGTATGCTCTTGGTCAGCTGGGTAGGGACTGGACTGCAAGCACAAGATTCAAACCCACCACCCTCTCGCAGAGAAGAGGAGGTTGTCTGCTCACATAGACTGCCTACAAAACCCGCTATGGACTTGCTGGGAGTCGGAATCTACTCAATGGCAGCGGTTTGAGGCTTGCTTGTTTTCTTAGTCAGTCCTGAGTTATAAGAGCAAGGAGACCTCCTCATACAGTTTTAGAAAAGGTGACCAAAGGCAAAGTTTGTTCAAAGACACCAATCTGATGAGACCTTCACAGGAAAGGCAGGGAACAGCTACTGGCCCTAGCGAGGAAGCAAACTATTTAAGACATGCATAAGGCTGGAAGTTTGTGGTGCTGGCTCACAGGAAGTAACATGCCAGCGGCTGAGCAGAGATACTCAAGGAAGCCACCCAATGGGACAGGCTGGAGCCTGCCTACAGGAATCCACTCTCCAGAGTGCTGGAGAAACTGCCCGAGGTTGAGCTCAGTTTATAAACAGAAACTTGCTGGCGGGCAAGCTTGACCAGGTCCTAACGTGCCTATTGGCAGACACTGCTAAAAGGAAAAAAGGCATTATCAGAGCCAAGAAAGGAAGCCTCTTCCATGGCTATGCCTTGCACACAGTGCCCCTCCAGCACTCCCTATTGACAAAACCAAACACTTTACTGACTGACAGAGAAGCATTCACGTCTAATCTCACACGCACACGCACACGCACACCTACACGCACACACGCACACCTACACGCACATGCACTGACACACAAGCACACACACAAGTGCCCAACTCGACTACAACAAAATAGGGCAAACGGGTCAATTTGGAGCTTAGAGGCAATAAATTGGTAATTGGCACCTATATTTGGCTGAGTACAACTATAATAATAGATAACTTTTTAAAAAGGATCCTGAATTCTTATAATGCCACAAACTATGAGAACTAACTTATAATGTCCAGATCCGTAGCTAATGCTATGTCTTTGAACTAACAGTGGCCGGAGGTGACTGACTTTGGCAGCTGTTGTGGTGGTTTCAAAGGGCTTCCTCTCCTTGAGACAGAGTTGGACTTCGTGCCTCGCTTCCAGGAAACAGAATAAAGCAGAAGTACTAGTGGGGCACTTGGGACACCAGGCTTCTCCCTCGGCCTTTCTCTCGGAACCTCTTCTTCTGGGGGAAGTTAGCTGCCATAGCATGAGGACATAGGGTGAGGAATTAAAGTCTCCTGCCAATAGCCAGGTGGAAACCTGGTGGCACTGTGGGTCAGGCACTCGGCTGCTAACCCAAAGGTGGCAGTTCAAATTGTGAGAGAACGATGAGGCGGTCTGCTCCCATAAAGATTTACATCCTCTGAGTGACCCTACATACAGTTTCTGATTGGCAGTGGGCCAATCGTCACGTGAGCAAGCCTTCTTGTAAGGCCATCCTTCAGCCGCAGACAGGCCTTCACAGGACAGAAGCCTTTGCGACATTGTGACCACAACCAAATGAGAGACATGAGCCAGAGCCACTCAGCTAAGCCATACTCGAATGTCTGACCCAGGGGTAAGATAGAGAACCGCTATCAGTTAGGGTTTAGATGGGTGCTCTGGTGGCATAGTCGGTTACACTACGGGCTGCTAAGGACCAA
>NW_022103906.1:23455541-23456809 GCF_000313985.2 Echinops telfairi
ACAGGGGCAGGTCTCCTCTATCCTATAGGGTCACTGTCAACTGGAACCACCTGGATGGCGGTGAGTTTGATTTTTTTGGCTTTGAGGTTCTGGAGTAATTTGTTATATGGCAAGAAATAGAGTGAATGCCCTTAAATAAGAACACAGGCAGATGAGAATTATATATTTATATATCTGCCTGTGTTCTTCTTTAAGGAGTCCTGGTGGCACAGTGGTTAAAGCACTTGGCTGCTCACCAAAAGTTTGGTGGTTTGAACCCACTAGCCATGCTGCAACAATAAGACATGGCAGTCTGCTCTGTGAAAGACTGGGTTCTTTTTATTGGGGGCTCGTATAACTCATCACAATACATACATACATACATTGTGTCCAGCACATTTGTACATTTGTTGCCATCATCATTCTCAAAGCATTTGCTTTCTACTTGAGTCCTTGGTATCGGCTCCTCATTTTTTCTCCTCCCTCCCCGCCCCCCCTTCCTCACGAATCCTTGATAATGTATCAATTATTATTATTTTGTCATGTTTTATACTGTCCAGGGTGCACTTCTCCTCTGTCCTCTAACGCGGCTGAGAGTAGACGGCTGCGAATCTGGTTTGGCCTCATGCTCTTATTTAACACACTGTAGAAAGGCATCAGCTAACAGGTTGGAGACAGATGCTTTAGTGCCTTTGAGCTATGTTTATTGTGTAAGACTGTAAATAGGTATCTGTGGAGACAGGGGGTGTAAGTGTGTAATAATAGATGCATGTTTTTGTCTATCTAGAAGTAAAAAGAACAATTTTGTCTTAAAATAAACAGGTGTCTGGTTGTGCAAAAATATAAAAGAATACTTTAAAAAAGAGTGGTCTGAGCGCCTTCTCTCTGAGGCTCCCTGGAGTGAGGTGCCTCTGAGGGCTCACTTCAGGAAGCTGGGTTTGCAGACCCTCAGAGCTTGAGCAGCCTGCCTTGTGGTTGAGGCTTAGAGCAGAATGGGGTGGGCATTATTTAGCAGACTTTAAACTTTGTAACATGTATGGTAAACAACTGCCCAGCACATTTCTCACTGGCATTACAATATATTAACATCTTTAATAAACCCTTTAATCATGGTTTTTGTCTGTGAATTTCGGTGTAGCCATCGCAATAGCTATTAGAACCAGAGAGATCAAGCAGGGAAGTAAAGTGAAGAACATTAAGACAACTCACAAGAACCTATCACGATGATCGACATATAATACCTACCTTCTCCACATGGAAGAAGCACACCAGCCTATCCCAACATGATC
>NW_022103906.1:23457526-23464066 GCF_000313985.2 Echinops telfairi
AACAGGAAGGGAGGGGAGAAAATGAGGAGCTGATGCCAAGGGCTTAAGTGGAGAGCAAATATTTTGAGAATGATGAGGGCAACAATGTACAAATGTGCTCGACACAACGGATGTATGCATGGATTGTGATAAGAGTTGTACGAGCCCCCAATAAAATGATTTTTTTTAAAAGAAATGAAGGAATAAAGCCAACAAAGCAAAAGAGACCTTGACTCTTCCAGTGACCCTTCTCGAGCAGGAGCTTCTGAGACCATTTGCGGGAGCAGAAAGCCTGTCGGCACCAAGTCAATGTCAGTGCATTTGTTTTCTTGGAAGGTAATCAAGCATAAACAAAAAGGCTTTAGTGTTTGTGCCTCTTTCAGATTCAAGGAGACATACATTCATGTAAAAGACAGGCACAATAGCTAACTACAAAAACATTTCCTATCTAGGTTTAAATAAGTTAATCAATTGATGACATTCATAATATACTTTAGGGGGGAAAATGAAAGGACTGGAAATGTGTCCTCTGTTGATAACACAGTCTTACTTCTAGGATGATCAGAATAAATTCTTATACAAGAGTTTATGTACTTTACTATAATAGAAGATTCTACTCTCTTCCATTCTGATAATGATGGTTAATAGGATAAATGAACTCAAACCTACAATCTTATCATCTTTCTGCTTCTTCCTACACTCCTCTAAAAGTCTCAGCTGTAGGTCTCACCATCTCACTGCCATCGAGCCGATGCCGACTCATCGTGACCCTCCCTATCCACAAACAAAGACTGCCCCTGTGAGTGTCTGAGACTGTAACAAAGCCTTGTCTGTCTCCCTCAGGGTGCCTGGCGGTTTCAAACTGCTGACCTTACATAACCACAGTGGAACCAGGGCTCAGCTGTAAGCTGGAGATCAGGAACTGGGTCTTTTGGAAGACACAGCAAAGGAATTTCTGTAAAGGTTTGCATCATTCACGCGTTAACTGTTGACACTACAGGGAATAAAGCATGAGCATCACTGATATCATTGCTGGGCAAAGACACTAGTTGAGCCAGGGTTTCCAGAACTGTTTTTGGCCTAGAAGCAAAGGACCATGTGGGATAGGCAGTCTCTGAGTTATGAGTGTTGACTTTAACCCATAGTTAAGAACCGCTATCTATAAAGCATCCAGGAACAATTCTTGGATCACTAAATGAACTAATTATCTTTTATTAATTGTGCCATTATTAACTATGATAATGATATTGTATACTTACAGTTATTATCAACATTAATTATGTAATTGCTTTTACTGTATTTTATGTTAAAGACATTTAAGTATATCAGAACTGTTTCTTTAATGTTTTGCATGCATTGAAAGGTACTATTTAGAAAGACAAATATTTAACTGACATTACATATGATTGTCCTTAACTGTTCCAACTTACCTACAAATTCAACTTAAAGACATTTAGGAATGGTAATGAGCGGACTTACCTGTAGTCAGTTTACACGGAAGGCTATCAGAACATAACCTCCCAGAAGCCAGAAGTCATGAGTACCACATATTTTACAAGATTTTGTCTTTTATTCCCTTAGCCATGGATTTTCTTCTCTCACAACTGGTTCAAGATTCTAAACTATTAATAGACACCCCTGCCTTTTCTTATTTCTATTCTTAATATTACTGCAGTGCAATGAATTGTTTAATGTGGCTCTTCTACTGAAATTTTTTGTTACTCCCACCACACTACATTTTCCTGGTGGGTCTGGGTAAGAGAAGGTAGAGGAAGATACTTTCTGGGTAAAACATGAGTCATGTCAGAAGCAGGAAGGGGGATCTCACTATCAGTAAGAGAGAAGAGCCAGGAGTGTGCCAAGTCTTTTGGATCCTGGGATTCCTGTGCATTAAACTTCCTTGATCCAGGAGACAGCTGTGACACCCGAGCAGCAGCCCGCAGAACCCAGAGTCAGAATGCGAGACAGAGTGGTAGGCTTCCCAGTCCATGGAGCAAGTAAAACTAAATGCCTTCAGGCAGGAGGCTGGCTGTGGAGTGGGGTTCCTGTAGGCATTTAATTGGGGAACTAGGTTTGCTATTCCACAGAGCTAGAGCTGAGTGCTTTGGGGCTGAAGCTTATGGTGGAGTGGCATGCCCACTGACCCTTTTTTGGCAGTTCTAAAAGAGCTTTGTAATATGGCTTGAGCAGGACAGAGGCCAATGGCCCCATGCCTGAGAGGCCAAAGTGAGACCTACCTGTGAGCACAGGTAAGAAGAGGCTTTCTTGTTCAAATGAGTGTACCCTGATCATTTGTAACCTGTTAACTTCTTTAATAAGCCCCATGATCCTGAATATTGTCTGTGGGCTGTGTGTGGCCATTGCAATGAGAAAGTCTAATGGAAAAGTGAGTGCTGTGGGCTGGACAGTTGGTGTCAGCATTGATAAGGTTGGACGGTGAGTGTCTGGCCTCAGCGACATAAGAATCGGCCTGGACAGCCTTATGAAGTTAGACAAGGTCAAATGCCACCGCTATGTCACACTTTTTAACCACTACCAAGCCTCTTTTATCCTTGACAATCAGCAAAAATAGGACTGATTTTTGGATACTTGCTTATCAAAGGTAAACAATCCATATCCAAATGAAGAAAAATTACTTTGTTTCCAAAGGAAGACCTGAATATTATGGGACCTTCTTGTCTAAATTTTGTTCTGTTACAGGTGTTAAGTGTGTCATATCCAGAGCCCACGGCTTATAGCTCAAAATGACCACTAGCCCCCAAACGTCAAACTATGATACAGATCTTAATTGATCACCTCCCCGCAAATGATCAGTTCTCTAAATGAAAAGTAATCAGGGCAGAGATTAGAACTGAAAACAAAAGCACAAGTTGCTTATTAAAGCTCAGAAAAATTCTAATACTTCCTTAGCAGATAAACGGAACCAAACCCAACCACAATGTGCACTGCGGGCTAGCTAAGCTCTCTATTCACTTATTTTTAAACATTAGCTTGTTCGGTGCCATGTGCACCAGGACAATTAACAGTCACTCCTCAGGGCTCATGTGACTAAACGACTGACCGTTGAGCCACATGCCTAAATTATATATTCTAACCAAGCTCTTTCCCTGCTGTCTCTATGACTAACCCCAGCTCCTACAACCCTGCATGCCGTCCTGTCTAACGCCCTCCTTGAGATGTCCACAGTTGTTCTATTGTTACTACTTGCTGCACCGTGCTAAATAAACATAATTGATATTTTACCATAGATGTGGCCTTGTGGCTTTTGCTGGTGGGCTTTAATATTCCCAAGGCAGGGAACTGGTGGCTGAAGGTCAAGAATATGAAGAAGACTTTTAGCACCTACTGTTGTAAACGTTATATCATGTTATTGTATTACTTATTTAAAAAAAACACTGGATTCAATACCCAATCTGGCTGCAACTCAGTCAGGAGTCAGGTTATTGCTGGACGTCAGCAGACAGGAAAGCCACCATCTGGTTTTCACGGCAGGAAGCATATAGACCACTAACAGATCACCGATACATGATCAACAGATCTGTGCATCAAAATCCAAATCTCCTCCCAGCTTTAAATTAAATCTAAATCAGACAGCAGTTAGGGTTTTAATCAACTTTACAGCAAATGGGAACAAATATTTCTTCATACTGTTTATTAAAAGCAAACGGTGCAAAGCAAACCTTTGTAAAGTGAGGGATAACTGTAATGTGGCAATAGACATTCTTGCTCATGCATCTTTAAGTTCATATAGCATCAGTCATTGAAATTTCTTCTCTTGTAAATTATCTATAAACATAACCTTTGCTCACTTTGATCTTTTTTACTGTAATTTATGTCCCTTAAAGTATAAAGGATGGCTAAACAAACCCATTTTTTAAAGCTAACAGCTTGTCAGATACGCAGATATTTTTCACTACTGCATACTTTTTAAAGAAGCATTGTCAACTCCAGACAATATTTCAAAGCAAATTATTATCCTCTTAAGCAAATTACTGATCTCTCATTAACAAGAAGTCTCCTTCCACTTCCTCCTTTCAGGCTTTCAATTTAATTCTGCAGCAGCTTATCAACCTGCAATCTCTTTTGGCCAAAATAAGTAATTCACACTAAATCTTGTGCTAATTTAAGGGCATTACTTCCACAACTTACTTCTTAAAATAAGCTTTATCAAGTTATATTTATGTGTAATAAACTGTTATTTTTAGTGTCACTTCAATGGATTTTGGCATGTACGTATACTTTTGTCAAACCACCACAATAATGAAGATACAGAAATGTCTATCCACCAAAGACTCGTCCTGCTATATGCAGTGCACCCCTCCCTGTTTCTAGCACCTGGTAACTAGGGATCGGTTTCGTGTCTTTACAGCTTTATGTGTATTTTCTAGAGTTTTATATAAGTGGAAATGCCTAGTATGTAGTCTTTTCTATCTAGCTTCTTTCACTAAGCATAATAATTTTGTGAATCAGGCATGCTCTTCATATATCAATAGTTTTTAATCTTTTTATTGCTAAGTAGTATTCTTTGGTGATGAAAACAACACTGGAGATCACATTATAGCCTATTGCTAGACCAACAACTTCTCTGTTGAAAACACCCTTTTCAACAACATAAATTAAGTATCCCTCACGAGATGGACTCCACAGGAATCAAACAGACAACATCTGTTGGAAGAGACCACAGAGAAGGGCACTATCGTCAGCTAAAATGAGGCAAGGAGCCAGCTGTGGAACAAACCATTCATTAAGTGCTCATGTACAAGTTCATGTTGAAGTTGAAAGAAATTAAAACCAGTCTACAAAAGCCAAAGTACGACCTTGATTATCTCTCACCTGCATTTTCGGAGCATCTCAAGCACAGACCTGAAACCCTCGACAGCAATGGCCGGCGCTCTGCTGGACTGTGCGGTGACGTCCAGGGTAGGTGTGAGGGAAGCAAACGGTACTTACAAGGCAGGAAAGAAAGAAAAGACCAAAGTGGATGTCAGAAGAGACACTGAAGCTTGACCTTGAGTATAGAGAAGCTCAAGCGAATGGGAAAAATGGTGAAGTAAAAGAGCCAAACAGAAAATTCCAAAGGGTAGCTCGAAAAGAAATCAAGTATTAAGATACAATTAAGATGAGGGTTAGAAAACCAAATTAGATGAACACGCTCAGCATTTCTCAAGCTGAAAGAACTGAAGAACAAAGTGAAGCCATGAGTTGTGATATTGAAGGTTACACATTGGGCTGCTACCCACAAGGTCAGCAGTTTGAAACCACCAGCTGCTCGGAGGGAGAAAGACTTGGCTTCCTACTCCCGTGGACAGTTAGGATCTCAGAAACCCGCAGGGGCCATTCTCCCTGGTCCTGTAATGTCGCTGTGAGTCACAATGGACTCAACAGCTGTGGGCTTGCTCAGTTTCATGGGCAAAATACTGAATGATGCGAAAGGAGATGAAAGGAAAATAAATAAATAAAGAAGATGATGGAAGGATTAGAGAGTCACTGTCTCAAAAAAAATTCTTTAAGAGGTAGCAAACGATCAAGAACTGACGGTATTACAGGAACAAGTACAAGCTGTTCTGTCCATGCCAGGAAATCTGGAAGTCAACGAATCGGAAAAGATCCATGCTTGTGCCTATTCCAAAGAAAAGTGACTCAAAGGGATGTGGAGATCATCAAACAATAGCATGAATATCACTTGCAAGTAAAATTTTGATGAAGATAATTTTAAATTGCTATAGTAGTACAGGGAGCTGCCAGAAATCCAAGCTGGATTCAGAAAAGTTAGAGTGGACCAAGAGATAATGATTGATAAAAATCAGATGGATCTCAGTGGTAAGCAGAGAATATCGCCGAAAAGTTGTTTATGTTTTATTGCCTATGCAAAGGCATTTGACTATACGGACCATAAAAAACTACGGACAACATTTTGAAGAATGGGAATTCCAGAAAGCATAAGTGTGCTCACATGTAACCTGTACATAAACCAAGAGGCAGTTTTTCTAACACAACAAAGAGACACAGTGTGGTTTAAAATCACGAAAGGTATGCATAAGGGTTACTATCTTCTCACCATTATATATTGAATCTAGGCTGAGCACATAATCTGAGAAATGACTTTATGAAAAATAACACAGCATCAAATGAGATAGTGGGACAAGAGGAAAGTCAAAGGAGATAGAGGAATGAACTAGGAGGTAAAGGGCGTTTATAGAGGTCTAAATACAGGCATGTGCTTTTGTAAATATATTTATATAAGACGATGGGGAAATAGATTTATGTGCATATATTTATAGGTTTCGTATTAAGGTAGCAGATGGACATTGGGCCTCTACTCAAGTATTCCCTCAGCACAAGAACACTTTGCTCTTTTAAACTGGCATTCCATGATGCTCACCTTCTTGACACGATCGCTGAAGACAAAGCAGGTGCATAAGCAAATGTAATGAAGAAAGCTGATGGTGCCCGGCTATCAAAAGCTATAGCGTCTGGGGTGTTAAAGGCTTGAAGATAAACAAGCGGCCATCTAGCTGAGAAGCAACAAAGTCCACATGGAAGAAGCACACCAGCCTGTGC
>NW_022103906.1:23466456-23481218 GCF_000313985.2 Echinops telfairi
AGGAAAGAACTAGGAGGGAAAGGACATTTATAGAGGTCTAAATACAGGCATGTACATATGTAAATATATTTATATATGATGGGGAAATATATCTAAGTACATATATTTATAGGTTTAATATTAAGGAAGCAGATGGACATTGGGCCTTGACTCAAGTCCTCCCTCAACACAACAACACTTTGTTCTAATAATCCGGCATTGTGAGATACTCACCTTCCCTATACAATCACTTAAGACAAATAGGTGCATAAGCAAATGTGAAGAAAGCTGATGGTGCCCACTATCAAAAGATATAGCATCTGGGGTCTTAAAGGCTTGAAGATAAACAAGAGGCCATCTAGCTGAGAAGCATCAAAGCCCAGTGGAAGAAGCACACTAGCCTGTGTGATAACAAGGTGTCGATAGGATCAGGTATCAGGCATCAAAGACCCAGAGCAAAAAATCATGTCCTGGGGGTTCTGGGAATGTGGGGGTGTATGGAGTAGAAGGCCAAAGCCAATCTGTAGGTAATTGGACATCCCCTTACAGAAGGATCGCGGGGAGGAGACGGGTCAGTCAGGGGTGCAGTATAGCACCAATGAAACATATAGCTTTCCTCTAGTTCTTTAATGCTTTCTCACCCTATCATGACCCTAATACTACCTTACAAATCTTGCTAGACCAGAGCGTGTACATGGGTACAGATAAGAGCTAGAAACACAGGGAATACAGGACAGATAAACTCCTGGGGACCAATATTGAGAGTAGCCATACCAGGAGAGGAAGGGGAAGGTGGGGTAAGAAAGGGGGAACCAATCACAATGACCTACCTATAACCCCCTCCCAGGGGGATGGACAACAAATAAGGGAGTAAAGGGAGACCTCGGACAGTGCAAGACATGAAAAAGTAATAATAATTTATAAATTATCAAGGGTTCATGAGAAAGGGAGGGAGGGAGGAAAATGAGGAGCTGATACCAAGAGCTCAAGTAGTAAGAAAATGTTTTGAAAATTGATGATGGCAACAAATGTACAAATGTGCATGACACAATGGATGTATGGATTGTCATAAGAGCTGTATGAACCCACATAAAATGATTAAAAATAATAACAAAAGAAAAATAATACAGCACCAGGAAGAGAGGAAGGCTGATAAACAATCTTTGATAAACGGATGACACACCCCTACTTATCGAAAGCTAACAGAACTTGAAGCACACACTGATAAAATCAAAGTGTGTTAGTCTGGGTACTTTCAAGAAACAAATCCACAGAAATTCATGTATAAGAGAGTTTTATATAAAGGGTAAGTGTGCATCAAGAAAACATCCCAACCCAGTGCTGCCCAAGCCCACATGTCCAACATTAACCCATATGTCCATATGTCCAACCCCAATCCACAAAGTCCTCCTCCATCTCACAAAACAGACACAATGATGCCGACTGCAGGAGGAAAGCCGACTCAGTGAATGTGTAAGCATCTCAGAGCTGGCAGGGGTCTCCACACGGCTGCTCCAGCACCACAGTGGCTTCTCCTCAGGGATGTCTTGCAGGAAGTGAGCCTTGCCAGCTGAAGCAGGGAACTAGCTAAGGCAGCTGCACCATGGTCCAACTATCAGAAAGCAAGAGACTTGAGGCTCACTGAGGCGAGGCTCACTGAGCCATTTATCCCTCCGCCCTTCAATTGGCCAGGTTGGGACAATAAACTAACTACCTCACAAAGCCTTCAGTATAAACTGCAACTCAATAAAAGATATCCAAAGTCCTCCACTGGACCAATAGACACCTAGAGTTGTCAAGGATTTCATTTTACTTTGATATCCAATCAATGCTTAGGGAAGCAGCAGTCAAGAAATAAACTAGCTCTTCATACCACATTATACTCGCTGCCATCAAGTTGATGCTGACTCCTCATGGGCCTACTGCTCCTGTAGGTTTCTGAGACTAGCTCTTCATGGGAGTAGAAAGCCTTTTCTTTCTTGAATATTACTGTCTCAGAGACACTAGCGGGTTCTGATTTATCCAAATTCACAGTACTTTTCCACCTCTTTGATGGTCAGGCTTCTTTGTTTCGGGTTAGTGATTCCACGCCTTTTGTACTGCAGCTGCTTTCATCGCTTTTTTTCTCTTCAAAAACGTTGATATTGATGAGTTAGCCATGTTGTATTCAGCCATCAAATCAGACAACCTGGTTCAAATTTCGCAATGACTTCTTTGTTTAACGCTATCGGGGTTCTTACAGTATTCCTCTTAGCTTTCCTGCTGCGATCACTCACTTTCTTTGGAGCCAAAGACAATATTTCATGCAAATAAAATGTGGGGAAAAAAGCACAATGATGCACGGTATGTTTCTGAGCGAGGGCGGAGCTTGGACTGTAACATCACCCCTTTGTGTCCTGACTCAGTCTCAGCCCCTGCACGGTTTTCAAGCTGCATTTTCGGTTCGATCAAAGCTATGAACACCGAGCAGATTTTTTTTCGAGCTTTGCTGTGTGAGTCGTGGAAGGTTCATGCTTGACACTGTTCTACAACGGTGGTATCCTTGTGTTTTATATAAATAATACCTATCTGGCACCTACTTCATGCTGACACTTTGTGGGCAATAAGTGGCATACGCAAGCTTTACCCACAGACATTCCTTTGAAAAGTTTATGTTCAAAAAAAAAAGAAAAGTTTATGTTCTAGTTGAGTAGATAAAATAATGCACATGAAACAGGGTAGAAGACAAATACAATACAATTAAGGAATCAATTGCATAGTATAGCTTGTAAGTTTCACAGATTACAACAGGGAAATCCATAAGAGCTATGGAAATCAAGAAAATGCATCGAAAAATTAGGACTGGCTGGTCATGAAAAAATAACTACTATATTGAAAGGCAGGTAATATACATATGTAATATACATATAGCATTATATACATTTTACACAGACTTGATAAATAATCTAATACAGATATAATATAAACACTCATGTGCCTACTGTGTAGATATTTAAAAATAGCAACTTCGCCACATCTCTTTCAAATATTTTTTGAAGAACCAAAATATTATAAACATTGTAGAAGACACCTTCTAGCTAGTCTTCTTCCTTCCTCCTTGGAGGCAAGCAGCGCCTTAAATAGGCAGGTGTCCCTCACCTGTGTATGTAATTTTGTTACAAATATAAGTATTTACATACAACATAGTATAATTTAAAAGTTTACAAAAATTGTTTTTTGCATTTTTATACTCAACACTGTTTATCAAGGTTTATCTGGAATAGGGCTGGTGGGTCCTTTTTTTTTTTCCAACCTCACTAGTGGTTGTGGTTGGTAAAGTTGAGTCATCATTCTAAGCCTATATAGATTCATCTAAGGCAGCTGTATTAGTCTGGGTAACTAAAGAAACAAATTCATAGACATTCATGTGTATAAAGAAAGCTTTGTATAAAGAGTAATTGTACATTTAAAAACATCCAAGCTCAGTCCAGATCAAGTCCCTAAGTCTGATATTTGCCCATTATGTCCGATATCAATCTATAAAATCCTCTTCAGACTCACGAAACACATGCAATGATGCCGAATGCAGGAAGATCACATGCCAGTGTGGGGGAAGTCTTGTGGATCCAGTGGCGTTGTAAGCATCTCAGTGCTGGCAAGGGTCTCCACGTGGCTCCTCCAGCTCTGGGCACTAGTGTAGCTCCATGTGTCTTGTCAGCTGCAATGTTTCCCAGGGAGTGAGCATGTGTCCTGTTTCCAGCGAGCTATTTATCTCCTTAGCGCCTCCAAATGAGGTCATCAAGCTGCGACCTAATTGCCAGGCTAAACTCCACCGTATCACTCGTAAGTCTCAATCACCACAGTAGCTTTTCCCCATTGCCACCAAGCACACGCCAACCCTTAGCAACCCAATAAACTCTCACTGCCATCGAGTCTGTTCTGACTCACAGTGGCCCCAAAGGACAGGGCAGAACTAACTACCTTGTGGGTTTCCGAGACTACAACTCATTACGGGAGTAAAAAGCCTTGTCTTTTTTCCCACAGAGCAGCTGGTAGTTTCGAACTATGGATCTTGCAATTAGCAGTCCAACTGTCATCCACTATGCCACCAGGGCTCCCTTAATAACCCTACAGGACAGAGTAGACCCATAGGGTTCTTTTACAGAGGCAGACATTCCATGGATGGACTGGTGGATTCAAACCAAAAACCTTTTAGTTATCACTTCAGATCTTATCACTGCACCACCAGGGCTCCTTAAAACGCATTTTCACGTTCTTCAAAGTTGCGATCCTGTTTTATTTTAGCTTTTTAACCACATGTATTTCAATAAAGTTTATTTTTAATCTCTTACATACACCCCCCCCCCCAAAGTATTTGCAACACAGAAGCAAAATCCTCATTAAACCAAGACTGTACATCATTCAAAACAAGGAGTATAAAACAAATTTGAGTTTCTGGTGTGGGGAGAGGATGGGTGTGGCTATAGGCAGTAACACTAGCGAGGCTGTGCTGATGGTACGTACATGTGAGTATATGGATTGTGGTGGTGGTTACACAAGGCTGCACATATGATGAAACTACACAGAGCTGCACACATGTGCACATGTGCACACACAGAGTGGTGTGGGCGTAATTGGAATAAACGCTATAGATTGTCATCATTTCATGAGTTTCTTGGGCTTTATCTTGTGCTGTGACACAGGGAAGGCAGTGGGGGTTGGTGCATCGACTTCCCTGTGTATTTCTTGCGAATCTATTTCAAATTAAAATTTTTCATTTAAATTAACGATATTAAAGGCCTTTACGTTTCTGAAAGTATACTGGGGAAATGTTGCTGCCTTTTCATGGCTAAGGTCAAGCCTACTGTTAGAATCTAAATCCACTCCCTGAACATGACATATGTTCACACCTGATACCCGGCTCCAATATCTGAGAGAGAAAAGGCCACGCTGGTAAGGACCGAGCTAGTCCTGCAGCAAGTATGAGAAGGGAACCTTAAAACTTAGGCCTGTTAGCTACTATTTTTAGATTATTGTGCCGTCTTACCCTCATGGGACACTAGGATTTCCTAAATAGCCATCTCTGCTCACTACAAATAGCCCTGCTGTCCTTCCTATTTTAAACCAGAAAGCCTGCCCAACTTTCACAGACTCCTCTACTAATCTGCTCACTTCCCTTTCCCACCACAGCCAGCTGACCGCTGCTGAAGGGGCTAGACGAAGTATCACTGCTCAAAGTCCTAGGTGCCTTTCAGACTCTCGTAACACGTGATGTTATTGACGTGATCTGACCTGGCAAGCTCTCTTCCCTCTCTGTGCAGTGGGTCAAGGAACTCACTTTGAAATACTAGGAACTGGCTTTCCTGGAACCATTAAATAATAACCACCATCCATGACAGTCGGACTGAAATAATAACTTCTGTAATGAAATCACATATATTTTTAAAAGTCCGAGCGGCTCCCATGGATAAATCTACCAGTCACCCCTTATTACACCAGCCAATTAGTCAGCCCACCCAATTTTATTTTCAAAGCCCCACAAAGCCTTAGGTCACCAGACTAAGCCACTGACCAAAGTCCACGTGAACACTTTGCAGGTTCAGCAGCACACATCTCATACCAGGTGTCTGTCTTCCACGGTTTAGTCAGTGGCTCTAGACAGAGAGCCTCAGAGTTCTAATTTTCTGTTGCATTTTTGGGAGGCTATTGTATGTTACGTTTTGTGGGGGCTTTTCAAGACAGAATTTAAGCTTCTAAGTAGAACCTAAAATGTGCTGTAGGAACTCATCAACTATATGTTTATGGATACATGATCTCTAAAAATCCCATCTGCACCATAGGAAAGGAACAGTTTGCTATTTGCTTTAGTAAGTATTTTAGGTGCAAATCTTCTCAGAACCTAAGGAGACTACTTACGGTTGGAAAATATGAAACGCCATATGTTTTAGTCTTCATCTGACATTTGTCCCTGAAAGTGAAGCAGATCTGCTAACCAACCTCACCAAGGTTCGAGGGGAGCCTTTCAAGCATATAACCGCTAACGTTTCCTGTGGGCACTGTCACCATGCAGCACAATCAACTCAGCAGCAACCTTGCCTTTTTCAAGATGGCTCTGCAGGCAACATGGAATTGGATCTTCAAGTGTTGAAGCAGGTACTGTTATCTCCCATTTTACATTCGAGGCAAGGAGGTAACCTAACAAATGTCACCCAACTAGTAAACAGCAGAGCTCATACTCCTACCCAGTCTGTCTTCCATAAAGTAAGCTTCTTAGGCTCTCCCTTCCCTAGCTATTTCCTAAGCACTAGCCATATGCTAGGCGCTATATTCAGCCTTAAGGACACAGCGCTCTTGCCCTTGAAGAGGACATGCCGGTTTCAGCGAAATGCCAAGAAAACAGTGCAGTGGAATCTGTACAGCAGTATGAGATTGCACATGGGCACACCCAGGGGGCAGCATCCACCCATACTTCTGCTGACCACATCAGTGACACGCATTCAGTACTTCCTCAGTGCCAGTCGATCAAACGTTCTGGTGTTTTATTTAATCCTTACAGCTATCTTATGAGCCAGGCTTCATTAGCCCTCTTTACGGAGCTCTGGTGGCACTGTTAGCTAAGTGTTGGACTGCTAGCCGCAAGGTCAGTGGTTCACACCTACCAGCCCCTCCTCATAAGAAAGATGAGGTTGTCTGCTCCTGTAACGACTGACAGCCTCAAAAACCCTGCAAGGCTCACACTACTAGCTGGAATTGACTCAATGGCAGCGGGGTTTTTTCCCTACAGAGAGGTAAACCGAGGTAAAACAAAGTTAAATGATTTGTCCATAATTATGGAGCTAGAGAACAGAGGCAGAATTTGAATTCAGGTGAGTCTGGCTGGCTCCCAGGCCCTAAACATGCCGCTCTAGTCCCTACTCCCTGCAGCCTTGTAGGCAGAGAAGAGAAAACTTCTTGGAAGTCTCGCTAAATCTTGAAATGGAGGTAGGGACTAGTTGGGATGGAGGCCAGGTTCCTCACAGAAGCAATACAAAGAGCACATGCACTGTATCGAAAGAGGGTATTCTAGGGAGCTACAAACAATACGAAGTAAAGTAAGCCTGGAAACCCACAATGAGGAGAACCTGGGACCAACGGTTCCAGTGGTTCCACACAAAGGAAACACCAAGCCCGGTTAAGAATTTACCCCAAGGGCAGGAACTATTCACAAGGATGTCAGGATAAGAGGATGTTTTGCTTTACATTACTTGCAGGATGTGAGGCAACGTAGACAGTAGATTTAATCGATTCAGCCAGCAGTCCTAGTATTGCTATAAGCGCAGCACAAGCAAGAAGCGAAAGAGGGGCTGAAGCAGACGACTACCGAGAACCCCAAAGCCGGCAGAACTGAGTTGGGTGGAATGAAATCTACCGTGATGGGGCAAGGAGAGTGTGGTCGGAGTCAGTGACCAGATGAGTAAGTGGTGTGACTATCGGGGACGAGAAATACATTTAGAAACCCCTCTCTACCTCCTCTATGATTCTGAATTCTTTTAAAATACTCTTTTTTTCCCACTTACTAACACTTTATCCTACTAACACCTTTTAACAAAAGTCTGTGTTTGACGTGTACGGGTAAGCCGTGGTCTACTCTCTGGAAGGTTGGCGGCTCAAACCCCGTCAGAGGCATCTTGGAAGTAAGTCCTGATGATCTACTTCTGAAAAGTCTGTCTTTGCAACCCTTGGGGCAACTCTAGTCCGCATTACCGTGGTCACCATGATGCGGAACTGCTTGGATGGCAACGAACATCATCCGACTTTTGCACTTGCCTCTCTCAAACAAAATGAAAATATGGCTCTCTCGCTTTCCGTATCATCTGTCTGTGCAATGTTGGAATTTTCTATCATTTGGGCGATTTTCTACTACCCCTTTTTCCTTCCCCTCTTCGTCATGTTTCCGCTTTCAAATCCATGGCACGGCAAACGTAGCCGCCTTCTCTCCACGCCTTAGTCAGGGTGCACTGTGTTTCTTCAGTCTTACTTCTGCAGGTGTTTCCAAGCCCACCATGATGCTGAAGTCATCTCTCTGTGCTACCCAAGTTGTCCCCACTTCACCTGAGCTCAGACTAACTAACAGTCTTGGAAACTCGCTTTCTTCTTTTAGACTTTCCCCCACTAAGGCACTGTTGAATTTTAATTGGTCTGAAGTATTTTGTAATTGCACTATTTCTTTTCTCAGCCCAACTTCATATTATAAACCATGATATAATAAAACGAGGCTCCGTGTGCCCTTCACTCAGCTTCACCATGGGTAATGGTCTGCCTCCTCTTTTGCTTTTCCAACAAATACATCATTTTTCCCCTGAGCTATCTGAAAGCCAACTGCAGACACCGTACCATGTTAGCCTCAATACTTCAGCAGGCATTGCTTTAAGCATAAAACCGGTCGTCTCTATAACCTTAATACCACCACCCCAAGATATTGAACATCGGAACATTATCTTAACATGTACTCCATATTCAAAGTTCCCCAATTGTCCTCAAAATGTCTACAGCCTTCGACTTTCCCAGTCCAGGCTCCACCTTGCACGTGGCTGTCGTTCCATTTGGTCTACTTTCTTGTAGACTACTCTCCTTGCCTCTTCCGCTCTCCATCACTGTGGCTTCTTCTAAGAAGGACGCAGGCCGGCTGTCTGGTACAAAGGCCCACAAACTGGATTTGTCTGGTTAGGTACTCATAATAGACTGGGGTTAAACACTTGAAGCAAGAAGAGGTGGTTTCTGACTGGATTCTCAAAGTATATCCCAACGGCTGTTCATTTCAATTAGAATTTCGGTCTGTTGTGATGATATTATCTCGACACTGCACAAACACATCGTGAATCGCGGGCATTGAACACAGCTAACCGCAACTGTAAAAGACACACAGCGTCTCTGTCAGCTTCTGCAGCACACCTTCCTGTCACCCAACCCAGAGATCCTGGCTATCCACTCATGCGCTTCTCCAACAATAAACAGAGGCTTGAGAAATGAAAAGGTTTCATAATAAAACCTGGTTTGCCAACGAAAACAAAGTCGAATTTAGGGAACCAAAAGTTTTCTCTGCATACATCTCAATAATCAAGTAGATACTAAAAGAAACCCAAGTCAGATACCACTTAGGTTGGGGTGGAAGCTTTCAGACCTCACTTTTGAAATTTAAAATGCAGGTGAAATTGAACATTAAATCTTTAAGGCAGTGTACTCTGACTGTACCAAGAAATTCTATTTCACTGATTGCAGATAACCCTTTATTTCCATTAGCTAGAGAGAAATTAAGTAGTAGCAAAGCCTCCAAAGGACTATATATACCAGAATTAGTCAAGATTATTTTGCCTCTGAAAAATGTCTGTCTGAAAATTAGCTTTTCTCTGCAAACATCACCTTACTGGAAAGATCATCTATTTCCATTACCAATTATAGCTTATGAATAAGTCTTTAATTGTTTAATTCACTTTAAGTAAAGAATCTATCTTGCTTCTTTAACCTGATTTAAGTAATAAATCCTTAGCACTTTCCCTTCAAATGATGCAGTAACTTTTTCCCCCTACTTTGCACTAAAATGTGATAGCATGTTCCTTTATGAAAGAAGGTTTCTACAGGGAATCCAGGGCAGATGATCCCTTCAGGACCAGTGGTGTGAGTGGTGATACTGGGAGGGGAGAGGGAGAGGGGATAGGAAAGAGGGAACCGATTACAAGGAACTATATGTGACCTCCTCCCTGGGGGACAGACAACAGAAAAGTGGGTGAAGGGAGACGTCAGACAGGACAAGATATGACCAAATAATAATTTATAAATTATCAAGGGCTTATGAGGGAGGGGTGAGTGGGGAGGGAGGGGAATAAAAGAGGAGCTGATGCCGGGGGCTTAAGTCCGGGGGCTTAAGTGGAGAGCAAATGTTTTGAGAATGATGAGGGCAATGAATGTACAAATGTGCTTGACACAATTGATGTATGTATGGATTGTAATAAGAGTTGTATGAGCCCCCAATAAAACGATTAAAAAAAAAGGAAAAAAAACAATCAAAAGAAAGAAGGTTTCCTTGCCAAATGTCTGCTGGAAATGTCGTTCACTTCATGTTCTTTACAATGTCCCTCAGATACCGACATGTGGGCAAAGAAGAACCTACCCAGCTCAACAAAGAAGTGGTTCTATTAAGATGCCCTTCAAGAGGATGAGTCTTCCACCCGGAGTGTGAATCCTCATTTCCAATGTTTCAGAAGCTGATTAATTATAATGGCAAATGACAATTCCCCAAAATATACTCCATAAGGCTTGCCCCCACGTTGAAAATGTTATACTTGGGAAAATGTTGTAAAGCTATGTGTCTTCTAGATTGGTATCCCATTAAATGATTAGTGTGTGCCCTACCTACAATACAAAGCATCCAAATCTAAATATAAGCACTTTCACCCCCTGCTCGTGCCAATTGAAGCCATCAAAGACATAGTTGGGTAAAATTACAAGTTTTATGTTAATAGAAATATGTGGGATCCATTTTCCTCCGAAGGAAATACATGCTGTTCTCTTCCCTCTCCACCTTCCGATGCTTTTCCAGTTCTCTCGTTGCCACAGTTAAACTCCTATCTCAGAGGGGACAAGAGTATCAGAAATCAACCCTCGAAATTCAAAAAAGGGGGGGAGGGGCCAGGAGCTGCGTCACAAATGAGGTATAGACCAGAGAAGAAATGGAGTTCTGGGTCCATTTCTGGCAATAGCAATGTGTGCCGACACTACTCTTCTTAAAATCATTTTAGAAAGTCATTTACTCATTGCCCTCAAGTTCATTCGGACTCATGGCAACTCAAAGTATGACAACGTAGAACTTCTCTCAAGAGTTTTCTTGGCTGTAAATCTCTGTGGAAACGGATTGCCATGCCTCTCTTCCCTTGCACTGCTGGTTAGTAAATGTAAAGCATCAACCTTTTCGTTCGCAGCCAAGCACAAACCATTGGTGCCATAGTCATTCTATTGCTGTCAGCTCCCATGAGTGCCACCAGCGTCAAGATCCATGCTGTGATTACAGAACGTGTTTGAATCCCAAGAGAATAGGCCGAGTACACCAGCCTCTTCCCAAAAAGAAGCCTGCTGTTTCTGCTAGGACCCATTCCACCGCCAAATAACAACCTTGGACAGTGTAATTCCTCCTGAAATGTCTTTGATGCTAATGAAAAGATTAGGGCCAGAGGAATAGGCTAGTATAAAAAAATCGCTGTCAAAGGAAAAAAAAACAATGGTTCAAATGGGAAAAGATAGAGAAACAGAGGAGGGGGAAAAATCAAAATCAAACTGCAACCATTTCATGGTTCCATCACTTGAGTAGCTAACAGCAGTGCCCTAAGACACATGGGCTAGTTTCGAGGGTCAGAGAAAAATGCTACTCTCAAAACAAGGGCGAAGTAAATGAGTACCTGTTAGAGTGCAATACAGATGTTATGAAATAAACAGTGAATGAGTGAAATCGCAAGGCTTCTGAAGCATACAGTAAGCACCTTCAACCACCGTAGAAGAATCCAGCTGCCAGGGAAATGCTAACAGCTGGCTGGCTTAGCCTCTTCATGTTGTGTAACATCGGATTCCACTCAGGTACCTTTTAGGGAACAGAAGACATCATTTCCTGACTGGGAACTTAGGTTACTTTCCAATCTGACATTTCTCCTATATTAATGATTTCTCTACTAGCTACTTACCCAGTAAGAGGTCTGCTGTGAACTACTGTGTTTCATACTACCACCTTCTCTGAAGCTTTTCACACTCCTTTTGTCCTCTGCCTAACCCAGATTCTTGGCAGGGTAGGTGTTAGTAAGCCTTCTTTTCAAAGGAGACGAATGATGGAGAAAATAAAGTAAGCAGAAAGACAAGCGCACAGTCAGTTGCTGCAGCAGGACTGAAACCAAGGTAGGATTTCCAGCAAGCAGATCAGTGAGGGCTGGCGAACGGCCGGCCTTCCTACAAGGGCCCTTTAAAAAATACGAGGACTTTATAAATATATAAATCACTACCACCCCCGTCGCCCTTCAAGATTCGTTCAAACAACACACGTAGTCTTTAAAGTTAACAGGAAATGACAGGACCGAAAATAACTGGGGTGTGGCTTCACCTCTGAAAAAGCTTTCCGACTGTGAATAAATGCAGGCAACGCTGGCCAGACAAGATAGCACCGGGCCAGGATTTAGTAGCTGCAACAACGGACGCGCCTCATAAATACAGTGACACCTTCCTTTCTGAAAAGAAACTTCCACTGCCTGAAGCCGAGAAGCCCAGAGAGAGCAGCAAAGTCACGAGAAACCCAAATTGCTGCGACCGGCTTCTTATGCGCTAACGTGCTTAAATACGAGATACAGTCATACATTCAGAGGGCCGGAAATCACGCGTGTTTCATTGAGTTAAGGGTAATCTTCGAGGTACACAACAGGCAATCATTTGTAATTTCGCTACAGAACGCATTTTGCCCACGAAGGCTGTGATGCTAATCTTCAGGAGTATGCCTAGCAACCACCCAGCCTCTGCCTTTTAAAACCATGTTTCAGACCCTCCTATCTTATGGCAGGCTACCAGTGGAAATTACCTCCCACCCCAGGGTCCAGAAGTTGAGATTCCTGAAGGCCAGAGAGCTGCCACAAACACCCGCTCCAAATCAGAATACCCAAGCCCATTGCCCTCTCGCTGACTCCGACTAATAATCAGGCTCTATAGAACAGGCTGGAACTGCTCCACAAGGCTTCCCAGGCTGTACTCTACAGGCGCACATTGCCCCATCTTTCTCCACAGAGCAGCTGCTAAACAGGAACCGCCATCCTTCGGGTGAGCAGTGTAACCACTGTGCTACCACGGCTCTGGCTCAGATTCGATTTATTCTGATCTGACAAACAATTCTAGTTTGTGTCCTTTCCTGACTGCTTCAGCTGTGCAGTGGCAAAGCAGAGGGCAGTAAGGGCACATTTTGACAGCCCTGGAGCAGGTAGAGAAACTGAAAACATAAAAAGATGACACAATTCTAGTGGTGAGGAGTCATTTTGTACTAAGGTTTATAAAGCAGAAGGCACTGGCCATATTAACATAAAAGAACAGGGCAGGATTTAATGTACATACGATGACTCTGATCCAGAAAAATAATAAAGGTTATGTTTAGTATATATCTTGAGAGAGTTATGAACTTTTACATCAAAATGCTTAAAATGATTTAGCAGTTTAAAGAATGTTTTGGTTAAATGAACAATTCCCCAACAATGGCAGATAAATGTTGGCTAGATAATTTCAAAAAGAAAAGAAAAAGTTACTAAAGATTGTGTGGTGTGTATAACCAACACGTGGGATGTTTGATATCTTTGGGAGTGGCAGGAAAACTAAGTTATAAACTGAAATTTTTCCCCTTCACTGACTATTTGGTAGGCTTTTCTCCTTTAAAAAAATTTTTGTTACCAATCTTTAAAGCCAAAAGGGGGGGGGGTATTTTAGTAGTTTCCTCCCATCTAATGCTAACCCATCCATCCAGAAGAGTTATTTACACAGCTGGTCTTGGTATAATTCCCTTCTTATAAAGAAGTGGTTTCAAATGATTGTTAAAACTCAAGTTCAGAGAAGGCTTGAGCTTAAATCTTAAGGCTGAACAAAAGAGTCACATAAATTAGTGCCTGTGTTTAACAGATCTTACTCATTAAAAGGCAGAAAAAATAACTATGTAAACGCCTACCAAAATCAATATGGAACACTTTAGGTTTTGTTCGTGGAACAAGAACAGGGCAAATCTAACAGTGGGGGGGGGGAGTGGGGGGCACTGGAATCAAGGTACTGATATCCCTCTCCAAGCGAAAGCTATCACATCAACATCATTTCACAAGATCTGTAAATCCTTTCAAGTCTCAGAAAATGGATTAAAAAAATCAAACACAATACGTGTCTTGAAATTAGTAACAGTGGCTTGTGATCTCCCAGGGCATGTGGACCAGGAGGTACCGTTATGGATGCTGTCAAAGGGGGGGCCAGAAAGATCTGATCTCACATTAGAGGACGGTCGGAGATCCGACCGGGAAGAGTCTACCCAACTCCCTGCCCACGCCGCCCCAGAAGAGTCCGTGTAAAACCAAAAAGATGGGCTCCAAGTCCTCTGGGAGAGAAGGCATCCTCACCCCACTTAGATGCCCCACCCGAGCGTGGATGGCCGTCCCCAGCTGCCGGTCTAGGTGTAACAGAAAATGCCCGGGCTCCCTCCCCGTTGAGCCGCTCTCCCGGGGTGGGGGGTGGGGGGATCCCCGCCTTAGCCTCCTCCACACCCCGTCCCGGTCTCGCTCCAGGGACGGACGCAGCCCCTCATCCCCGCTCTCGCCTCGCCCTCCGGGTGCACCTCCGCCCGCCGGACCGCCCGCCCCGGAGCCTTCGCGCAGCCGTTTCCCGCGGGCCTGCGAGGAAGGCCCGGCCCGCTTGGCACCTTTGACGACGCGTTCTGTCGTGGAGAGTTGGCCCTTCCTGCGCCGCCCGGACATGGTGCTCGGTCTCCTCCCCACGCCGGGAGAAGCCAGCCCTGCGCCTCCGCACAGCCCCGCCCTTGAGCGGGGCGACCCCGGCAGCCCGAGGCTCGAACTCCACGGTCAAGATCCCGGCCCACAGCCCACTCCCTCCGGGCCGCTGGCCGCGGTGGCCTCCGCGGGGGACAGTCGGGAGCGACCGAGGCGCGGGCAGGAGGAACCTGGGAGCCCGAGGCTCGAACTCCACGGTCAAGATCCCGGCCCACAGCCCACTCCCTCCGGGCCGCTCGCCGCGGTGGCTTCCGCGGGACAGTCGGGAGC
>NW_022103906.1:23481611-23503240 GCF_000313985.2 Echinops telfairi
GCGTCCGAGCCGCTGCTCCGTGGAGGCCCGGGCCGCCGAGCTGCCCCTCTCACCCCGGGGCCAACTCCAGAGCCCTGGGAAGGGAGCTCCCCTCCTGGGTCTTGTTGCACCCACTTTTATCTGTTGGGATTGTCACTTCGATCATGTTCCCCCATCCCGGTTACTCTTCCCTTCTCTCCCCGGGCCCTGTTCATTAAACCCAAACATTTTAACCCCGTTTTAATGTTCCGTGTGTGTGGAGGGCAGTCGGTATAGTCCCGCTCCAGACAATGCTGAGTGAGGTAGACAAGAACTCTGACGTCCCAGTGCCTCTCGCTGCTCCGTCCACTTTCTGGGAGGTGGCCAGGCTCCTGTTCCTGGGCGTCCCTGGGGAAGACGAAGACTGGGATCTTCTCACCAAGTCCCGCTTGTCGCCTACGTCTCTGGAAGCTCCCCTCTGCTACTAGTATCTGCCTCCTGATGTTCTAGGGCAGAGAGACTCCAAACTCAACCCAATGGAGCCGATTCGGACTCAAAGCGACCCCCTTGGGTTTCCAGCCTATCAATCTTTATGGAAGCCAAAAGCCTCCTCTTTCTTCGGCAGAATAGCTGGTGGATTTGAACTTGCAATCCACCTACAATGTAGGGAGACTCATCTATTGAGCCTTAACGGGACAGACACACCATCCGGATGAGGGAGACGAGGCCATAATGGTGTCCAAAGAGTCACAGAAACGCAGCCGCTTAAATGGGACTGGAATACAAGGAAAACTGTGCCACAGTACCAGTGGCCACCGGTCAACACATCACAGTTGCCAACAGGACTAAAGAGCCTGGAAAGGGTCCACCATTGGGGATAGAAAAGCTTACAAGATTGGCTCAGGGCCCTCCGGCCAAGGCAGTCAGTGAGTGTGGCCCTGATTAAATCAAGGGCACACCCAGGTCAGTGTCACCCCAAGAGGTCTGGCTAGGGGAGTGTTAGGAATCCACTTTTAAGCACAAGCTACCTGAAGGCAAAGCTTTTCACCTTGCAGGTCAATGGTCAGAAAGAACTCCATGGAGGTTGAATCTGTGTGGAGACTCACAATGGATCAAGGGCTTCTCCCACTGCAATGATTTGTTGTGTGGATCATAACACACTGGATCACCTTGAGAAATCAGGGACTACAGATCACTTCATTGTGCTCACGCGGAACCTGTACATGGACCAAGAGGTAATCATTAGAACAGAACTAGGGAATATAACATGGTTGATAATCTGGAAAAGTACACATCAGCATTGTACCCTCACCATACTTACCACATATGTACTTGAGTATAAGCCAACCTGAATATCATCTGAGGCACCTAATTTTACCACAAAAACTGCATTAAGTATGTGCTGAAAAACTCAACTTATCCACAAGTATATATGGTATTCAATCTGTATGCTGACCTAAAAAAGCAGAGCAGCTATACTACATGAGATCGAACACAACCTCAGGAGCGGAGGAAGGCTTCTTAACAACCTATGCTAAGCAGACTTCCCCAACCTTGCTTCCTGACAGTGAGGAGGACTCGAAGCACTTGCTGATGAAGATCAAGGATGGCAGCCTTCAGTATGGATGACAACTCAAAGTAAAGAAAACCAAAATCCTCACCACTAGGCCAGAAGTTATGGAAGCAACAGTCAAGAGATCAAAGGACACATTGCACGGGATAAATCGCTGAAGGCCAGTAGGGGTGGGGGGAATGAGGAGCTGATACCAAGGGCTTAAGTGGAGAGCAAATGTTTTGAGAATGATGAGGGCAATGAATATACAAATGTGCTTGACACAATGAATGTATGGATGGATTGCGATGAGTTGTATGAGCCCCCAATAAAATGATTTTTTAAAATCCTCTGAAGGCCTTTTTAAAGTGTTAAAAAGCAAAGCTGTCACCTTGGGAACTGAGGTGCGCCTGACACGCACCATGGTACTTTGTATTTGACCATGGTGTTTTCAGTGGTCTCCTATACACATGAAGGGTACACTTTCAAATAAGGAAAACTGGAGAAGAATCCAGGCAGTTGAATTATGATGCTGGTGAAAATATTGAAAGTATCCTGGACTGCTAGGGGGAGGGGGGAAGAGCTGTCTTAGATAAGGTGACCAGATGTCCCGCTTTTGGCTGGACAGTCCCAATTTTTAACAGTTTTTCCTGCGTCCTGCAGCGTTTTTAAAAAGTTCCAATTTTTGGAAAGAATGCACGACAAGCTAGGATATACCGTTTTCAGCTGCCATGTGGCTATTTCGCCAAGATAGGAGTTTTATCAATGGTGTCCCGCTTTACCAATGTAAAAATCTGGTCACCTTCGTCTTTCAACAAGTACAGCCAGAGCGTTCCTTAGAAGTGAGCGTGGGGAGACTTCCTGTCACGTACTTTGGAGCTGTTGTCAGGAGAGACCAGTTCCTGGACAAGGTGTGCATGTTTGGGAAAGTCAGCGAAAAAGAGGAAGACCCTCGATGAGATGGCCTAACACAGCGACTGCTACAGTGGGCTCAGAACGTAACAACAGTGGGCTCAGAACGTAACAACAGTTGTAAGGATGACGCAGTCCTGAGCAGTGTTGCGTTCTGAACATGAGGTTGCTATGACTTGGAACCAAGTTGAGGATACCTAACAACAACACTGCCACCCGGAGCCTTCCACAAACCTCCCTGCCATCGAGTCAGTGCCGACCCATAGCGACCCTGTGGGTGTCCAAGACTGACTCTGTTTACAGGAGTAGAAAGCCCAGTCTCTCTCCCTTGGAGCTGCTGGTGGCTTTGAATGAGTAACTACTACACCACTAGGGCTCCGTTTCACCAACCTGGTACTCAGAATTTAAGCTCTGTACAGAATTTTTAACTCTCTGACCCATCTCTAGTTTGAAAACTGACCTTTTTAAAATTCAAAACCCAGAATAGAAACTATCTTCCCAACAAGTATTTAAGGCCTGCACTCAAAGCCAAAAGGTACTTCAATGGTAGCAGTGATAATGGAATATCGAAACCGATGTCCAAGGAATTATATGAACATATAAGCAAACCACTCCGAATAGTTACTGTGCTAGCTGTTCAGTATTTATGCATCACTGCATACATTCTACTAATCACAATTAAATTTTAAAATAGTTCTTCAAAATATTATAGGGGTCAAACCTATAATAATATAGATGCATCTACAGGAGGAGGGACCTGGAAATATCCAAATATACATTGGAATCAGAACCTAAAATATTTCTTGAGGTTTAAATCTGTAAGCTGAATAGAGTTGGGTCCTGTTTTCATGGGTCTTGACTTCAGGCTTCCACCCTCGATAATTATTCAGATTTCCCGACGAAAATCTTCATTTAAAGCACGGGTGAGGAACAACCGGCCCGAGGCCTGTATAAGGCCACTGGACTCACCACTACCAGCTAACATCACACACTGCACCAAAGAGAAGCCATTCCAGCCATCTCACTAGGAATTAATTAAATGTTTGACCAGTGTGGTCCAAGAATGATGTTATAAATATCTAAATGACTCTTGGCAGAAAAATGGTTCCCTGGCCCTGATTTAAGAAGTGAGTAATCAGACAGTGTAAGATATGACAAAATAATAATAATTTATAAATTATCAAGGGTTCATGAGGGAGGAGGGAGCGGGGCAGGAGGGGAAAAAATGAGGAGCTGATACCAAGGGCTCAAGTAGAAAGCAAATGTTTTGAGAATGATGATGCCAACAAATGTACAAATGTGCTTGACACAATGGATGCATATATGGATTGTGGTAAGAGTTGTATGAGCCCTCAATAAAATGATTTTAAAAAAAAAGAACCACATTAAAAAAAAAAGTGAGTAACCTAGGACTCGATCACAAGGATCAATCTAGAACCCCCTCCCAGGGGGACGAATAACAGAAAAGTGGGTGAGGGATGACAGAGGACGATGCAAGATATGGAAATAATAATCTATAACTCATCAAGAGTGTGTGAGGGATGGTGGGCGGGGGAGGTTGGGGGAAGAAAGGGGTAGAGTGGGAAGAGAATGCTTTGAGAATGATGATGATATGTGCAAATGTGCTTGCACACTGGAGGAATGTATGGATTCTAATAAGAGATGTAAGAGACCCCAATAAAAGTGTTTAAAAAAAAGAAGAAGACGTGAGTAACCAAAGCCCCTGCCACTATCAAGAAGAAACCTCTAAAGGTCAGAAACGAATTGGACCGTTCAGCATTACGAACCCTAGATTTCATCCAAGAATGGGAATTGTCGGAAGCAAGTTCATTGTGTCGGCATCGATTCCTGCCCACAGCAGGCCGCCACAAATTCCTTCCCTGGAGCAGGTGATGGGCTCAGACCATTGATCTTGCAGCGAGCTGTCGGGTGCTTAAGCGCTACACCACCAGGGCACCTTAAGAAAGGGGTGGGTTACTTATCTGCCAGTGGTAATGGGAAATTGACCAATTATTTAGGTCTCAAGTCAGAGCCACTCCATGCCATCAACGTAACATGAACTGGTTTTCACGCAAGAAAGAAGACCAAAAGAAAATTAGCAGAAAATGGAGACGTTGTCCTACTTAGATAACTACGGACATTCTAGAGTTAACAGAAGCCAACAGTTGCTAACTCTTCCTACAGAAGGGATATGGGCATCTCGTAGAGCAAAACCATTGTTAGCAATGGTGAACTGAGATAAGGAATTTCTAAGCACAAAAGTACTGAAAGCAATCACAAATGATTATACATTTGACTACTTGTAAGTTTAAACTATCTATTAGAGACAGTAAAAAGATAAGTCAAATTAAAAAAAACTTCCCAAACATAAAACGTATAAAATATTTGCATATCAAATGTCAAGGTAGAAAAAATTTCACAAGAAGAGCCCTTCACAATACAAATATGGGCAAAGACCACAGACAATTCATAAAATAAAGCCACTAGATTTTTTTTCAATATTAAACCTCAGTAGTAATCAAAAAGTAAATTACAATAAAATTCTATTTTTTCACGCAGCAGATTGGAAAACAGTTTTAAAAGGTGACACTGCTGATGGAATTGTAGACTTTGACATCTCCAGAAAGGGATTTGACAACATCATTTAAAGAAGACGTGTGCATGACCACAAATCAGGAAGTGAGAAGATGAATCCCACTGAGATACTGGTCCACGCAAACCGAACCAAACTCACTGCCATAGAGTGGATTCCAACTCCTAGCAGCCTGAGAGTGCTGTGGGGTTTTGAGACTGTAAATCTTTACCGTGGTTGAAATCCTCATCTTTCTCATGCAGGTGGTTTTGAACTGTGACCTTTCAGCCCAACACATAACTCATGACAACGCCACTGCTCATTAGAAGAGGTACGTTGGAAAGACTGTCAATACCATGTGTTGACAAGAATGGGAACCCTGGAATCCTCTACACTGACAAACTCACTGCCATTGAGCCCATTCTGGTCACAGCAACCCCAAGGGCAGAGGAAACCACCCCTGTGGGTTTCCAAGTGGGTAAACCGCGACAGGAGCTACAGCCTAACCCTGTTCTGCGACAGAGCAGCTGGTGGGTTTAAACGACTGACCTTGTGGTTAGCCGTCCAACGAGTAGCCAGCTACCACAGTTCCTTCATGCACTGAGAGCTGGCCAGCAAAGGGTACAACTTCTTTGTAGAACGTTGGTAGTGTCCTATAAAGTGAGAACTACATCGACGCTATCATCCGGTAACTCTACCATCTTGCATTTTGCTAAGAACAATAAAACATGTCTACAAAAGGATTTGTTAAAAAAAAATGTTCAGAGTAGCTTTATTGATAACAACCCCAATGTCCGTCAACAGGTAATGGATAAAGAAAGGATGGCATATCCTCCTTTTACATTGATTGACCAGCAGTCACATGAATATCGAAAGACCAGGATTTATGTTCAACTGGCATTTACACCAATTTCTTGAGATCTAGGTTACCATGTTACATTACTTGATAAATTTCCTAGTGAAATTCCCTAAATGCTTCATAACTTTAACTACTCTGAGAAATAATTATGAGTCCTTTTAATTTAACAAAGGCAGAAGACATCCTCATTTCCCCTGTGGTATAAAAATAGCCTGGCTTCCTTTCCTATTTGTATAAATCAAGTCTTTAAACATTCAACTTTTATTAAAGGAAAGCAAAGAATGATAGAATATTTTTATAACAAAACGAGTTGAAAATTGATCATTTCTAAAATGGTTGCACGGAAAATATCTATAGTGTCTAATCTCTGAATTTGTGTAAAAATCCCTACATACATGTTTTTCCTACCTAGAGATATTATTGGGTTGACACAGTGGCTGCAACAAGGGGACAAAGGAACAACTGTGAGTATGGTGCAGGACCGGCAATGCGCAGGGTCCTTATGGGCAGGAACCCGCTCGACAACCCCTAACAACAACAATAACAACAACCCTATTGTGCAGACATGATGTGCTCTATCCTTGCATGCATATCTTCCAGAACTTTTAGTTTTGATCAATTTCTCTTGGCCTGGATCCTCTCAGTCCTGAGGTCTAAAATAAATTAATGACTATAGATAAAAGCAACAAAGGCCACATGGAAGAAGCACACTAGCCTGTGTGATCATGAGGTGTCAACGGGATCACGTATCAGGCATCAAAGACCCAGAACAAAAAATCATGTCAATGTAAATGGGGTGGGGTGGTGAGCGAAGACCCAAAGCCCATCTGCAGGCAATTGGACATCGCCTTACAGAAGGGACGAGCCAGTCAAGGTGCAGTATAGCACCAATGAAACATACAACTTTCCTCTAGTTCTTTAATGCTCCCTGCCCCCCTCCCCACCACTATCATGATCCCAATTCTACCTTATAAAGCTGGCTAGACCAGAGGATGTACACTGGTACAGATAAGAGCTGGACACACGGGAATCCAGGACAGATAAATATCCCTCAGGACTAATAATGAGAGTAGTGATACCAGGAGACAGCTGTCAGTGTAAGACATGAAAAAAATTTTTTTATAAATTATCAAGGGTTCATGAGGGAGGGAGGAGGTGGGATGAGCTGATACCAAGGACTCAAGTAGAAAGAAAATATTTTTAAAATGATGATGGCAACATATGTACAAATGTGCTTGACACATGCATGGATGAATGGATTGTGATAAGAGCTGTATGAGCCCCCAATAAAATTATTTTTTTTTAATTAATTAGAAAAATATAGTCCTATCAATAGCAGGCTGATATCAAATGAATAATCTCTATACACAATATTATAAATTAGAGTCTATCCCTCCAAAAGATATATTGACATCCTAGCCCTGGTGACACGGTGGTCAAGCACTTGGTGGCCACTAACTGAAAAGTTGGTGGTTAGAATCTGTCAGCTGCTCCACAGGAAGAAGATGTGGCAGCCAGCTTCCTAAAGATGACAGCCCAGAAACCCACGGGGCAGTTCTATTCTGTCCTGTAGGATCACTCTGCCGGAATCAACTTCACGGCAGTGGGGTTTAGGCCCCGGTCCCTGTGAACCAGGCCTTCCTTATAAAGACTTTGAAGATGTTGCTAGAAGCTGACGAACAAGTAAGGGTGAGTCCTTGTTCTGTCTCACACAGCACTCTCTACTTTGCAGCTACTGAGAATTTCTTGCCACATCACACGGAACTCACACTTTATGGGGCTTCTTGGGAAAACTAACAGGCTACCATTCAGGGGAGAAATGTTCAGTTGTTCAGTCAGGTGCAAAGTTCTTTGAGGGTTGCTAATAAAGGCCCAAAGGACATGCCATCCCACCACAAGCTTTGACCCAAAGGCCTTCAGCTCCAGCTCCGTGGGTCAGCAAGCCTGGCTCCCTGAACTGAGTGTCCACAGCTATGCCACTCCACAAACTAGCCTCCGGCCTTAAAGCACTCACCTTTACCTGCTCTGTGCGTCGGGGCAACCCACCCTCTACCTTGTGCTCTGGCTCCTGGTTCTGCTGCTGCTGCTCCTCTGTCACTCCTATGGTGTCCACGCTGCGTTCTGGGTGAGAGAGGTCCACTGTGCAGGGATCTTGAGGTCCAGAGGACAAGCTCTTGGTGGTAGTGGAACTCCCCTTTCCTGCTTCTGGGAGAATTCACTTTGTGCCGTAGGCTCCCAACCCGATTTGGCCTACTGCCCCCTTTTCAGAAGCAAACAAACAAACAAACAAACAGTCTGTGCCACTCTAATGATTAAAGACTCTTGTACCAGAGCCGTATCCGGGTCAAAGTGTGGTACCTGTTTTTGCAGCCCTCCTGGATCATAAGCCCCCTGTGGGTACCAGCAGGAAGGCAATCACTCACAGCTGAATCGGATAACACAATCACTGTCTTCCCTAACCCTCTTACTCAGACCCCCACTGGAAGACCTATGATGAGAGAGACGGATGGCTAGAAGAGTCATATTAAAGAGTCCATTGCACTGCAGGCTACCTCCGGGTCCTTCTAGCCATTTCCCCTTTCACACATGAAGGAAGAGGTTCCCCGCTGTAAGCAGTTTTCTGTTCGCACACCCAAACACGCGGTGAGCACCTGTATGCACACCATACCAGCGTCTTGTGAGCCAGACGCTTCTGGCTTTCAGCTTCCCCGTTTTAGTGAGCCAATTTCTACACTGCCTATCCCTAACAGTGGCATTATGAGGAGGCAAGAAGGTTTCAGGATATGAAGGATCTTCCGTTCCTTGGGAACGCAGGCCAGCTGCGGCCATAAGCCAGGTCCAGTCAGAGCACCACCGCTTACATGCATTCACAGGGTCGAACATGTTTCTCTCTTCCTTTGATGGGGGCTGGTTATCACAGCCCTAGCGACAAGTGTGGGAGCACACACACATCTCTCTGCACTGGAACACGCCCCACATCCGTCTGTCTCTTCACTGCTGTGCTTTCTCCAGGTTGGTTTGTTTCTCACCGTAACAAGCCTACCACACTGCCTGCTTGCTGGTTCCCTTTCACTTCTGGTCTCAGCAGGCCGGCTCTCTGATGGGTACAGAGTTTGCCTGCACTGATGCAGCCCATGGCAAACGGTTTGCTCAAAATTAAAAAACCAAAGAACCTTTTCTTTTTTTTTCTTTGCAGGTCTTCCCTTCAAATATAAATCTCCGGCTCTCTTGACGGTTCTGAGTGAGACTCTAGTTCCACCTAAGCCCCATCTCTATATAGGCTCCCGGGTTAGAATAAAGCGTGTTCCTTCGGCAATTCCTAAACTCTCCTTTTTTGTGTATACAATCAACTATAGCTGAAGAGCTTACAAGCTCATTGTAATTATGGTATTCATATGGATCTCAATCACACATGTAGGCCCATTTACAATACCAGGTAGGAGAAACATTCAATATCCATAGTGCAGTCAGATTAGCAAGTAACTCCGAATCTTTTAAAATATTCGAATTTAATCTTTTCTTTTCCACCGCTAGACTGCATCTCTCCTTCAGTGTGTGTAAGCGCCTGCAGCCATGGGCCGCTGGCAGGGTGCACCCAGTGACCTCTGGCTGTCTATCAATCACACATCACTCAGTCATCGGGGCTTTTGCCCAGAAGCGGCTTTTCTCCCATCAGCATCAGCATATAATTTCATGCATTCCTTTCCATCTTACAGATAACAATAATCAAAGGAACCATCTAAAAATAAAAATGGTAAAATAAATAAATGGGATATAAAGCAAAAATAAATGAAGATGTTGACTCTCCTCACCCATTTCTTTTTTCTCTTACAAAACCCTGAGCTCCAAGTGTCTGGAGTCATGCAACAAATTCCATACTTCTGACACCAAGACATGCTGTCTCGGCCCACACTCCCCACCTCTCAGTTCACCTGTTCCTCACTGCTACTCGTTGCCATGGACTTGATTCAGACTACAGGGTCCCACGACACCGACACCGGCACCTGTGAGTTTCAGCTATCAAGTTTGAGAACCACACAGAACTCACAGAAAATGCTCGAAATTACAGGTTGCTTTAGAGACGTTAATGGGCTACCATTCAGGTGAGAAATGCTCAGTATACAGCTTTTCATTTTACAAAGTTCTTCAAGTGCTGCTAATAAAAGCCCAAAGAGCATGCTATTCCACCACCAGCTTCAACCCAAAGGCACTCCATGGACCAGCAAACCCAGCGCCCAGAATTAAGTGCCCAGAGGCGCCCCATCCCACAAGCCAGTGTCCTGTCCCAAAGGGCTTGTGGTTACTTGCTCTGTGGGCTGGCTGGGAAGTTCTGGCTACTAGTTCTGCCCCCGCCGCTGCTTCTCCATCACTCCTTTGGTGTCAGAACTGTCATCTGAATGGAGGAGGATCACTGTGAAGGGATCACTCCCGGCTCTTGGTCCTAGTGAGATCATGACACCTCCCCTCCCCCTCCCACTTCATGCATCTGAGATGGCTCACTGTGTACCCAGCAGGAGGGCAATCCCTCACAGTGGAATCCAATCATGTAGTCAGCATCTTCGGAGACTCATCAGCGGGAGGTCCTCTTATGGGACTTAGGGAGAGTGGGTAGAAGAGTCCCCTTCAATAATGTATCATACTGCAGACCTAATTTACTAGGAGTGGTATCCTTAAAAAAATAAAGAAAGAACGCACACAGCGGGTGGGGATGGGAGCACAGCTATGTGAAAAGAGGCAGTGGTTAGAGTGATGCCTCCTCAGGCCAAGGATTGCCAGAAGCAGGGAAGGGTCTTCTAGAACTTTCGAGATGGCAGTGGCCCTCTGCCACCTGGGTTTGGGCCTCAGCATCCAGAAAAGTGAGACAATCCATTTCTGCTCTTCAGCCACTCTGTGATACACCTCGCTATGGCAGCCCCAGAAAACGAATCTACTCACCTGCCACCGAGTCGATGCCAACTCACAGCGACCTATCACAGGCCAGGTTAGAACCGCCCCTGTCTGTTTCCGAGATTGTAACTGCTTACGGATGTCTCACCTTTCTCCAGTGGAGCAGCTGGTGGCTTTGAACTGCTGACCGTGGATCTCAGGGTCACTCCACATGCCTCTAGGGTTCCTAGACCAGTGGTTCTCAACCTTCTTAATACCACGACCCTTTAATACAGTTCCTCATGTTGTGGTGACCCCAACCATAAAATTATCTTCGTTGCTACTTCATAACTGTCATTTTGCTGCTGTGATGAATTGGCGACCCCTGGGAAAGGGCCGTTCGAGCCCCAAAGGGGTCGCAATCCACAGGTTGAGAACCGCTGCCCTAGACAATGACTAAGTGAAACACGCTAATGGAAATTTTCTGAAGCGAACACGTTTACAGGCAGACATTCAGGCCATCTTCTGGCCGGTGATGTGTTTGGTTACCAAGAGAGCCTCCTTGTGAGAACCCAATACTATGAACTATGGCCAAACATTGCGCACCCCAGGGAGCCAGCCCTCGCCCCAAACGATCACTATGGTTTGCAAGAGAAAATGTTGCAACACAATACAGTACAGTCTAGGAGAATAGTCACCTCTCCCGCCTAGGCGCCGACAGTCCGCAGGTAAGGGATTGTAGGTGAGTGTAGGCACTGGCTTTTACCCAGCTGCAGGAGCCAAAAGCGTCCAGTTGGGCCCCTTTCCCCTCTCATTCTGTATCCCAGCGGTTCTCAACCTGTGGGTCGCGACCCCTTTCACAGGGGTCGCCCAAGACCGTGGGAAAACACATGAATATTTCACAATATATAATTACAGTACATACTGTTTTGTGATTAATCACTATGCTTTAATCATGTTTAATTATGTTCAATTTGTAACGATGAAAATACATCCTGCATATCAGATATTTACATGATGATTCATAACAGTAGCAAAATGACAGTTATGAAGTAGCAACGAACATCATTCTATGGTTGGAGGTCACTGCAACATGAGGGCTTTATAAAAGGGTCTCTGCATTAGGAAAGTTGAGAACCACTGCTGTCTCCTGTCAGCTGTCTCCCCCTACAGACCATTCGACAAACAGCTGGTGTTAAAACAGCATCCATCTGATTGGCTGAGATTCCTGTTTGAAACCCTCTAATGGCTCCCCACGCCACCCCACCCTCCCACCCCGTCCCCCGCCGCATCATCTGACTTCTGTTTCAAATGCCTGCCCGCTGTGGTTAAGCGAGTCTATCCGTGTTTACATCCCTTATTTCTCTCTCCTTCAGCGCTGGCGTTTGCTGTCCTTTTACTTAGAACACGATGCTAGAGGGGCACACACACACACACACAAACACACACACTGGCAACAATCCAGAGGGGACACACACACACACACACACACACACACACACACACTGGCAACAATCCAGAGGACTAGAAGACCCAGCGAGTGTCAGTCTCCACACCCTAAGACCCAAAGAATTGGGTGGTGCCTACCTGCCATATCGACTGCGCCCCGAAGGGTCACATTAGAAGGTTCTGCATTGAGTGGAAGAAAAATGCGGGACGCAATTCACAATCATAAGAGACTAGGCTTATTGGTCGGCTAGAGACTAGCAGGACCCACCCTCCCACCTCTTAGATTACTTACAGCACCACCAAGGGTCCTAAGGGAGACAGGTAGTATAGGAAGGAAGGGTACCGTCTACTACAGAGAAGGGTATTGAAATTCAGAGATGCTAACCGTATTGTTCAAGTTCATACAGCCAGTCAATGGTGGAATTGACTCCAACCTGTTCTTGTGGACTTTCGATCCTGTGCTCCTTCTGTCATACTAAAGACCGAATCCCAAACCTCGGGGAAAGAGATTTGCATTGGTTCATATTTGTCTTCATTTGAGCACTTCCTCACTGAAACCACCTTGTAAGGGCTGTGCACTGTTTTTTGCACTGTTTTTAACAGGGAAAGATGATCGGCGAGGTCAAGGCAGTTACACCTCAACTTTCAGACAAGACTTGAAAATTAATGCATGAGCCAAGGAATGCAGAACAATTTTCTAGTAGGCGAAGCGGATTTGTAGGAAAAAACATCTAACACTCCTGAAAAGCACATGAAAGTAATGTTGAGATCACTCGTGTTAGGTTTTATCTAGCCTCTGAGTTGGGACACATAATTAAGCCACCTACACCGAAAATGAACTTAATTTTTAAATAAATTTAGCTTTCCCAGAAAAGGAAAATCTAACTTTTCTTTCCATGTCTCTTTCCAGCGCACCCCATGTTTTAAGAAGAAAAACAACAAACAAAACGGTGTCCATTGCCATCAAGTTGATTCGGACGCGTGGCAGACCCCCGTGGGTGTCAGAGAACTGCACTCTAGAGTTTTCAGTGGCTGGTCTTTGGAAGTAGAGTGCCAGCTCATTCCTCCACAGCACCTCTAGGTGAACTTGAACCTCCAGCCTTGTTGGCTAACAGATAAATGCATTAACCATTGGCACCACCCAGCAACTAAATCTCCAAGAAAGAATGAGAAAAACAAACCTTTAAAAAGGAATCCTTTAAACTGTATGAAAGTGGCAACATGAGGCATTTCTTTTCAGGGGCCTTGTCTATGGAATACACCCAGGCATCAGCTTCAAAAGATTGTGTTTCATTGACTCCAAGTGGTTATAGGGAGCATAACCACTTGAAAGAATCTTTTCTTCTGGGAGGATACATTATATCAAAGAGATTTTCTTTTTCCTTCCTTGTTAGCATCTATAATTAAAGACCGAAGCCTGTACTTGAAGTTTTAAAACCTGTCTCTTCCATGGAATTGCTTGTTTTCCTTCTTCAAACCCGTGTTCTAGGGAGGATTTTCCCGTCGTTGACTCGGATGTCATCCTTCAGATTTGAATGGATTTAACATGTTAGTCGCACACAGAAGGATATACATTTGAGCAAGAGAACATTTCCCACTTAGAATTAAGTTGTCAGAATTAATCGATCAGCGGCGTCTACCCGGGATGTCCTGGTGGCTTTATGTTACGTGTTTGTGAATGATACAAGTTGTGGTGTCTTTCAACTTTTCATGGTGAAGGTTTACAGCTGAGCGGAGTGTGAACTGAACCACTCACGCACACCCGTCACTGATCCTGCTCTCCTTCACGGGAGCGGGTTTCATTCCAGACCAGGACCTTTGAAGGTGGGCCCTTTCAGAGCGATCGATGGTAGCTAGACACCCTCGAGTCCCTCAGTCATGGGTGCTGATATGTGTGCTTGACTGCTCCCATGCCTTTGACTTTCTGCGCCCTTCTTTCCTCCGAGTGGGGCCGGGGGACCAAGAGTTGCACTTCAGGTGGCCACTCAGGAGCTTTGAAGACCCAGCCGGATGCAGACCTTTGTGTCTGAGGAGTATGTTACACCAGGTGACCTCAGTGCTCACCAAGACCATGGTCCTGAGCTACCAGGCCCCATGCCTCCTTCCATCACAGTATAGGGTTCTCGGAAGGATGTTTTCATAACGATGCTCCCTGTGTGCTCCATCACATTCACAGATACACAAGGGGGTCCTCAGCAAGTGTGCAGGAATTTTGAATGAAATGATAACGGAACCGATTGCAATGATGGACACATTACCACACAAATCCTCCTCCAGGGGGAAGCACAGCAGGAACCACGGGGGAAGGAATAGAGGAAGAGCAGTCGGTGTGGGATATGAAAATAAAGATAATTTAGAATCTATCAAGGGGTCCTAAGGGTGGTGGAGGGCAGGGAAAAAAGAGAAGCTGGTACCAAGGGCTCAATAGAAAGCAAAGGTCTAGAAAAGAATGATGGCAGCATATGTACAAATATCCCTGATGCAATCGATGTATGGATTGTAATAAGAGTTGTAAGAGCCCCCGATAAAAATCTTTTAATAAAGACATAAATAAATGAAAAGATAATGGCACCCCCCCACACACACACTTTTTTTTAAACCAGAGCTGAAAGTAGATCATGTTGTACATCCCCCCACACATAGAAATAAAATTAAAACCTTACCGCTATTGAGTGAATTCTGACCCATAGCAACCCAGTAGGTTTACATACTTTTAAATGTTTGGTTTTTTTTAACATTTTATTAGGGGCTCATACAACTGTTATCCCAATCCATACACACATCAATTGTGCAAAGCGCATTTGTACATCGTTTCTCAAAACATTTTCTCTCCACTTAAACCCCCGACATTAGGTCCTCATTTTTCCCCTCCCTCCCCGCTCCCCCCTCCCGCATGAGCCCCTGATAGTTTATAAATGGGTATTTTGTCATATCTTGCCCTGTCCGACGTCTCCCTTCATCCACTTTTCGGTTGTCTGTCCCCCAGGGAGGAGGTCACACACAGTTCCATGTAATCGGTTCCCTCTTTCCTACCCATTCTCCCTTTACCCTCCCTGTTTTGCCACTCACACTACTGGTCCTATAGGGCTCATCCGTCCTGGATTCCCTGTATTTTCAGTTCCTATCTGTACCAGTGTACCTCCTCTGGTCTAGCCAGTCTTGCAAGATAGAATTCGAGTCATGGTAGTGGGAGCGGGGAGGAAACATTTAGGAACTAGAGGAAAGTTGTATTTCTCATCATTGTTACATCGCACCCTGACTGGCTCATCTCCTCCCCGAGACCCCTCTGCAAGGGGATCTCCAGTGGCCTACTGATGGGCTTTGGATCTCCACTCCGCACTCCCCCCATCATTCACTATGGTAAGATTTTTTGTTCTGATGATGCCTTACACCTGATCCCTTCGACACCTCGTGGGTGCATAGGCTGGCCACCCCCACTTTTTAAGCCCTCCTCCCTGTCCCCAATATTCGCAGCATAGGCAAAGGACGATGCAGAAGCATCCTGTCACCCCCATGTCCATTCACGGGTAGAGTCCAACACGCCTTGGCCCGCCCCTTCAGCTGTACAGCGTATTCTCACCCAAACCCAACCCGCTGCCGTCAAGTCCCATCACTGCAGTTCCAGGTGTTGCAGCGTCGACGTGGTCTCGAGGCTTTGCTGCTGTTGCTGGGTACCGTCTAGTTGGTTCTGACCCATAGTGACCCATGTAAACACAAAACTCCGCCTGTCCCGCCCCATCCGCACAACTCTCACTGGAGTCCATTGCACGGCCACGGTGCCAGTCTGTCTCCTTGGGGGCCTTCTTTTTCTGCTGACCCTCCACTTTTAACAAGCAAGGTGACTTTTCCCAGGGACTGGTCTCTCCGGAAAACGTGTCCAAAGTAGGAGCAATGAAGTCTCAGGATCGCTAGGGCTTACTTACCTTTAATTATCGGAGGTCACCAGGCCTTTCTTCTGCAGCACAGCTGGCTGGGTTAGAACCACCAACCTTTTGGTTGGTAGTCGGGAGCGAACGGCACTAGCCAGTGACATTTTAGTTTATTCGTAGGCAATCTGAGTGTTCCAAAGCTGTATCAGCAAAGCATGAGAGAAACCCAGAACCTCGAAGGAAAAAGAACTACGTGGCTTATGATTGCCAAGGTCAGAACACTTTGGGGGTGAGTTCTTAGCTACAATTGATGCTACCCACCCCCAGGGTCAGAGATAGTTGTGATACAGGAAGCAGTCTCTGTTAACTCCTTTCTTTTGTTGAGTGGAAGCCCTGAGTAGGCATCTGGCAAAAAGGAGTTATGTTGCTGAAAAGAAAAGTGATTTCTGACTGGCTACTTTTAACATACTTAGCTTGAGGGTTGATAAAAGATGTCAGGAGCTTTTCCAACCACCGATTTTTCCACTTTAATAAAAATAAAAGGAGTCATCTGAGAGCTATCTATCACGAGTGGAATGTAATTCACCTTATCCCAGAGGTGAAAGGCGATTCACTTCTGCTGGGTCTGAAACTACCCTTCTCAGAAGTCTAGCTAGTTCCTTCTAGATTAAGAGTCTAAGCTCTTTAAAATAGACTGACATCTTCCTACAAGTAAAACACCCTGTGTCTGCATTCGGTATCTTTTATTTCAAAAGAGTTTTATTTTGCTCAAATCAGATCTCAGTATCAATGGTGGGTTCAAAACACACATTTTCTGAGTGTGTGCCAGCAACAAGGCTGGTGAGAGACGCCCATTGAAAGAATCTTCTGCATTGCATGGCATGTTTCACCTTTCACCCAACATGGCTACATTATTTCAGTTGGTTAAGCGTATCAACCATCCATTTGCTTAAGATGACTACCATCAGTTCCAATCCTCCTCACAACCCCTTCTCTTTGCTTATTTCTATTCCAGAGCTCAAAGTATTTCTCATGTAGAAAGCACACCAGTAAATAGAAGGAGAGCTTTCTAACTCAGGTAAGCACAGAGTGGCGCCGAGAGCAGCTTGGGAAGGCAGCAGGGAAAGCAGACAAGGCAGGATTTGCAGAAAAGATGGCCAAGCTGAAGGATAGAAGGAATGTCATTTCTAAATGGTTCCTGCCATGTGGCATGCACTGTGAATTAAAGGGCCAATGCAAATAATCGTATGTTATGATTGAGTGACGGAAACTGAGGGCAAAGCAATGAGCATTCAGGAACTGTTAGTGTATGGAGCAACAAGAGCATATACTTTCTCTGACTTAATTGTTCATCCCTATTGTCATGCATGAACTTGCATGATGACTAAATTGGATTAAGAGTAGGTTGAATGGGGAATCCCCCTGACCACAGTTGAGAGGTGTGAATAGACTTGCTATCAAAGTATTAGAAACTCGGTTCACGGCAGATGTAGTCAGGTTAAAATGTGATACCTGGTCATTTGATCACCCTGTTGACCCAGTTTAAATTTGTTCTAGTTTTTAATATTTCCTGATTTCCCCCCACCCCCTCGATTGAGGTCTTTTCTTCTGGTTCATTTGGTTATTGTTCTTGATCTTTTTTTTCCTCTGGGTTTTTTTCTTTCTTTCCATGTTTTCCAGTATAGAGAGACAGTAACTGAATTAATGGCTTACAGGGGGCATGGGAAGGGAAGTCAGGGAAACTGGTTGCTAATCATGAGTACAAGAAGGAAAAAATGTCCTAGGCCTGACTGTAGTGATGATTATAAAGTTCTTTTTAATATGACTGAACTATGGAAGTGTTTACTTAACGAGATGTCAATAAAACTATTTAAAGAAAATAGTCTGAGACGTTTCCCCCATCAGACATAATAGGAAATGTAGCGTAAATAAAACGTTAGGTCTGAATTTATGGGTTTATACACGGAGCAGGGTGATAAAAAGCTCTTCTTAGGAAACAAAACATACTTTTGTCATGTAACACCAGTGAAGCCATATACTCTGTAAAAGATAATTATTTTTGAAGTCAGTGTGGTATGTTGTAGGGGAAAAAGACAAACTCAAATTCACTACCATTGAGTCAAGATTGACTCATAGTAACCCTGCAGGACAGGTTAGAGCTGTCCCTGTAAGATGCTGAGACTATAACTGTTTATGAGCGTAGAAAGCCCAGTCTTTCTCCCAAAGAGCTGCTGGTGGCTTCAAACTGCTGCTCTTTTGGACTGCAGCCCAACATGTAACCACTACGCCACCAGGGCTCCTTATGATATGGAAAGGTCCTCCTCAAAGTCTATATTCAGAACATAGGTTGGCTTTGTCCGCCAACAAGACACCATCGCCATCTTGTGTTTAACGGTCTCCACTGCACCTAGAGGCCGACAGGGCAGAAGGGGCGGCTAGGGTTTCCAATGCACCACCAGTGTGCTACCAGGGCACATGACAACCAGGGCTGAATGACCACGTTAAAAGATGACGCTCAGGATTCTCAACAATTACAGAATATAGCTTTATTTATAGAATTTTACAAATAAAACATTTACAGTCCACATAAGTTATTTTCTTTTCTAATTTCTTCTCTTAAACACCTGAGTTATTAAAAAAAAAAAATACTGTGATGGAATTGCAGAACTGTAAAGGGAAATATGGACAATAAAGACCCAACCTCTAGCTTTTGCAAAGATCAAAGACTTTTTTTTTACAAAGCAGATTTCCAGCATATATTTGAAAGGGGACTTGGGGACTCACTGAAAAATAGACTTCAAGATATCCAACCGAGAGACTTTCTTTTTTTGAACCAGAGGGGGAAGGACCAATAAGGGGTAATCCCAAATCGACACTAAACCCAAACTACCTTTGGGGAGTAAGGACAGAAGGCAACCTGCATCCTGGGGCGAGGGCGATCAGGAGCAGAGCCCCTCTCTCCAGTGAGCCCTCCTCCACATACCTTCCTTCTGAAGCTAACAGGACCTGGTCCGGCCTGAGAAGAAAGAGTTTCACGATGCTAATGTCACGGGTGAAAAATTCCTCCAGATCATTTGCTGCTTCTTAGACTTCTAATATGTACAAATGCTTAAAACAGCAAGTTCTACACTTAAAAAGACAAAAAGAAATGGCCAACCACTCAAGTCAGGAGGCAAATCTCTTCCCGAAGGCAACATCCAATCAGTTGGGCCATCTCAGTGTCTCCAGTCCCCAAGAGTCCCAAGATGCTGGCACCAATCACAGTTTAGACCATGTCCCTGGGAGGCCACTGTCCATGAGGAGCTCTTAGGAGACAGGTATGGAGGAAAGGAAAGCACCATCCTATTTCATAGTCTAGGTTTTTATTTAGTGCTCCTACACTAGAAAGCCACAAACCCTCAGTGCTCTACCCCAGGCAAACATTATGTTTAAGCAATGACAGGGTGGACAGGGAATGCTAAAATTATCAAGGGAATATATCCAGGTGAGTTAAGTCAAGCAAGACTTTCCTAAAGTCTTAGTTTTTAGTGTTACTTTCTGCTGGCTCCTAGAAGCATTTTTTGTTGTTGAGGAAAAAAAAAACACAAGAGACAAAGGATTGTTTTCAAACAGTAACAATGAAGAGAATATAAACACAAAATTCGATTCCATCCTTTAAGGAATTGGTTCTTTGGTAAACGTGGATCAGAATCCCATCAGGGGTCGAGCCTGACATTTAATCTAGACTCTTAAGAGCTCCACTTTCCTCTCCGTCTGCAGACCCCTCAGTCAACAGCAAGAGCAGGAGACAGGGCGTGAGACTGATAAAAGGTGACCAGCAGTTCCCCCCATGTTCTTTTCAAGACTATTCCTGGTTGGAGGGAAGTTTCCCAAGAAGGAAAAAATGAAACAGATGCTTTTAATTCATAGTCTAGTGAAAAGCTGCTGTGTGTGAGCAAGCAGAAACCTGGAAGCACGTGCGTAGAGCCAGACCCCCGTCAGCCGCACACGCTGCCTCTGCTCCCCCAGCCAGGGCTGCAACTGTGTGTGGGTGCCACTAAGTTAGACTTCAGGAGAGACGGCTTCCCCCAAAGTGGCCCAAGACTCTTGCATTATCAATATGATAATAATAAATCAGTTCACCTGGTGAACCCGGAGAAGAGCTCCCCCTGAAGCCAGTTTTGAGGAGAAAGCTCCCCAGTGCCCGAGGCGGACCCGCGGTTTCACAGACACGTGTCTCCATCCACTTTCTGAAGAGGATGAGGGCGATTAATCGTCGATTTAAAACCAGACTCGGCTGTTTTGTGGTGTGGGAGTGAGGGAAGAAGCGGTAACCCAGAGAGTGCCGTGGGAACCCCATCTGCTGTGAGTCGGGGGTCTCTGCTCTACAAGCATCTGCGTGCCAGTCCGGGGGTCTGCCCTTGTAGCTCAAAGTGCCGTGCTACTTGGCCCAACGTACGTGTGGCATGAGCAGGAGCGAACTCGTGCCTGCGTGGATTCCGGTCCTGGAGACCCTGGCAGGAGGTGGCAGGGCATAAACTGCACACCAGTCCTCGAAGGCAACGTGCCCGCTTGCAGCGGTCTTGACGGGGGCGCAGTTTGTGCAGTCTCTCTGCAACACCAGCCTCTTCTGTGCACGAAGTGTGCTTCCAGATGGGCAGCCAACTGCCCCGAGCGACCAGCGCCAAAGCAATGGATTTCGGGCAGGCCCCCTGCCCCCCCCTTCTTCCCATGTTATTCTGCGAAGAGGACATGTGGGCCACGGAGTCGACACGTGGGGACAGCAGCACGCATCCACAGCCAGCATCCCCAAGGGGCTAAGTGGCCATCCTGCTTTGCCCCCTCCTCGCTCACCCCGCCTGTGTTCTGCGGCACTTCTCTCTGAGAAGGGACAGCCAACTGAACTGACTTGGAGGACACAGGAGGGACCCCCATCTTCTGCCCCTTCTCTGTAAAAACAGGTCAGCTCCAATCTCAAAATGGGCCGCCTGAAGGCGTCTGGCATGGGAGATTTAGATTTGTCGGCCCCAAATTACAGATTCAGCTCCTGGTATCTCTAGCCGAGCTGGGCCCCATGGCTAGATTTGTGCATGTGTGGTAAATCAGAATTCAAAATCTCTCAGTGCTGGTTCAAAGAGAAAGAAGGCCGGGTCGTCAGAGGCAAAAAGTGAGGCTTATCTTCTAAGTGGGATTTGGGTTCCAGAGCTGCTGGGGCAGAGAGGGAGGGGCCGGGGGAGAGGCACTGCCCAGGGACCAGTTGTCCGGGCAGTGTATGCCTAGGACTGAGCAGGGCGACAACGGCCAGCACCTGGATGCGGGCATATAGTCTGTGGCCCAGTTTTCAAAAGAAACTGATGCCTCTCCGGTGGTATATTGCAGATGCTGAGTCCTCGGGCCAGGGATCGGGCAGCGAAGGGCCCCACTTCGGAGTCCACTGGCACATGGCAGGGCTCTACCCAATCTGGATCTGCCCTGAATACATTGTGAGCAGCAGCATGATGGTGAATCCGGTCAAGAGGCCCAGGTTCTGGATGACAAAGGAGACCAGCATACTGCCCTTCCTCTCGTCCTCTTGGCTCACCTCATTCATCTCAGGGAACTGCGGAAGAACAG
>NW_022103906.1:23503670-23512112 GCF_000313985.2 Echinops telfairi
TAGCTGAGGGAGATCAGACACCAGACACACACACACACACACACACACACACACACACACTCCATTTCCTCACAGCACCGGTTTCCAGTGAACACGCGCAGCAAGAGCAGCCTCGTCCCCCTCTCCCCACACTCAGCGATAACACGGCACTCCTGTGTGGCCCTGGATGCACTTGCACGCTGGTTAAAAAGCAATGTGCTGGGATAAAAAATATACTTCTCATGGTGGGCTTTAAAAACACTTGCAAAGAACATTTTGCGACCACAAATGTTGTCGCCACTTCTTTGGGAAATCAAACCAGCATGTCTGAGTTCCAACAGGGCCGTGATTCGAGGTTTCCTGTGGAGGGGAGCTGCGGACCAGGCGACACCTGGGAGGCAGTGCCATTCAAGTAATGCAAACATATCCTAACCCCGAGGCAGGCTCTGCATAGGAGGAAAAGGTCTAGCATAGCGGTTCTCAACCTGTGAGTCGAGACCCCTTTGGGGGTCGAGCAACCCTTTCACAGGGGTCGCCTGATTCATAACAGTAGCAAATTACAGTGATGAAGTAGCAACGAAAATAATTTTATGGGGCGAGGGTTGGTCACAACACGAGGAACTGTATTAAAGGGCTGCGGCCTTAGGAAGGTTGAGAACCACTGGTCTAGGACGTTTCCCCCCCGGGGTGAGGTTGGATCACGACGGTCAGTGGGGTCCTTAAAAAATACTCCCTTCAAAGGACATGAAAAAACGATTTGTGCAAGCAGTCCAGAAAGCGAGTCCCTAAGGCTTCTAAGAAAGGAAGAGATCGGGTACTAGCAAATTCCAAACCACCACAGTGGGGGACCGACCGATTGGTAGCACGTACACTTTCATCTACTACACTCATGTCACCGGGTCTATTCATGGTGACCCTACAGGACAGGGCAGAACCATCCCTGTGGGCTGTCAAGATTTTAAATCTTGATGGCGTAAAAAGCCTCATCGTTCTCCCTCTGAGCAGCGGGTGGGTTCAAACTGCTGGCCCGGTCGTGAGCAGCTCAGTGCCCCCAGAGCTCCTTAAGAAGCAGTTCTGTCTTTGAAAAAAGGTGAACGTGTAAAAAGGTTAAACTCCTTTGGAAAAACAATGCAGTCGGCTAAAAGTAGGCATCCGTCCTTTGGAGATAGCAATTCTACTTCTGGGATGAAGGTATCAGCCTCTCGCGGAATAAACAGCCACAGCCACTGGCGAAGGATGTGTTCAAGGGTTATGCAGCACGGAAGAACACGTCTGGACCAGGTTAAGAGAAGAAGAAGGAAGCGGAACATCCAGTGGCACCCTATCAAGTCTCCAAGGTCGTTGGAGCCATCTAAAAACGGACGCAACGCATCGGCACACACCACAGAGACAGAGGCAGTCTTCACTGTTAGGGTTGTTTGGGGCAGAATGGTATCTGGATGATCTTCTCCCCTCCCTCCTCTCCAGCCTCCTTCTTGCTCTTTAGTCACCTGTCGATACCCATTCAACACTATGTCAGAAAGGACCTTGGAGTTTGGCTTAATCATTTTTGATGGGCTATGCTAATAAGAGAAGGCTTTCCACCTTTAAAACGTAATGTTCTCACCTGCAAAAAACAATGACCCCCCCCCCCAAAAAACACACCCACATGGAGTGATATACTTTAAATAGATGAATTTATACAGTATAACAATGGCATCAATAAAACAGCTACCCCCCAAAAAAACCAAGAAGCCTAATGTGGTCCCCCATCCAATGAATCTGCTGGCCCAGTTTGGGCCGCGTGGCACGGAGGATGACAGACTTACCATATCCGCCAGAGAAATATACAAGAACATTCCTCCAGCCAGGGCAAAGATCCAGTTGGCAGAGAAGTGGCTGCCGGCCAAGATCCCAAAGGCCAGGCCCACGTAGCAGCAGCAGGCGGAGAGGAAGTTGAAGAAGAGAGCTTGCTGGATATTCATGCCGGCATTGAGCAGGATCACAAAGTCTCCTACAAGGGAGGACAGGGGCAACTGGCTCTGTACTTCCAGCCTCGTGGGGGAAGACAATTCACGTGGTTGTTCGGTACCGCTGTCGGTTCCGACTCATAGTGACCCTGTGTGCAACTAAGGAAACGCTGCCCGGTCCAGGGCCATCCTCACTCACGCCTGTTCCTATGTTCCAGCCTGTTTCAATTCTGACCATCCGGTTTCCACTACTTGCCCTGACCGTAATTCCTTAGAAGCAGGCAGCCCATTTCTTCTTTGTAACCTGTTCTTAGTCCGGAGGTTCTCCTGACACCTGTTCACTTTGGGTGACCCTGCTGGTATACGAAATAGCGATGACATAGCTTCTAGCATCACACGAGCCACCACAGTACGACACACTGGCCAACATGTAAGTGGTGACGCTATCATGCATGGGAGAATCTCTGAAGTCGAATACCAGCCAGCAGCAGCCTCACTTCTCCTGCACAGAAGGCGAAATAGAAGGTGCTGTTTCCCTCACAACGACAATAACTGGTACCCTCCGGGGATGAAACAGATACCGAGGAGTCTAGTACTTTGCCCAAAGCCACATGCAATGCTAGGATTTGACCTTGAGTGCAAAGTTCCTATTTTTACACTCTCCCGCTGCACCAGGCCTCTGAAGCCAGGTTCAACCACAGCACCCACCAGCCCTCGCACTTCTAACCCCTATCTTCGCTCCCTGGGAAGATTAACACAACACAGGAAGAGAGCCTCTCCCGAGCCCTCAGAATAGCGTGTGGCACCGAGTCAGTCCCTGTCACGATCAACTTTCATTAAATGCTCATAGTCATTCTAAGAAGTCGGTACCATATTAAACGCACACACCCCCCACCACTTTTTTTCAGGAGGTGCTAGAGAACAATAAACACGCCTATAAAAATCCCCTATTGTTTTCAATGAACATTGGACGGTTAATAGTGGTTTGAGAGGACACAGCATCTACCAGTCACCACCGAGTGGGATGCATGGCAGCCCCTGTGTGTCAGTTACACGGTGCTCCAACAGCTGGTTTGGGGAAAGCCGATTGCCGGGCCTGTCTTGCGAGGCTTCTCGGAGTACGCGCAGTCTTTAACCTCTTTGACTGGTGGCTCAGCGATTTAACCGTGTGTACCACCCAGGGGCTCCCGCACACATCTCAGGGACCATGTGACTTCATGACAGCAGGCATTCTCGGCCAGTCATCGTGTGTGTGGAGCAAGCCCCCCCCAATCCCCCCTGCCCCCCACCGTACCGAGCTCATGCGGAAACTCCTCACAGAGGATGGCCACGGAGGTGCTGATGCCTTGAAAGACAGAGACGGTGAAGGAGGCACCAATGGCCAGGCCGTCGATGAAATTGTGGAGGCCGTCGCTCAGGGTGATCATCCAGGCCAGGGTGCCGATATCAGAGTAGCGGACCCCTTTTAGCCAGTAGCACGCGCTCTGGGAAGCCTGAAGGTCCTACGAGAGAGCCCAGACCAGGCACCTTTAAGGTTGGACCCCCTCCCTGTCCTCGAGGCCCCCACCTCCAGGCGCCCACCGAGCAGCTAGTGGCCCCCTGACCTGGACGGAGAGCGAGCCCACAATGACCTTCTCATCCATCGAGGGGGACTTGCCGTCCGGCTCGCTATTGCGGTGCTGAGGGATCATGTGGTCCAGTTCCCCGTTCTGCAGCTTCTCTGTCACCCCCTCTTCCTGGTCCTTCCTGGAGGGCAGTGCCTCAGAGCCATAATGGCTATGTCCATGATGATGCTGGGGCGTGGGGCGGGAAAAGGGGGTCAGCGTGCACTCCCGAGACACAAACCTGTCCGAGTTCCTGCCCTCGATCATCCCCACCATCCGAGAGCAGCTTCAGGGACCCCAGGAAACACGCTGCAGGAGAAGGGGGGCAGGCCGTCGGAATGGAAAGAGTCGGTCTGAAACATCTCTGCCGGGAGCCGTCTTGGAGCAAGGCCGCCATGACTCAGGACTGTTTAGGGTTCCTCCTTTGCAATGGCCAGGGTCAGTTGCTTTGAAAATGTCTGTCTGATGACAGCACACCAGGCACTGCAGCCCTAGTTTGGGGACTGTGCTATCCTGAGACCAGGGCATGCTCGCTCCGGCAGCCCATGTCCTGAAGCTGGAACAGGAGAGGTGCGCGGCCTCTGGGTAAGGATGGCATGCAAATGAAGTGCCCTGCATTTAAGACAGGTGCACGAGTGAATGAGGAGGTGGGGGGGGGGCGTGGTGATTCACAGAGAGACTCGGGCTCAGGGACCATCCAAGGCTCCCCCTGCACGGCCACCGCCAACTGCTCGTGGAGGCCTGGGTGCTGCTACGAGGTTGATTCGGATTCACCAGAGCTTACAGACTCCGATGAGAGGCCTGGAGACCTACTCCCCCAAACCAGCCCACGGACGTCGGACGGGTCCCACATATGGTCACGGGTAGGATGATGGCGCAGGACCGGGGCAGCCGTGCCACAGGTGAGGGCCAACTCAAAGGTGGCCGGTCACCAGGGCTGCGGTCATCAATCTCACTGCTCGGCAGCCTGACTTCAGTGCCCAGGCGCTGGGCGTACTTTTCAAGCCACCCCCCACCCCCCGCATCTTCTGAAAGGATAAACGCATGAAGGACACCTGCCAGAATACAACCAAGTCTCGGAAACTGCTGTTTACGAAACAAAAACAACAACAACGCGACCTCCACAGTGGCCGGACCTCGTCACACGATGTGGACTCCCTGTGAGGGGAGGGGAAGGGAGACGGCACAGCCGTGAGCACTGTGGCTTCGAAGGCTCAGACGGGGGGAGCGTGTTGGGCTGACGCCACTGCCCCACCCACTAGAGCCCCTGTTGGAGACGGGCGTTTTCCCTCAAACAATTTCCTGGGCCAACGGTGAACGTCTCACCTCATTTTTCTGTTTAAGAAGCATCTTCAAGATCTTCTCTGTGAAAAAGAAAAGGTAAAAGCCCCCAAACACCACTGCAGACTTGGAGACGTAATTATCTTCAATGGGGCTAAAGCCAAAAGCCTGTGGACCCAGGAAAACAGAATGAGTGTCCGGCCCTGGCCACCTTCGTCGCTCAACCACTTCCTGGGCTCTAGGAGACAGACATCCTGCGGGACTCCTGCAGCTACCTGTCCGCTCACCAGCAAGACCGAAGCCTTGTTTCCCCAGGGTGACAGGATCAGCAAAAGACAAATGCTCTGCAGCTTTTCGGTCCCAGGAAGAGCAGCCCTGGGCTGGTATTTGCTACGTGTCATAGGATTCTGCCTGCCTTCTCTCGTTGCTTTGCCTCACGGGCCCATCTTGTGAGTAAATTCCATGTTTCGGGAGCAGCTCTGTGTGTTTCCATCTGAGCCAGTGTCCCTGGCTGGTCTGCCTTTCAACATAAAGGGCGTGGGCATAATTACCGTTTCTAAAATGGGAAAGCCATCCCTCAGCCAGTCAGAGCTGCAGCATCGTCCTGACCACAGACCTTCCAGCGAGCACAAGGCCAAGCATGCAGACCACAGGACTGTGGGAGCCCTGCTCCTTCTTGCCTATCTGTTCTGCTTGTTGGGAGTGTGCATGTGTCTGGAAACTTCACTTATTGGGGGTGGGCGGGGAGGACAAGGGAAGACGGGCGGAGAGCGCGAGGGGTGGTGGGAGCTCAGGAGAGTATCCGATGGCCTGCACCTCAGTTGGCTGACAGGCAAAGGGACTTGGGAAAACCACACAGCCTTCTCATGAAGAGGCCAAAGAAGGCAGCCATGCTGGTGGAGTTGATGCCGACTCAAAGCAGCCCTCGGCGGGATTTCCAAGGCTGTGCCTCTTTACCGGGAACAGACACCTCAGCGTCTGTTTGAGCTGCAGCTTAAAAAAGCACTTTTCCTTTCTGTTTTAAAGGGACAAAATAGAATTTCTACCCCTGACGCTAAGTCTTCCAGAATTCCTGGGTGGCACAATTGCACACAACTGCTCAAAAGGCGCCCAGCCCTCTGCTGGTGAGAGGTGGGAAAGGTGCCCAAAGCTCTGCAAAGTATCCGTTCAGAGATACTTTGCAGAAAAGCCTGGTAGCTAATGTTCCTTCTGGAACATAAGTCATCCCCCACAGTCCTCTGGAGCACAGCCCTCCCCCGACACCTGGTGCACCAGGGGTCAGCACTGGCCTGCCATCGCCGGGGTGACGGCTGTCTCCTGCGAGGCACACAGGCCGAGGTCTAGAATAGAAACACACCTGCTGGCCAGCTTTCTAGGACGGGGAAGTTACCTCTGGGAAAGGAGAAGGGAAAAGAGGCAACCCGCTACAAAAAGCCGTAAAGGGAAGCAGGGGCAAAAGCACAGCGTTTGGCAGCATAAAGCCAGGATTCTCGGCTTGGTGAACCTTGTGCAGGCCGATCCTTTACCTGTCTACTGGGTATGACGGGTTTTCTAGATGTCAGGGCGGGTCCGCTGGGGGCACCCACTCATCATAGAGTCTGAGAAGACATCAAGGGCCATCTTTTGGGTTCAATTACAGCCTTGTCCGGGCCTGTCACATCCCCTACACTGAAACACCTCCTGCTTGTTGCCATTTCAAACCCAGACCCCAATGCTGCGGTGTCAGCTCCGGCTTTTGGGGATGCAGAAGACAGAGTAGACCTGGGGGATCTGCAGGGTCTGCAAGGCTGCCTAACTTTATGGGAGTAGATCGCTAGGCTTTTTCTCCCAGAAAGCGTCTGGAGGGTTCGAACTGCCGACCTTAGGGCTGTAGCCAAGTGCTTAATGACTGTGCTTCTAGGAGTCTTATTTGTAAGCAGCAGGTCCCAAGGCACTGCATTAAATCGGAGGAGACATCGCAAAGTCTTTGTCCTCTTTCGCGAGGAACGTTCTCGTTAACTTTAGCAGAGGGGCGAAGGGTCAGTCAACGTAGGTGACATTGGACTGCGTTTTTATTTGCATTTATTTGCCCTCAAACTCCCAACTGAAGAAAACGAATCATCTGATGGATGATTTCTGGGCTGTGCTTTATAGTTTTCCATGCCCAAAGCTCCAAATAGGAGCCAGAAAGTAATCTGGCTAGCAGCCTACGTTTCTTCACGCAACACTTACAGAGCACCTAGAAGTCACTACCGCCAGGAGGCATGGTGGCATCGTGGGTTGGGCTACTAACTACTAACTACTAACTGCTAACTGCTACTAACTGCTAACTGCAAGGTCAGCAGTTTGAAACCGCCAGCCGCTTTGTGGGAGAAAGACGCGATTTCCTGCTCCTATAAAGAGTCGGTGTCTTAGAAACTCTTGGGGACAATTCTAACCTGTCCTCTAGGGTCACTGTGAGCTGGAATCGACTCAATTGGTAATGGCTTTTGAAGTGCCAAAGGCAGTCAATGTTTTACTGAATTTAACTCATGTAATCCTCACCGCAGCATTGTTTACAGAGCCTTTATATGTGAGGAAATGGGAAGACTAGTCAAGTTAAGGGGCTGGCCCAAGGCCACAGAACCTGGTGGAGCTGGGATCTGAACCCAGGCCGTCTGCATTAGACAACCCAAACTCTGCACCCTACACTACGCTGCCTCTTCTGGCTCATCCCAAGAGTGCTGGCTCACTTCTCAAAAACGGAAGGCCTTCCATCTGCACGATGGGTCTCCCCACTGTCCCCCTGGGAAACGGCTGTGCTCCTGCGTGACCGAGGCCTGGCTTGTCATACCTCGGGGATGAGCTGGAAGAGGGCATTGGAGCAGAGGGTTCCAATCGCCAGGGCTATGAAGTAGAGCAGCAGCCTCTTGTAAAAAGTCTTCTTCATGAAGGGCACCACGCTGGCCCCCAAGAGGGAGCACAGGGAGATGACGGTCACACACAGGAAACCGTGTCCCCACACTGCCACCCAGGACAGGGAGAAGGGTGGATCCCCACCCCACCCCCGGGGCACCACAACCACCATTTAGGGAAGGGGAAATAGGAGCGGGGGCAGGGAGGGAGGAGGTGGGGAAGAGGGCACGTTTCAGTGGAAATTAACAAAAGGAGACATAAAAGAAAAATCAGAGACAAGTAGGGAGGGAGAGAGAGAAAGAGAAAATGTGTTAGTGATTCAGGTCTGATGAGAGTGTCTTTAATCAGTCCAGAAGAAATGAGGAGGGCATTACAACAGCCTTGGAACCCTGTGGCTTGTGTCCCTGGCCTGTGGTGGCCCATGGCACACCTGACAGCTGGAAAGAGGTGGAGCCAGAGAGGGAAGGTGTGGCCTCTGGCAGCCACCTGCAGTGTGCTGTGGGCTGCTCCCGCCTTGCTGGGGGAGACTTTGGACGCTGGCTTTGACGGGAAGCAGGAGCAGTGGCCCGATGGTTGGGCACATCCACTCCAAACTGCGTGTGCACAGGTGACATGACCTAGATTTGGTTTGGTTTGTGGGGAAATCCAACGGAGTCAGACGTGCGGGACTCCAGTGTGGAAAACCAGAGTCCACACTCAGGAAATCCCGTTTCTTCTCAGTGTTTTATTTCTTCTGTTTGCTTGGGGGCGGGTGG
>NW_022103906.1:23512630-23537209 GCF_000313985.2 Echinops telfairi
TCCTGCGGCATTTTTAAAAAGTCCCGATTTTTGGAAAGAATGCACGACAAGCTAGGGTATACGGTTTTCGGCTGCCATGTGGCTATTTCGCCAGGATAGGAGTTTTATCAACGGTGTCCCACTTTGCCAATGTTAAAATCTGGTCACTGTAACTTCTGGGCGTGAGTCTTCTCTAAGACCTGTGGCCCCCACCCCTTCCCAAAGAGGCTGAAGTCCTATCTGTGGCCCTTGGCTGAGCCAAAGAGGCAGGCTGTCAGCTTGGGTCTTATTTGTATAGCTCCTCGGTGACGACAACTGGGGAACGAAATTAGCAAACCTTTCTGACAGTCAAGCCAGGGGTACCAGGAAGCCCGTCCTCATCAGGGCAGGTGAGGATGCAAGGGGTGAAGGCAGTTCACGTTTTACATTTTACTGAGTGGAAACGTTACCGTCTTTGCTTGGGGTGTGGCCTTCTACAAAATCAACTGAGGGCTTGTTTTCTGTCTTTTTAAAAAGGATCTCTTAACACTTCACAATCACCATCAGCTGGCAAGCCTTTGGCAGCTGCACTTGACCTCTGCATGGGTTTCTAGGGAGATCAGAGGGGCTGGGTGGCACCCGAGCATATGCAGAGGGTCCAGGAGCGGCCACATTCCTCCCGAGCCCTCCAAATGGTGCTCAGGAAGGCATGGAGGGAGGGAGGGAGGCTGGGAAGCCCCCACCCCAGGGTGTGGGCCAATGCTAAAGAGCCTTGCATCTGATCCCACCTGAAGAGGCCCGAGGCTAGTCTGTGTACCCCAAGGAGTGAGAGAAGACCCCTGAGCTGCACAGGTAGAGGTCGATTGTGTATGTGCAGATGTGCAAGATACACGAATTTCTCAGGTGGCAGTTGGGTGCTTGAGAACGCAGGGAAGCGGCAGCAGAAGAAGGCGCAGCTGCGATGCCCAAGAGGAAAAGAGGGTGGGCAGGGGGGGGGTTGGTGGCGTGTTTCCGGTCTACTGCACCTCTGGGATGAGCTGGAAGAGCGCGTTAGAGAGCAGTGTTCCAATGGACAGGGCGATGAAGTAAGTCAGCACGCGGCTGAAAAACGCTTTCTCGGTGCAGGGCAGGACGAGGACTCCCAGGAGAGAGGCCAGGTTAATCAGTGACACACTGAGGAACCCAAAGCCCCACACTGCGGAGGAACAGAAACAGACGAGGGCCTCCATTACCGCGGGCAGGAGCACCCCCAAGGCCAGCCTGGGCGTGCCCCCCTCCAGATCAGCCGGCGATCCACCAGCCCGCCGGCAGATTACGGATGGACTCCACCTTCTGCTAGGCGCTGCGGACAAGCCTGAGACAAACATGTCAAAGCAGCTCCCCAAAGCAGCTGACCTTGTGGGTGGACAGACAGGGGGGAGCATAGTTAAGTACCTTCCGTGTTAAATACCAACAGCAGCAGGCACTACAAGCCCAGGCAGTACCAGCCAGTAGTACCAGCTAGGACCAGTCCCACGGGGTTTCTGAAAGGCAACCACAGGCCTGAAGAATCGCGACCCTCCCAAACCAGGGTTCGTGGGCGGAGAGAAGGGAAAAAGGGGGCTGAGAGCAGCCTCAGCAGGGCCTTAAATGGTCACCTTTAAAAACACCCAAATATATCAGACCCCTCTAGAGTTTAATGAAAACCAAAAATGGGGAAATGGACAAAAAAAGCATTCACATAGCTGGTCCAAAAGGCCCCTCATTCGGAACATTCGCCAGCACTGCCGCCCGCCCAAGAGTCTGGCCGCGAGCTGGCCCAGGTTTGCGAGCGCAGACAATGGGAGTAGTCACTGCTCTGACCCTTCCCTCCCGGGTGGACACCCTGGTCCTGGCTCGCTTAGAGAGTCAGGGTGGCCAGTGTGAGCCCAGGCAGGACGCTCCGGCCCCTCCTTCCCCTCCCAACTCACCTTCCAGGGTGCTTGGCTTCCCCTCCTCCGTCTTCTCGTTCTCCTCATTCTCCTGCTTCTCGGAGGTGCAAGCCTTGGAGTCCAGCTGCTGGAGGATGGTGGGGCAGAACTCCTGGAACTCGCTGCTCCCGATCCGTGACTGGCTGCTAAGATTGTGGGCCGCAAAGAGGTCCCCAGAACTGAAGCACTGAAACCAAGGGGAGGGGGCGGCGAGAATAAAGTGCCTCTCAGAATCCATCGCTCGCCCCTCAGCAGCACCGCACTCAGCCTTCCAGGAGAACGAGGACTCTGGCACTCCCGAACGGAAGGAGGTTTCCAGAAAAGAGCAACGAAGCCCCTGAACTTAGAAAATCTGCTAAGTAGAGTGAGAGGCCAGTCGACTCATATGCAAAGGGTTGGCTGGGAAGTTTGGGGAACAATCAAGTGCCAGGCATTGTCACCATATGGAATCTGGCTGCCCTGGCAGAACATTAGGTAGCCCTGGGAGATATGAGCTTCCAGACACTTCTCCAGAGCTCGAGAAGACTGGTATCTGTGGGGGAGCTGGGGCTCCCTGGAAGCGGTGGTGCCATTCAGTCAAATCCCACAAGGGGAGGTGCAGTGTTTGCAGGGGTTCATTTGGCACACTGTGTTAAGTCCGCCGCCGCACGGCAACCCCCGTGTCAGAGAGCAAGAACTATGTGACTGCGTCACCAAGCCTTTCTTCCGCGGTGCTGCTGGGTGGATTTGAACCGCCAACCTTTAGGTTCGCAGCCTAATGCAAACCCTTTAAGCCGCTCAGGGGCCTTGACAGAGGACACTTATCCTCACTGCCATCAGATCCATTCTGACTCATTGCAGTCCTACAGAGCAGGGTAGAACTCACCTCCTGTGAGTTTCTGAGACCGGAGCTGCTGACAGGAGTAAAAGCCCCGTCTTTCTCCCTCGGAGAGGCTGGTGGTTATAAACTGCTGAACTTTCGAATTGCAGCCCCACACATAATCACTACGCCACCAGGGCCCCTCTGAGGATAGGGTAGTAAGATCTAAGGACCCCAACTGCACTGTGGGCTGGCCAGTGTATCTGAGCATGCGGTCCCCTTGGGGAGGTAGTCGGTAAATGATCCGCCTGCCTGTGAAATACTGCAGTGCTACTGTCTCTCAGCTCCATCCCTCTGGGCTGCTGACAAGGAGTCTCTGGGACTGCAGAGTTGAGGGCCAGCCTCCTGGTGACCCGAGGCACTGCTGCTTCCCTGGGGGGCTCTGAGACCCACCCTGGAAGCACCTGCAGCCAGGGTGCAGCGCCCTCTGGGGCACCCAACTCGGTCCGGTTTCAGCTCACACCATCGCCCTTGTTTCTGAATCGTCCAGTGACTGTCCCACCCACAGCATTCATTCGGTACTTCACGTTCATGTCTGCTCTCTGTTGGCTGAGCAGTGAACTCCATAGACATGACTCATGTTGCTTTATTTCTCCAGCCCTCGGGACAGAGAACAAAGCAGATATATGAAGCCTTGGCTGCTTGACTTATGCTTGGCTGCAACAGTCTCCTTCTCTGCATAGCTGAGGTGATGGAGTGGAAGAAAGAGCAGAGAGCCAGAAGACCTGAGTTCTAGTTCTGGTCCTGCCCGGAACTCACTCTCTCCGGGCCCTCGGTATCCTCCTCCCCTGTGTAAATGGTGAGGTTCCCACCTGCACTTGGGGTGGTGTTCAAACTGCTTGGTCAAGGGCGCATCCAGTATTAGAAACACTAGCTGCCCAGGGAGCCACAGCTTTCCAGAGGTTCTGAGGAAGTCTGGGGGTGCTGAGCACCCACTTCACTCCTAGCCTTTGCTAAGGACTTCAAAACACCCTGACGGGCTCAGGAGGAGGCTGGGCCAATTCCGACACGGGGTGAAAACAAATGGGCCTACATGCTGTCTTATCCTGGTTTGTCTGCCCCAAGCTTACACCCCCAGGAGCCCTGGTGGCACAACAGTGAAGCACTCAGTGGAGGGAAAGGTTGGCAGTTCGTACCCAGCTCACGACTCGGTGGGAGGAAGGCTCGGCAGGCTGACCCTGTGAACATTTCCGCTGAGAAACCACTCCGAGGGGGGCAGCTCTGCTCTGTCACAGGGGGGTTGCTGGAAGCTGAAACCCGACAAGCCATTTATCTCAAACTGCTGAGGTGTCGCTGAGTTCCAAGAGGGCGGGGGCTGGGCTGGGCAGAGCCGCTGGCGGGGACAGGCCCTTACCCTGGAGAGGTTCTTCTGCTCCGGCCCTGGCTGGGTGACGTTCGCTCGGCCCACACCCACGTCCAGGTGGTTGAGTAGGGCCTTCAGCTGCTGCAGGGTAAGGCTGTCCCCCTCACCATAGCGACGCATGAGGTCCTGCAGGAAGGAGGCGGCACTGATGGCCGGTGCCCCCGCAGACAGCGCTTGAGCCTCAGGAGCAGTTCTCCAAGAGCCGAGCAGGGCCAAGAGGAGGCAGCCGTGGAAGAGCAGGTGCCGCGGCTTCATGGTGACCAAGGAAGCCTGAGAGGAGACAAGCCAGGTGGAGGTGAGCTTCGGGAAAACCTGTCTCTTCTGTCCCCCGTCAGCCAGCAGCAACCAGGGGCCAACCTCCAGACCCAGGAGGTTCTTTGAGAGGCTCACCCCTCGGAGAGAGTCACCCCTCTTCTGCAGACTCAGACCCCCCTGGGTGTCCGAGTCTGACTGCTAACAAAGCAAACACGCATCCCTTCTCTTACTCCTCTGCCCAGCTTTCGAGGAAAATCCCCTCTTTGCAAGGATAGAATAAAAACATAATGAAACAACCATTTCAACAGGTTTGACTAAATGAAGCTTCAAAAACAAAACCATGGCATCCTGCAGCTATAGTTTCAAAAGAAACTCGGGAAATGTGCCGCCGCCGGCAGACAGACAATAAGTCGTCTGAATACAACACAGATGAGGCCAGTAGGAAGCTTGCTGGGAGAGTAAAACAGATGTTCTCTGGCTGGAACATGAGCTGAGATAAACAACGGAATAGAAACAGTACTGCCGGTAACTGCAGAGGGAATGATTCTTTCGAAAAGTTAAGTAATGACAATATTTACATCTTTCACTTTAGTGACAGCAATTGTACTTCTAGAATTTACCCTCATACAAGGGCAAAGTCAACATGTATTGCTAAGATAGTTCAGATCGTGCGTGCACGGATGTATTCCAAACAAAGTGTTCACAAGTCTCTGTGACCGGGAGATGTTTGCAAAGACGGCCTCTCAGTAATACACTTGTCTTAATCTCATTAGGGTGGTTTCCAAAGAGAAGGTCTAATCAAAACGGTGATTTCTTCGGAGGGAATCTGTCGGACCAACTGAACTCAAGGCAGTGAGGTCAGGTCAGAGGGTTATGGTGAATGTTTCTTGAGATTCCCCAGGGGCCATACCGATAGATATTCTGGAGGATTGTAGGACGGTCATGGGAGCTTGTTATGAAGACATTTAAGAGAAGTTTCAAGTGGCCTCCGTGAGGAAAAGGCCAATGGTGCTGAAGCGTTCTTCCCGCCCCGACGCGTTCCTCCACGCAGAGCCATCGAGGGTCATTAAGCAGTCGGACCCCACCCACACTACAGCCCTCGTCTTGCCCCTTCGGACCTCTTTTCTGTTCCCGACTCACAGAACACTGAAAAGGAACGTGATTTGCACCTCTCAAAGATGCCAACACTGCTGCTTTGATGCGATGTCCATGGAGTTGTGCAGAACTCTGAGGGAGCGCTAAGAGGGCTGGGAACACCGCCTTAGAGAGTGTATACCCTTAGATGGAGGATACACCCAAAAACCCAACAGCATCCCAGGTCAGGCTTTGTCGGTAAGAAAAGTTTCTATGCTTGTGTAGCAATGTTTTTGACTCATCGTCAAAGATATAACTCAAAAATAGAAAGGTTCTGGACAGAAAGATGTGTTACGGTCACGTGAACCACATCCATTTCATGGAAGATCACACAACTGTAAGACATGAGAATCGCTGTGTGAGTCTGGGTAAACTAGAGAAACAAATCCACAGAAACTCATAGGTATAAGCGACAGTTTTATATACAGGGTAAGTGTACAATCAGAAAGCACCCTAACCCAGTCCAGTCCAAGCCCATAAGTCCGACGTAGCCCATAGGTCTGACACCGATCTACAAAGTCCTCCTCAAACACACGAACACACACAATGATGCTGAATGCAGGAGGATCACAGGCCAGTGGGTAGAGTTCTTGAATCCAGTGGCGGTGTAAGCATCTCAGCGCTGGCATGGTCTCCACGCGGCTTCCCCTCAGGGTTATCTTGAAGGAAGTGAGCTTGCCAGCTAAGGCAGCAGCACCCTGGTCCAACCAGCAGTGAACAAGAGACCAGAGCACCAGAAAGGCGGGGCTCACCGAGCCATTTATCTCTCCGCCCTTCTATTAATCCCACATGTGTTTATCGGCCAGGTTGGTACCATAAACCTTAACTATCTCAATCACAGATGAAATGGTAACTTTAAAAAGCAGGAAGACCTCTAGCATGATTGTTAAGAACCCAGGAGGCGCACAGGAAAAATGAAGTTTAACTAGGAACTGCCAAGAGAATAGACGGATCAGTCTTAGAAGAAACAGAAACAGAATGTTCCTCAGAGGGTAGGACAGCAAGCCTTCGGCTGACTGGGGGCACGCCGCCAGGAAAGACCAGTCTCTACAGAAGGCCATCCTGTTGATAAAAGTGGAAGATGGGGAAAGCCAGGGAGGCCGTAAGTGAGGTGGACCGACAGTGGTCAGGACAAAGGGCTCCGACCTCGTAACCATCATGAAGGCGGCACAGGATGAGGTCAGGCTTCCTTCTATTATACCGAAGGCTGCCAAGACTGGGGGCCGACCCGATGGCCGCCGCCACCACCACAGGACTGCCCATTCTGCTTTTGTGAATGACTTCCCTTAGCATAGTGAGGACTTAATCAGTAAGTTCAACATTCAGAGGGGAAAATGATCCTCCCTAAACCAGACCCTGGGGTCCCAATCCCTGCAGTCCCTTCCACCGCTCCCCAGGCAATCTGGGTCCCATCACCAGACACCTGGCAGTGAAGGGTGAGGGATCACAACCCCTGACCTTGGCTTGTTTGAGAGACATTACAGCAGAGTGGTAACAGGCAGCTTGTTTGAGTCTTGGCTCTTCCACTTATGATCTGTGTGATCTTTCAGTGGTTAATCGCCCCAAGTAGTGATCAGCTTATGGTCTGACAGAATTGGCTTTCATTGCTTGGTGCTGGCTTACCAGAGAAATGAATGTAGATAAGTTACTGAGCCTCTCTTTTCTCCAGTTTTCTCTACAAAATTGGCACCTACCACAATGGGTTATTGTGAGGACTTAACGTTGTTGGGTTATTGTGCAGCTGGATGACAAGCCTTTGGAACACCTCAACTATACAAGTACTCAACGACACTGAGCTATTCTCATAGGGTGTATAATTAGCAGGGCTCTCTCACGTTGACTCTCAGCCCAAACACTAAGCTGCTAAGGAAACTATCAGTTAGCTTGGTGACTAACGTTACTTTCTGCCAAAATGATAATTCTAGGCCTGTAACACATACATAAGTCCCCTATCAAGGACATTCCAAGCTCTGAGCTTCAAACACAGGGCACACAAAGAACATGGGGTTATTAAATAGAATATACTTTGAGTTGTGTAAATAGATGGACTCTCGGTACCATTAAGTATGACTCACAGTGACCCTATAGGACAGAGTAGAACTCTCAGTGTAGGTTTCTGGGGCTATAAATATTTACAGGAACAAAAAGTCCCACTTTTCTCCTGTGGAAAGGCTGGTGGGTTTGAACCACCGACGCTGTGATTAACAGCCCAACACATAAGCTACTCTCCTTCCTAATTAATAGGTCAGGCATCAGCAAAAATGGTGATGGAGAAAAGTGTTGCTTTGAGACTAACAATTCTCTAATCTCCAAGTGGAAACAAATGTTAAATTATGGTCAGCAGCGTGGATCTCAGGCAAAAATGAGTAAAGCATCATTGTTCAAAAATCCCATGACCCACTGTGTAAAGCTATCAAATTCAAGGGGATAAGGTCTGCCTGGATTAGAAAAGGAGAGGCCAAGAGATCCTGCCAATAGCGGCCGGTAGGTACTAAGTGTTTGGCACTCACTGGGGCTGTGCACAAAGCTGTCATCTTCATCATGGATGAGGAGGGTGGGGTTCACGTAGGGAAACCAGAAACGGACTTTTCATTCACTGAAACCAAGCCTGGAATGACTCTCTTTGCTACCGTCCTGGCTGTGGAGAGACAGACACATGCCGATCCGGATCCTGCACGGTCCCAAGCAGGGGAGCATCATGCAGGATCCTGATACAAGTGCCAAATCCAGGTTTAAGATCGAGACTGAAGGCCACGCATGCAAGGGACACCCCAAGTATGTCAAGTGCCTTAGAAGTCAGCCTTCACTGCAGAGTTCTTTCCGTGGAATCACTGGTGCAAATCAATTATTTTTAATTCAGACATAGTTCAAGAACTGTAGAATACACAACCACACAAACACTTCCACTGTGAGAAACTGCAAGGCAAGTGTTAGTAGCTTTGCCACCTAGAAGTAACAACACCCGTGCCTCCCCTGCCCCCACCCCCCACCCTGATGCCTGTTCCTCTGTTGAATGAGCAGCTGTGGTTCTCACTGATGCCCAGGCTCATGAGTCTGGACCACTTTCCTTATCAGGTTGGTAGAAACAGCCGAGGGAGCATGCCCACCTGGCTCAACACTTGAAACAAGCACCCCACTCCCCAACGAGCCAGGAGATGATCTTCCAGGTGCTAAAGTCACTTGAGATCTGTGGGACGCTGGCCTCCTGGCAGATATACCATATGCTCCCGCAGACAGGTTTTTTCTCAACAATTTATTCTTGGTGGGGGTGGGTGTTGACCAATGATTCTTTGAAGGAAAGAAAGAAGAGAGGAAGAAATAATCTATAGCTCTAAGCGCAGCTAGGGTGGTGAGGAGAAGTAGCAGGCAGTTAGCAGGAGTCCCTGCCGGGTGGCCCTGGCTACAGGGAAAAGTCCCATTCCATTCTGGCCATGGAAACTGGTGAGCCTGGGGAGGTCTGTCTATGTCAATCGTCCTAGGTGGCTGAGCCAACTGCCTTCAGATGAAGGGAGGACACCTCCTGGGAGTATGAAGAAGAGCAGGCAACACAGTGCAAGACAACAGCTACCGAGACAAAGGCTCGAGTGTGCTGCTGGCTCAGAGGAACTCGTTCCTCCTGCAGAGAAACTTGAGCTCTTGACCCCTTTGTTCACGTGGCTCAAGTTCAAAGAAGTAAATGACTTTATTGCCCGACAAATTTGGCAGCCTGAAGCTGATCAAACAGGCAATCAAAGTGCATTGGTAATTCCTGGTCAGTAGAACGCAAATGTTGGAAATAATGAGGAATCAGTAGTAGGAGAAAATTTGCGGCCTTGGTGATGGAAGCCAAGCCAAGATCGCAGGATCGAATTTTGCAAGGCCAATGGCTTACCCACCGCAAATACCTTTTGTCAACCACTTAGCTGGTAACTATGCTCACTATGTGGCAGACCAGACTTAACAGCAGTGAGTTTGGGGCTTTTTGGCTTGGGATACACTGGAGGTTAAACCCTGGGCTGCTAACCAGAAGGTTGGTGGTTCGAACTCACCTGCTGCTCCACAGGAAAAAGATAAGGCAGTCTTGGAAACTCTATGGAGCCATTCTACTCTGTTCCATAGGTGGCAATGGGTCAAAACAGACTGAACAGCAGTGACTTGGTGACTTCAACGGATGGGATAGCTCGGGATCAGTCGGAATAAAACCGGGAGCCAACTGGAGAACCTATGTCACAATTGCTCACAAGCAAATTCAGACTGCAGCTGAAGAAAATGAAAACCCTGGGGGAGAGCCAAAGGACACGTGGGAGCACATGCCACCCAGATTTAAAGATCAACTCAGGGAAATAGTTGACACACTAAACGCTAATGACCAGACAAGTTGTGAGATGACGTAAGTGGAGAAAACAATCAATAAAAAGACAGAAAAAGAAAGCCCAAACTGGGTATCAGAAGAGATTCTGAAACTTGCTTTTGAGCATAGAGCAGATAAGGTGAATGTAAAAAATGATGAAGTAAAAGAACTGAACAGAAAATTTCAAAAAGCAGCTCTCAAGAAGACAATGAATTATCACGAAATGTACTTACACGTTGAGTTAAACAAAAGGGAAGCACATTTCTCATGCTGAAAGAACTGGAACAAAAGTTAAGCTTTGAGTTACAATATTGAAGGATGCCAAGGACAAAAAGATGGAAAGAACACAGAGTCACTGTACCTACCACAACGGGCCAACATTCAAGCATTTCAGGGGGCAGCATATGACAAAGAACTGATGGTATTGAAGGAAGAAGTCCAAGCTGCACTGAAAGCATTGGTGAAAGAAGGCTCTGAGAATGAATGGACAACCGAGATGGGTCAATGAACAGAAGCCAACTGGAAGGCCTGATGCATCTATGCCAAGAGATTTGGAAAACAGTTACCTGGCCAACTGATTTGAAGAGACCCACCTTTGTGTACATTCTAATGCAAGTTGACCCAACAGAACACAAAAATGATTGAACATCACTCACATGGCATACAAGTAAAATTATCCTGAAGATATTCAAAACCGGTGGTAGTAGTTCCTACACAGGGAACTGCCAGAACTCCGACATGGGACAAAGGACATGATTGCGGACCTCGGAGGGAGCTTGGCTGAAACAGGAAAACAGCAAAAGAAGATGTTTACTTGTTCCATTGTCTGTGAAAAGACATTCAACTGTGTGGGTTACAGGAAATCATGGCTAACAATGCAAAGAATGAGAATTCCAGAACACTTTTAACAATGTCCAATGCAGACCTTGCACATAGACCAAAAATCCATTGTTTGAACAGAACAGAGATACCGCATGGCTTGAAATCAGGAGAAGCTGTCAGGGTTGTATCCATTCATCACACTTACTCAATCTGTATGCCGAACAAATAATCCAAGAGGCTGGACTATATGAAGAATAGGGATCAGAATTGAAGGAAGACTCATGAACAACCTGCAACATGCAGATGATACAAACTTGCTTGCCAAGAGACCTCGAAGCCCTTGTTGATGAAGATCAAAGGTCAATACGGATTGCAGCATCAAACACAGAAAAACACAGCCCTCACAACTGCACCAACAAATGCCATCATGATAAACAGAGAAAAGATGGCAGTTGTAAGTTGTCAGGACTTCATTTAACTTGGATCCACAATCAATGCTCATGGAAACAGCAGTCAAGAAATCAAATGATGTATCGCATTGGACAAAAATGCTGCAGAAGACCTCTTAAAAGTGTTTAAAAAAAACCCCAAAACACAAAGAGATCACTTCAAGGACTAAGCTGTCCCTGACCTGTGCCATGGTAATTTCAATCAGTACATATGTATGTGACAAATGAAGAACGAAGAACTGATGTGCTAAATGATGGCTGTATAACCCCACTGGATGGCAATCAATAACAGAATTGTAGGTGAACAGACGCATTGGATACAGTGTGTGTGTGTGTGTGTGTGTGTGTGTGTGTGTGTATTTATTTATTTATTTCCGGGGGTCGGGGATAAAGGGGAACTGATATTAAAGAGTGCAAGAATAAAATGTTTTGAAAATGGTGGTGGCAGCCAGTGTACAATAATGCTTGATCTAATTGAATTATGGATTGTTACAATATGTGTAAGAGCTCCCAATAAAATGATTATAAATTTTTTTATAAAAGAACTGTTGGTGGGGGTGGGGGAGAGGAGTCAATACCAAGGGTTCAATAGAAAATAAATGTCTAGAAAATAATAATGGCAACATATGTACAAATGTGCTTGATACAATTGATATATGGATTGTTATAAGAGCTACAGGAGTCCGCAATAAAATGTTGGGGGGAAAAGAACAGTTGCTCTGAATTATGGTGTTGATAAAAAGAATAGCAAATACATCATGAACCACCAGACAAACAAATAATCTTGGAAGCCTTCAGGCTAGCAAGGATGCTGCTCTAACTACAAAGTCAGCAGTTCAAATTCACCAGTGGCTCCACAGGAGAAAGATGAGGCTTTCTGCTCCTACAAAGATTTATAACCTCAGAAAACCACCAGGGCAGTTTGAATCTATTTTATAGGGTCGCGGAGAGGCCAAAAGTTTTCAGCACTCTCCTTCTGGAACCATCTGGCTTATAGTTCAAAACCATCCTCTCACCATAGTTATTCAATCTGTATGCCGAGCAAGAAACTGTGGCATCAGGATTGGAGGGAGGTTTGTTAACAGCCTGTATGCAGATGGCACAACCTTGCTGGATGGACGTGAGGAGGACTTGAAGCCCTTGGGGATGAAGATCAAGGACTGCAGCCGCCCGTATGGATGACAACTCAATGGAAAGGAGACCAAAATCCTCACCACTGGACCAGTAGGTAACATCAGGGAAAATGGAGCGAAGGTTGAAGTGGTCGAAAATGTTGTCTTGCTTGAATCCACAATGCTCATGGAAACAGCAGTCAAGAGCTCAGAAGATCTCTTGCATTAGATAAATCTGCTGCCCAAGACCTCTTTAAGGTACTGAAAAGCAAGGATGTTACTTTGAGGACTAAGCTGCGTCTGGCCCAAACCATGGTATTTCCAGCTGCCTCCTGTGCATGTGAAAATTGGACAGTGAATAAGAAAGACCTAGAAAGAACTGAGATGTTTGAATTCCAGTGCTGGAGAAGAATACCGACAATCCCATGGACTGTTCAAAGGGCAAGCTCATGTGTTGGAAGAAACAAGGCCAGAGTACTCCTTAGCCCAGTGGTTCTCAACCTTCCTCATGCTGTGACCCTTTAATGCAGTCCCTCATGTGGTGGTGATCCCCAACCATAACATTATTTTTGTTGCTACTTCATAACTGTCATTTTGCTACTGTTACGAATCGTCACGTAAATATCTAGCGTGCCGGATGTATTTTCATTGTTAAAAATTGAACATAATGAAAGCATAGTGCTTCATCACGAAACGATATATTGTGAAGTATTTGTTTCTAATGACACATAAATGAAATTTTGTCTTGGAGCATGGTGTAGCATGGGTAACGGTCTTCACACAGCTGGGTACTCGTAGGTGGGCAGACCCACCTGGAGACGGATAGAGAAGTGGTGTGTCAGTTCCTAAAACCATCGGAAATATGTGTTTGAAAGGGTCATTCGACCCCCAAGGGGGTCTCGACCCACAGGTTGAGAACCACTGCCTTAGAGGCAAGGATGGTGAGACTTCGTCTTGCTTACTTTGGATATGTTGTCCGGAGAGACCAGTCCCTGGAGAAGGACGGTGTGCAGTGGAGGGGCAGTGCAGAGGAGGAAGGCCCTCAGTGGGGTGGATTGACAGTGGCTGAACGAGAGGCTCAGGCACGGCATCACTATGAGGATGGCGCAGGGCAGGGCAGTGGGGCAATATTTCATTCTGTTCGCTCTGGGTTGGAACCAACTACAGCAACAAAGAACAATGAGTCGGAATGGACTTGATGGCCGTGAGTTTGGATTATTTGATTTTTGAGTAAGCATTGGACTGCTAACTGCAAGGTTGGTGGTTCAAACCCACCAGCTGCTCCCTGTGAGAAAGATGAGACTATGTGCTCTCATAAAGATGTACAAAGCTTTGGATACCCTATGTAGAGCCCTTATGAGTTGGAATCAACTCAATGGCAGTGGGTTAGGCTTTTGGTTTACTCAATCTTAACTGTGTCCAGAAATATCTCCTTTTAGAAGCAGAATTTTTGTTCTATGTATTTAACACACACTCCTTTTTCTCTACCCAACCAACAATATATTTTCCCCCCTCCTACCAATTGCCAACTGCCTTCAGTTGACTCTGACTCATGGTGAACCATGTGTGTGAGAGTAGAATGGTGCTCGGAGGGCTTGCTGTCTCATACTGTCTTAGATCTCTGCGCCCTCCTCTGCTCTGTGACTGCTGGACACTCCCTGAGCAGAACAAGGAACACCCCTTCCAGCCCCATCAGCCGACCAGTCGGCCCACCGCTGCCACATTCCTCTGGACTGAGGAACGAGACGGGGAAGATAAGATCGAGTGCACAAGAGACAACGTTGGTGTCTTCCACTACCTAGTGCTGTTGTCACACAAATACCCGAAGTGGACAGCTGTAGAAAATTGAAATTATTTTCTCCGAGTTCAGGAAATTAGAAGTAAAAATCCAGGAAGTGACTAGAGGGCAGTGGTTCTCAACCTTCCTGGTGCGGAGACCCTTTCATACAGTTCCTCATGTTGTAGTGACCCCCCATTCATAAAATTATTTTCCTTGCTACTTCATCACTGTCATTTTGCAACTGTTACGAATCAGGCCGACCCCTGTGAAAGGGTCATTTGACCCCCAAAGGGGTCCCGACCCACAGGCTGAGAACCGCTGCTCTAGGGGAAGGCTTGCTTTCTACCCTCTTTGTGGAAAATCCTTGATTTCTGCATTTCCAGGTTCCTTAGGGAACTCAGGTGGCATCAGTCTTTCTCTTCCTGGGCATGTCTGTCTAAGAAGGGATTAGATGGGAGACCCCCCTACCCTGATACTAGTCTGATGAGCACAAACCAGGCCAAGCTTCTGAGAGGCCAGGATCATCCAGCGTGGTGAAACCCAACAGCCCTCCTAAGCAGCCCCACCGCTCTCTTGGGGCTCATTTCTGCAGAAGACCTTAATGGAGTCTTTCTCCAGGGTCTCATCCCCCAACCCCCGTTCTAAGAATCTGATCTCTCAGCAAAAAGAAATCGATCGTGCAGCTCAAGGTCATCTGCTGGTGGCTTCACAAAAGGCAGCAGCTCTTCGTGGGTTAAAGGATTACCGACGTTTCTGAGCCTCCAGCCCTGGTAGCACAGTGGGTTACGAGTTAGGCTGCTAACCCCAAGACCAGCCGTTCAAACCCACCAGCCGTTCAAACCTCCCAAATCCTTGGGAGAAAGAGGAGGCTTTCTGTTTCCCATCAATATTTCCGGCTTTGGAAAGAGCAAGAGGCTCACTGTGAGTCAGAACTGACTCAGTGTCAGTGGGCTTGGGCGGCTGTTGTCAGGCGCGACTCCTGGACGCCCTGCATACAGCGGAATGAAACGCAACCTGGTCCTGCAGCACCCTCCCGCCCATGGCTGGGTTTCGGCCCATAGTTGCAGCCACTGCGTCAACCCCTTTCCTGGAGGGCCTGCCTCGTTTTCACTGGCTCTCCATTTCAGGAGGACGAAAAACCCCAAAATGGATGTTGATTCCAACACCCAGAAGCTTGTATCTAAAGGCTCCCTGAGGTTTCTGTGCCTGTAATCTTTGTGCGTCAACAGGCCCGTCTTCCACCCCACCCCTGGTTGGGTTTGAACTGCCAAGCTTTAGGTGAGTACATACCCTTTGTGCCACCCAGGGGCCTTCCCGTGAGGGGAGGAGAATAAAAAACAATAATAAATCAATAACTGGACACTTCCAGAGAAGCCTACACCTCTGGGTAGAAGGCAAAGGTCAGCTCGGGAATCCAAAGCCTGGTCTGCCTTTTGCAATCAGGGAAGGGCTGGCGGCCCGTCTGAAGCACGAATGACAGCTTATTTGGGAGTTAGAAAACAATGTGGGGGCAGGCCCCCACGAGTCACTCATCCATTAAGCCAATTTCCTTCAGTTTGAAAAGGGGCAAATGGATCCATAGAGCTTTATGAGTATTAAAGAAGATAGAGTATGCTGAGGCATTATTATTTAAGAAATGAAAGAGTACCTAAGTTTGTGTTTTCTTTGCGGTGGCACTAGCAAAGTATAGTCGAAAGCAGGCAAAAATAAATAAAATAAATTGCACCCACAGCAGCCAAACAAAGAAAAGTGCGTAACCCAATATAAACAAAGCTACAGCCACAGCGACCCTGTATAAGGGTTCCTGAGGCTATCGATCTGTCCCCCCAAAGCAGAAGTCTTTCTCTCGAGTGTCTGGTGGGTTTGAACTCTCGGCCTTGTGGTTAGCAGGCCAACACTTACCCAATAGTGCCACCAGGACTCTTGTATGGAACACAGGAACGTCAAAAAACAGAGGTCAAGGAAGAAAAATGATGAACTGCCTCCCCTTGGCAGAGCCCCCACAGTGACCAGAGAGCCACTCACCCACTCACGGCCAAGGAGCCCATTCCAACTCGTAAGGCACTCCACAGCGCAGCGCACGACTGCCCCTTGGGGTTTCTGATGCCGTAACTCTTTACGGGAGTAGAAAGCCCTTTCTTTCTCCCACGGAGCAGCTGGGGGTTTCAAACTGGGGACCTTGCTGTTACGACGACACCACCAGGGCTCCAGCACAGAAAGGGGGGGATTCTGAGGGATATCTCCAAGTCTAGGGAAAGGGGACAAACAAAAGCAAACAAAGCTCGCTGCCGTCAGTCAGTTCTGACTCACGGCTAGTGGTTTCGGACTGCTGGCCTCGAAGTTAGCTGCCCAACTGGTAACTAGTGTGGCCCAGGGGTCCTCAAGCTGCCCGGACTTCCTTCTCTTCAGTGGAGGAGCTGGGAAAGGCTGATGGACAGACTGAGGGAACAATGGGCCGATTCCCTCTGAGGGATGCAAGGGCACCGGGGCAACACACCAAATGGAGGAAGTAAGCCAATTCCTGGTGGCAGAGTAGGCTAGGTTTGGGGCTCTGAGCCACAAGGTCGGCAGTTTAACACCACCAGCCACTCTGTGGGAGAAGGATGAGGCTTTCTACTCCCCTAAAGATTTAGTCTCCCAAACCCCCAGGATAAGTTCTACTACAGCTCACTCAGAAGACTGCGGTTTTTGCCTTTATTATTCAGTTCCAAGGAGATTTCCTCCCCGTAGCAGAAATGGAATACACTCCCCATGGGAGTGGCTAAGCCATGATACAGGACCTTGAACAAAATTCCAGAAGAGCGGACAGAGCCATCTCCCCACCTAGCCCCACCCCCAACTTCCTTCAGGCTACAGAAAACAAGTCATAAATACCCAACCCTATTGTACTGGGGGTGGGGGTGGGGGTTGGAAAGAAAGCTCCTTTCTCTCTTTCGAGCCCACAGAACATGTGAACCTTCAGAGCCCAGGATGCACAGGAAGCAGTCACTAGAAGAAAGCAACCGGGCCAAAGGCAGATGCCAACCGGTCCGGGCAAAAGCGGTTCCTCACAATGGCTTCGCGCTGTGCAAGGGATGGATGGAGGCACAAATGCACCAAGAGCGCCAGATGAGGCCCGGCAACAAAGCGAGTTGAAAGAGGATTCGGGACGTACTGAAAAACAAAAACCAGAAGACCCCAAGAGGATCGCCGAAGAAATAACAACCAACAGAGAAGCACAGATTCTGCGGGGAAGCCAACACCAGAGGCAGGCGGCCTCGGTGTCTTAGCGCTCCTGTAACACACCCCACCAGTGGGCACTCAGACTCGAGGGGCTGGGAGTCTAGATTCCGGGCTCTGCCGGGAGGAAGATCTTTGCAGCCTCAGGTTCCTCGACTCCTTGGAGAGCTGCCGGGAGCATCGGCTCCTCTCTCTGCCCTCCCCCTTCTGTGCTCCTCACAGCAGATTTGGGACAACTCAAGACGGCTCTGGCTTCCCTCGCATAAGAAAGGAAAACCCACGTTCAAACAGGAACACAACCACAGACCCAGGAGCTGGGATTCCCGTCCACAGTGGGGGAGAGATGGAAGACACACACACACAACACACACACACACACACACACACACAACACACACATTCCCTACCATCAAGTCAATTCTGACTCATAGGAGCCCCACAGGGCAGGGGAGAACTAACTGCCCCTGTGGGTCCTGAGGCTGCAAATGACTATGGGAAGAGAAAGCTCTCTCTTTCCCCCCTCTGGGGGTTTAGAACTGGTGACCTCGAGGCTCGCAGCCCAACTGGTAACCTGCTACACGACACCAAAGGTCAGTAATATCTCAGGGACTGCCTGGAAAAGGCACGGCCAACGGTGAGAAGACAAACAGACCAACATGAAGAACAATGAGTGTACCTGAAGCACAGACCATTTAGAAATGGAGTAAGAAAGCTCTTCAGAGATAAATAATACCAGGTTATCCTGGGAAGGGAAGGAAAACCAAAATCTAAGATCGGGACAGTGCCTTGTCTAACACACACCCCCCACCACCACATCCCCCCACCACTACCACCCCCAGCAACACCCCACCCCACCCCAGGTGCAGAATGCTTACCACTGAGACATTAGTGAGGCCCCTGCACTGACAGGGATGTTTCAGACACCCAGAAGAACATCTCTTCTTTTCCCCACATCAGCTTATTATGGCAAGGGCTAAAACCTTTCTTCAAGGAGGAGAAATTTCAGATTCATCATCCCCATAGCCACATTCGGGCTCAAAAGGGACTGCAAAATGTCAGTATAATTCTGCGGGGAGGAAAGTGCCCTCTCACCGTGGTTTCATGCCTATTTTGATAGCAGCAACAGGCAGACATTCACAAGCATGAAAGAAACCAGAAAATACAGCCCACTCCCTTCCTGGAGGGAGGGAGGGAGGGAAAGAGAGAGAAAGAAGACAATAAAACACAGCTAATTAGTAGAGAAACAAAAATAAAGCGCTCAGGCACCATGGTCTGAGGGGTGTGTGTGGTGGAGGCGATTCTGACTCAGGGGACCCCTCTGTACGCAGAGCGGGGCTGCCTCGAGGGCTCCCAAGACTCTAACCCCCGCAGGAGTGGGCGATGTGGCTGGTGGTTCGAGTGGATGGCCTCCCTGTTAGCAGCTGCTGCACTGTGCACCCACACTATTCATGAGCATGCGAATGGACTCATATTTCATCGTAAAGCATCAACAAGAAACAAGTCATTAAAGAGATGACAAACGGTTCATTATCTCCATCTTATTGGGGTGGGGGTCCTTAAGGAAATAATGTCTCGTGGGACAAACACATTTATTTAAAGCCCAAGAGTTCCTTTCATTTTCTGGCGGCTTCTGTTTCTTCTGCCACATCCCAGGAAACGTTTGCTGTGGTTGCTGTGGGGTGCCATCGAGCCAGCTCCAACCCTTGGCGACCCTGTGCACAAGAGGCTGACACACGGCCGGTCTTGCACCATCCTCACAAGTGTCCCGATGCTTGAGCTCAGCGTCAATCCATCTCTTTGAGGGCCTTCATCTTTTTACCCTGACCCTCTACTTTACCAAACACGATGCCCTTCTCCAGAGACTGGTGTCTCCCTACAGCGCGTCCGAAGAAGTTTGTATGACGAAGTCTCTCCATCCTTGCCTCTAAAAGCACTGGCTGAACTGCTCCCAATACAGATCGCTTTGTTCTTTCAGCAGTCCGTGGTATTTTACATATTCTTCTCCAGCACAGTCCAAATGCATGTATTCTTCTTTGGTCTTCTTGATGCAAGGTCCAACGTTCACATCATGCATATGAGACAATCGCACACTTGAGTCCTCACAGTAACATCCTTCTTTTCAATGATTGAAAGAGGTCTCGTGAAGCAGAGTTACCCAACACAATGCATCCAGGATCACATGACTGCTCGTGGATTCAAGCACGATAACATCCTTCACAAGATCAACCTGTGCGCCGTCTACCATGATGTGACTCATTGGTGAGGATTTGGGTCTTCTCCACATTGAGCTGTAATCTATAGTGAAGGCTGTTTCCACAGCTTGTTGAAACATTCCCATTGGTATTGTCAGTTCCTGGATTCTAGCATTGGGCTAATGCTTTCAGTGCAGCTTGAACTTTTTCCTTTAGCACCATTGGTCCTTGCTCGGATGCTACCTCCTGAAATGGTGCCATGTTGACTAGCTCTTTTTAGTACAGTGACTCTGTACAACGTCTTCTGAGACTTCCTGCACCATTCAATAGTTAGCCAATAGACTCTTCCAATATTGCAACTCAAGGATTGAATGTTTTTCTTGAGTTCTTTCATTTTAAGATATCCTGAGAGTGGCCTTCCGTTTTGGTTGTCCAATTTTAGGGTTTTGCACATTTCATTATATTTGGATTTGTTTTCTCAAGCTGCCCTTTGAACTTCTCTTTCTTAAAAAAAATCATTGCAAGTCGTATAACAATAACATTCCATACATCAATTGTATCAAGCAGATTTGTACCTATGTTGCCATCATCATTTCCCAAACACTTTCTACTTGAGCCCTTCTTCCACCTGCTTCAGCCACTCCGTGATTAAGAGCAAGTTTGAGCCCCTCCTGACATGCATGCTGATCTGCTCTTTCCTTCTCGTCTTTTCAATGGCTTGTGCTTCTTTCAGGAGTGATATTCTTGATGCTCTAACACAACTCATCAGGTCTATTTTCACTAGGGTTCAATGTGTCAAATCTGCTCTCGAAATTCAGATGGGATAGACTCACGGTCATATTGGGGCTCTCTCGGACTTGTTTCAATTTTCTTCAGTTTAACCCTGAACTTCCATCTGAGCAATTGTTGGTCTGTCCCACAGTCAGCCCCTGGCCTAGTTTTAACTGGGGATCCTGGTTTCTCCAGCCTCTCTGCCCACAGGTGTAGTCCATTTGATTTCTGCGTATTCCATCTGGAGAAGTCAACGTGTATAGTCAGTCACCTCTTGTCTTGTCGAAAACGTATTTGCTATAAAGAAGCCGCTGGTCTTGCAAAGTTCTATCACGCCATCTCCAACTTCATGTCTATCACCAAGTCCATATTTCCAACTACTGTGTCTTCTTCTTTGTTTCCCACTCTTGCATTTCAGTCACCCACATTTATCAATGCATCTTGATTGCCTGTTTGATCAATTTCAGACTGAATTGTTAGAATTCTTCCATTTCTTCATCACTAGCTTTTGAGGTTGGCGCATACGTTTTTATGATAGTTGTATTGATGCCATTTACATGAAGGTAGATAGCTATAATCCTATCATAGACAGCATTGTACTTCATGATTGGTTTTGCAATGTCCTTTTTAGTAATGAATGTCATGCTAGCCCTGATACTGTCAATCATATGATTTTCTGATTCAGAATGGCCAATATTGGTCCACTTGAGCTCACTAATACCTAGGTTATCAATCTCGGTGCATTTTACTTCATTTTTGTCCACTTACAATTTTCCTAGCTTCATACTTCACACATTCCAAGATCTGATCATTTACAGATTTTCGCAACTGTTTCTCCCTAGCTTGAGTCGTGCCCCATCAGCAAATGAACATCCCAAAGGCTCCACTCCCATGGGCTTCATGTCCCCGTGGTCAACTCCACTCCAAGAAATTAGTTCCTCCTCAGTCACATTTCGAATGCCCTCTGACCCGAGAGCTAGTTGAACTGAACCCTTGTACTGCTGTGTGGACTAATTCGCTTTTATAGTCCTTCTTGCTGTACATATATAAAATCATAAGAGTCCTGGTTTTGTTTCTCTAGAAAACCCTGCCTAAAACAATTAGGAAGCACTTTCTACGTATCAACCAAAGCCCTCAAAAGTAGTCATAAATAAAAAAGACTGCTGACTCAAAATAAAACAAAAACCTCTCACTGCCATCGAGGCAATTCCAACTCCTCACCACCCTATAAGGCCAGGGCAGAAGTTCCCCCATGGAGTTCCAAGACAGTAACTCTTTCGGGGGGTCGAAGCGCTCTATAGATACTTCATTATCAGAAGCCCAGTATTCACGGTAAAACAATCGTGAGCCGGCCAGCTGTGTAAGGCCTGGTCGGTGTATGTGATCAGAAACAAGCAAAGCTGCCCTCAGGCTGGAGTTCAAAGAACTCTCCAGCCTTCCCCTCTCTGCGGCCCTCCCCTCCCAGCAAATAAGCACGGTCCTCAAGGCCACAGTCCTCCACACACTCTCCTAAGCCCAAACCCCCACCCAAGTAAAGTGCAAACACCATAGTGTGGACCCTGGGCCAAGGGCCAGCGCTCTGACCTTGCCCGAGCCGCTTAGGAACTCAACGGGCCCCTTTTTCTCCTGCCTCGCCTGCCCTCCCACCCCAGAGCTCCCTGTAAGACTGTCTTCTCTCCTTCCTGCACACCTTAGCCTCAAGCTTTGGCTCAGCCAAAGGCCACCCAGGGCGTTGGATTTCCACAGACAGGGCAGGCAGCCAGGAGCGGGGGTGTGGGCACCTACAGGCGGCAGCCAGCTTCCTCTCCCCATGAAAGATGCGTTACTGGGATTGGTGGGGTGGGAAGACTTAAAAAAAATTTTTTTTTATGTGTCCCAGAAGCAGGGAACAAAATCAAAACCAGTGGCCTGCTGCCTGTCAATATTTACCGGGCACCCATGGTGTGTGTTGGTGCCTGTGGGTAGGAGGTTATGGAGGGCAGAGGCTGGTGGTCAGGGCCTGTGGAGGCAGCTCAGACACGCAGGCGGGGTGGGCTGTTTAGCTCCATGCTGAGCACTGAGTGCCATGAGAGCCAGGCCCACAGGGCGGGAGGCAGCAGGGGGAGGGACGGTGCCCAGCTCCCAGCTCCAGGCTGGACTGGACTAAGCAGAGGGGTTCCCAAACCCCGGCGTTAGGTAGTGAGCAGGAAAGGAGCCCAGGGCCCCCTTCCCACCAATGTCCAGATGGGCCAAGAGCCACTTCGATCTCATCATCCATCCGACAACATTTCCCAGACACTTCTTGCCACATCCTGACCTGCTGTCCCCATCAGTTGGCTCTTGTCTGTCACAGTGTGTGGCTTCGGGAGCTTGTGATCTGCATTCACCACTTACATCACCCGCTTCAGCAAAGCTCCCCAACTTGTTCATGCAGGCTAAAAGAAATGTTTGAAGAAGTATGATCGAGTGGCTCGTCATGGGTTCTGCAGTCAGGCAGACCTGGGTGCAAAGTGGAGTCCGACTTCCCAGCAACCTCTCAAGGGTGCTCTGATGAGAGAGAACAGAGTCGCTTCCTCCCAAGTCCTCTCCGTCTATTGACTTCTCAAGAACATCTACTCACCTGGACTAGAGTCCTCTCTCTGCTCACTGGGCAGCTCAACTCCATCGTCCTTGAAGTGTTAGACTGACCACTTAGCACTGGCCTCAAACTACTCCATCAGAGCTTAAATTCTGAACAGGAGGTTTGCAGAAGGCTCTGAGTGCTGTTTTACACCTCCACTTGGATTCAGCCTCCATCAAGTGCTTTCTGACCATCGACCAGCACCGTGAAAAGGTCTGCAGTGGGGGCCTGTCTGCAGTGACCCCAACCAGGGGCAGTCTTACCCTCTCATGAACTAGCCTAGGTGGTCCCCTAATGGGAGTTAGGGTACTGGGGTGGTAGGGTTAGGAGCCATGCCCCAACCACAAAGGTCAGAGGGCCCCGGGAACAATCCCGTCAACTTTTCTACCTGCCAATCCCAGTCTCTCTCACACTTCTGTTGTGTCACCTGTGATGAATTGCCGCCAATCATGATTTTGTGAATCATTCCATTTGTTTTCCATGCTTCATAAAACCTTTATGGAAGCATACTGCTAGACCTTGCTCCCAAAGAGCAGCTCGTAGGTTCAAACTGCCAACCTTTCTGTGAGCAGACAAGTGCTTAATGGGTTCCACCTACATTTATTGAACGAGTTAGCTATACCCACCAGACTGTTAAAACCCAGTCCAAGAGAGTTCTCTCAACCAACAAACATTTATTGCCCACTGGCTGTGAACCAGGAAGGATGCCAGGGGTGGAAGAAGTAGAGGCTACACCTAGCACCCACCCTCACCAGGCAGCGAACGCAAACAATTCAACCACTCACTCACAAGAACTATGACAAGCGCAGGTATCCATCGGGTTCAGGTAGGCATCAGAAGAAGAAGGGAGGCGAGGAGGGAGGGAAAAAAGAGGAGCTGATTCCAAGGGCTCAATTCGAAAGTAAATGTTTAGAAAATGATGATGGCAACATATGTACACATAGGTATATGTATCCATCTTTTGATACAATTTTTAAATCAATATGTATCCATTTTGATACACTTGATTTATGGAATGTTATAAGAGCTACAAGAGCCCCCAATAAAATGATTTTAACAAGATAGCGAGAAGAAGAAAGGAATTTTGTACTGGCTGTTAGGTGGCTTCAAGCGCCCTGGTGGTGCGGAGGGTGAGGCGACGGCCTGAGAAGCACGAGGTTGGTGAGTCAAGCCCACCAGCTGCTCGGCCAGAGTAAGATGAGGCGCCTGCTCCCTCACACGGTTACAGCCTCAGAACCCTCACGAGCAGCTCGCCCTGAGTCAGAACTGACTCGACGGTGGGTGGGATTGTCCTCTAAAGAGTCGGAAAAAGAGTGTCGAGGCTGAGCTTCCGAGAACTACTACAGAACTGTCCTGCCAAGGAGTGGCTGCCCCATCACCAGCAGGAAGCCAGGCACAGTCTCTGCCCGCCCCACCATGATGCCGCCCAGTACTGGCCCACGGAGCCTTTGGGGTGAACTCAGCTGTCTCTCCTCCAGCCCTTCCTGCGAGGTCGTTACACTCCCCAGGCTCGACCAAGGCCAGCCCCCTGGCTGATCCTGATGCTCACGGGAAACTGTGCTGCAAGGATGTCTGGGAAGTTGGTTCTCTGTCTTCTGCCCGGTAGGATGGAGTCTTGTTTATCACAGACCGCAGTGCATGCGCTAGAGAGAGCGGCGCCGTGAACACACGCTGGGACAAGCGGAACAAACCACAGGATTACCTTGAGCGTGAGGGCCGGGGGAGCAGAGCAATCCGTGGCCCTCAGAGGCTGCAAGGAGCCATGGGGAACACAGCCAATCTAATCC
>NW_022103906.1:23537309-23538728 GCF_000313985.2 Echinops telfairi
GCTCCTCCCAAAATAAGTGAGGTGATGGCCGACGGGGTGAGGGGAGTGAAGGAGGAATGTTCCAGGACGGTAAGGATGCATTTGGGAAAACTCAAAGACGATGGCACTTCTAAGAGCTCAGAGTTCAGGATGGGTAAGGATGGGCAACACCTGGAAGGAGAGACAAAAGAGCCGCAAAGGTGGCCAGGGCCTCGCTCAGGGTCAGCCCTGTAGGCTACATTAGTGCCTAGACTGGCCTTTCCAACCCAGGGACCACTCCATCCTCCAGCCTTCTGCCTGGAGTGTCCACCCAGCATCCAGCCCTCCTGGAGAGTCACTGAGAGCCTGAGGGGTGCAAGCAGTTTGCAATCAGCTGCTGACCTACAGATGGTGGTTTGAAGCCACCCAGTGGCTCCGCTGCAGGCAAAAACCCTGCAGAGCTGCTTTTGGAAGGCTCACAGCTGAGCAAGCCCTCTGGAAGGCGGCTGGGCGCTGGAACACGCCTTCACATGACTCGGGATGGGGCTTGGTTTGTATCGTTGGTGCCCAGGATGCGTGCTCAGAGCCCCCAGCGGAAAGGCGGAGGCTGCAGCTTGGGCCTTATGGTTCTCAGCGCCCATAAAGCAAATATTTTGATGGGAACAATGGCTACTAAAATTTTTTTTAAAAGCCCATTATTTCTAAATTGAGTGGCAACAGGAGGGGGTTTCAGCAGTTTAATGAATCTTAATTCCTCCATTCTCCCTCTGTCCAAACCTCCCAGGTGGAACATTCTCTTTCGGACCCAAGGTCACTGGTAGTCATTGTCTGATTATATTGGGGAAAAGCCTGCCCACATCCTTCCTCCCTGTGGGTCGCACCATGTGACGTGGCTTCTCTCCTGAGACGGCAGGCTCCTGGAGACAAGCCTCCAGCGGCTCCTGCCATGTGCCCTGAAGGGCAAAGGCCTCCAAACACTGGCCCAGGCTTACAACTGCCACTCCGTCTCGGACAGGAAACCAGAGAACTGATGTCCTGTGGATCACTTTGTAGCCCCCAGTCGACCCCTCCTTCCTGGTTCCCAAGTCACTTACACCCACGTTGACCCTTCTCCCCCCAACCCATCCTGCCCCTCTGTGAAACGGCAAGGGGACCATGTCTGACTGACCTCCTTGGGCAACACAAGGGAGCAGGAGACGCCATCTCCACACGGGCCCAAGGCCCGCAGAGGTCACATGTCTCTACACTCCATTCTGCTTGTACTCTACTCTGACACCAACTGACCTCTCCCCTGGGTTTGATCACTTGTTGCAATGGCCACACAGGACGCACGGGCAAGACTCCCAGTGCCGGGGGCTCACTGGGGACGTGAACAAGTTACCACAAGCCAAGAGCAGAACACCCGAAGGGCTCGTCTTTCCTCAGCCAGTGGCCAAGTATGTCTCCCCTCCCCTCCCCTCC
>NW_022103906.1:23539278-23543551 GCF_000313985.2 Echinops telfairi
TCTCCTCTCCTCTCAGCCTGCACCTCAGCCTCTCAGCCATGCCTCTGCTCCCTGGGCCAGAAAGCGTGCTTGCTCCTCTGTCTCCCTGCTCCTCCATTTTTTCCCCTGGTCTCCACCTCACGGCCTCTGCTCCAGAATGTGCTGCTAGCGCAGCGGTTCTCAACCTTCCTCAGGCCGCGACCCTTTCATACAGTTCCTCGCGTTGTGGTGACCCCCCAACCATAACATTATTTTCGTTGCTACTTCATCACTGTCATTTTGCTACTGTTATGAATCATCCTGTAAATATGATATGCAGGATATATTTTCATTGTTACAAACTGAACATAATGAAAGCATAGTGACTCGTCACAAAAACAATGTCATTATATAGTTGAAATATTTCTTTTTTTATTTTTGAAATATTTATTTCTGATGACTAATGAAATATTATCTTGAAGCATGGTGTAGCATGGTAACAGCCTTCACGCCAGGTGCTCGTATGTGGGTGCATGCATGTGGGCGGACCCGACGGACAGAGGGCGGTGTCTCGGTTCCTGAGACCATGGGAAATGGGTGTTGTCCGATGGTCAGGAGACCTTATGGAAGGGGTCTTCTTCCTGAAGGTCCAGGCATCCTCTCTTAATTTGAGATGGCTCTCTTAAACACAGAAGCGTGGCTTTGATGGAGGTGTGGTTTTTGTCTTTCACCAGACCATACCCCCCAAGGAGACAAAGGGTGTTGATTCACACCCTCTAGTAAGATGGGGATTCAGAGTAAATCCCACTTTAAGCCTGTCCATTCGCAGAATGGGCCAGAGAGGCTAGCATTTACAGCACAACACAAAAGGATTATGGTTGGAAGGGTCATATTAATTGACCACATTTCAGGCCACCCCCACCCCCACCCCCCCTCAGGTGTTCTCGCCATTACCTCATTTACACTTGAGGAATTAACTCCACTCCCCACCAATTACACCTTCAACAATTACAATTTTTACAATCACCTTTAACCCTGTTAGCAATCACACCTGGACCACAGAATTCCATGGACATCTTCCTCAGACACATCAGGAAAAGAGAAGACTATTCGGTGGGGATCCTCCCCTGTGACACTTATTTTGAGACTAAACGTGCCCACGAAGCTCCATAGCCAGCCACTTCAAGCCGCTAGATTCCCGGTTTTATAGATCCGATTTCCAAATTTCCCGTTCCTATCAACCTAATACTCTAAGAACACAAGCGTGTTTTGTTTTGGGTTGTTTTTTTTTAATCTGAACACTCTTCGTCTAAGAAGCAGAAGCCATTAAGAAAGGCTCTCTCCCTACAGCCAGTGCCCTGAATCGGGCCTTCTATCCTCCTGAATTGTTGAGAAATCAATTTCTGGTCTTTACCACCGGTGGCTTGTGGGGCTTCAGTTACAGCTGTGCCCATGAAGACACTCCGTGGGATAAGCAAATTGAATTCCTCTGCCTGGTGACCGAAGCTCTTTGCAGCTAGCTCCTACCTGCCTCTTCACCCTCACCTGCCCTCATTCCCTGGTCTGGAATGAAGTGGAGACAAGTCTTCTAATGGACCCTGCGAACATCTATCTCCACAACCCAGAGACCAGAAGAACTAGGTGGTGGCTGGCTACCCCTGCTGAGAGACGGGAAAGAAAGGGCGGGCTCCTCCAGGTTATACAGGGAATCCAGCTTCTAGCCTCCAGGGCTGTGAGTGCTTTCCAGCTTGTTTTAGGAGCTACCCGAGGGGACTAATAGACATTCCAGGCGGGGCACAGTCTCACTGTCTTCTAGATCCTACCATTCTTTTTTCCCCTTTTTCTTCGAACAAACAAAGTAATTTCCACGTTGCTTAGGAGGCTACACGTCCAAATTCAGGCAGGGTTCTAGCTCCCAAGGAAGGCTGGCCTCTCTGTGAGCTCTGGGCAAAGGCCTTGGTCTCCCTGATATCTGTGGGCCAGGCATGCCGGGAGAGCTCCTGGTGTCCTGACATCCACCTTCCCCTGGTTCTAGAAGGCTCGCAGCGCAGCATGCCCCAAGCCTGATTCTTTCCTCTTAGTGGTCCCCTGACCGCCACTCTTTATTTCAATATGACGTCTGTGTGGATACCAGATTTTTGTTTTGCTTTTCACTTGTTATCATGGATTGGGTGATTACCAAGCAGAGCAGTGTTTTTCATGAAAAAATTCATACACCGTGAGCTCACTCAATCGACCCTTGTGCGATCCGAGCAATCCTTTTGGTTGCTTACTCTAAGGTGTGCGAACCTCACTAATGTTCTTGTTCCCCTTTGAGACTTGCCTGTTGTTTGACCAAAATTTAAGCCAGGAGTGAATTCAACTCCAGACTTTGAGGGACTCAGAGTGATAGAGTCCTGCTTGGTGGTTTGAGGGTGGGGGTTCCCACCAGAAGCTATCTGATCAAGAAGCCTGGTCTCTTTCTTGATTGTGAATGTGTTCCAAAGCTGTCCAGACTCTTCTACGTGAGCCTGTTCAGAGACATTGGCAGGGGTAGCCAGACACCATCTAGTTCTCCTGGTCCCTAGGTTGTGGAGATGGACGTCCCCATGGTCCATTAGAAGACTTGTCTCCATGTAGCTTCAGTTTGCTCCATTCGTCTTTCCCCCAGACAGGGCGAGACCAGTAGTTGCCCCTTAGATGGCTGCCCATGGCTTTTAAGACCCCAGTGGCTAGTCACCCAAGTGGAATGAAGAATACAGTCTTCATGGCTTATATTAAGCCAGTTGACCTCAGTGTCCTCAAAACGATGCTCCTGATACCCCTGGCCCCACAACTTGTTCCTTCAAAGAGTTAGGTTATATGTAAGGAGTTTCCACAACTCTGTCCCCGTCTTCGCTGCCATACTCATGGATACTTTGTAGCACAGGTGAAAACCCATGTACAATTTGCTCTGCCAAACCAACAGATACTGTGGGTCTGCCCCCATGCTGCCTTGCCCATAAATGCTAGCTCTTTTATTGATTTAAATGAACTTGTCCGGTTTGTTTCGAAATAATCCTGTGAGGTGAGTAGAACCTTCCTAATTACCTGTTGCATGAATAGGTAGGTAAGTCAGGGCTCCGAATAAGCCCTTTCAGGGCCCTGTTGACAATGTACACAGTTGGATCACCTGGGGATCTTAAGAATCACTTACAGATCCCAACTAGCTTCTCAAAGTGCAGATGCAAGGGGGTGAGAGGCTGTCAAGATCACACAAGCAGATGGATGCCGGAGCAAAGTTGACCACATTTCTGGCTCATATCAGAGTCAGATGCAGAGCAGGGCCAGCCGAAAGGCTAACACAGGGCTGTTCCCACCCCCACTGAGAGGAGAGTGAAGGGCGTGGGAATGGTGGCAATCTCCAGACAATATCGTACCAAAGAGGGGGTGTTTCAACAACCTTGCAACCTACTCTTGCATTTCAACGTGCTCTCCTACGACTGTGCCTCCTACAAACGGTTTTGCCTACTAAAGAGGGATCAACATTCTAACTAGACTTAAAAGCTTAGACTTTCAGGCCAATACAAACCCTAAGGGGACGACTGGATTGCCACAAGCAGCCCGTTTCTGACCTTACCTTACATTTACGACATGCTCCTATTGGGTGCCTTTCAATCCCACAGAGTGAAGGAAAGCGGTGCACACCAGCAATCTCACGGCACTATGACTAGTCACATTAACAAACATCTAGTGACAACCCAAAGCCCATGAGCAAGAGAGTAGGTGGCTTAGTGCTTACGGGTTGGGCTGCTAACATTAAGGTCAGTGGTTCTAAACCACCAGCCACACTGAAGGAGGATGATGAGGCTTTCTACTCCTGTCATCTCAGAATTACAATCTCGGAACCCCACAGGGGACAGTTCTACCCTGTCCTGTGGGGTCACTCAGAGTCAGCATCAACTCGTTGGAAGTGAGTTTGGCTTTGCGGTTTGGATGCTCATAACAGAATAGTATAAACTGAGAAAACAACCACCACCAAACCCATTGCCATTGAGCTGATTCCGACTCATAGCAACCTGGTAAGACAAGTTAGAACTGCTCCGGTCTTCCCAGGAGTAGACTGTCTTGTCTTTTTCCCTCAGACCAGCTGGTGTGCTTTTGAACTGATGACATTGTGATTAGCAGCCCACTGCATAACCATGGCACCCCCAGGGTTCCTATAGAATAGTATAGGACCAAGTAAATATACTCTAACCACATCAGCACTGAACAGTAAGTTTAAGTTGGAATTTTTTTTAACACAATTGACTTTCGAATGGACTCCTGCTGTCAGACCCATCATGGTGAAATTCAG
>NW_022103906.1:23545386-23551206 GCF_000313985.2 Echinops telfairi
CTCCCCTGCTGTTCCGCTGCACTCCCCCAGTGCTTTGCCTCAGTGTGGCGGGATCAGATCGGGTGCAATTCCCACACTGTGTCTCTGGTGTTGTCCCCCGCAGGGCCACGGGTCAGTGAGGGGCAGGTTTGGCTCTTTTATCCATAAACTTTGTAGCATGGGAGCATGTTAATATAAGATGTTAAGGGCTCTAACCTGGGGCTTGGTCAGTTTTGCCGTTCCACGGGGTATAAAAGAGAGCCCTCTCAAAAGCAGGAAGATGCATCCCACCATCTTCAAAAAGAAAAGCCACTAGTAGAGTATGTGTGAGATCCCTGCTGGAGGCGGGAGAGGCCACAGCACCAAGACCAGGAAACGGAACAGACCAGAGGCTTGAAGACCAGGAAGAGAGCAGTGGGCTCCTGGCCCACAGAACCAGTATGGCGGAGTGCCTTCAGGCGGGAGGCTGGCTTGCAGTGCTAAAGGAGCTATGTAACAACAGGTGGCCTAAGCAGGGCTGAGAGGCCACGGATCAGAGAGGGAGATGTGCCTGCTGGCATAACTGTGAATGAAAACTGTAACCTTAACGTTTTCTGATCCTGACTTGTTAACTTCCCTTAAAAACCCCATAATTGTGAGGATCCGGTGAGTTCGATGTGGCCTTTGCAGCAGGTTAGTGAACCCAGTAGAGAAGAAGAGCTTGCCCTGGGAGGGGTAGTTGGTGGCAAAATAGGGAAAGAAGCCCGGAGATCAGAGGCCTGTCTGACCTCTGCCTTGTAGCAAACCACCGTAAGCTGGTGCGGAGTTAAAGTCTCCTTCCACCTGTGTAGCCAACAGAGAGATCAGATGTGGGCCCATGCCATCTCTGCACCTATCCTAAGAAGAACGGAAAGGATTTCCTTTAAGTCTTCAGCTTAAAGTCTGAAGACATTAAGCTCCCTGACGCTAAGAGCCCATCCTAGCTTTCCTTAGAAACCTATGGAATACAGAGAGTTGGAGTTGAAGAAATGCTGCCCCCCATACCGTCTGAGTCCTCTACTCAAGTTGAAGAAATGCTGCCCCCCATGCCGTCTGAGTCCTCTACTCGAGTTGAAGAAATGCTGCCCCCATGCCGTCTGAGTCCTCTACTCTCTTTGTTGGCATCAGAGAGCGATCTCGATTCTACAGGCCCTGAGGACTCCATGGAAGTGTTTAAGTATCACGGAGACACAACTGTCCAAGTCTGAAGTGCACACAGCTCGTTGAAGGCGTTGTTCAAGTACCAATTGGTTCACAGTGCCTTTGCCTCACACTGTCCTGTGGCTTTCCAGCCCAAGCAGCCACCAATCCCCTCCCATCGAATCAATTCAGACTCATGGGGTCCCAAAAGAAGGGCTGGAGGCTGTAAATCTTTACAAGAGAAAGACAGCCTCATCTTTCCCCTGAAGTGTTGTTGGTGGGTTTGAACTGCTGGCTTTGTGGTTAGCAGCCCAACATTCACCTGACAGCGCCACAAACGCAAGCAGAATTAAATCTAAGTTCTGCCTTATATCTCACAGTGTTATCTGACCCCTGCCACCCTGACCTCCTCTCTGTCCCTTGCACACATGAAGCTCCTTCCACCTGAGGGCCTTTGCACATGCCGTTGTTACCTTGGCCTAGAATGCCCTTCCCCCAGATCCTCCGCATCACATCTCCGTTCAAATGTCACCTCCTCAATAGTGGAGGGGCAGCTGGTAGAAAGAAGAAAGAACGCGCCCCAGTTACCCAGCGCCCCAAACATCCCTTTCTATTTTCTTCAAAGGGTTTATCGCTCACGAAGTCCTTTTCTTTTTCACGTATAATATTTATTGTCTGTCTCCTCCTAGTAGAACGAGAAACCCAAGAAGGCAGGGGCTCGGGGCCTGTCTTGTTCGTAGTTAGACTCCCGGAGCCTACACCAAGTCAGTTTTCAGCAAACATCTGTCCAGTGGATGGCTTCATTGCTCACTGCCTGCTTACAGTGTCACACACTTCAAAACTGGACTGTCCTTTGCTCTCTACGCCAGATGAACTAACTATAAGCAACCTAGGAGACAGAGACTCTTCTCACACCTTTGTATGTCCCCCCAACTTCCCATCCCACCCCCTTACCCCATCAATGCAGGGCACCTCGCCCGCGAGTCACCTCAGTACAGGTGAAGACCCCTGAGAGCCACAGAAGTTGGCCTAAAGTCCAAATAGAAAGCACAGTTGAGGTTGGGTGGGGTGGGATATCCAAAAGCCAAGTGGGGAGAAAGAGGCAGGTACAGCAGGCAGCCTCCCTTCCCCCCATCCCTGAAAACAACTATGCCACGGGCAGCCTTTCTGCCAGCCCTGCTGAAGGAAATGTGTTCATTCTTCCCTGAGACAGGAGAAGAGAAATAAAAGCCCACAAGTGACAGGGTGTTTCCAGAACTTCTCAGCCATTCACGGAAACTCTGAGTTTCAATTCCATTGCGTGCAACCTCTCCCAATGTGCCAAACTCCCCAAGGGTGCTCAGGAGTGGGTGCCAAGAAGTGGGAGTGGTGTGAGAGTAGCCAAGGTCACTGCCATCATCTGGCCAGCAAAGCTGTGCACACACCATGGTTTATCCTGGGTCAAGGTCTCGGCCATGGAGCCTGGCTTCAGGGAAGTGGGGAGGGGTCAGAGGAAGGGGCCCTGGGGACAAAGACCCTGCAGTCTCTGTTCCAGAGCTGCTCGGGCTGTTCCAAGGGCAATGAGTCTGGGGGTGGGAGGGGTGGGGGACTTCGTACTTTCTACACCTTTCTGGGAAAGGCTAGGGTAAGAGGAGTGGCTTGCTGTCCCTGGAAGCTGCCCAGGGACTCGGTATCCTGAGCACTTGCCCAGGCCGTCAGCCGGGAGGAATCCAGTCTTGGGAAAATGACCAGCACTCAAATAAACCAGTCAATGTCCAGGGTCTGGGAAGCGCCCTGGGCGGTAGGCTGGTCAATGTGGACTCGGGACAGCCACACCGTTAGGTGAGGTGGGAGAGGAGGCAGGAAAGCGTCCCGGGACCTAAGCCCCGAAGGCCAGCATCCCAGGGCCCGGGGGCTGGACAGGAGCCCAGCAGTGTCCAGGGAAGGAAGGGGCCTTCTTAAGGAGGCCTGCCCTCCTCCACTGGCAGGATCCACAAACCCCAGCCCCTTGCTCCCCCACACACGTCACCTTTCAGGCTTCCAGGAAAAGAAAAGAAACAGAATAGCCGCAGGGGCAGGTCTGCCTCCCCTTCCCTCCTGTTGGCAGCCTCGCAGCCACTGCCTCCTCTCTCGCCAAGCTGGCAGCAGCAGACACTGGGTAGGGCCCTAAGGAGGTTACAGGTCTTCCTAGAAGGAGAGGAATCCGTGATGTCCAGGAGCAAATTGGCTAGCGCCAGTTTCTGCCTCCTAGGGTGCCAATCATCCACAGATATTACCGGCTTTTCCTCAATTTGCTGGGACGACCAGCCTGAGAGGTGATCCATCAATTTGATACGGATTCCTCCACTTGGGCATGGGAGTGTCTGTTTTGGAGAACTCCTCCCACCCACCCCCGACGCTGAACAGTAAAACTCCGAGTCCACCTCCATCAACTGGATCCATGAAAAGGCATTCTTTTCATGACTGTAATTTGCATTTCCCAGATTGCTTAAGGAGCCCTGGTGGCCCTATTGTTAGGCCACAAGGTCAGTGGTTCAACCCCACCGGACACTAGTGGGGAAAAAGATGAGGTGGTCTGCTACTGGTCTAGATTTATAGCGTTGAAAACCCTGTATAAGGTCATTGAGTTGCTACCAAAGAGCCTGGTGCCGAAGCAGGTGACAAGTTGGGCTGTCCACGCCAACGTCAACAGGTGCTCTGCAGGAGCGAGAGGAGGCTTTACTTCCTGAAGGAGGTAGAGTCACACATCCCAGGTCCTCGGTCCTTTTCTGACCTTCACGATGCAAAGCAAGGACGACGTGGTGGATCCTTCAGGGCCAACTTCTGGATTTCGCTGGGTCTTCCGCTAGGAGCTAGATCAAGCTGACAACACAGGCGGCCAAACCAACAACAGAGCATCTGTGTGAAGGGGACCAAGGGCCGGCTGCCTGCTGCCGGTGTGGGGGACGTGGTGACGGCCAGTCAACAAAGGGACCCCCTACCCAATTTATTATTATTATTTTGTAATTAAAAAAAGAGAGGGGACACCCTGCAGCGGTGATACACATGCCCCACACGGAAAGCTGCGTCAGAGAAAAGGCAGGGTGTTCCTAGATTTTGACACTGAGGTGGGATTTCAGAGCCCAGGCTGGCAGTATTGCATGATTTTTCCCCATGTCCAACCGGTGAACACATCATTAAAAATTATTTGTACACACCCTGCCCCAAAACACACACACACAGAGACACAGATACAGGATCTTGGAAACCCATGGGGCAGTTCCACTCTGTGCTAGAGGGTCATGATGAACGGGGTGGGGGTGGGGGTGGGGGTGTTGGCTCGATGGCCCGGAGTTGGATTTTCAGAGTCAGGAACCGACTGGCTCAGTGGCAGCAAGTTCGGTGAGAGTGTTTGTTTCTTCTTTTACAAACTGCTCATTACTTTCTCCTGTCCCCATTCTGGACAAGATCACAATTCATTTATTTTTCTATTGATCTAGGTAAGAGTTCGTCTCAGGGTAAAAGCATTAACCTTTTGTCACGTGCTACCAATATTCTTTATAATGTGCCGTTAGTTTGTTAACTGGTATTGCTAAGAAATAGAATTTCTAAAAAGAGGCACAGTCACATATAACACACTTTTCCTTTAAGGGTTCTGCGTTCAGTAGCAAGCTTGCAAATTACCTTCCCACCCTGGGGTTGTCTATATTTTCGTGCATTAAAAAAAAAAAATCTAGATCTGAATCCATGTAGAACAGGGGTGCTCAATACATCGATTGTGATCTACAGTCGACTGCAAATGTAGTGTGGGTAGATTGCATGGCATTAAAAAAATAGACATAAGCCTATCATCAATCCTATCTTAATTGATATACACTGCAGCCAATCAGATACAATCTTAGGTGTCAAACACATGTGGAAACAACTGCGCTAAGTGCAGCAAAACTGGCAAACTAAGTTATCGCCAATTTTTAGACCTTGGTTTTTTTTCATCTTAAGCGTAAGAAAAGGTATTAAAATGAGTGGGGGAGCTGGACCAAGTAAGAGAACAAAAACCTATCACTTTCATACGGAATGGGAGATTTTGACACTACAAGCCGACATTCAGCTGAAGTCCAAAGCCAGGAGCAGTTCTGGAACATACTCGCAGAGGGAAAGTACCTAAACATGAGAAAATGTACTTCCTCCTTGACTGTATTATTCAGCTCTACTTATTTATGAGTCAGCCTTTTCCTACATAAAAACCATTAAGTCCAACTACCGTTCCATCATGACTGATGATCATTTGGAAGTGTGCTTGAGGCTGGCTGTCAGCAGCTACTGTCTGGACTATGCATCCCTGGCTCATTCCATTCAGTGCAAGTCATCAGAGTAAACTCAGGTCATGACAAAAAATGTACATAGTTAATTGTGTTGTGTTGTACAATATGGACTCATGCAGTTATGCAAGGTACATAAACATACATTGTATATATACAGAATTTTCAATGCATTTATGAATAAATGTAATAAATAAATAAATAAATACATGTTTTGCATTTTTGTAGTTGGTAGATCATTTTGACTTGATCATTTTATATTATTTTATTTAAATCATTTTATTGGGGGCTCGTACAATTCTTATCACAATCCATATATACATCCATTTTGTCAAGCACATTTGTACATTGTTGCCCTCATCATTTTCAAAACATTTGCTTTCCACTTGAGCCCTTGGTATCAGCT
>NW_022103906.1:23551763-23588173 GCF_000313985.2 Echinops telfairi
ACACCTCGTGATCACACAGGCTGGTGTGCTTCTTCCATGTGGGCTTTGTTACTTCTGAGCTTGATGGCCGCTTGTTTACCTTCAAGCATTTAAGACCCCAGATGCTATATCTTTTGATAGCCGGGCACCATCAACCTTCTTCACCACTCTTGCTAATGCACACATTTGTCTTCAGCGATCATATGGGGAAGGTAAGCACACAATGATGTTTTTAGTTCTTTGATGTCTGATACCTGATTTGATCATTTTATAAGTAGTTCACATGCTAAAAAAGTGTGAGCACCACTGATCTAGAATATAACTTGGCACAGTGTGAGAAATACAATCTAACTTTTTGGTTTTTGCTTATGGTTTCTAAATAGTCAATTCTCCCAATCTTATTTAGTAAAGGATCTCTACCTCCCTTGTAAATTCCATTATAGAGTCTACCATGGATAGAAAGAAGAGGTAAAGCCAAATATATCCTTGGCACTAAGGGTGGCCATGGGGTTGTGCTAGCCAATGAGACGCAAGTGCAAATCTATGGTAGCCATCTCCTCCTCCTCCCCTTCCCGCTTCCTGCCTGGCCTCAGAGTAACAACCAAAGACAAAACTCAACTTGTGAGGAGGCAGAGCAGAAAGACACACTTAAAGGAACCAAGTTCCTCAAGTCCTCAGTGAGCCTCGGGCTATAATCCCAAACATGGAATGCTCCCTACCTAGGCTGCACCAGCATCTGCTGGATTCTTTGTTCTTTGCACCCTAGCGTACATTGAACGCATACACTGTCCTCTCTCTTCAAGTTTGTTTTTTCGGTGTTTCCTAGTACTTGTGTTTTCTTTATTGGTTCCTTATTTCATCCTTCAAATGTAATATATACATACATGAGGAAAACCACATCCAAAGTAAATGTTGGCCTTTTCCAGCCTGTGTAGGACTTCAGCATTCATGGAGTCAAACCTCAGAGGAAACCTCTGATGGCAGTTTTTAGTTTTAGTTTTTTAAATCATTTTATTGGGGGGCTCATTCAACTCTTATCACAATCCATACATACATCAATTGTGTAAAGCACATTTGTACATTCCTTACCCTCATTATGCTCAAAATGTTTGCTTTCCACTTAAGCCCTTGGCATCAGCTCATTTGTTGCCCTCCCTCTCTGCCCCCCACTCCCTCATGAACCCTTGATAATTAATAAATTATTATTTTGTCATATCTTACACTGTCCAACATCTCCCTTCACCCACTTTTTTGTTGTCCGTCCCCCAGGGAGGTTATATGTAGATCCTTGTAATTGGTTCCCCCTTTCTACCCCACCCTCCCTACACCCTCCCAGGTCACTCTCAGCACTGGTCCTAAAGGGATCATCTGTCCTGGATTCCCCGTGTTTCCAGTTCCTATCTGTACCAGTGTACATCCTCTGGTCCAGACAGATTTGTAAGGGTAGAATTGGGATCATGATAATGGGAGGGGGGGGGAAGCATTTAGGAACTAGAGGAAAGTTGTATGTTTCATCGTTGCTATACTGCACCCTAACTGGCTCATCTCCTCCTGGCGACCCTTCTGTAAGGGGATGTCCAGTTGCCTACAGATGGGTCTTGAGTCCCCAATCTGTACTCCCCTCATTCACAATGATTTCATTTTTTGCTTTTTGATGCCTGATACCTGATCCCTTCGACACCTCATGATCGCACAGGCTGGTGTGCTTCTTCCATGTGGGCTTTGTTGCTTCTGAGCTAGATGGCCGCTTGTTTACCTTCAAGCCTTTAAGACCCCAGACACTATATCTTTTGATAGCCAGGCACCATCAGCTTTCTTCACCAGATTTGCTGATGCACCCATTTGTCTTCAGCGATCATGTCGGGAAGGTGAGCATCATGGAATGCAGTTTAATAGAACAAAGTGTTCTTGCATTGAGGGAGTACTTGAGTGGAGGCCCAATGTCCATCTGCTACCTTAATACTAAACCTATAATATATGCACATAGTCTATTTCCCCATCCTCACATATATATTTACATATGTACATGCCTTTATTTAGACCTCTATAAATGCCCTTTGCCTCCTAGCTCTTTCCTCATTTCCTTTTACTTTCCTCTTGTCCCACTACCATGTTCTGCCTTCATTTGGGTTTCAGTCATTCCTCTCGGTTACATTGCCCTTGATCAAGCGCTACCAGCCTCCTACACCCTCCTCACCACCGATTTGGATCACTTGTTGTTCCCTTGTCCCTGGGTGTGCTAACACCACTTCCTTAATACTAATTAAAATATATAACATTATTACCATCTGCCAGGCCCCGGGCTAAGCAGTTTACTTCCGTTCTCTCAGTCAGCCTTCTCAGCAGCATTATTCACATACATTCTACAATACTGTTCTAACTGTATGATGGAACATCAACGGCAACTTTGCAGGGTACAGGGGGAAAAAGTATTAAATGTATATGATTAGATGGCCTTCCTACTTCTGATACATGCAAACAACAAAAAAGGTGACTCTTAAAATGGAAGGAACAGATCTTATCTCCCCTCTCCCGTCCATTCTACAGATAAGGATACTGAGGCTACGAGTACAGAAGTTAACGAGACTAGAACTAATAAGAAACTGCTTAATTCCTATACAGACTTTGATCTATTTTTGGACATTTCTAGTCTGTCCATTTATCATTTGCAATGCAAATGCAAATACACCAAGCTTATTCATGTTATACCTTTTTTTTTTTTCTCGATCTCTTTTGCAGGTTCAATTTCTTTTAAAAACTGCTCTTGGCTACTCTTGTACATTTATTCTTTTAGATAAACATTTAAAATCATCTTGTCAAGCCCCAACTCATGCCACAGAAACTGTCTGGAATGAGGGTGCTGGCGCTGTTGGGTGGGCGCTGGACTGCTAAGCACATGGTCAGAGGTTTAAATCCACCAGCTGTGCGGAAAGAGTCAGATGAGGCTGTCTGCCCTGCAAAGATTTGCAGCCTTGGGAAACCCCGTACAGGGCCACTTTGCGTCAGAATATACTCCATGGCAGAGGGGCTTTAAGGGATTCACAGAAATGCACATTCCCAAACGTTTCTTAAGAACCAAACGTGCCAGGCACAGGAACTACAGCAGCAGGCAGACAAGATTCCCTACCTTCGTGGGATAGCCTTAGCCCACGTATACCGGTGGAAGACTGTCAACAGGCTGCAACATAATGCACATAGAACACAGAGATTCAGAGTCTGGGGCTGAATCAGACCTTCATTTTAATCCTGAGTCTGCAATTTGCTACCAGCATCAAGGTTTTGGACCAGGTCACAACTTCTATCAGATTTCTTTTCCTTATATCTAGAAAAATGAAGACACTAATCCGCCCTCCCCCGCAGAGTAACTGAGAAAATTACATGAGATGATGAAGATACAGGACAGTACTGGTTACATAGTAATTGCCCACGAAGTGTGGTTTTGGAGAATGACATGAAAAGAAGTTCATGATATACGGTGAGTTAGTTAATTGTGCCAGCCTGGCCGATAATCACATGTGGGGCTAATTGAAAGGCGGAGGGATAAATGGGTGGTGAGCCTCGCCTTTCTAGTTCTTGGGTCTCTTGTTTTGTGATGGTTACACCGGGTGCAGCTGCCTTAGCAGTTTCCTGCTTCAGCTTGCAAGATTGACTTCCTATAAGACATCCTCAAGGAGAAGCCCCATGGACCTATCCCTATGCAGCCCTGGGTGCTGGAGCAGCCGTGTGGAGACCCCTGCTAGTGCTGAGATGCTTGTTTGTTCTTGCTTTCCTCCTGCAGTCGGCATCATTGCCTCTGTTTTGTGAGGTGGAGGACTTTGTGGACTGGTGTTGGGTTAATGGGTTAATGTTGGACTTGTGGGTTTGGGCAGCATTGGGTTGGGATGTTTTCGTGATGCACATTTTCTTTACATAAAACTCTCTCTTATACATGAGTTGCTGTGGATGTTTCTCCAAAGTACCTAGACTAATACATACGGCAAGGAAGGTCTACAAAACTGTATGTACGGCAGACAGCTTTTCCTTTAAAAAAATGTGTATCTTTATAGAAAATGACTAAAAACATACTCAAAGTTTTACTCTGCGTGGTGGAATTTATGGTCATTTCTGTTATCTTTTGACTTACCCTTCCTTTCTCCAATGAACATGCATTACTTTAAAAAGAAAGTTATTTTGAAAGTTTTGTTTTGCTTGTATACGGAGTCCAGTTAGGAAACGAACCTGCTTTAACGCTGACCCACCAGTAAGTCATCTCCTCATGACTCTATTCGGAACCACTGAGTCTGCGGTACTTTGTTACAACGGCCACGGGAGAGCCATTTGCTCTCTGATCCACAGACAGACCCACCTTCAGCCGGTCGAGCAGTGGATTGACAGATTCAGGTCACGGTGGCAGCAGCGGGCTATTCTGGGTGCTCGGTCCCTTCTCACTCCAGTTCCCTTCCCATCAGACCCTCACGCGTGCTGCACGCTTTTACTAGAAACAGGTGACCTAAAAGGCGTGGGTGCGCGGCTGATGATTCTGATCTTGGCTCAGGACAGCCCTTTTAGCTTCTAATAACAGAGCACAAACCCATGAGCCCATCTGCAGGTGGAAAACGAGGTCGTCTACTTTAAGAAACATTTTGCAGCCTTGGGTTCCTCAGGGACCGGGGCGTCTCTCCCGAATATGATCGCTATGGGCTCCAAACGACTCAGAAGCAATGGGTGGCCAGCAGACACCGAAAATCAATGTACGCACATGCACGAATTCATACAAACACGTTGCTTTTTTTCAGCTGCGTCCACTGAGAGCAGGCCTAAAAGCCAAACATCCCCGTAGCAATGAGCACGTGTAGCACCTAGGGTTTGGTTTTCAGTGCCATTCAACAAAGGGAAGTGGTCGAATCTATGGCTGGACCATGGGAAAGGCGGGCTCTTGTACTGAAACAGCTTGAGGCACCAGACATTAAAGAAATGCTCAGAAAAGGACCGAGTTAATCGAAAGAACACCCGCAACTTGAAGGAGCTGCTAATGGCCAAAGAGAAAGAGTGGAGGCCCAAGTCATGGTCACATTGGATCTTCACCCATAACGCAAAAGATGAAGGAACAGCTCTTCCTTGTAAGAGAATTCTACTTATTAAACGTGACAGAGACCAACGGAGAAGCAGCATTATGCAAACCCCACAGTAAGAACTGTCACAGATGAGATCCACAAACGGAGATTGAAATGTAGGGGGTGGCAGCTCGAAGAGAAATGCAATTTGCCTTGTCTCCACGTCGCTCTATCAAACTGCAAAGGGCAAGGCGGGGACTTGCCAGTGCAGAAATTGGGCAGACCCTACGTAAAAGCAAGTGATGAAGGTGCACGTGTGTCCAGCGATTACGACAGAGTGACACACTGAATGCCCGGGGTTGACACTCCACGTCGACTCACTGCCGAGGTGACTGGGACTCACAGCGAGCCTGGAGGGCAGGGTCGAACTGGCCTGTGGGTGTCTGAGACGGCAGCTCTGTACAGGGGTAGAAAGCTGATCAGGTCGTGGCTCCAAACTGCCCTTGTGGTTGGCAGCACGCTGTGTCACCATGCCACAAGGGCCCCACTCTGAAGAGCACAGAGCATCCTTCTGTGGTGCTCCTGCCACAAACGAGTGATCCCATTCCAGGGAGGGCAGGCTAAGAAACTGCTACAGCATGGACGAGGTTCGGGCGAAGCAACCAGGGCACGCAGTGTGGGACTCTGGGCAGGACTGAGGCAGGCCAAGCGCAGTAAGAGCTGGTCTCTAAGCTCGCTCCAACTCAGCTCCGCTGAGTCCATTCTGACTCACGGCCAAATCACCAGCCTGTAGTGAATCATGTTGGATCAACCTGAAGGTCCTACTCTGGAAAATAGTACTATGGAGGGATGGAACGATGAACCGATCGCAATGATTGACGTGTAAACCCCTGCCACCCACCCCCTTCTCCCTGGGGGGTGAAGAGCAGAAACCATGGGAGAAGGGAGACAGCGGTTGGTGTAAGATATGAAAATAATAATTTATAACTTATCAAGGGGTCATGAGGGTGGGAGGTGGGCAGGGAGGGAAAAAAGAGGAGATAATGCCAAGGGCTCAAATAGCAAGTTTGTAAAATAATGATGGCAACATATGTACAAATATCTTGACACGATTGATATATGGATTGTTATAAGAGCTGTAAGAGCCCCCAATAAAATGATCTTTAAAAAAAAGAAGAAAGAAAGAAAATAGTACTATGGTTATATAAGATGCTAATATTAGAGATGAGGGACATAACGGAATCCTCTATTTCTCTGTAGTATTCTCTGGATGTCAAAAATTAGTTCAAAATTAAAAGTTTAAAAGGGAACGGCTGAAGTAGAGTACACGTTTACGGAGACATTGGCTACTACGGCTGAGTGGAGAAGGAGCTTGCTGAAGTGGAAGGCGGGAATACGCCCACGTGCTAACGGGCTCATTGTGTTTAAAAAAATACCGTCTATACTCCTGTATGAGCCGAGTTTTTCAGCACATTTTAATGCATTTTTGTGGTAAAATTAGGTGCCTTGGCTGATATTCGGATCAGCTTATACTCGAATATATATACGGTAAGTCAATAGATACAGTAAGAAATATTTGCCATTTTAATCTTTTTTTTTAATGAACAAATTGTACACTACCTCTGTTCCATGAGTTTCGTCTGTCCCAACAGAAACTCAGATGACCTCGTAAGGAAGAATTGCCCATTCTCCCCTCAGCGGCTCTCACTCACCCACGAGTTGGGGTCTGACTTAGTGGCCTGTATGACCCCCCAGAGCTGCCCCCAGGTGGGTTTCCGAGACGGGAACTCCTTGCAGGAGTAGACAGCTTCATCTTTCTCCCCGATAGCCGCTTTAGCCTCTCACATTTGCCTATCCGAGGAATTTCCCATATGCGGATCACCCAACACTTGCCCTTTTGTATCTGGGTCCATTTCACTCAGCACAGCCGCTTCCGGGTTCATCCAAGTAATTACAGAATGTCTTTGAACATCATTTCTCTTATGGATAAATAAAACTCCATTATATCCTCTATCGTGTTTGCTTGGCCATTCCTCTTTGATGGGCACTTGAGATTTCCCCACCTTGTGGCTGTGTGGCTGATACCAGAGTGAACATGAGGAGTACCCGAGTTTCTACTGCAATCCTGCGTTTACGAGTCTTTGAGTGTTTGTCTAGAAGTAGAATTGTTGGGTCACATCCTAATGCTGTTAAAACAGGATCTCAATTTTCCACTTCATTTCTCAGAAGCTACTGCATGTGTGCCTGCATGGCCTTGAGCTCTCTAAAACTTTCCAAGGAAGAAATCTGGGGGACAAGTCTACATTTCAGAGATTAACACAGCTTGTGTCCCAGACTGACTAAGGAGTTCTCACCAGTGACCTTCAGCTTTACTGCTGTCTCTTTGGTGGGAAACCAATAAAGCACTTGGAATTCCGGAGATTTGCAAAAAGATAAAAATGATGTCATTCTTTTCACTACTTTATAATTTTGGAAAGTCTAATTTTTTTCTCTCACAAAAATATATTTTTATGTTAACATGTAATGGCCTTCCTTCTTGTATGTTACATGAATAAATACCGTTATTACATTCCTCAGTTCAAATGTTTGACATCACTGGATCTCAGCGTCACATAAGGAAAACCTCTTTGGGCTTCCCAACAATTGTTTTATGACATGAAAGAGTTCTGGGAACAAACAATTTGAGAAATGCTAAGCTTGAGAGCACTTAATACAGATGAAAAACCAAGACTTGCCATCCATTGTTGTTAGGTGCTACGCATGGATCTGACTGATAGAGACACCCCACCACCCCAACCCCCTACCCCCCCACCCCCAACAGAACTGCCCTAGGGTTTTCTAGGCTGCAGTTTTCATGGAAGCCGACTGCCAGCTCTTTCTCCACAGAGCTGCTGGGCAGGCTCAGGTCTATTAGCAACCTAACTAACTGGCTGCACCAGTATGGTCCTAGTGATCGAATTAGGGATGTGCATTAACCAAGCCGAATTCTGAATGAAGACTGGTTTGTGAATGTCTTTTAAGCTCTCATTTTACTGAACGAAATAAAGTTATAAGAAGCCCCAACTAATAGAGACGTTTATCCTTTAACCCAACAACCTTGCTTTTGACAACATATTCATATTGATGCACAGAGAGAATGCCACTTGGACAGAGTTCCTCATGGCCACAATGTAAGCAACGGCAGATACTGGAAACATAACGTGAGTGATGGGGCGGGGAGCAGTACGACTCCCAGATTACTGGATGGTGGGCAGCTACGCTAGAAAGAATGGCAGCGCGCCATCTGCCGCTCCGTGAGAAGAGCAAGGGGCTGAGGGAGGTGTCTAAGAGGCTGCGGTGAGTGAAAGGAGGGGCCGGGCGACACCAATGCAAAGGACTTTGAAAGTGTGTGGGAAAACGAAGTAGCAAGATGATGTGATTGTCCCACAAACATTTTGAAAACCCCTCGTCCACTGGAAAGATACCCAAGAAATTAGCAGGCAGGAATAGGGTGGAATAAGAGCAAGAGGGTGGTTGGAACCAAACCCCAAAGCAAACTCACAGTCATCGACCATTCTAACTCAGGGAGCCAAAGGGCGGGGTCCCACAGCCCCTGTGGTTCCTGAGGCTGTAGATCTCTAACCCAGCAGAAAGCTTCCTCTTTCTCCGGAAGAGCACCCAGTGGGTTCGAATTGTGGGCCTTGCAGTTGGTAGCCCAAGGCGACGCCTCCAAGGCCCCAGCTGAGATCGAGGATCAGATATCTCACTGAATATGGATTTGTTAGCTAGGTGAATATGTGACCTGCTTGGGGGAAAAATGAATAAAATAAAGAAACTTGGGAATCGCAGGTGATACATTGAGGGCAGACTTTTGGCATATAACCATCTGTAAATCTACCTAGACCTTGAAGCAAGCAATTCACAGCCAACAGCTGCTCCGAGGGAGAAAGGCGAAGCTTTCTTCTCCAGTCAAGAGGTGCACTCTCAGAAAGCCTATTGGGATCCCTGGTAGCACAATGGTGAACTGCTCGACTGCTAACCAAAAGTTTGTTAGTTCAAATCCACCAGCTGCTCCGTGGGAGAAAACCCCTGGTAATCTGCTTCCATAAAGGGAGCCCTCTGGGGCCACCCTCCTCTGTCCTACAGGGTCACTGTGAGCCAGACTGCACGGCACACAAGCACAGACTCAATGAAAAGATCTTGGATGTAAATCAAAGTCTGGTGAATACAAATAGAGGCATGTGTTTTTAACATAAACGTTAAATAAGCTTTCTTGTTTTCAAGTCCCAACTTTAAACTGATTTTTTTTTTCTTTCTCTTAGTGCACTGACTAAGAAAGAACACATTTAGGTACTAAAGGTAATGAAGTCAGGGCAATCACTGTCTCCTTCCACCAAACCTCGGATTCCGCAGGCCTCACCGGGAAGGAAGAGGGTTAGGAGACCTGAGAACATGGAGTTTAGTTTCCTTTTACCAGGCGGGTTCTGGGCTCCTGTGCAGAGAGCCCAGTAGGGGTTCTGTCTTCCAGTCTTAGCTTCTGCCCTCCTCTGTGCCCACAGTAAGGGTGGGACGAAAGTGCCGGGCTGTCCAAGAGCTTGTGCTGAGGCTGCCCTGCTGCCCTCTGGCCCCCTGGCAGGGCAGGAGGCCCCTGGTTGGCAGCAGTCCTGGGTTAGCAGACTCTGGACTCCTTATCTCCTGACATTCTGACATCCGCCATCCTCCAGGTGACAAAAGTCCCACAGTAGACATCTAGTGAGCCCTGCCCTGGGGCCCCAGGCAACACGCCCCTTCCGCACCCACCCCTCACCCACCCGTGCCTCCAAGGAGTCGGAAAGAGGCAGAAGCAGGAGACTCCGGTAGCAAGAGCTTCAACCCACAAAAGCAAAGACACCCCCCCCCCCAGTTATGCACAGAGACAACTAGCTCCTTCCTCACATTTTCAGTTAACCTGGGCGAAGGTGCTGCCTTTGGTCCTTTTCAACGTGAAGACACTCCATGTGGACTCCACATATTACCGCCTCATGAGCCGATTGCTGGGTGGTCAATAAACTCAAAAACCCATGCCATTGCTGGGTGGTCAATAAACTCAAAAACCCACGTCAATACGGACTCATAGAGACCCTTCCTGCAGGGCAGGGCAGAACTGCTCCTGTGAGTTTTTCAGACTGTAGCTCTCGACAGGAGTACAAAGGCCCGTCTTTCCCCAGGGTGGGCAATGGCCTTCCCTTATTGAGCACCCTTGCCCTGAATCAAATTTAATTCAATCCGATTTAATCCAAGAATGATATCAGACTATTATCCTTAATCTTTCTAAAAAGATTATCCATAAGAATGCTTTGAAAATGATGATGGCGGCATATGTGTACATGTGCTTGACACACTGGAGGAATGTATGGATTGTGATAAAAGATGTAAGAGCCCCCAATAAAAGAATGTTTTTAAAAAGATCGTCCTTAAGATTTATATCCTTAATTCTTTATAAAAAGAGTACTTTTTATAAATCTAAGTTTTTGATAACTCAAAGCAAGAAGAATAAAGATTACTCAACAATCCAACCTGAAAACCAGAAGCCAAACGCACTGCCATCAGGTCACTACTGACCCAGTGACCCTGCAGGACAGGGTAGAACTGACCCTGTGAGTTTCTGGGACTGTCATAAAAGCATCAATTAAGATTCTCTTGAATCCACCAGAGAAGGGATTCTGGCTGGTTCCTCTCACTAACCCTAAACTACTAACTTGCAGAGAACGATGACTTAGGCTGATCGCTCCCAGTGAAAGAAGACGGCAGCCCGTACCTGGACTCGCTCACCTGCCACAGGACTCAGCCAGGAGCGGATGGATGACTGTGCGCATGGTGGATCAGGGAACAAGAACGTCTAAAAATCAGAATTGAAGCCATCTCTGGACTGGGTTTTCTGGTTTGAAGTTTCTTTTGAATAAATGATGTGCTGTACAAGATAGGTCTTGTTACTTAATAAGGCAAACTCCTGAAATGATCTATGCCACCGGGTCACAGTGGAGATCAAGGATCGGCTATCTCACCGAATACCATTTATATATATATATGCTGGGGGGAAATGAATAAAATAAGGAACTTGGAAATCACAGGTGATACATTCTGCATATAAACTATTTGCCAATCTAATTGCCAATCATCTAAACTATTTGCCAATCTAATTGCCAATCTAAACTATTTGCCAATCTAATTAGCTAGACCCACAGAAGGAAACCTGGCATGCAATGGGCATGTGCTCGGCGACCAACCAAAGGGCTGGTGATTTTTCAGCCGCCTGGTGGCCCTGGGTCCGTAAAGACGGCAGCCTAGGAAGCCCCATGGGGCTGTTCTACTCGGTCCCATGGGTCACTCGCTGGGGGGAAACTGACGTGATGGCCAGCTGGTTATCTAGAGGAGGACCTTGGATTAGCTCCACTTTATTCACCCGTCTACTGGCACGTATCCTGACTGCTGCTCTTCTGGGTGTAAACATCTGCTGTATAAGATGCTTTACAAACATCCTATCTCCAAAAACCCTCTCTATTGCTCACAAAGAGAATAATGTACACAGAAAAGCATTCATACTTCAAACAGATTCACGCTTACTCCTGGAGAAGGCCTTTCTCAAGAGCCACCTTCTCCCTCTGCTATGGCCGAGCCTGAAGCCCACCCTCCGTAAAGGAACTGCAGGGCAGGAGTCTCCCGCTGTGACATAGCAGCCACGGCATGCTAGAGACATCCATGGGGCTGGAGACCTTACAGCTTTCAGAGCGTCCAGAGTCTTACAGCCTTGAGAAACAAGCCGCCATCTAAGATCACTGCATGCTGGAGCCTAGGAAGAAGAAAGGCCTCTTCCGATAGTGGTCCATACAAGATCACATGATTTTTATTGCGCTCCTTGATCAAAATGAAGGAATGTGTAAGGGATTTTAAAATTAAGGTGCCTTCTAATGGAAGCTGGCTCCGTTTTGTTTGACCTACTTTTTCCCTTAGCAACAATTAACAGTTGTATAAACTGAATAATGTAGGATTTGGGGGGGTGGCGGGCAGGGGAGGCAGGTAACTGGAGATTCGTTTCGCATAACTTAGTATTTAGGTGATCAGCTTCATTCGAACTTTAAACCTGTTCAATAGAGGATGAAGGAACCTGTCCTGTTTCTATAACTCTAGAGGTCTTACAAACCTGGTTCACTGTATTGTGATTGTCTTAGCAAAGATTTCTATCTTTCTATTCTTTATGTTTGAGCACACAGTGCTCTCTTATAAGCTGTAACTAGGCTACCAATGTTAAAAGTACATCACATGAAACCATGGGTAAAATATTCTACCATGTGTTCTTAGAAAATCTATCAAGTAAGCAACTTGTGATCACTTTGTGATCCCTTACGAGATGCACTGCATCCAATCACTGTCATCCACATACACAGCAAAGCAACAGAGCGAAAGCCATGCTTCCAGATAGCCCACCCTTGAATGCATTACCTCACCAAGGACCAATCACAATAGTGGAGCCTAAGTTCCTGGTTTAGTGTATAAATACGGCTTTATGACAACACTACACATAGTGGAGCATTCTGTGATTCCTCTTTATCCTATAGTTCCATAATTCATAAATTATATTGCCCTTAATAAAAATATTTGCTTTTATTTTTTAACCTTTAATGACTCAAGAGATTTTACTCTTTGGTGGCTACTATTTATTAACTTCTCTGGGTACAGTTTCTTTACTTAAAAAAAATAAAGGAGTCAGGTCAAAAAACTACCAAGGTCCCTCCAATCCAACACTCTGTGGTTCTGCAAAATTAGGGCTAAGCAGTGCTTTCTTCAGGCATCAGGTGCTCATAAGACTCATCAAGGTGATCATTTGACTTTCTCTGTACAGGCAGGAGAGGAAATGTCCTGATTCCCAGACATACACAATCCATTCAGAAGCACTATGATTTGGATCACAAGATCTTACAAAAAGTAGACATGGGTTGGAGGGAGAAAGATAAAGCTTTCAACTCTCATAAAAAGCTAGTACTGTGCAGGTAGGAGAGGAAATGTCTGTCCTATGGGTTGCTATGAGTTCAAACGGACTTAGTGGCAGTAACTGAAGGCAGCAGAGTCAAACCTAAATCTAAAGGGGTGTGTGTGTTGGGGTGGGAGAAGGGGGGGCAGTCATTTTTCCCTAAGACTTTCCAGTGAATCAGCAGAAGGTTCTTTCTCTCCAACAAGTGTCTGCATTCTAATGGCATAAACTGGTCCAGATGCACTTCAAAGAGTTCATGGAACACGCTTATTAGGAAAATCTATGCATAATTTCAAACTTTTTTTGCACCAAAATAAACTCATACTAACTTACTATATAATATGCCCGAACAGGAGGTAGTTTGATGTACTAAGAGGTTAAAACATGAATTCTGCTACAAATTAAAGCAAAAACAAACACCAAACCGATGGTGAAGAGTGGTAAGAATGATAAAATCATCGATGCTTACCAAAAGCCTATGGAGACAACGCCCCCAACGAAACCAGCAGTGTACAAATAATAGCTCATTTTAAGAAGGGACAAGACCAGGCTGAAGATGCAGTCACGGCAATAAACCATCCACGTCAATTTGTGAGGGGAAAGTTACCCTTGCTCCTGCTCTAACTGAAGAAGACCCGTGATTAACAGCAGAAACAGCCAGTGTCGTGCACATCTCCATTGGTTCAGCTTAAACAACTCTGACTGAAGGAGTAAAGGTGTACATACTTTTCGCTCAGCTCATCAGTAATCGAGAGCAGAGACTGTAGTGGGAATTTTAAACAAGCAGAGGAAAGATCCTGATGCATTTCTTTACCGAAGTGTACTGTGAGAGGAAACATGGCTTTACCAGTAAGATCTTGAAAATCAAACATAAGACAACGGCAAGAGATGAAAGTGGTCCAGTCGAAGCAAAAGTGGACAAGTCAAGAGCAAAGGTCATGGTAACAGGTTTTTTTTGGATGCTCAAAGCATTTTGCTGGCTGACTTCCTGGAAGTCCAAAGAACAATACCGTCTGCTTATTATGAGAGTGTTTTGAGAAAGACAACCAACGCTTTAGCACAAAGACACCCAGGGAAGCTTCACCGGAGACTCCCTTTCCACCATGACAATGTTTCTGCTCACTCCTCTCATCAAGCAAGGCCAATTTTACGGGCCTTTCACCAGAAAATCGTTAGACATCCACCTCACAGTCCTGATTTGGCTTCTTCTCACCTCTTTTTGTTTCCTAATCTCAAATCTTTAAAGGGCAACCATTTTCTTTAATAATGCAAAAAAGACCACACTAGCTTAGTTAAATTCCCAGTTCTTTAGGGATGGTTTAAATGACTGGTATCATTGCTTACAAGTGAATCTTGAATTTGATGGAGCTTCTATTGAAAAATAAAGCTTAAATTTTTCATCTTTTGATATTATTTTCCATGAAGTCTTTGGAGACCCCCTCGTATATACTGCTATTCTCCACTTATCTTCTTCCACTCTGAATTAATCCTATCTGGTGCAGTCTAGTCATATCTGCAAACCAAAGGCAAGAAGATCCCTAGTGTACCTCCTGACTACTACCCAATTGGTTCACAACAACAATGCCACGTTGCTAGGTCTAAGTCACCGGTTTTCTAACAGGAAATGCAATGTGTGGTTTTTCATTCCAGCAGACTAAGCGTTGTGATTTTGGACATTCCTCCTTTTGCTTCACCAAGGAGGCAAGCTCCTCTACGACACAATCTTTAGGGATTGTGTTGTAAGAGGTAGGGATCACAGAATTGTAGATCCTGAGGACAAGCTATCTAGCCCAGCCTTGGCACTGAGACCTCCCCAAGTTTGCAAAGGCAGTTAGGGAAGAAGGGGAGTCCAGGTCACCTCCCGTCATCACTCACTACATCACCACTTTCTAAATGCAGTAGCACACCTATCCAAGTGGCCTAGGGATCTTAGGGAAGAGTGGTTAAAGTCGCAAATCCAAACAACAGGAATACTCCGGGAAAAGGAGCCTTATCATAGTTGTCCCCCGGTCCCATTCACGCCCCAGAAGAGGCTGTGATTCCTCACTAAAGTCATGTCCAGAGACCTCCAGGGCACCCAGTTCAACTGTCTTCAAAGCAGCTCTGTTTTGGAACCCAGGCCCTGGCGGATACCAGTGATCTTCAAAACGGAGCTGGGAACATTTTGTTGGCTTGATTCTGACGTTAGAATAACATGGTACATTTGCTGGGATGGCTCTTTTGTCCCGCTGCCCTGTCCCACCAAGAGGGGGCAGCGTAAGCCAGACCACCTAACTTGGTTGGTGCTGACCAAAAATAACCCCCAAGCCATCCGCGCCTAGTTTGGGCTTTCCTCTAGCGCTTGTTCCTGGCCAGTTGGGAGGTAGGCCGGTCCTTGGGAGGGCAGCGGACGCCGTCCATCGCAGGAAAGCAAAGTCAGGAGCAGCGCCCCACGGGACACACGCCAAGAACTGCCCATCTATTTATCCATGGATTCTGCTTTGTCCATCCTCCGTGGCCCTGAGCCCCAGTACGGCTCTCCACGTTCTGGGCCCCCTTCTCTGGGTCACAAATCCCACGCTCTCTCGTACAAGAGACTGCAGCCTGCGACCTCCCTTCCCTGGCCACCAAGTACCCCCAAGTCATTGCACCGCGGCCAGGTGCCGCCTTCATTGCAAACCCTCCGGGCCCTTTTATCCGTCTTCCGAAGAGGCTCCCGGGTCGAGGAACCACCGTTCCGCTCCCGGTCCTCTGCACGGCGAGTGCCCCCAACCCCCACTCCCTGACCCCAAAGCCCTGGAAGCGCGCTGTTTCCCCGCATGGGAGCCCCATCCTTCTGGCTCCCCGCGGCCCCGCCAGCACGCTCTGCAGCCCTCACCTGAGCTCCAAGCGGACGTCACCTGCGCCCGGCGCAAGGACACCAGCAAGGCCCTGGGGCGCACCGCAGCCTCCACCAGCAGCAGATCAGCCCGTGCGTCCCGGCAGGCAGCACAGTGCGCCTCGGGGCCCCCTCCCTCCGTCGGTCCCCGCCACGGCGCGCATGCCCGGCTATATACCGAGCATGTCAGTATCAGGGCCCACCCACACTGGCCCTCGGCCCCGCCCCTCGCCCCGCCCAGCTCTCCCCAGAGCCTGCCACGTGGTGCTGCGCGGGCGGTGGAGGTGCGCGGGTAGGTGCTGGAGCCGGCTGCGTGGACCGACGCCAGCGGTTGGTTCGCTTGCGGAGGGTTTGTAGGGACAAACTCAGCACCTTTTTCGCAGTCGCATGATCTGACGCTGAGACCCTAGCTCCACGGGCTAACTCGTCTAACCCTTCCGCGAATTCTGTTAATTCACGGAGTCCGCACAGGCTTCTTTCCTCCCTGGGAAACTTCCCGTTGGAACCTTTCGTTCCTTACCCGTGAGGCTCTCTGACAGTCTGGCCTCCATCCCCACACTCCTAGGGGTCAGACTGCTCACCTGCTAGGAATGTGTATTTCTTAACACTTCTGGTTTCAAATAAAGGTTTCTCTTCCTAACGCATTTCTGAAAGGGATCGTATTCATGCCCTCCGTAATGTTCTTTTTCTGCTGCTTACCAGCCGAAGAACACACATTTCTCATTCAAGTTTCAAATTATATATTAACTATTTTAAACTCGATGTCAACCCTCCCTTCAAAAGGATCAGGTGCTCGAAAGAGCCATAGTCCTCAACCCAAAGCTGGGAGATAGGGTAAAGAATATGGCATTTTTGTGTAAGGGGTGCCCCAGGAGTCCTAGCAGGACTGGGCTTTTGAGATGGACATCATCGGACCTCAGAAATGCAAATTTCTTTTAGGGGGAAAAACCTCTCCCCACCATGAAACTCCCATTGTTCTTCTCCAGGGGACATCTGGATGATTTCCTCTGCAGTTCAGCCAGCTGCCACGTGAATCTTGATGCCCCAGAGCCTTAGCCATTTCCACACCTGGGTCCTGGGATCTGAGCAGTGGGCCCTAAGCCAACTAGCTTGGTAGATAAGCATGACCACTCCTCACTCTGAAGGTCTTGGGGACAGGAGCCCCAGGCATACTCCTCCTGGAGCAGGTGAAGGAAGAATCTGATGCAGGTTCACGGCAGCTTGCTCTTCAAGGATGGATGGAGACAGGAAGAGAGAGTGCACCACAGGCTAGATTCTTTAAGTCACTCTTGCAGAAAGTATTTTTTTAAATTTCCTTCTAAAATTCAATTATCCTCACCCTGTAATCAGTATCTCCGTTGAGTAAGGGGTGGGAATAGGATTCTTCTCATTTATTGTCCAAACAATTAGAAAGTAATGATATCTCTTGCAGAATTTCCCTCAGAGCCTCTTCATCTTTATAATAACCTGTTATGTGTGTCTTTCTTGAAGTATTTCAGACATTATGTCATCTGTTTGAGGCTCTTAATTCCACCTTGGGTGGCTGCTAGAAACGGTTCATTCCTTAGGACTCCTGTCTTGGAAGTTCTAGGAAAGTAATGAGAAAACCCACTGGAGGGTAAGTCAAACAAGCGTGCTTTTTAGGGCTCTGCGAAGCATGAAGCCCATAAGCACCTATTAGGTTTGTTAAATCTCTACTTAAAACCGAGGTCCCTGAGCAAACCCATGTCTGTTCCCGGCAAGCTGTCAATACTATGCAGAGGGTAATGAGGCATTTATCAAAGGGCCTGCTCAAAGTGCAGGGAGAGTGGGGGGCAGGACAAGACACCCCACCACCGGACCTATCATAGCACTCACTTGTTGTTTGCAACCAGACTAAGTTTAGAGCTGCCAAAGTCCACACGGGCAACCCAAACTGATAAGCTATCAGTAATCCATTAGGGGCACACAATTAATTATTAACATAGCTCCAAATCAAAAGTCCTGACTCTCAATACACACTCACACTCCTTCAGACTGACCGTAATTAAATCCCATCTGAGCTGGGTAGTGGTCCACTACATCTCTCTGGCGCTGAGTTTGGGGTGCTAACTTGATCTACCCTATTTAAAATGCCCCTTTTCCTGGGATTAGCCCACTCTCACTTACTAAGCTCTAAATCCACAAAGCCACTCTCTTCATGAGACTTCCTGATTCTGAGGCATATTTCCCCCACCCTTTCAAACTTTTTTTGAATGTAACCCACATTGAAAACATTTGGCACTACAACCCCAATATAAATTTCAAAAATAACCAGAAAATGCCCTTAGTAGATGCAAGGTCCTGATATTGTTACATTCTTTTCATTTTAAAGAATTAACAGGCCCACTAATGTGATTTCATGATCCATTATTGGGCTTGTGGTTGACAGATTTTCAACATTTTCTATAGTCTATAATAACTATATTATCTCCCCAAAATTATTTTATTTCTTCTCTAACATCCTTGGCATAATGAGTTACACAATGGAATAGTTCCCCACAAGGTCAACAGCTCAAATCCACCTGCAACTCCTTAGGGGAAAGATGGAAGTATTTTGTTCCCATAGAACAGTGGTTCTCAACCGGTGGGTCATGACCCCTTTGGGGGTCACACAACCCTTGACCCTTTCACAGGGTCACCCAATTCATAACAGTAGTAAAACTAGTTATGAAGTAGCAATGAAAATCATTTTTATGGTTGTGGGGGGGATACCACAACATGAGGAATTGCATTAAAGGGTCGCAGCACTAGGAAGATTGAGAACCCCTGCATAGATTCATGGCCTTGGAAACCCAAAGAGGCAGTTCTACTCTGTCCTATGGGTCTAAACTGACTTCATGACAGGGGTTTGGTTTGTAGACTCCAAAGGTTTTAATGTATCTTGAGTACAAGAGACATCTGTATATACCCTGCATTCCTTATCATAGGATTCTGCAGGTGCCAGATTCTCAGTAAATATAGGTTGAATGAAAGAAGGGGCTAAAGCTCACTGCCTAATGTTGGGCAATATTTAAGGAAACTAAGCACAAAAGTCTGACTTTTGTTGTTGTTGTTGCTATTTCCCTTCTGGAAAGACCCACAGCTACTACCCAAAGACAGGTAGTACAATTTCCACAGTGGAGGTGAGCGGAACCAAGTGGCAGCTGTAGAGGAAATAACTCTGGCACCCAGTAGGACAGAACACTGGGAGTATCAAGGATTTTTCAATTATTATTATAAAAGTCACGTTTCCGAGGTCAGGTGTGTATTTCAAAAGGCCTCACTTTGAGAAAGAAGTCAGAGAAAGGTCCCTGGGCTGGAGTCAAGATGGAGGAGTATGTGCGAGAACCTTGCCCTTGGCACATCGTGGATGACTGTGGGGAGCCTTCACCATGGGCACCATGGGTGGTGGTATCTTCCAAGCCATCAAAGGTTTTCGGAATTCTCCAGTGGGGGTCAACCACAGACCAGGAGGGAGTCTGACAGCGATTAAGACCAGGGCACCACAATTGGGAGGCAGCTTTGCAGTTTGGGGAGGCCTGTTTTCCATGATCGACTGCAGTACGGTTCAAGTCGGAGGCAAAGAAGATCCTGGGACTCCATTGCAAGTGGTGCCTTAACAGGAGCCATCCTGGTGCAAGAACTGGACCGGTGGCCATGGTTGGGTCAGCTGCAATGGGTGGCATTTTCTTAGCTTTAATGGAAGGAGCTGGTACCTTGTTGACAAGATTTGCCCCCACGCAGTTTTCCCATGGTCCTCAGCTTGCTGAAGATCCTCCCAGTTGTCGTCAACCCAGTGGCCATCCTCCCCTTTTAGAGATGATCAACAATACCAGTAAGGCCTGCTGCCCCTGGATTTCGGCGAAAGAGCTATAGTTCAAGGACGATTGGGGAAGACCAAATCACAGTCTGTTTTTAAAACAATGGTGGGACAACTACGGCCATACAGGCACTGAGAAGACATTGAGCACCTTTTTTTTCTTTCTTTTTCCTATTTAAAGGAACGTGGGGAGGGGATAAGTATTAAAGGATAAAAAACATTTATTTATTCACACTTGAGATTGCATTTGTGATCAAAATAAATGCCTAGTAGCATAAATAGAAAAATATCTAGGTGCTTAGAAGATGAAGGACCAAAAGACAGATACCAGTGAAACATGACCACCATTTCCTTGGGGACTTCTCTGCCTGGTTTTGTGTGTGCTGTTATTCAAACAATAAGAACTCCTAGAACTTGCTCTTTCTTTAAAAAAAAAAAAAGGTCAGAGAATGGGCAAGCAGCCATGACCATGCATCCAAGAGCTCAGTGTGAGACCAGGGATTCAACATCAGAATAATGGTTGGTATTGACAAGTAAGCAATTCGGTGAAGTAGAAGGAAAAATTCCTTTTCTATTCCTCAAAGTCAGCTCAAAGCAATGTTGGGTTTGGCTAAAGAACTAAAAAGCTACCTTTTTATAGTCTATCAGGAAGTCAGAGAGTCCTGGGACCACTATGGATTAAGCACTGGATTGCTAACTGAAACATCTGTGGTTTGAACTCACCAGCTGCTACCTGAGAGAAAGGTGTGGCAGTCTGCTTCCATAAAGATTTCCACCTAGGAAATCCTATGGGGCAGTTGGATTTGGTTTGAACTAAAAGATCAATGACCAGGTGTAGTATTTTCCTAAGGAAAATTAAGCTTCCTAAGTTTTGGCATAGCTTCGCTAGTTTTAAGAGGATCAAAGAAATGTGGATTTCTATTCTATCCAAAACCATGTCTGGGGGCTCAGGCACTAGCAGTGTCCAACACGGTCAGCAGTCAGAAAACCTTTGTTGCTGTTGCTAGCTCCTCATGGGGATTTGTGGCAACCCCGGGCACAGTGAAACCAAATGCTGCCAGTCCCGAGCCCCATTATCGGTTACAAAGCCCACCTTACACTACTGTTGTGATTCCACTGGCTGGTTTTTGGAAGGCAATGGCCTTCCTTCTTAAGCTGCCATGGTTTGGAGCTCTGCTGGAATCTATTGGATGGCACAGCAACACAAAGGATCCACCAACACATGACTGGATTTTCAGGCTGGTCAGGAACCAAACACAGTTCTCCAGCAGGGAATAAATCTGTGTTTACTCAAGATTCCTATTTCTTCAACTAGACGGTGCTTATCTGGATATAATTCTAGAAAAAAATTCTCCAGTCGTTGTTATCTTGTATGTCTGGAGGGAGCCAAAGGCAACATCTATTGAACAAACGTTAGACCTCACCTTTCCTCCTCCTCTCTTCTCATTCAGAGTTGCCGAGCATACCTCGCCACGCTGCTACTGAGGAGCCCGCAGGCGGTGTTCAACGGGCTGGGCTGCTCACTGAAGGCCAGTGGTTTGAATGCGCCTGCCATTCTACAGGAGCAATACGGAGCAGTGTTATAATGAGCTCTGCTTCCCAGCCTTCAAACCCAGTTCTGCTCCGTGCTAGAGGGTTAAGGAGTTGAAACTGACTCGCTGGCCAGTGGTTTCTCAGTGCTGCAATCCAATCGGCTTGTTTCTGTGAGCAGGAGGATCTGGGGCTTTTAGATGGTCAGTCTTCATTAATTTTCCTATTTTATGAGCCTTCAGATGCTGGTAATAAAAAATTCAGACTAATTCGGTTTGGGGATACCTCCTGGATGGCTTCTTTCCCCTCCCAGTACCCTGTGCAACCAGTGTCGTGCTGCCGCCTCAGCACGGCTGCCAGGGGTTTTCTAACCTCCTTCAGTGCCAGCTCTCCTCACCCACAAAATCTGTAACTGCCGCAACCCTGAGCCCCACAGGCTGGAGGCCGCATCTTCTATCGCTACCCGGCATGAAAATGTGCCCAACTCGACTCTTGTCCCCAGCCGTGGGAGCTGGCTTAGCGTTTCCTTCCTTTCGTGTATCTGGGTACTACTCCCTTCCCGCTTTCCCTTGGTCCCTCCCTCCCTGGCTTCTTTTCCCCCAATACAACTACAAGTTTTCCCCAACATCTTTCTCACGTTGGTCAACTCAGTCTGCCATGCTACCAGAAGTTTCCCTGTTTTCCTCCTTTTATAAAGGGGAAAAGAGTTTGGATAGGAAGTTACTCAGAAGTTTAAATAATGCTAGGTATGACGCCATGTATGGAAAACAGGGTCTTTTCCAGTAATCCCATCACTGAGAAATTAATGTCAGGCTCAGATTTCGAGATGTCCGATCCAAGGGGCTAGTCATTCCTACAATTCCTTTTTGTCTATCTACCAGGTGTAGATAGATACGTCATGTCTGACGTATGACAACAACTCCACAGTAAGTGGGTTCTCATCTAAGTAAATAAACACCTCGTCACTGTCTTGTTTTCGTCTTACCTTTTATTATCTAGTCTTACTTTGTCCTTGGGGGTTGGAAACATTACATATAAACATTTGCAAATGAACATCTGAGAATAACATTAGCAAATTATACACTGTAACACCATATATGTGGCACATAATCCTAATGACATTAAAAACAAAACCAGCCTGTTTCAAGTGTGGTTCATTGTAACGCAAATTCCTCTTGAGTGAGGGACTGTCATATTTAACAAAATGCTGCCCCAGTAAAAGGCCCTGGGAGCAATCTATGGAATTCAGATCATTTCCCCCCTGGAATGAGTTCCAGAAGCTGTGTACCAGGTGTCCTCAAACTGTGGCCCGCAGAGGACATTTATCCGGTCCGCTGGGTGTTTTTGCCCCGTTTGTTTTTTTACTTCAAAATAAGATATGTGCAGTGTGCATAGGAATTTGTTCATAGTTTGTTTTAAAACTATAGTCTGGCCCTCCAATGAGTCTGAGGGACAGTGAACTGGCCCCGTTTAAAAAGTTTGAGGACCCCTGCTGTGTACCATTAATGGTGAACAAAACCCCTTAAGTCTTCAAAGGGATAGCGCTGGTGAGGCAAGCAGCCAGTGTCCTATGAAGGAATTTAAGGGTGCAGATACATTATAAAGTATATGCAGAGACAAGCAGCCTTTTTTTTTTTTAAGAAAAATGTAAAATGCCACTCATGTTGCCTGGCGCTCACTTTAGCTAACAGATGCAGTTGTGAGAGAGGAAAAGATAATCAAAACAAAAACAAATCAAAGTAAATGCATGCAAGTGCCTCATCTGTACCAGAAGTGAGACTGCTAGTCTCTTCTCCATGACCCTTCCTGACCCAGCTCACCATGAGCTCCCTGGTACTAATAGCAGAGCAGCACTTTGCACGCAGAGTGATCAACGAAGGGCTCTAACACAGCGTTGTGGCTGTTGGAAGGAAAAGAGCTACAGAAACAGTAAGTAATGACACTATTTCAAATAAAACTAAACACTTAAACAAATTTGTTTTTATTTTCCACCCAAGACTCATCATTTGACACTAAAACTATAAAACAAGGTATAAAAAAGCCCCAAAATATAAAGCAAAAAACCCCAAACAAACCAGGAATATAAAGTAAAACACATAGATAAATAAATGTATTATATTCAACTGTCACGTTTCTGATTATATATGGGAAAGGGGTATTAGGAAATCCTACTCCAAAAGAAAAATTTTAAAATGCTTCTGAAGAGAATGAGGAAACTGATCTGTTAAGAGACCAGGGATTCAATCTGTTTGATTCAGTGCTTTGTAAATTCCAGGTCTTAGCCTCACCTGTGTCCTACGCTCCACATCCAATCAGAAGCACATTTGAACAATAATGCTCAGGCCACCTCAACCTCTGCGGTAGACCAAAAATACAAAAACGTTCTTGCTTTCCTTTTTCGACAAAATTGTAAGTTAAAGCTTCTCTTCTCATACACTGTCATATAAAATGGGAAGTTCAGCTTCCACACCTCCCTACTGTCACACACACAGAAAAACCAGTATCATAATCAAGATTTGAAAAGGTCTAAAAAAAAGTAACTGACGTTTAAAACCAACAAAGCAAGCTAAGGGACTTGAAGAAAAGCTAAAAGACCACAACACACACAGTTATGCTTCCTAAAACCCAGAGGAATGGTGAGAGCTTGCTAAACTGTAATTGTTGGATTTCGGTAGGAGTGCCACGCTTTCCAGAGCCCATTCCTGGTATTCTTGACCTGGACTCAAGAGTTCCTAGCAGAGTGAGACAACATCCAGGAAGGGGCTATTATGCAAGGAAGATGAGCATACTGGCAAACGTATATAAACAGGAACCAGGTGAAGGGTCAATAAAAACTCACATCATGGCCTGACCCTCCAAGCTGTTAACAGTTTTTTTCCACATAGTTTGATTCTTACTTAAAAAACAACAAACCTGAAACCTTCTTCATAAAGATCAATAACAAAGAACAGAGATGTGTGTGTATTTCCAGAGATGGGAGTAAATCAATGTGGAGTATACACTGCAAAACAAGTGAAATATATTGAAAGAAACTTCTAGATTCTTCCAAATCTAGACCACAATCTCACAGGTGTCAACTGAGGCAAGATTAGTTAGCAAAAACCTATCATAAGCTGATTAACTACGTGTCTTTCAAGCCTATCAGCAATACTAATACCTAGTTGGAAAACTGCTTCACAGATCTTTTCATTGCCATTTCTGATAGCCCAAAGAAGGTCACTTTTCTTTAAGACGTTTCCAGTGACTTCGTTCATTATCACCTCTGGCACAGAACCGGTCGGCTTAGTGAGCACAGAAGATGGGTGCGATGACTGCTCCTGCTGGCTGTGGAGAGGACTAAGTTGCCTACATCCACCCACTCCAACTGCACAGAACTGCACTCCCTCCTGGGCCCTACAAAGGCTACAAGGCAACTTGCAGCTGACTAAGAATGGGGCTTGCTTCTAAGTGATAAAAGGCTTAATGGGGGTGGGGGGGTATAAGTCAACTGAGCTGGAGAAGGGGAAACACCAACACAAACCCCGCATCCGTCTCTGTTGATACAGAAAGAATCACAGCTGAGTTCAGAAGGGTCATTCCCCGACAGGCACACATCCAAGTCAGAGGAAGAACAGGTTCTCGCACAGCTGGATGGCTGGTTCATGATGCAAGATTTGTCCTGACAGGAAAGCTAGCTTGTGGGCATATTTGCAGGGAGCTGGAACTCTGATGGTACCAGGCCAATTCCAGTACATGTGGCACAGTTTGAAAGTCAACCTGCAGGCCAAAAAGAAAACATGATTCTTATCACCTTCTGCCTTCAATATGGGACGTAACGATGTGATATGTACTTACGAATGGCACACTTTGCAGCACACAGGGGACTGAGGAATGCAGGATGTAGCTTTTTGAGAGCACAGTTTATCAGCACAATTGTTTCTATTTCAAAGTTGGAGGGCATGTGGTGATTCCCCTCATTTTTGATGCCCTTGTTTATATATCTAAACAATACCAAAAAAATACACACAAAAAACAATCTCACTGCTATCGAGCCAATTCCAACTCACGTTGCCAGGAGAGATGCTTTTTTACCTCAAGAAAAGGGTGCAGAAAGGTAAGTAACTGAGTACATTATTCATACACAAAGACTTCAAAAAGCCAGTGGAAACGTTCCATTTCTTTTAATTCCATTGTTCCACTAATTCGTTGAAGACCCTCGTATCGCCCAAACTCAAGGGTGCTGGGTCTCTAAGCTGATGGTGTGCCTTACTCATCCACAGGGACGCCTGGGCTCCAGCCAACCTGAAATGTAAGTCTGGACCCTTGGGGATGGGGAGAGTAGCAGTGAGGGGAGTTTGAGCTTCGATATATTTTTCAAACCTTTCTAGTAGTTGAAGTGTACAGCTGAGGTTCACAATCACTGCTCAGAGGCCATGAAGTAACTCTAGGGTCAACGTGCCTGGGGAGGAAGTGGGCCCACCTGAGCCAGGGGGCAGAACTATGTAGGATGAGAAAAAGGAAGTCACTGGCTCACCTCTGCATATGATCGGGGCTCAGGTTTGCAGTGTTGAGAACGCAGACGTAATGTGTAGGAATGCCACAGCCCTGCCGGACATGATGAGCAAGGAGGTAAAAATCCACCCTAGGGAGGAAAAAGTACAAATTCCTGGTACTGGTTGACTTGACCAGCTATAGCTAGAAAAGAATCTCAGGATGATTCTAATCCTTCACCTAAGGCATCAGAGGTTAAGCAACTGGATCAAGGGCATAGAGTGGTCAAGTCAGGATTAGAATTCAGGTCCTCCAGAGCTGAGAGTGGCGATACCGGGAGGGTGGGGTGGAAAGGGGGAACCGATTACAAGGATTTACATAGAACCACCTCCCTGGGGGACTGACAACAGAAAAGTGGGTGAAGGGAGACGTCGGACAGTGTAAGCAATGATAACATAATAAAAATGTATAAATTATCAAGGGTTCATGAGGGAGGGGGAGCGGGGAGGAAGGGAGAAAAATGAGGAGCTGATACCAAGGGCTCAAGTAGAAAGCAAATGTTTTGAGAATGATGATGGCAACAAATGTACAAATGTGCTTGACACAATGGATGTATGTATGGATTGTGATAAGAGTTGTACAAGCCCCCAACAAAATGATTTAAAAAGGAAGAATTCAGAACCTCAAATGCCATGGGCCAATTAAAATTGGGGCTAGCCACTCCACTGGTTGTGTGCTGATGGTTAAGCATACACTATCTTAGGTAAAGAAAGTATGAATACTTAAAGTTTTCTTGATTTTTCAAATTTTGCTTATTTCTTTAAATAGTCAAGTCTCTAAAGATACTATCCATCAACCTCCTCATTCCAAGACTCAGGGCAGAGAGAACTCCTCCAATCCATCTTCCCTGTTTCTGCCGCCGACTTACCACTCACAGCTCGTTATTGTATGGTCTACCACAGTCCCCGGGGCAGGAGTGACAAAGTGCTCGGGAGCAGCCAGGTACATATTGGTGCTGATTTTCTTCTGAACCACAAAAACCACCATCTTGGGCTGATAGTTGTCGAAAGCTTCAAAACACTTCTGCAACTGAGGAATCTCATAGTTGGCAACCGTCTTTAGCTGGCCATCAGACACTCCGTCCCGGTAGACCACGATCTTCTCTGGTAAACAGTGGTTCACCTGAAACGACACCCTGGCTGAGGTAAGTTGTGTGGTTCTTGGGCCAAGCACCACAGTGAGAAGGGTACTGGGAAGTGGCTCCCTTGGCAGCTGAGCCCAAAGCTACTCTATCTGAAGGGCAGAGGTGAAAAGCATCCCATCATGTCTAGACTGCCCCAGGGCAGCAAGGGGCCTGGAACAGCAGAGGTGTTACATGGAAGAAAAACAAGTATCTGTTATGTGCATATGGCTGATCCTCAAACAGTGCTCGAGTTCAAAGGAATGTAGGGCAATTATGGGCTGAATATGTCTTCCTTCTATTTGAATTTTACACTAATTACTGGATAGGCAAAAATCAAGTAACAATAAAGAAATTCTAGCATGACCATGTAGGCTACAGATAAAAATCTGAGGATTTTTACATACAAAATGCAAAGTTCTGACCAGTGTAGAAGGATGCTTCATTAATATTACCCTACAACCTGGTATAGTGTACATTTTTATTGTAACTGAAAAATTACCACACAGTCATGGTAAGTTGTCCAAGGATGCATACACAGATAAATGCTGATCTAAATCGGTTTGACAAAAAAAAAAATTCCTCCATTTAGGAAAAATAATTATGTTATGTCCAATAAGCTCAGTTCCATTTTAAATTACATCTTCCTTTCAAAGTACTTCGGTTTAGTCCAAAGTTATTAAGAAGAGCCAGTTTTAGTTAAAGTTGAGTGCAATCCATTCAAGGGAAGCTTATACCTCCCCTTACAAAGTGTAAACCCTCACTGAATTCCATCTGTACACATTAGTCCCGGCCACCGCACACAGCATCTCCGAGTGCCACATGATTTACCTCACCCTGGCCTACAAGGAAGACCGCCTGGCACAGCTATTACTAAGTGTATATATCAACCACTAAGGGTGACTGCGAAGAGAATGAGGGAGTTAACCAACTTCGTCAGTGTGAAACATACAATCCAGATGCACTGATAATTAGTGACAATTTGAATAAGAAAGTTGGAAACAAAAGGGTGGAGCAGGAGTTGGGCAATGACTTCTTCACTGGAAGTATCTTTGTTGAACAAGCGAACTCGCAGCTACACACCGGAACTTTGTCAAGTGGAGCTCACAGGAACCAAACACACTAGACTGAGAGATGGACAAGCTCGTATTAAAACTTGGCCAGGGGCTAACTATGAAACAGACGACCATTGGCTCATATAGAAGCTCAAGTTGAAGTTGAAGACAATGAAAATAAGTCAACAGAGCCTTGACGATATCTAATCTGAATCTAGAGACCATATCTCAGGGACAGATTTGATACACGAACATGAATGACTGAAGACTGGACTAGTTACAGGATACATCCTATATGAAGCAAACAAAAAGCCATTACCAAGTCAAGAAAGAAAGGAAAAATCAAAGTGAATGTCAGAAGAGATCTGAAACTTGCTCTGTAACAAAGAGGAGCTAAAACAACGAGAAGAAATGGTTAAAAGAACTGAATCGGTCATTTTAAAAGGCAGCTTGAAAAACAAAACACAAAAGCAGTCATAATGAAATGCCGACCAACAGGAGTTAGAACACCAGAGGAGAGGAACACACTCGGCACATCTCAAGCAGAAAGAAATGAAGGGAAAACAAAGCCTCCAGGTGCAATATTAAAGGTATCACTGGGTAAAAATAGTAGCTGATACAGGAAGCATTGGGGGTGGGAAGGAATACTGAGTGTCATTGTATCAAAAAGAACTGCTAAAAAAAAAGGATTGCTCAATATCCAATCATCTCAAGAGGTAACGAACGTATCATCAAGAACTGATATTACTGAAATAAGTCCAAGTTTCACTAAAGGCATTAGAGAAAAACAAGACTTGGAATTGACAGAATACCAAGTGAAATGTTTCAATCAACTGATGTAGCCCTGGAAACATTCACTAGGTTATACCAATAGATTTGGAAGACAGCAACCTGGTCAACCGGCTCAAGAGTTTCATATCTGTGCCAATTCTAAAGAAAAGTACCCCAACAGAAGAAGGAAATTATAGAACAATATTAATAATCACATCAAAGTAACATATTGCTTAAGATAATTTAAAAATGGCTTCAGCAGCACCTCGACAAGGACCTGCCAGAAAGTGAAGTCTGATTTAAATGAACACCTGGAGCATGAGGTACCACAGCTGAGGCCAGGTGGATCTTGAAAACGGAGCAAGCCAGAAAGATGTCGTGTTGTGTTATTGACTACTCACAGTCAGGTGACTGTGTGGAACATAGCCAACTACGGACAGCATTGCAAAGACTGAGACTTCCAGAACAAGTCATTGTACAGAGCTCCAGAGACAGCCGCTTGAACAGAACAGGGACACTGTGGTTTCAAGTCAGGAAAGCTAAGTGTCAGGGTTGTATTCTTTTACCTCGTTCAACCTGTAGGCTGCGAAGATCACCTGGGAAGCTGGACTACAGGGAAGGCTTCGAGAAGGCTGATTAACAACCTGTGATATGCAGGTGACACAGCCTTGTCTGCTGAGAACGAAGAGGACTAAAGAAAACAAACAAAAGATCCTCACAACTGCACCAAGACCTAACATCATGATGGACGAAGGTAAGATGGAAGTTGTCAAGAACTCATTTTACTTGGAATCACAATCAATGCTCATGGCAGCAGCAAACAAAAAATCCTAAGGACATACAGCTAGGAGAAATGTGCTTCATTTCCCTCTGAAGTGTTAAAGAAAAACAATGGCACTTTGCGAACTCAGATGACCCCATCATGGTACTTTCGATCTCCTCATCTGCATGTGAAAGTTGGGCAACGAATACGCAAGACCGCAGAAGAACTGATGCCAGTGCTGGCGAAGCACAGTGAACACACAGATGCCCAAAGAAACCGAGTGGTCTTGGAACACGCACAGCCAGCGTGCTCCTGAGATGCGAGCACGGTGAACTCTATTTCATGTACTATGGGGTGTCAAAAAAGGCGAGTCCCTGGGAATGGACATCATTCTTAGTCAAAAGAGGAAGGTCCTCAAGGGGACAGATGGATACAATGGCGATAAGAATGTGCTCAAAGCGAACAGCAACTGTGAGAATAGCACAGGGTTGGGTGGTGTGTCACTCGATTGTACACAAGGTTGCTGTGATTTAGAGCTGACTCAATGGCATCTAACAACTACACAAACATTTTCATTTCAAACAACTTTTAAGGAAAGCTTTATTGGAATATACTTCACATATCCTACAATCACTCAAGTATATTAAGATTCATACAATCAATTTCAGAACAATTTCTTCTCATACTCATTGTTTTTGTTCCCCATTTTTCCTCATCCTTCCCGGCCATACCTCTAGGCAAATACCAACCCCATTATTGTCTCTATGGATCCACCTATCCTCTACTTCATAAACAGAAAATCATATGAAATAAAAACAGAAAGCAATCAAGCAGACAAAAACCCAACGATTAGACAAAACAGAGAAAGTTCAATTTAAAATAACAGAACATATCAAAAACTGAAACAATTTTAGAATGCATCAAAAATGAGATCAAGTGAGTAGTATATTTTAACCTAACTACATCTGCCACAATTGACTTTACAATGCTGTCTGATAGCAAGGCTGTTCACATCTCTCCATTATGTTCAGAAGGGGTTGCCAGAGGCTTACTCTATCTGAGAATGCTGGCAAATGGGTTTGGGGCTTCCAGTCATACACAGCCATAAGCAAACTGGGTTCTCACAATTTAAGTTCTGATACCATTCCCTCCTTCAGATTTGGGTTTTATTATATTTACAATCCTTGGATCACACAGGCTGGTGTGCTTCTTCCATGTTGACTTAATTGACACCTCACTTAGATGGTTGCTTGTTTGAAGACAAGTTTTTAAGACCCCAGACAATGCTATTCTTTGTGACAGCTGGGCACCATCTGGTTTCTTGTCCACATTTTGCTACAGCATACATATATATCTTCAGTGATCTCTTTATGAGGGCAAGCACTGAACAGGGCCATGTCATAAAAACTACCTATTCTTAGACTGGGGCTGCAATTAAATGCAAGCCCAAATCCATTAATAAATCTTTGCTTTATATGTCTCTGGCTCACTTTAGAGAGATCATTATCATTTTATAATAGAGAACATTATAAATCCTCCTCCTCATGCATAAGGTAATTCTATTGATAGTGTCATTAGTTCAGCTGATGGTATAGAATTCAAAACACTGTCAAATGATAATTTTTTTGAAATAACTACCTATATATTTTTTGGAATTTTAAGTTAGAACTTTTATGTATGTGTGCATACCACTTTTTTGTCTAGTACCTATGCCTTCTTTTTCGGACATCGTGCTTTGGTTGCCTCCCTCTTCCCACAGGATGCAGCCTGCTGGAACTGTTCCCAACTAACCCAAGAGCCTCAGTCTCTTCAGTTGACATCTGGAAATGGATTATTTTTTGCTTTGGGCAGTGTCTTATCAACTATAGGGATGCTGAGCAGCATTCCTGGCCTCTACCAAATAGATGCCAGTAGAAAACAACCTAGTTGTTATAAATGTGTCTAACTATTGCCCACTGAGAAGACAAAATGCCCCCAGTTGAGAACCAATGCTCTAAACAAGGACATATACATGACTCAAGCTAATCCAACACAATGCTTATCCTCTGCTTGGAATCTTACGGGGGTGGGGTGGGGTGTGAGTATTTGGTGTCTAAGTGGCCCAGCTTCTGAAATTCCAGGGAGCCCTGGTAGCATGGCATTGTGGGTATGAGTTGGGCTGTGATCCGCAACTATCAACTCTATTAAAAAATTGGTAAACCCTGAAGCATGAATCTGGAAAGACATGACTTGCTTTGTTGTCCAGAAGCTGAAATAAAAAATAACAGTATTAAATTTTCTAGGCTGTCTACAACACTCTCATTTCATAAATGACAAAACCTTATACCTGGGTAGGGGTCTGAATAGGAGTGTTGTTTTTTTTAAAATAATCATTTTATTAGAGGCTCATACAACTCATCACAATCCGTACATACGTCATTTGTGTCCAGCACATTAGTACATACGTTGACTTCATCATTCTCACAACACCCGCTTTCCACTTGAGCCCTTGGTGTCATAGGAGTGGTTTTCATTTGACCTTTGCCATAGTACAGGGTGCTAAGGGATACCAAGACAAACAAAAATAGCCCTACTGTCAAAGAATTGTGCTTATTTGTCTCAATACCCCTAGCTATGCGTATAATGATAAGGGTCAAGTGTGCAATCAATATGCGCCAAGTGCTTGAGATACCCTTTTATGTATGGGTCCATTCATTCATGTAATAAGTACTTAGTGGTCACCAGATATGTGCTAGTATGCTAGCCTCAGGAAATAAAAAAAACACTTTATGCTACCATTAAAATTCTCATGGAGCTCAAACAAATAGGAAAGGCAAACAATCAACAGTCTTTATTAAGTGAATAATAACATCGTGGATGCTATATATAATCCTCAGTACAATCAACCACAGGAGGCCAAAATAAAGCAGCATTTACCCCAAACAAAGCCAGAAGGCAGGAAAGGGCAAGCAAGAAAGACGAGTAGAAACAGTGAACGCAGAGAGGAAGGGGGACAAGTGCTGTTACAATGAGGGATTGCAACCCATGGTCACAGGAGGAAATCTATGTGTAAATGGGAAACTGATTTGCTCTGCAAACTTTCACCAACAGCACAATTAAAAAATGAAAATAAAATAAAAAGAGCCAGTTTGGAAAGAAAAATCAGAACAGGGAAGATAAAACACATAAAGTCAATTCTCTCAGGACATTAAAAACAACATAATAAGGGTATAAGTAAAATGCTAAGAGAACAGGTAATTATAAAGGATTTGCTCTGTGGAGGGAGAGATGTCAGAAAAGGGCTTAATGAGAGAATCAGTAGACAATTCAGTGAACAAAGATGGTTAAACGAATTTCAGGGCGAGCATGAGCAAAGAAAGGCCTAGATTGTCGCTAGATATTCAACAGGCGGTTGGAGAAGTCAGTTGGGACTAAACTAAAACTGTGGAAGATCTGCTAAAAAGCTGGACTTTATTTATAGATGCAGTCTTGTCACTTTACCCTCACTTCTTATTTATGTAAGCAAGAAATATTGAGCAGTGTGAATGAAGAAACCGAATTTCCTACAGAACTAGTTGAACACCTTCCCTGGGTGAGGAGCAAGAATTAATAAAATATCATTCTTGCAAAGAGACAGACCACACTGGCAAACAGCAGTATTTCATATTAGGAACTATGCAAACACTCTTCTGTCTGGTTGAGGAGTGATTGTGTGTTGGAAGGAGAAAGGTATGAACTATCCCAGAAAAGAAGTGCCATCTGAACTAAAAGCTGAAATCTAATTAATATTGAATCAGGTATTCAAGGGAGAAAAAGAAATCTAGACAGAAATTTTGAAGCCAAATTAAAGACTGTATCTATTCTCTAGATCAGCATTTTCTTAAAAACATTCTATATAATAAAAGTTCTGTTCTGTGAGATGTTCAGAAAAAGATGGTCAGATAAGTTTGGGAAATGTTTGCAATCTATATAAACCCACTCCTCTCTTACTGACATGACTAATTTCCAAAGACCAGGTCGTTATGTAGAAATTGGTGTTATGCAAAACTAGAAAATTATCACATCACCTCACTCCCTCACCTGTACCGTGAACACCTTGCAGGACTTCTGCTAAAGTCACCAGCAACCACCCTCTCTTACTCCCCCAAGTTGCCTCAGAAGATATTTTTGGGGTCAGAGGGCTCCCTGTCCACTGGGTAGGAGGGTCTGGGTACTACATCCAAATGCACACTGCAAACTGAGTTCTTATGCTGGCTCCTCACCCAAGAAACGAATGGCTCTCACTGGGTGGCCCTGCCCCTCAGCTCCTGCCATAGATCAAATCATGCCCCCTAAAACTATGTGTCAACTTGACTGGGTCACAATTCTCTGTGGTTAGGCAGTTATATAAACACTCTGGCAGTTCTATGATCATGTAATCATCCCGCATGATGAGATCTAAGGGGACTGGGACATAGCACCCTTACAAAGGTCATAGGCCAAAACTAAGGAGAATTCCTTAGTGGGCCTGCATCTCTGCCTCCCCTTTTATCTTGCAAGAGACACAAGGGTTTAAAAAAAGAGAGAGATACAAGGAGAAAAGTGGGCAAAGGAGCCTGACTTCTACAAAGACTGAAGAGCCAAGGGTGGAGTGTGTCCTTTGGACCCAAGGTTCCTGTGCCGAGAACCTCCTAGACTCAGGAAAATTGATGGTGAGACACATAGCGATTATCAGGGGATACTGGACCCAGAGATGCTGAAAAAATTCAAGGACCTTCCCCCCAGAGCCGACAAAGAAAGCCCTCCCTCAGAGCTGGTGTGCTAAATTTGGAAATCTACCATCCTGGACAGTGAGAGAAGCAGCTGGAAAGTGTAACGCCATCCACTTGCCGTTCTTTCCACTAGAGCAGCACCGGTGGCTCAGACAGCCCATGCCCCCATGAGAACTGACACGCTAGAGCAGTGTTTCCCAAAGTGAGGGCTCCTGCCTTCCTGGAGGGTGGGGATGCTGGAACAAGCCAGGGGGAGTTGCAATTTTCACATGTATGAGACCATTGAAAATACCGTTGCAAAATAATTGGCTATTTTTCTATTGGCATAATTTCAAAATGTCAGCTAATACGGCAGTTGTTAAGTGAGGAGTAGATGTATTTCTATATGAGATTCACAGTATCTATCAATACTTAAGGGAACTAAGGAATTCTACATTTGGGGGTGGGAGGAAGTACTGAATCCAAGGAATTTCCTTTACACTAACATTGTTTAGCACTACCTTCTTGGCCTTCTAAAAGGAATCCATCATACACAAAAAAATTAGATCCATATGTCACCCACCTTCCAATGGCCTAAGACACTGAGTCTCCAAAGGCAGCCATGTAGATCCTCAGAAGAGCAACACACAGAGAAACTAGCTTGACCACTGTCATCAAGTTCCCCCTGACCAATGGGTCACTTATGAATAAGACTGAATATAATGAAGCACACTTGTTCATTGTGGATGTCAATGACATCCAACGGGTTATGAATAAGCTCCATGACACTGACAGCCACAGGAACACTGTTCTTCATCAGGCCTAATGTTCTGCTGGACCGGCTAAACCAGTGGTTCTCAGCCTGTGGGAGAAAATGTGGACTAAAACTCAAGAGTCCTAGAAAAGAGCAGATTTGGCTGATTGGATACTGTAGGAACCCCGGAGACCGGCGTGGTCCACCAGTCTTTTGGACTGTTTCCATGTCTTTGATTGTCAGCTTTTTAAATTTCCTCTGAGCAAAGTGAAACCAACAGCCGTACCTGAGAAGGCACCTCACAAACTTTTAAGACGCCTGTCACTACCCACCCAATAAGGATGCTTTATCAATGGATCTTAGTGTCCGAGGCTTTGGTCCTGAGCAACCAGCACAAGGAGGCATCCTTTCAAGAAGTGCGCTTATGTCTAATTAGTTTTCATAACATTGTACCTGTTACGCTCTACCCTATTTACCCATGTTTACAGAAAACGTAAATATTCACATACAAACATACAATACCACCTATCTACATTTGCTTATACTCTTTTCCCCTACACACCTATTCAGCCTGTGTCTAATTCATGCATTTCCCCAGTTATGATCATTATTTGATTGTGCACATGAATTATATTTAACTATTGCTTAAACTGTAACACTACTCTTCGTATCTTCCCCAGCCTCCATCTTTTTTTGGCCAACTTCCCTTAATGTATTTTGCCTCTCTTTCGCCAAGTTAAATCAGCTTGACAACTTCTTCATTTGGAAGTTCTGTATCCATACTACTCCTCCTTCTTACGCTGTTGTCTTTGCCACAAATGGTTCTCTCTGGTCCACTTTCTGTTTTACCCAGGGGACTTCTTTATCTCGGTTGTCTTCTGGTTATTGTGATAAATGTTAATATCAGTTATCTGAGGAACTTCCTTCAGTATTTTTTTATCATTTTATTGGGGGCTCGCAGAACTCTTATCACAATCGTAAATGTGTGAAGCACATTTGTACATTAGCTGCCCTCATCATTCTCAAAACATTTGCTCTCCACTTGAGTCCTTGGCATTAGCCCCTCATTTCCCCCCCTCTATCCCTGCTCCCCACTCCCTCGTGAACCCTTGATAATTTATAAAGTATTATTTTGTCATATCTTACACTGTTCGACGCCTCCCTTCACTCACTTTTCTGTTATCCATCCCTCAGGAAGGAGGTTATATGTAAATCCTTGTAATCAGTTCCCCCTTTTGACCACCCCCACCCCGACCCTCCTGGTATCACCACTCTCACCACTGGTCCTGAAGGGATCATCCTTCCTGAATTCCCTGTTTTTCCCGTTCCTATCTGTACCAGTATACATCCTCTGGTCTAGGCAGACTTGTAAGGTAGAATTGGGATCATGATAGTGGGGGGAGAGAGGCATTTAAGGGGCATCTTTGATTTAAGGCATCAAGATGATCTCGGGGGTTCATCAAGCCTCCCTGGCTCCAGAAAATCTGGATGCCATCAGACTG
>NW_022103906.1:23588273-23596267 GCF_000313985.2 Echinops telfairi
CTGCACCTCCTCCCTGCGACCCTTCCATCAGGGGATGTCCAGTTGCCTACAGATGGGCTTTGGGTCCACACTCCACACTCCCCCTCATTCATGATGTATGATTTTTTGTTCTCTGATGTCTGATACCTGATCCCTTCAACACCTTGTGATCACACAGGCTGGTGTGCTTCTTCCATGTGGGGTTTGCTTCTGAGCTAGATGGCTGCTTGTTTACCTTCAAGACCCCAAATGCTATCTTTTGATAGCCGGGCACCATCAGCTTTCTTCACCACATTTGCTTATGCACCCACTTTGTCTTCCGTGATCATGTCAGCATCATTGAATGCCAGTTTAATAGAACTAAGTGTTCTTGCATTGAGGGAGTACTTGAGTGGAGGCCCCATGTCCATCTACTACCTTAATACTAAACTTATAAATATATGCACATAGATTTCCCCATCCTCACATATAAATATATTTACATATGTACATGCCTTTATTTAGACCTCTATAAATGCCCTTTGCCTCCTAGCTCTTCCTCTATTTCCTTTGATTTTCCTCTTGTCCCACTATCATGCTCAGCCTTTATTTGGGTTTCAGTAATTCCTCTCAATTACATTACCCTTGATCACGCCCTACCAGGCCTCCTACACCCTCCTCATCACCAATTTGGATCACTCATTGTTTCCTTGTCCCTGGGTTTGTTAACACCACTTCCTTTCCCTCCCCCTACCCCTTTACATGTCCCCCCAGAATTGTCAGTCCCTTTGTTTTCTCCTCCAGATTGTTCATACAACCTACCTTATTTAGATAGACCTGCAGAGATAACAAAGACAAGAGCAAAACTAAGCAACAAAAGAAAACAACAAAAATTGAATGACAAACAACAACAAAGAAAAGACTAGTTAGTTCAATGACTGTTTGTTGGCCTTTAGGAGTGTTTTCTGGTCAAGTCTGATGGGGTACCAAGCCCTGGCCCCAAGGTCTATTTTTGGTATTCCCTGGGGACTTCGTTGTTCTGTTCCCCTTGCTGTTCTGTTGCACGCCCTTAGTTAGTGTTTTGCCTCAGTGTGGTAGGATCAGATCAGGCGGAATTCCCACATTGTGTCTCCAATGTTGTCCCCTGCAAGGCTATGGGTCAGTGAGGGATGTCGTGTCTCATAGTGAGGCCAGCCATATGATCTTCTCTGTCGATTGGATGTTCTGAGCGGGAATATCATCCTCAAGGCTTGGTGGGCCAGGATGTGCTCCACTTTGTTCCCCTCCCGCCCCCCTTTATTTGCTCCCGTGTTCTCTGGTCAGACATGTCCCTCTCCCAGAGCTGCAGCTTCAGTGCTGTCCTCTGAAATAAATGTTTCTGAAGGCCTTCAGTAAAGTTGTTCTGATTTATAGGAGTACCTGGAAATGCCATAACTTTGGGATCATACTTGAGAGTTAGGATTCATTCTTTGTCTTTGGTTCTGGAAGTTTGAATATGTTAACACCGTAGTGATTTTCCTTTGGTTTCTTATCTTACATGGGGTTCATACATCTTCTTGAATGTTTATCGTTGCCTCTTTCATGGTATTAGAGAAGTGCTTTTTTGGTCTTCCTCTTCTGTTGTTTTTCTCGGTGGTATGCCCCATAATTCTTGGGCTTTTAGTTATTTTTTTTCTTTTGTCTGCGTGTTGCTCTACCAGTAAACAATGTGAGATTTGCCTTCAAGCTCTCTAATTTGGTCTTCCAATGACTCAACTCTACTCCTTTGCTTTTGCAGTGTGTCTTATTTTTATAAAAGCACAGTATTTAGCTTTTGTATTTCTACTCAATGGTCTTTGGTGTGACCATCTAATTTTTCCAGCAATCTGGCAACCTTCTCTTCAAGTTCTGGAATGTATCTGATTAACATGCACTAGAATTCCTCGACAGAGGCTCATCTCGCACTGTGTTTTGGTCACGTGGTGGAGTCACTGTCTTTTACCACGCGCTCTGAAGTGGGCTCTTGTCTCGGAGGCACTGCTGTATTGTACTTTAATTGAGAATGGTTCTGCTGGTGTGTTCTCGGGCACTCAGCACCCAGCTCCTGGAGGGTGTGACAAAGAATGTGCGTAGGTGTGCAGTTCCCTGCTTGTGTAGCACAGCTGAAGGCAGGTTTGGCTGGTGCTGACCACTGTGTATCAATAATCTGTGAGGATGCAGGAGGTATGGGTGTGGCTGTCTCTCAGCAAACAGAAACACAACCTCTGCTCTCGGTGCCTCTGGACTTGTGTCTTCCTCCTTTTCATTATGATTTTTCTACAGAATTTTTGATCAAAATAATAATGGTAATCAAATACTATCCATCTGTTCTCATGGCAAAGGATGAAATTAGCCCTATAACCCATTTCTACTATTCCTGACTCCCCTCCTTCTGAAATGCAAAGCCGTTTTGATGCACTAATTTCCTATGGGTAGGAAGACAGGAAAGCCCGAGCCTTAAGAAATTGTACTAAGAAAATATCAGATCCTTTAGCCTACTCCCTTCCCTCTAGGGTCAAACATTACTCCTAATTAGTCCAGCCATCTGGCAGCCACACGCCTCAGCTGTAGCAAAAGGGAAGGAGAGTTTCATCTTCTTAAAGATCAAGTCAGAAAAACTAAGCCACTGAATTTTGGTGATTCATTATTCATGAGAGGTAAGGCAGAAGCAGGTGTCAAGAATGGACCTCAGTTTTAATTTTCACATCTGAGTGGAAGGGAAGAAAGGAGCTATCTGATTTACACATTAGTTTTAAGTAGCCTGGGAGACAGAGGAGCCCTAGGGACACAGTGGTTAAGCACTGGGCTGTGATCCACAGTTCAAAACCATCAGCTGTTTCTCAGGAGACAGATCAAGCTTTCTACTTCCATACAGAGTTACAGTCTCAGAAACTCACAAGGGCAGTTTTAACCTGTCGTATAGAATCACTGAATCAGTATCTACTTGATGACTGTGAGTTTTTGAGAACCTGTAAAACAGCTGAAGTATTTGGGTGATACAAATAGTTAACAAATTCAAGTGCTATTCAAAAGCTTGGAAACAAGACTAACAATATACTTCTGAAAAATCAGGCATCAAAAATACTATGGAGAATAGTTCTGCTCAGACACACATAAGGTCACCAGGAGTCAGAATTAACTCAGCACCAGCAACTGGGGTGCATATAAGACATCCAAGCAGAGAGGCAAGGGGGCAGTGGGGCATGTGTTCTAGGCACGCAGATGAAAGGGTACGGGCTACAGCAGTTCTCAATGAGTGCTCTGGAAACCCACACATAATAGTGGCGCTCCAGAGACACCATCAGGGAGTCCACAAAATCATATCTATATTCTTAATAATCCTACATTATTTGCTTTCTTTCACTCTCATTCTCTCATAAATAAATGGTAGAATGTTCTAGATAATAAATGATGCAGCATTTCAATAGACTGGATACTTAAGAATTAATTTATTTACTTTTTAATAATACCAATTATAAAAATGCAAAATAAAAGTCACTTTTTGCACTAACATCTTAGAAAGTAGTAATTAATCTTTAATAAAAATTGTTTGTTAATAAGTAATATGTTTATCATTTAGTGAATCAACAAACATTTGTAAAAATCCCTTTTAAATTTCTAATGGATTAATTACTGATAAGAAACTCACATTAAAAGCTATTCAGGACCCTTAATTTTTAAGGACATAAAGGACACATAGACCAAACATTCTGAGAAGTGCTAAACTATAAATGTAAATCTGAATTAATATGTTAAATAAATTCACAGACATGATTAAGACTGCCTGGGCAGGATTAAACGGTGTACCAGGAACTCAAAGAGGGCCACAACGGAGGATAATCAGGAAAGCGAGATGAAAACATCTACAGCGAAAGTATGAAAACAAAACCAGACCCACAGCCATCCAGTCGGCTTGGACGCCGAGCAAGCCTGCAGAGGGATTCTCAGATTACAAGTCTTTATGGGAGCAGATACCTTGTCTTTCCCCTTAGATTTGCTGGTGTGCTTTGAACTACCACTTGTTTAGTTAGCAGCCCAAAGCCTAACCTATATGACCACCAAGGGCCCATAGAAAACCTAAAAGAAAGTGAGGCAGTTCAAGGACAAGATCAGAAAAAAAGACAACAGGCCGGGGAAATGAGGCAGGTATTTGAAGTTGTTCTTCTCCTTCAATGTGTGCTGATTGCACCGGAGTAATTTAGTCTGTTAGGTTGAACCAACAGCAAACATCTAGCTTCTCAGTTATTTCAACATACCCTATTATTCACCAGAAACATTCCATGGGTCTCACCTTTACGAAGTTGTACAAGTACCACTACTATCTAGTGTTAGAAAAATGTTATCACCCCATAAGGAAACTCCATATTCATGAGGAGTCCGGCATCATGCCTCCCCACCCACACGCCAACCTCTAAGAACTACTACTACACTTTCTGTCTCTATGAACCTGCCTGTTCTGGACAAATAGAATTATACATGTGACTAATTAATTTCACTTAACATAATGTCACGTTTCATGTTGGAGCATCTATCAATAGTGCATTTCTTTTTTAACTAAATAATTCTGTATTGTATGGATACACTACATTTTCTGAATAGTTCAATGATCATTAGGGTTATTTGCATTTCTTGGTGTTTATGAAGAATGCTGCTATGGGTTTGTGTCTAAGTTTTATATGGACATGTCTGTTCAATCATTGTATTGGGGGCTCATACAGCTCTTATCTCATTACATACATACACCCATTGTGTCAGGCACAGTTGTACATTTGTTGCTATCATCATTTTTAAAACATTTCCCTTATACTTGAGCCCTTGGTATCAGCTCATTTTTCCCCTCCCTCCCAAACACTTGATATTAATAAATTATTGTTTTTTCATGTCTTACGCTGACTAATTATCTCCCTTCACCCACTTTTCAGCTGCCTGTCCCCCAGGGAGAGGGTTGCGATTCGTTCCCCCTTTTTCCCACCTTCCCCTTACCCTCCTGGTATTGCTACTCTCATTATTGGTCCTGAGGGGTTTATCTGTCCTGGATTCCGTGTTTCCAGCTCTTATCTGTGCCCATGTACATGCTCTGGTCTAGCCGGATTTATAAGGTAGAATTGGGGTCACGATAGTGGGGGGAGGGAGCATTAAGGAACTAGAGGAAAGTGGTATGTTCATTGGTGCTCTACCGCTTCCTGACTGGCTCGTCTCTCCCTGGTGACCCATCTGTAAGAGGATTGGACACATTTTCATTTCTCTAGGGTATGTATATCTAAGTAGAATTTCTGGCTCCCTTTTTCTGTTCACCTTCTGAAGAACCACCAGACTGTTCTCCAAAGGTGCCACATCATTTTACACCGCTCCAGCAATGTACCAGAGCTTCTAGTTTCTCTATGTCTTCAACAACACTTACTTTTTAAAAATCAGCTATACTGGTGGGTGTAATGAGGAGCCCTGATGGTGTAGTGCAGCAGTTCTCAATCTGTAGGCCACAACCCCTTTGGGGCCGAATGACCCTTTCACAGGGGTTACCCAATTCTTAACAGTAGCAAAATGACAGTTATGAAGTAGCAACGAAAATAATTTTATGGTTGGGGGTCACTACAACATGAGGAACTGTATTAATGGTTTACATCATTGGAAAGGTTAAGAACCACTGGTGTAGTGGGTTACTAGCCAATGGGCTTCTAACTGCAAGGTCTGCAGTTCAAACCCACCATATAGTCCTTCTATGGGAGAAAGGTGATGCTTTCTGCTCTTAAAATGTATAACCTGGAAAACCCACAGGGGCAGTTCTACAAGGTCTAAAAGGTCAGTATGAGTCAAAATCCGCTCAATGGTAGTGAGTTCGGTGTGTAGTTAGTGTTAAGTGAACTCTCTGTGCATTACTTTTCATCAATAGACTATGTTTTAGGTCAGTTTTAGAGTTACAAAATAATTGTCTAGGGAGTACAGTTTTTCTATACTTTCTCACCATGCCTCTTTATTATAGAAAGTATAGGAAAAGTGTACTACCCATTACTGTCTCGTATTAACTCACTCACTGCCATCAAATCAATTTCAATTCAGAGCAACCACACAACTGCCTCTGTGGGTTGCCAAGACTGTAAATCTTTATGGGAAGAGAAATCCTCATCTTTCTGCCATGGAGTCGCTGGTGGTTTCAAATTGTTGACCTTGCCGTTAACAGCTCAATGTATAATCCACTATGCTACCAAGACTCCGGTATTTTGCATTAGGGTAGTATATTTATTACAATTTTTGTTTAGAAATACAATTTATGAGTCAACCAATACCTTTTATTAACTAAAGTGTATACACTTAGGATTCATTCTTTGTGCTGCACAGTTCTATGGGTTCTGACAAATTCATATCATATCTGTATTGAATAATGCTGCCCTAGGAAAATCCCCATTTCACTTGTTCACCAGTAAGTATGAGTTTTTCACCATTAGAACTGAAAGTCTGAGTTTCAGAGCCTTCACAGGAGTAGAAAGTGTCAATTTTCCCGCTGGGAGTGGCTGATGATATTGAACTGTTGACCTTGCAGTTAGCAGCCCACTCTGAGTCACCACCAGGGTTCCTATACCTTGGGGGTATGATCTGCTGGAAGATAAAAACCAAACCCACATCAAAGCCATTTTCTGTGCCTAAAAGCCATTTTAGAAGCTCTTTAGAACACAGTGAGAAGGCCCAGGGCTCTCAGAAGAAAACCCACCAGTGGAGCCCATTTAAGATATCGGTCTAATGTGGTGGAAGTGAGACCAGAAGCTGCAGTAGAGAGACCATGGGACAGAGTAAGGAACCAGGTGGAGAAGAGAAGACGATGAGATAAAACAAGAGTAGTAGTGCAGAAGTACCTTAGGAAGCACAGCAGTGGTCCAACTTCCTGGCCCATAGAAGCAGAGACCCAGGGCTCATGTGGCTGAGAGGCTGAGGACCACAGACTTGCCTGCTGGCTGAGGGGAGGTGCTGCTATGGGCCAACGTTTACTGATTGTGATTTATGGTAAACGATTAACTTCCCAATAAACCCCCAATAATTCTGAGTTTTGTCTGTGTGTGGCCACTATAATAAAATTTCAAACCTAGCATAGAAGTAGAGCATTGTGGGAAGAATAGTTGGTGTAAGAATAGGTAAGGAAAGATGGGGGGTGGAGGCCTGTCTGACCTCTGGCTCAGGGAATCAGGGAAGCCAAAAGAGGTCAGATATGCTGCCCCACCCCCAAATATGCCATGGCTAGTCAGCTAGAGACCTGGATGACCTATCCCAAATTGCCTCATCTGATCCACTGGTCATGTCCAGATGACTCATCTCAACACCAAGCAGGGGTAAGAACTGAGGAGAGCCAACAGGGTCCTGCCACCTGACTGCTATAAAATCCAATGTCATGGCCCTAGACCTCATTGTTTTCCTCAAATTGAAATGTGACCCACTTTGTGATCGAAGGATCTTTTGCTTATTAAAAATTTGGTCCTCCAGCACTGAAGCTACAGGCTCAGGGAGGGGAGCACCTCTGATCAGAGCATGCAGGAGTAATCAAAGAATGAAGGAGAGAAAGTGGAGAACATCCTAGCCTAACAAGCCCTGAGGATAATATTCCTGCTCAGAGCAGCCAATGCAGGGAGGACTGTAAGAGCAACTGCACCACAAGATCGTCCCTCACTGACCCATAGCACTACAAGAGACAACCCTGGAGGCACAGTGTGGGGATTTTGCCCAATCTCACCCCACCAGATAGGACTGAAACACTAAGGGCATGCAACAGAGCAGCAAGGGGAGCAAAGCAATGAAGACCCTGGGGAATACCAAAACTAGACTTTGGGGCCAGGGTGTGGCATCCCATCAGATTCAACCGGACAATACTCCTAAAGGCCAATAAATAGACCTGGAACTATTTACAGACTTTTCTTTTTTTGGTTGATGAGTTTTTTGGTTGTTGTTGCTGTTTTGGTTTGTTTGTTTTTTGCTCTGTCTTGTTTTTATGATTATTGTCTTTGCATATCTATCTAGATAAGATAGGCTGGATA
>NW_022103906.1:23596466-23599841 GCF_000313985.2 Echinops telfairi
ACACGGGAGAGGTGGAGGCAGGGGAAAGGAAGTGGGTGTTAATAAGCCCAGGCAAAAGGGAACAACAAGTGATCTAAAATTGATGGTAAGGAGGGCATAGGATGCCTGGTAGGACTTGATCAAAGGTAATGTAACCGAGAGGAATTACTGAAACTCGAATGAAGACTGAACATGATACTGGGACAAGAGGAAAGGAAAAGGAAAAAGAGGAAAGAACTAGGAGGCTAACGACATTAATAGAGGTATAAATATAGGCATGTGCATATGTAAATTTATTTATATATAATGATAGGGAAATAGAATCTATGTGCATAGATTTATATGTTAAGTATTAAGGTAGATGAACATTGAGCCTTTACTCAAGTACTCCCTCAATGCAAAAACACTTTATTCTAATAACCTGGCATTCCATGATGCTCGCCTTCCTGACACTATTGCTGAAGACAAAGCAGGTGCATAAGCAAATGTGGTGAAGAAAGCTGATGGTGCCTGGCTATCAAAAGATATAGCATGTGGGGTCTTAAAAGGCTTGAAAATAAATAACCAGTCATCTAGCTGAGAAGCAACAAAGACCATATGGCAGAAGCACACCAGCCTGCGTGATCATGAGGTGTGAATGGGGTCAGGAATCAGGGCATCAAAGATCCGGAACAAAAAAATCCTATCATTGTGAATGAGGGGGAGTGTGGAGTGGAGACCCAAAGCCCATCTGTAGACAACTGGACATCCCCTCACAGAAGGGTCAGAAGGAATTGAGGAGCCAGTCAGGGTACAGGAAACATCCAACTTTCCTCTAGTTCAGTGGGTCTCAACCTTCCTAATGCTGTGACCTTTTAATATAGTTCCTCATGTGGTGATCCTCCAACCATAAAACTATTTTCATTGCTACTTCATAACTGTAATTTTGCTAAAGTTATGAACTGGGAAACCCCTGTGAACAGTTCGTTCAACCCCCAAGGGGGTCTCTACTCACAGGTTGAGAGCTGCTGCTCTAAATAGAAAGCTTGATAAACAGTCTGACTTGGTGGAACAAACTCGAAATGCACTACGAGTCAACATTTTTGTTCATTTGGGAAGTTAATGAATATCTAGCATGAGATTTGTCATCAACAGACAGCTCACCATTTTTGAAATGAGAAAACGACTCATACGCTTTCATTTTTCCCATAGCCCTGTCCTTGTAAGCGGTGTTTAACATCACAACAGTTTCTACAGCATTTTTCCCAAGCAGGAACAAAATTTCACAGCCAGACTGTTACCTTTTAAATCAGCCATCACAAAAAAACGAGGTTCAAGCAAAACTGCTTTTACAAAAAAATTCACTGTGACCAGAAAGAACCTTCCCAAGCAACACCACTGGGTGCACTAAATCAGAGAGGGTTCCTTGATGTCCGCCTACTAGGAAAAACATGTACTACGAAAGTTCCACTCCACCCAGACAATCCTGGATTGTTTGTTTTTTAATACCCCCTCGTATATATAAAAGGGCTTTAAAAATTCTTGTAAAAATTTAATGAAAAGATACTAGAATTTGTTCACAAACTTTTTCAAGGCCACTGTATATATACACACATAGAGGGAGCTTCAAAAAACCCATTGAACAATGGAATTGAAAGATAATGTAATAATTTTTCCATGAACTTTTGAAGTCCTCTTGCATGTAATTATATAATTTGCTTGGTTTTAATTGAAGAGCTAGAAGCAAAGAATATGTAAGCCAAAATTAAAAGGCAGAAATGCAAAGAGCTAAACTCTAATCTGTATTACCTTTCCCTAAGAGACATGCACTAACAGGTGGTTAAGAGATTGAAAAGCCGTGCAGCAGGTCTGAGTCCCCAGATTAGCGGTGGTCTCAGTCAGTACACATCTTACTCTAAGAGTTGTAAATTCAGAGGATCACATAGCAAGAATAAAGATGCACAGGAACCATCTGTAAATCATTTCAATCTCTGATTATACCTATGGAGAGCCCTGACAGCTGTTTCCACTGGCTAAATGCTCCTGGGAAGGAAGAATGGTGACACTTTTTCTCAGGTACTTTGTACATGTCACCAGGGGAGACCAGTCCCTGCAGAAAGACATCATATCATGGCTGGTAAAGTACAAAGGCAGCAAAAAAGATGAAGGCCCTCCTTGGATTGGCACAGTGACTCCAACCATAGGCTCAAACATAACAACAATTCTAAGGGTGGCACAGGACCAGGCATTGTTTCATTCTGCTGTACCTGGACTCCCTCTGAGCTGGAAATGACTTGATGGCACCAACAACAACAAATACAGTAACACATGTTAAAAACAATGTAACAGGCTGCTGGCTGGCTCGTTTCCAAAGAACCAGAGATAAAGAGCCACATGCAGGATCCAAACCCAACAGACAAGCAAGCTTTGCCACATACATTGGAAACAGGCCACCCTAAGGACACTTCCTTTCAGTTGATTTGGCCACTCACATCATCCTGGGGTGAGTGCACTATGTTAGACCTCAGCATGTGGCATCGCTACTTAATTGCAGAACCACTGGGAACCCTGGCGCAGTCAATATGACACAAAGCCCTAACTGTCAGAGGAAGCTCTGCTGGTGCAAAGGTTAAGTGCTCAGGAGCCAGACAAAAAGTCGACAGTTTGAGCCTATAAGAGTGCAGCTTTGGAACTTGAAGGAGTTCTACACTGTCCTATAAGATCACGATGAGTTGGAATGCCTCACCAGCAAGTTTTGGGGTTTTTTTCCGAGTTTGGTAAATCTGAGAAAGACACTGTGATTATGTCAAATAGAATGAAGAAAAAGTGATATAACACAATTCAACCTAGCTTCTGATGTATCACTTTGGCTGCATTCTGCTGTTGACATCAATGCTTACCTTTTGAACCCAGTCACCATTATTGAGATGAAAACCCAAACTTAGTCATTTGGAAAGACCATATACAGAGGGATACATGTAGCAGATGGACATTGGGCCTCTACTCAAGTACTCCCCCCAACTCAAGAACACTTTGTTCTATTAACCTGGCATTCCATGATGCTCACCTACCCGCTGAAGACAAAGCGGGTGCATAAGCAAATGTGGTGAAGAAAGCTGATGGTGTCCAGCTAACAAAAGATACAGCATTTGGAGTCTTAAAGGCTTGAAGATAAACAATCGGCCATCTAGCTCAGAAGCAACAAAGCCCATATGGAAAAAGCACACCAGCCTGTGTGATCACAAGGTGTCGATAGGATTCGGTATCAGACATCAAAGAACAAAAAATCCTATCGTTGTGAATGACGGGGAGTGTGGAGTGGAGACCCAAAGCCCATCTGTAGGCATCTAGACATCCCCTTACGGAAGGGTCATGGGAAGACAAGCCAGTCTGGGTGCAGTATATCACCAATGAAAT
>NW_022103906.1:23599949-23645809 GCF_000313985.2 Echinops telfairi
TCTACCTTACAAATCCAACTAGACCACAGGATGTACACTGGTACAGATCAGAGCTAGAAACACAGGGAATCCAGGACAGATAAATCCCTCAGGTCCAATAATGAGAGTAGTGACACCAGGAGGGGGAGGGGAAGGTGGGGGAGAAAGGGGGAACCGATCACAATGATCGACATATAAATTATCAAGGGGAGGGGAGGGAGGGGAAAAATAATGAGAAACTGATACCAAGGGCTCAAGTAGAAAGAAAATGTTTTAAGAATGATGTGATAGTAACAGATGTACAAATGTGCTTGACACAGTGGATGGATGGATGGATTGTGATAAGAGTTGTACAAGCTCCCAATAAAATGATTTTTAAAAAAAAGAAGAAGGCTACATGCAAATGAACCTTAGCTGCACAACATCCTGGCTAAATTCCTGACTAAACATCCTAAATGGTTGCTTTACCAATTCAGTTAGAAGAAAACTGGTTACAAAGCCATCAATAACCAAACCACTTAAATAATGTACAACCCAGTGGAAGAGACAGATACAAATAACTAATCTAAGACAGAAAATGACTTTAACAACTACGGAGAACTATAAGCAAGGAGCCACTGCAGCGGAGCATGAAGAACCCATTCTGGATGAAGGATGAAGTAGGAAGGGACGGGAAAGGTTTCATGGAAGTTATCTTTGGGAAAGGCTCAAAATGACAGCTAGAATTTTGGAGACAACGGGCAACAGGAAAGAAGAATGTCTAGTAGCACTTGGCAACAAAGTAGCACAGCAAATGGGCCTTTTAGGAGGGAAAAAAAATAAACTATTTAAACCATACTCTTAACACTTGAACAATATCAAACTATTTGCAGGAGATTGTAGGGATGCAATTCTAAAAAGAAACAGGATGAATTTCTAGAGACTGACTTTGATCATCATATGAAGTTATTATATTTCCTGCTATTTAATCTCTGTGTAAAAGGCTAACCCAGATCCTATGAAATACAAGCCACTTATCAAGGTTTCCTTTGAGGTATTGGCCAAGACAAAAATTCAGTGCCTTGCTTGGCCATTCAATGTTCCAGACCTGATATCAGCTTAATGACAGCAACGTGCTAATTCTCCATGGCTAGCATTCTTTGGACTCCTCGGGATAATTTACAGGGAGGCATTTGTCTTGAACCAAAATGAAAAGAGTCAGCTTCTAATAAGCCATAAAAATCTGAGTAAATTTATAAGCTACTTTAATTGCTGAAATTTACCCCCAACTTCCCTGATAAGGGCATCAAGATTACGTCTACAGGAATCAGGTAGACAGCCTAGGAAATAATTATTACTTACCAAACCAAATGAAAGCATTTCGCTTCTGGAATCGTTTTGTATAAGACAGACCCGAAAGGAGAAACTCTGGGCTGCTTGTTCAGCAATGACTGACTCCCAAGTCTATTTAAGGGACTTACCTTTGATTTGGGACCCCCTTCTGTGTAAATTAGACTTCCGGGTAAAGCATGCAAGGAAATTGAGATGCTGCAGAATTTCTGCTTTCCTCACCTCATAAAACTTTTTTAAGGAGCCCACCAGGCACAGCTTCAGGCTATCCACAATCTCCTGATGAGGCATCTGGAACACCACTCTGGAGTACCATTTTGTGAGGGTGCTGAGGCAGAGAGAAAGGACAGAGAGCCACAACGAGAGATGAGCAAGCACACGCAGATGAAGGCCGACCTAGTCTGAGTATCAGCTCACAGAGGCTTCTTTATGCATCAGTTTGTTGTTGGCAGCAAATATCGAGTGAATACACCTATGTTCCATGTAGCAAAATCTGATGTGGGTGAAAAACACATGTCTGAGACAAAGAGCCAAATATATATGTACAGTTATGGATATTTGCCACAAAACCTCTAATAGAAAAATAACTAAATCTATATAGCTACCCACAAAGAACTAGGTAGTTAAATAATGATATACAATAAATTATGCACAGTAACGAACACAAATTAATTGAGATTCATTTGTAGTGAACGGGAAAAGGTCAACAAAATTTTTTTTTTAATATTTTTATTGGGGGCTATTACATTTCTTATCACAATCCATACATTCCTCCAAAGTGTCAAGGACATTTGCACATAGGCCGCCATCATCGTTTTCAAAGCATTCTCTTCCCATCTGAGCCCCTGATAACAGCTCCCCGTTTCCTCCCCCTCCCTCCCCCGCCCACCTTCCCTCATGAACCCTTGATACGTTATCGATTATTTTTTCCGTATCTTACATCGTTCAACAAACTTTTAAGTAGATAAAACAGCATATTAAAATATTATGTAAGTAATACTTCATTTGTCTACACACACACACACACAATTTGTTTGTAAGGGGCCCTGGTGGTACAATTGGCTGTTCACCAAAAGGTCAACAGTTAGAACCCACCAGTCACTCCATGGGGACAAAGACCTGGCAATCTGTTCCCTTAAAGATTCCAGTCTAAGAAACCCTCTGGGGCAGTTCTCCTGTCTTATAAGGTCATTATGAGTTGAAATGGTCCCAACAGCACATAACAGTAACAACAACACATGTCGTGTGTAATACGTGTATGTATAAAGGAGACACAGCCCCTCTCCAAATGTGACAAGTTTGCTAAATAGTTTACAAAAGGAAGTATCATAGCAGGACATAAGAGGAAATTAGAACTTTCTATATGATAATCTGTTACCCTCAAAAAGATAAACGCTTGACTGACTGTAGGATTTGGCATCAAATGAGGTAACAACACAAAAGAAACCACCAGCAGTACTTACAGATTGATGCTTGCAACAAAGCCCACCACGGAGCGCATGCCCCTTCTGGGGTCATGGTAGACATCCATCCCAATCACCATCAGTTGTTTCTAGGTGAGAAAAGTACAACAACAAAAACAAGTTGTACAGCCTCCTCCGCTTTTAATTATTATCAGAATGCTAAAATAACCCTCACCTTATGTTTTACATAAGCAAGCAATTTCTGGGAACGAGACATTTTTAAAAATATCATGAAGGGAGTCAGAGAGCTAGAGGGGAAGAGGGGAAGAGGGAATGCGTTTGAGGCTGTGTGGGCCCATGACTATTGGCCCTGCTGGCTTCTACCTTACAGTATGGAAGCAGTCAGACAGTACATAAACAGTATATACATAAACAAGCATGATTACATTCCAACATACTTTATTTAAGGGCACTGTAAACTGAGCTCTGGCAGCACAGTGGGCAGCTCATGGTGAGGTCAAGCAGTATGAGCCAACCACCACTCTGAGAGACAGATGAAGCACTCTGCTCCTGTGAAGATTTACAGCCTCAAAAACCCAGAGGGGCAGTTCTATTCTGTCCTATAGAGTTGGTACGACCTGGAATTGATTCTATGGTGATGAGGTTTTTTTAGCACACTGAATTTCCTTATCTTTATGCCATTAAATATTTTTCAACCTTTTAAAAAAATGTAAAAACTCCTCCTGGTACAATCGCTGAAGACAAAATGGGTGCATAAGCAATGTGGTGAAAAAGGCAGATGATGCCGGGATATTAAAAGATATTAAAAGGGTCTTAAAGGCTTGAAGTTAAACAAGTGGCCATTCAGCAGAGAAGGAAAAAGTCCACATAGAAGCAGCACACCAGCCTGTACGATCATGAGGTGTCATTGGGACCAGGTAACAGACATCAGAAGACCCATAACAAAGACATACTGTTGAGAATGAGGGGGGTTGGCGCAGACACCCAAAGCCAATCTGTAGACAATGGAAATCCCCCCACAGAGGGGTCACAGGGAAGGAATGAGTCAACCAGGGAGCAGTAAAACACCGATGAAGCACATTATTCCTCTCTTTCCTTGAGGCTTCTTCATCCCCCACCCCCCACTATCATGACCCAAGTGCTGGTTCTCACTTCAAACTAGACTGGAGCATGTACACAGGTGTAGATAAGAGATAAGAGCTCATGACACATGGAATCCAGGAGGAGGAATGGGAACAGTGATACCAGACGGGTAGGGGAAAAGGGGGGAGAGGGGTGGAAGGGGAAACCGATCATAATGATCGACACGTAACCATGCAACCCCCTCCAAGGGGAAGAATAACAGAAACCAAGGGGGAAAGGAAACAGCGATTGGTGTGAGATATGAAAATAATAATTATTTATAATCTATCTTATTGTCATTCAAGTGGTCATGAGGGGAGGATGGGGAGTAGAGCTCATACCAAGGGCTCAAAAGAAAGTAACTGTCTAGAAAAGAATGATGGCAACATATGTACAAATATGCCTGATACAATTGATGTATGGATTGTAATAAGAGTTATAAGATCCCCCAATAAAATGATCTTTTAATTAAAAAATAAAAATATAAAAAAATTCTAACATGACAGACTACACAAATACATACAGCAAGTCATTTAGACTGATGAGTGAAATTAAGAATAAGGAGGATAACTAAGGGAAACAATTAGGTAGGCTTGTCCTGTATGCAGAGTTAAACAGGCACAGCTCAGCATCACTCACCAGAGGAATATCCACTCCCCAGAGCTCACCACCCAATTTACAGTTAATCTGAAGTAAAATCTTCTGGGCCACACTCCGAAGCCTGGTGGGCTGACCAATTGTTCGGACATTGATGACCTGTAAACAAAGTACCAAGAGCAAGACATTATCAGTGTCTCAGAAAATGAAAGCATGAACTTAAGGAAAGGATTGCATGAAGTATTAAAGAAACCTGAGTTGTCGGATAATAGCTTTTGCAAGAAGAGTCCCAGTTCTAGGGATTCTAGATAGTGTCTGTATGTGTCTCCATACATATACACACACACACACACAGAGAAAAACAAAACAAAAAATAAAGTAACAAAGAAGCAGAAAGTTCTAGAAGGATACCATACAGAGTAAGATTTAAAAAACAAACCAAAACTCTACATAGGAAAACCAGTTTGCCTCTTTCCAAACGAAGCTCATACGCCCAGGATCCAGTCATGCGATGCTTGGAGGCTCCATCTCTGAACAAGCTACTCATTTGGGAAATTAAGGGAGCAGTTATGAATAGCTACTTGCCACCCACCAGTTTACTCTCTAATACGAACTTTGAACTAGAAGAATCCATACATACTGGCTTCTAATAATTACTTTAGTCTTATGTAGAAACATATACTCTTTTTTCCCCAAGTCTCCAGGGGAAGCCAAGCCAGAGTTTCAATATCATGCCTCAACTCTACTTACCTGCGAGGGCACTGGAGACTGCACACAACACAGCTTTTTAATGGCCCCATAGAGATCATCACGCGTACCCATAATGATGCAAACAACCAGCTGTAGCTTCCCCTTTAAGAGATAAAGCACGTTAAGTCAGGCTCCGGAATTCTCTGAGGATTTTCAATCTGTTGTTAAAAAACCAAACTCACTGCCATTGAGTCAATTCCAACTCATAGCAACCTGAGAGGGCAGAAAAGCTCTGTCCCGTGGGTTCCCAACACTGTATAACTCTTTACAGGAGTAGAAAGCCTCCTCTTTCTCCTGCCAGTGATTAGGCCCCATGAGTGAATTGTGCTCCAGTGACCTCAAGGGACACAGTTGTTCAGATGGTTTTCTTGGCTATAGTCTCTACAGAAGCAGATCACCAGGTCTCTCTTCCATAGAGCCTTTGAGTGGACTTGAACTGGCAACCTTTCGTTAGCAGCTAAGCAGGACTCTAGTTTGAGCAAGAATACAAAGCCACAAGACCTTTAAGGTAAATGGGCAATCCAACCAAGAAAAAGTTTCTTGGATCTGAATTGGGATTTTTTTTTTTTGTTTTGCTCAGATGTCTCAGCATAAACAGGTAGGTAATTTGTTACTTCCACCAAATGAGGTCTTGGCCAAGTCATCAGTTTGTTTACTATGAGCAGAGCACAATGTAGATGGTGAGAAGGAATGAAGGCCCTTCCAGGGGCCTCAATAAATTTAGATCATATATAGATACCTAGGGGATTGTACACCCTTAGGACACTTCCTCAGCTATCCTTAGGATCAGTCTGGAAAACAAAATCTCATTAGGGACATGGTCTCTGAAATTCTAAGGCTCCTAAGTTTTACTTGTAAGAAAACTTGAGACAAGGCCTAGAAAAGGATCAGCTTAGCAATGTGTTACTTATTACTTACACTTTTAATCCCTACGCATTTGTTTGCCATTCTCTTTAGTTAACTAAGCAACTTACTGCGTCATACCATATAACTTCCACGTAACAAATACGAGATGAAAAACTACAAGAAGGTCAGAGCCAAATGAAGAAAGGAATAAAGCTAGTGCCAAACTCCCTAAGTAGCTACTCTGTCGTGGGTTGAATATATGTCAACTATGCTAGGCCATGATTATCAGGCATTCTGTAGTTAGCCTCCATTTGTCATTTGATGCTAATGAGGCAGAATTAGAGGAAGTTATGTTCATGAGATAGGATATAATCTAAAGGATTAGGTGGTATCTTGAAACAATCTCTTTATACAAGAGAGTCAACAAGTGAGCAGAGATTAGAGGGAACTGACTGCCACCAAGAAAGATGAGCTGGGAGAGAAGCATGTCCTTTGGACCCAGGCTACCTGCAACGCGGACCTCTTACACCCAGGGGAACACTTATGCCAAGACACCTAAGAAATCAATCTCCGAGGGCTGATGGACCCACAGATGTTGAAAGGAGACACAGACCTTCCTCCAGAGCTGACACAGACAAAAGTTGACTGTAGAGCCGATGCTCTGACTTCGGACTTCTAGCCTCTAAAACTGTAAAAGAATGGATTTCTATTTTGTTAAACTAACTCTCTCTGGTTAGAGAGAGAATACTGCCAGCAGCTTATCGCTATCTTCTGTCTCAGTTTTAAGAGATCCATTATTGAAAGCAGTGGCCCTTACAAAATCTGCACAAGGAAAAGTAGCATTTAAGTGGGCTAAAGTTGCCAGCCCTTTATGCTAGAAAGGGCAATCAATGGTACACTACTCCAGCTCAAGATTAGGTTAAGAGTTTGTCTCGTGTATCAAGAAAAGGACATCATGCTTGATAGAGTAAAAAGTCAGCAAAAAAGAGGAAGACTGTCAACAAGATGGACATTGTGCCTCCAACAAGGGGATCAAGCATAATTACAATTGTAAGGACGGTGCAGGACTGGGCAGTATTTCATTCTGCTATACATGCGGTTACTATAAGTCAGAACCAACTTAACAGTACCTAACATCAACATACAAGATTTCTTCAAGGACACATATTCCAAAAATCACAGCCAAGAACTTCCAAAGCCATGTAGACAATAGGATGTATACACAGAACACATAGGCTTTGTTTAGGCCTCTGGCTGCTGCCAAGGGTTTGTGCTCAGCTACTAATCTAAACAAACAGCCCTAACAGTGTAGTAGTTATGTGAGGGGAACCCCCAGCAACTCGGAGGAGAAAGCTGAGGCTTTCCAGTAGTTACAGGCTTGGGAACCCCACTGAGGTACTTCTATGCAGTCTGATAGGGTTACTATGAGTTGGAATTGACCCAATGGCCCAGAATTTGGAGTTCGGTTGGCTAATTTAAGGTGGGTGATTCAAACCCACCCACCCAGTGGCACCATCTGTTTCAGTAAAAATGACAGATAAAAACACCAGATTCTGTAACACACAGTCACCAAGTTGGAATCAACTAGATGGTGATCAGATTGCATTTTTTCGTGTTTTATTTGTTGCTGTTGTTAAGAGGTAGCTCTGACTCATAGGGACCCCACGTACAACAGAACGAAGACGCACTGCCTGCTCCTGCCCCACGCTCAGAAGTGTTCTCAGATCCTAGTCCATTGTCTCAGCCACTGTTGTCAAGCCATCTCTAATCTTTCCTCTTGTCCGCTGCCCCTCCACTTACACTGCGGTAACTGTCATTGCTACAGAGTGTTACCTCGGGTTCATTTTTAGTTTTGTAGGTTTGTTTTACCTTGGATACTTCTGTATCTAGGGTGTTGTGACTTAATGTTACTATCAGGTTGTTGCAGCTTATCTGTCTGGAGAATTTCCTTCAGTATTTCTTGTAAAGCTGGTCTAATTAATACAAATGCCTTCAATTTCTTATCTGGAAATGTCATAACTTGCCATTATACTTGAGGGATAACTGTTATTAATTCAACATCTAAAAATAGGGAGATGGATATATGCCAATCTATACTTTGGGTTTCTATTGAAAAACTAAATGCAAAATCAGTTTGGCAATACTGGGCTTGATCCCTACATTATAAAAAAGTCATAGAGACTACCCCTTAGCTTACTGTACTCCTCTCGTAGTCCACCCGCTTCTTTCCTTTGTTAGTTCTCTGGCCCATATGAACGGATGAGCTTATGGCCCCTGACAAAGGGAACATTCCAAGAGTGAGAGAAAGGAAGCAAGACCAATATAAATTATGTAAATATGACAAGTGAAGCTCATGTTCATGCCACATGAAAATTGCTGGCTACTTCAACCCGGTGCTCCAAGATGTGAATGCAACATGCCAGCATGAAGTAGGGAACCAGTGGAGAGATCTGCGGGGTCGGCCCCAATTCCAACCACGTGGACACCTGCCCCTCCCCCCAAAAGAATTTATTTCAGAGGACAAAACTGAAGCTGCAGCTCAGGGAGAGGGACGTGTCTCATCAGAGCACACGGGAGCAAATGAAGGGGGAGGAACAGAGAGTGGAGCACATCCTGGCCCACCAACCCTTGAGGAAGATATTCCCGCTCAGAACAGCGAATCCACAGAGACCATATGGCCAGCCCCACTATGAGACATGACATCCCTCACTGACCCATAGCCCTACAGGGACAACACTGTAGACACAGTATAGGAATTGCACCCGATCTGATCCCACCACACAGAGGCAAAACACTAAGGGCGTGCAACAGAATAGCAAGGGGCACAGAGCAACGAAGTCCCCAGGGAATACCAAAAATAGACCTTGGGGCCAGGGCTTGGCACCCCATCAGACTCGACAGGAAAACACTCCTAAAGGCCAACAAACAGTCCTTGAACTAACTACAAACTTTTCTTTCTTGTTGTTTTGTTTTGTTTTTTGTCATTGGCCTGTTGTTGTTTTGTTTTATTTTGTTGCTTGGTTTTGCTCTGTCTTGTTTTGGGGCATGTTATTATCTCCGCAGGTCTGTCTAAAGAAGATAGGCTGGATGAACAATCTGGAGGAGAAAACAATGGACTGACAGTTCCCGGGGGACATGGGAGAGGGAGAGGTGGGGGGAAAGGTAGGGGTGTTAACAAACCCAGGGACAAGGAAACAACAAGTGATCCAAATTGGTGGTGAGGAGAGTGTATGTAGGAGGTCTGGCAGGGCATGAACAAGGGTAATGTAACGAGAGGAATTACTGAAACCCAAATGAAGGCTGAGCATCATAGTGGGACAAGAGGAAAGTCAAAGGAAATAGAGGAAAGAGCTAGGAGACATAGGGCATTTATAGAGGTCTAAATAAAGGCATGTACATATGTAAATATATTTATATATGAGGATGGGGAAATAGATCTATGTGCATATATTTATAGGTTTAGTATTAAGGTAGCAGACAGACATTGGGCCTCCACTCAAGTACTCCCACAATGCAAGAATACTTTGTTCTATTAAACTGGCATTCCATGAGGCTCACCTTCCCGACACAATCGCTGAAGATAAATGGGTGCATAAGCAAATGTGGTGAAGAAAGCTGATGGAGCCCAGCTATTAAAAGATATAGCGTCTGGGGTTTTAAAGGCTTGAAGGTAAACAAGCGGCCATCTAGCTCAGAAGCAACAAAGCCCACATGGAAGAAGCACACCAGCCTGTGTGATCATGAGGTGTCAGAGGGATGAGGTATCAGGCATCAAAGAACAAAAAAAAATCACATCATTTTGAATGAGGGGAGAGCAGAGTGGGGACCCAAAGCCCATCTGTAGGTGACTGGACATCTCCATACGGAAGGGTCACAGGGACAAGACGAGCCAGTCAGGGTACAGTGTGGCAATGATGAAACATACAACTTTCCTTTAGTTCCTAAATGTTTCTCTCCCACCCCCCACCCCCACTATCATGATCCCAATTCTACCTTATAAATCTGGCTAGACCAGAGGATGTATAATCTGGTACAGCTAGGAACTGGAAACACAGGGAATCCAGGATGGATGATCCCTTCAGGACCAGTGGTGAGAGTGGCGATACCGGGAGGGTGGAGGGAAGATGGGGTAAAAGGGGGAACCGATTACAGGGATCTACATATAAACTCCTCCCTGAGGGACGGACAACAGAAAAGAGGGCGAAGGGAGACATCGGACAGTGTAAGATATGACAAAATAATAATTTACAAATTACCAAGGGTTCTTGAGGAAGGAGGGAGTGGGGAGGGAGGGGGGAAAAAATGAGGAACTGATGCCAGGGGCTTAAGTGGAGAGCAAATGTTTTGAGAATGAGAATGATGATAAAGCACATGTACAAATGTGCTTTACACAACTGATTTATGTATGGATTGTGACAAGAGTTGTATGAGTCTCCAATAAAATGATTTAAAAAAAGAAAAAGACATTTGCTGGCTGTTTGTGCTCATAAAGAGAACACACGATATGAAATGAAGGATTTCTCAAACTAAACTGGGTAGTCTCTGGTATGCAGAGCAGAGTTTACCAAGGATGAGGCTTAAGGGGGAGGCCTGGATTGACTGTGATAGGCATGGAGGTCAGGAGTTAAAGTGAAAAAAAGGTGTGCAAAAGAAGCCTAAGTGTGCAGCCACAATGCTGTACCCTAAGAGTAATGGTTCAAAGTGAGAAAGCAAATGGTGCCAACATAATCTAACTCTACTGTTGCTCTTACCAAAACCAAAGCAACTCTCTAACTCAAGGACAAAATGCATTGTTTCCAAAGTCTTTACCTCTTTATTTTATTCCCCTCATAATCTTGTTCCTCTATCTCAGCTATAAACAGAATAGAACTGAAAGACCTGAACTACTGAGCTGTGAGTGCTGTGACCTGCTTAGTCCGTGTTTCTGATTGGTGGTCAGACCAAGTTGATAGGCCATCTGCCAACTTCATCACCAGAACAATTTGAATCTTGAGCCAGACCAGACTGTGACAGCTCAGAACTTGGAGCAAGGAGCTGCTTCCTGAGCACAGCATGTTCTATAGATAACAAAGCAAAGCCCCGTCAGCTACTCTCTAGCTAATACATGCGGAAAAGAAGACTAAAATAAGTGTGAGTGCCAACTTAAATGAAAGAAGCAAAAATAACCAACGGGAAAAAGATACATTTTCCATTCAATATTTTATGAGTAAGATATAGATACCTGAACATCATTCCCATCAGACTGACAGATTAAACCAAGATAATTTAAAAGCAAGTGTTCAAGTATTATAGAACAGGCTTTCTAAAAATTTACTCAAAATCAACTTGTTACCTCAGCTCCCAACAGGGACTGAATTGTTCTGATGTAGGTCTCCACCCGGTCATCCTTGACTTCAACCCAGGCTGGTGGGTTCATTTGAATGCCAATAGGGCCAGCTACCTTCTCCAGTGTGTTAACCAGCTCTCGGGCATGATCTGCTGCTCTCTTTGGGTAAAACAGTGCCCAGAAATGAATGGGGATCTAGGAACAACCACAGGACATTTCAGCATGTCACACAACGTAAACATTCCAACTCAGTCAGGGGTTTTTATTCTTGACAATAAGTTACTATTTCACTCTCTCAAGTCCTATCTTATCCAATCCATATTACTAATACGTATGTGTGTGATTAATAAGCTCTCATGCTTTCTTACTATAAAGTACTATACAGTAATGAGAATGGAAGATCTACAGTCATATCTGAAAACATGGCTGAAACTCACCAGCACAAGGTAGAAAGAAGCCAGACATAAAAGAATGTATAAATGTATACAAAGGGGCTTCAAAAAGTTAATAGACTCTATCTTTTAATTCCATTTTCCCATGAACTTTTTGATGGCCCGCCTCAGACTCCATGATTCTATTTAAATATGAAATGCAAACACAGTTCAGACGAATCTAAGTGTCATCCTTGCTATGTGTGGGATGAAGGGTGGCGTGACTGGGAGCACGGAAGGGCATTCTGGAGTGCTGGTAACACTGTGTCTTATCTTTTGCACTGATTACACAGGTCTGTTTAATTTGTGAAAATTCTTTATGCTATGCATTTTTAAGTGTACTTTTTTCTATATGTATTATATTCTAATAAAAAGTTTTGAATACAGCTATGTCTACTTTATATAGGACCATAAAAACCAGGTTAACAAAAAACATGTTAAAATAATTATATACCATTTTGTTCATTGATGGAAATACTGTAACTAAGACATTAGTTGACTTGGTCCGATACTGTCTGGAAAAACATGCTCCAGGAAGCCACGAGGGGGAGAAAGAGAGGTGGGAGAAGGAAAAAGAAAGCTACTGCGTCAGGCCAAGGGCTTATTTATCTCCAACAACTCATCCACTTGCTGTGGGTGAAGGATCCCTTTGCTTCAAGGAGCTGTTTTCACTGTCTTTCAGAAAGAGGACACTATCATTTCTGCTTCCTAATGTTCACGCTTTAAGACTGGTCCAATATTTATAATGAAAAATGCACTTACAGTTAAAATGGAAAGGTCTCTGGTTATTTCCTTAACCCAGTTGAGTTCCTGAGATGTGGTAAATGAAGTACTTCTCAAGTTAATTCTTTCCATTGGTAGAATGCGGCCTTCAATCTAAACAGAAAACCAAAACCGATGACAGGAGCTATCTATAAACATTAATTAGAAGTACACTGACAGTAACTTCCCTGAGGGCTTGTCAGCTCCATCATATAGGTTTGTCTCTGCTACAAGTTTTTTCTTTCTGCCTGCTATAATTTTTGAGAATGGCAGAAAGCATCAACTGCCAACAGTGAGAGTCTGGCATTAAGAACCTGAACATAACACAAGTAAAATTATGATAGGCATTGCTCTTTCATTATTCAAGTTTACAAGGATTTCACAAGATGAGAATTAGAAAACATTGTCTCTCTGAAACAGTGAACGAATGTAAAACAATTATGATTTCAAAGTCAACAGGAAAATAATCTTTGAAAAATATTTTAAGGGAAAAACAAATGAAAGAAGAAATAAAAGGCAGATTTTCTTAGAGAGACTAAACACAAGACTACTAATATACTTTCTACAAGAAAAAAATTGAAAGGAAAATGTCAAAAAAATAATGAAAACAATTTAGGTAAAGAACAATAAATATGAATAAATTGATTTGATCTTAATATCCAACAAAATAACTAAATAGATGATACATCTACATAATGGACTATTTTACTATTGTTCAAATCATTTTCTCCCTACATTTAATATGCTCCCATCATTGCAAAATTAAATAATGCATATATCATAAAAATTGAATGAGCTCAACCTTGGCAGTGATTATCTTTGGGGAGACATATAATTATAAAGGTTCTATCTTTACGATCTCTACTGCTTGTTTTGCTTTTCTTTTTTGGGGGGGTAACAATTATCTATAATAAAAAATCTAAATAATTTAAAAAATATTTTGTTAATAACAAAACTCATACTAGCAAGTGTGGAAAAAAGCAGACTCATCTTCTCCTCAAAACAATTATTGACTCTTTCTGAAGGGGAATGTGGCAATATATAATAAAAGCAATAAAAACTATCAATATCCTAACTTGATAATTTTACATAAACCAAAGTAAATAGACAACGATATACACATAGATTTAGTTACAAGGATGCTCGTTACATCACTATATTAGAAAAACAGTAAATTCAATTTAATTATGTACGGCTAGGAAACTTAGTAAAGTGAAACATCATCAATCATTAAACATACTTCAAAAAAAATTAAGTGGCATAAGGAAAACATTAAAACGTATTGTGGGGAGGGAGGGGAAGGAAACCACATGAATACATACAATGTGTGTTTGTGTGTGTGTTTGTGTGTGTGTTTGTGTACCAAAAATTAAAAATGAAAAACACTGGAAAATATAATTCAAAATGTGAACAGTGGTTATTCTGATGTAGCCAGATTATGGGTAGACATTTTTCTTCTTCGGCTTATACTTCCTATACATTCATGATAAAATAAAGTAGAAAAAGATGTAATACTACATACATAGTATAATGAAAGTTTTGTAAGAAATTTATTCTCATAGGACATCATCTTAGGAAAAATAAATACACGGAAAATATTATCTTTTCTATGTGTCTCAAACAAATTACTGGGACACGATCTTTTTTTTTTTTTAATCATTATATTGGGGGCTCGTACAACTATTATCACAATCCATACATGTATCCATTGTGTTAAGCACATTTGTACATATGTTGCCATAATCATTTTCAAAACATTTTCTTTCTACTTGAGCCCTTGGTATATCAGCTCCTCATTTTCCCCCCTCCCTCCCCACACTCCTCCCCCTTATGAACCCTTGATAATTCATACAATTTTTTTTTCATGTCTTACACTGTTCGATGTCTCCCTTCACCCACTTTTCTGTTGTCTGTCCCCCATGGAGGGAGTTATATGTAGAGCATTGTGACTGGTTCCCCCTTTCTACCCCACCTTCCCTTTACCCTCCTGGTATCGCTACTCTCATTATTGGTCCTTAGGGGTTTATCTGTCCTGATTCCCTGTGTTTCCAGTTCTTATCTGTATCAGTGTACATGGGATACGATCTTTAGATAATGCAATTATTATTTCCTACTTCACATTTTCTAAAATTTCCAAAATTTCCTTGTTTATAATTTCCTTTTCTTTACATTACTTTAACAATCAAGAGAAAAGTAACATTTTTAACAAGGAATGAATCTGAAATGTAAGTGAACTAAAGGGAGAGTAGAATTCATTGTTGTGGTAAACTCTCAAAAGAAAGGTACAAAATAACAATAGGTAACATTATTGACTGAGCACTTGCTATATTCCAGATCTCATGTTAAAGTTTTCTCATCTAACTTTTAAAACTCAGTCATGATCTTCATTCTATAGACAAGAAAACAGTGGCTCAGAGACGCTAAATAAGCCACTCAAAGCTACCAAGATGGCCAATGGTAAAGCTAGAATTCAAAACCAAAAAACCTCAAAGATGTAATTATCACCCTATATTATCTCTACTATGGGCCGTGGCTGCACAAAATAAAACAAAGATGGTGAGGCAAAATTTTGGGGCAAAAAAAAATTAGATTGTAGAGTCCGAGACTCTCCTAATCCACTTACGCCAACAGAAAAAATGACAACTGTAATAGCCAAGGAAGGACAATATTAATTGAGAAAGAAAAAGAAATAAAGTTCTTAAAAATATTTTTAAAGGCAAGATTAAAAGGTACCGTAAAAGGTACGGTATAAGCCGAGTTTTTCAGCACATGTTCAATGCAGATGCTGTGGTAAAATTGGGTGCTTCAGCTGATATTCGGGTCGGCTGATACTCAAGTATATATGGTACATGCAACATTAAACAGTGTTATTTTTAATGAATGTTAAATGAATGTTAAAATGAAATACTTTGTTGATGAAAATTAATGCAATGACAAATTTTAATGAGTGTTCAAATAAAATATTAAGTAAAAAAAATACTCCTAAAACAAACAAGCAAAATAATACTCCTTTTGATATCTCCTTGACTAGAAAGTCAATAGCTTAGATCCCTAGGGGGTTCTACAGGGAGAAAAGCTGCCAGACTAGCAAGTAAGTAAATGCAAGGGTCATGTTTGGGGTGGGGAAAAACTCCAAAATAATGGCAGAGTAGTTATCACTCAGCCTCACAATGCTCTTAAATCTGTATTTCATGCTCTTCCTATCCCCACCACACCTCCTTCGAGTTTACCTTATGTACATCCTTCTGAAGACAGAGACCCCAACGTGCCATTTCATTGTTGGCTGTCTCACTGTTTGAAATTCTCTGCAACAAGCACTGCAAAGCTTTATGGTGCTGTTTAGGGCTCAGGTTGATCTGCTGGGTCAAATCCTAAATAAAATGTAAATGAAGTTAAATCCTAAGTACTGTTTTATCTAATATGAACTTAAATCAATCAATTCCCCCTAAAATGTCTCTACAAGAAACCTCGTTGTTGAAATCGAGTTGGAAATCTCTCCATGAAATTTAGTAAAAATTTCCCATAAAGGTGAATGAGGGAGAAAGCAAACATTTTAAATGTTATTCTCTCTCATGACATCCACACATCTCATCTTTTCCAAGACATGTTCTCAATTTAAAATTCTGAAAAGACAAATCAGACAGGAACAAAAAGGATTTGACTACACCTCAATATTTAAGCAAAAACAGAAAATAAAAAATAAACGTCATGACCCAGGCATCCAGGCAAATACAAGTAAGTGAAAAACCACCTCGTTTTATACTTTCTGCAGCTCTATTAGCCATTCGATGCCATCATGACACCTTTGTTTGCCTAGAACTTGTCATAGTGTTGGGCCTACTGTAAGGCAATTGATTTACTTATTTTGAAAGAATTTCTAACAGCTATGTATGGCGATTATGTAACATTTAAGTGAATTCTTGATTTATTCTTCTTGGCCTAATGAACTGTCAGGAGCAGTGAGCCTATGGGGCTATAAGACTAGCTCTGTGGTCATTAAGTCATTAGATAACTGGGAGTTATAAGGAAGGGGCCTTGTTCAGAACAGAAGTATCCAATGGTAAATTGAGAAGAACTTCACCTCAAGCTCCTTATTAAACAAAATGTGACACCTGAGCGATACATGAATAGAATGAGCACCAGGAGGCAGCAGAGAGTAGCTCAGTGCAGAGAGCCTAGGGAGCCGCGGAGTGTGGAGGTTAAGCACGCAGGTTCTGGACTCAGCACTGCCTGGGCTGCTGTACACATCTCAGCTTCTCTATCGTTCTCTGAAGAACGAGCATATTTCTCTGTAAACTCAAAGTCTCACAAGATACATTCCCATCCTTTTGCTACATTATCTCCTCACCTTCAAATAAATGGAAGGCTTACAAAAAATGTTGGAATAATTTACAGCTTACAAATAATCTCATTTCTGGTCATATGACCAGCTTGCATTGTGATTGGAAAAGACAGAGCTAACAACTTTCAAAGCGATTCTCGTGGGCTTTTCACACTATGTGTGGGAAAAGAAATGTACTGTGCTTTTACAGAAGGAGAAGTGGAACTGAGAAGACAAGACCTGCCCACGTAACAGTGCCCATCTTAGAGGCTGAATCTCGCCTGGTCCTAGCGCAAACCACGATTGAAAAGATGTCCTGTTTAACCAAAGCATTTCCAACCTTCATGGCTCTGAAGTCCTTCTTCATTTTCTCTGGGATCCCAGTCATGAAGGACAGCTCCGGCAGCAGCAGTATTTCACCTTTCAGCAACTTTGAAGAAAGAACAGAGGGAAAACAAGGGAATAAGAAAGGCTACCATCCCCTGGCCTATACAAGATACACCACAGCCCTGGACTGGTCCGGGAGTGATAAGGATTATAACACAAAGGAATGTAAAATCCCAGAGAAGAGAGTAATAAAATGCTAAAACCATTTCACCACCATCACTGCCCCCCCACCCCATGCCTCAGGAATAGCACAGGCTTATATTAAATAAAGGAAAAAGCATAAAACTGTCAGAAAAGAGGCAAATAACTTAAAACAAAAATATATATTTCCCTCTTGACCCCGAAGGCAATGCTAAGACCAAAACCAAAAACCAAACTCAATGCCATCCAGTTGATTCTGCCTCAGGGCGATCTTGTAAGACAGAATAGAACAACCCCATGGGGTTCCCAGCAGTGTCGTTTCTATAAAAACAGACTGACCCATCTTCGTGGTGTGGAGCTGCTGGTGGTGGGTTCAAATGTTGTGGTTAGCAGCTGACTGCTTAACTACTGTCCCCAGGTCTCTATCTCCTCACAGACTTAGATCTCCAGCCTCACTCTGAAGGCCGAGGAGTCAGGTGTTAAGGAGCTCCCCCTAACCCTCGCCCAATCCAACCTACTGACATCAAGTCAACTCCACTCGGACGCATATTTAAAAAGAACGCCTTCTAACTTTCCTAAGAGAGCCAAGTTAAAAATCTTCATTAGCAGGAAATTCTTACTCCTTTAACCCAAATCATTGTTCATGTAGATATTCAGCTCCTCCTGTGGTCACTTCAAAAGCATATCCCACCAGTGTGCACTGGGAGACAGCTGAGGCTTTCTAACTTTCCTAAGAGAGCCAAGTTAAAAATCTTCATTAGCAGGAAATTCTTACTCCTTTAACCCAAATCATTGTTCATGTAGATATTCAGCTCCTCCTGTGGTCACTTCAAAAGCATATCCCACCAGTGTGCACTGGGAGACAGCTGAGGCTTTCAACTCCGGTCAAGAGGTGTAACAGTTACAGCCTGGGAAACCCATGGGGGCAGTTTTACCCTGTCCTACAGGGTTTCTGAGTCATCAACGGCAGTAAGTAAGTACCAATGTGAAGCAGCAACTGGTGAGAGGAGACAACAAATCCTGCACAACTTTCACCCCTACTCAGTAATCACCAAGCCATGACTCCCACAAAGCCTTAGAGAATACTAAAAGCACATGGCAAAAAATGCAGGATGTGATAACCCTGACCCGCCAGCCCTCCTTACCGAGCCTTGGTTATTCTGTCTCTCACTGGGTCTGTGGATCAGCAGGGGCTGGTCGTCTTCTTTGACGGTGATCCCATAGTTTTTGCTAGAGCAGGGTGGAGGCAAGAAAAACTTTCAGAAGCATCATCACCATCCTTAGAGCACGATAGTCTTGTGTTTTGTTTTTGAATCGTTTTATTGGGGCTCTTATATCTCATACAGCAATCTACACATCCACTGTGTCAAGAACATTTGTGCGTATGTTGCCATCATCCTTTTCAAAACATTTTCTATCTGACCCACATTTTAAATGATTGTCTTATAACTTCCCTAAGAGATCTAAGTTTAAAATCTTCATGAGCAGGAAATTCTTACTCCTTGGTATCAGCGCCTATTTTTTCTCTCCCTCCCACCCTCCTGAACCCATGATAAATTATAAATTTTTTTTCTTACACCATCTGCTGTCTCCCTTCACTCTTGTTTCTATTGTTCATCACCCTGGGGGAGGGGGTGGGAATTAAATGTCGATCACTGTAGTTAGTTCCCCCTTTCTCCCGCACCTTCCCCTATGCTCACGGTACTGATACTCTCATCACTGTTCCTGATAGGTTTCTATCTCTCTTGGATTCCATACAGCGAGAGCTTCTATTTGTACCAGTGTATATGCGCTCATCTAGCAGGACTTTAAAGGTAGAACTGGGGACATGATAGTGCGTGTGTGCGTGGGGGGGTGGCATTAAAGAACTAGAGGAATGTTGTGCTTCATCAGTGCTATACTGCACCCTGGCTGGCTCGACTCTTCTGTAAGGGGATATTTCACTGTAAACAGGTCTCATGTGCTTTAACCAGGACTGGGGTACACAATTTGCACAACACCCTTTGGGACGGATCCATCCGAAACAGATCACAATCTATTTGTAACTGGGTAAAAAGTAGGTTTGTGTTACATTGCAAATTTAACACAGGAGAAGTAAGATGAACCATATAGGAGAGCTTATTAAATGCTGTATCCAACTATATAAAGGGTTTAGGCAACTTGAATGATAAAATGATTAAGACTTGAATTTAATCTGTGAATCCAGACTTCTAAGCAAACCAGAAAAATAAACACAATTCAAATATCTGTGATTAATTTGCACAGTAACCTCCACAACTACTAAAAGAAATGAATCTGTAAGAGTACCTTAACAGGACAAACCCCACAAATGAGCTCATTCTAACTCAGGCACATTACCAATTCAATTATTTTCAAAGTGTCAAATCATATGCTATTAAGGAACATTATGTTCTGCTAGAGAGTAGTAGTAGAAACTGTAGGCTCAAACCCCATCACTTGTACCTGTAATATTCCAAGAATGTGATGTCCTTCCCGTCAGACATTGTGAAGCTATCTCTTGGAGTCTTATTCCAATCCACATCATCAATCCGGTAGGTCCGGTTGTTGTATCGAGTTATAATGATATTTCCAACCAGAAGCTTAGCACACTCATCCTGGAAGTTCTCTTTGTTCTGTTGATATATAGCGTGCCTTTGGAAAGAGACACAAAAATGACTTTCGGTGCCCATGTACACACACATACACAACAATGAGAAAGGCACAGAGGAGGCACACCAACAGTGCAGAGCTATAATCACAGCTCACAGCTCCAGGAGCATTCCACTGTTTCTTTAGGAGTTAGGACTCTCATCTCTTTTATCAAAGAAAACGAATAAAAACAATTAAAATAGCAGCTCTGTAATTCTTAAAATTAGGTATATTTACTACCAAAATAATTCTTTCATATCATATTAATAGGATAGAGTCTACAGAAGCTGAGTAAAAGCCTGCTTTAAATTATATTTGCCCTTTCCTACAATGCACAAATACTCACTTGCAGGGCCTCTGTAATGCTGTGAGAAGGAAACACAAGAAACTGACAGGAAGCGTGTGCAAATACACCCAGAGGTGTCAATGTTTATCGAGGAGGGCATGTTTCAACTATTCTTGAAGGAGAAACCTATTAGGCAGAAATGAGGACCTTCCCCGCAGATGAAGTGACATTAGGACAGTCAGATACATGGTATTAGGGATAGGGAGGAGAAGAAAGTGAGGGAAAAAATAGTCAACAGTCAGGCTAAAGACAGGTAGGGACCAGACATAAATTCCTATGTAATAAAGAAACTATCATCTAATACTAGGCATTCCTAAGGGAAAGTGATAAGAGCATGAAGCACCGCATAACATGGAGCGTACTGGAAACCATTATGCTGAAGGTAGTCAATCACAAATGGGAAAATATTGTATGAGTCCAGTACTATAAGAAGAAATTCCAATTAAACAAATCTTAGAGACTAATTCCTAAACAAAAGGGTAGAAAGTCTGCCTACTCCCCACGAACCATACGTCACCCACCTAAGGTGCACTTCCTATGAATCATCTTGAAAGAGGAGACCTCGCACTGCTTGAGGTCACTCCTTCAAGCAAGGGGAAGAGGGTACAGACCTTCCACTTGATGCTATACAACACTACGACAAGGCTGTGACAAACCTATAGGGCTGCCACAGGGATGGCAGAAGAAATCTTTTTAGAAAATTAAGTTAACACCAGGGAAGGGAAGCATCTATGAGGGGGTACCCAAAAAAAGCCAATTTCGCACCCTCTCCTTCCAATGCTACATATTTTTTTAAATTTTAACAAAATAACCTTGTCACCTTCAAAGGACTCTGCATTACACTTAATACGTTTGTCAAACCTGCGATTCCATTCTTGGAAACAGTTTTCAAACTCATCTGTTTGGATGGCTAACAGCACTGCCCTCATTTTTTCCTTCACCTCTTCTATGTCATCAAACCTCTGTCCTTTCATGTCCCTCTGCATTCATGGTAACAAAAAGAAGTTGCATGGAGCAAAGTCAGGTGAGTAAGGTGTGTGGGGCAGGAGAGGCATGTTGGGTTTTGCCAAAAACTGGCACACTGAGATGGCTGCATGAGCAGGTGCATTGTCCTGGTGACAAAACCAGTCCCTTGTCTGTCACAAAGCAGGCCTTTTTTGTCACACACTGTTATGCAATCTTATCAGAATCTCTAAATAGAAAGCTTGATTAACAGTCTGACCTGGTGGGATAAACTCCAAATTCACTATGAGTAGTTATTTTTGTCTGTTTAGGAAGTTGATGGGCATCCAGCATGAGGTTTGTCATTAATCGACATTTCACCTTTTTTGAAAGGAGAAAACCATTCATACACTTGAGTTTTCCCCCAGAGCGCTTATCCTTGTAAATTGTGTTCAACATAACAACAGTTTCTGTGGCATTTTTCCAGAGCAGGAAACAAAATTTCACAGCCACACACTGTTCTCTTAAATCAACCATCACAAAAAAGTGAGTTTCAAGCGAAACTGCTATTATGAAAAAATTCACTGTGACCAGAAAGAACCAGGTGACACCATTGGGTACACTAAAAGTAAGCCAGTTGCTCTATGCTTGCCCAGTGGGACAAGTGCCTACTACAAAAGCTCTGCTCACCCCAACATAATTCTGGCTTTTGGGGGGTACCCCCTTGTACATTTCAGAAGCAGCACTGATATTTCTGTTGATGGGCATGGTGGGTAAAATGGGGAGGGACTTTACATCAGGAAGGGATGCTAAGTAATTGTAGGGAAACTAAGGATAAAATAAACCCAATTTTATGTTCTTGGGTAGACGCTATGAATATTTTACTACCCAACCCACAGTGAACCACATCATGGCCTAAGCACTATGACCTCAGACACAGGCCTTCCAGGCAACATAGGCCACATCAAAAGGATTCAACGTGGAAGCCTGACTAAGCAAACACTTTGATGGGAGAGGAAGCAAAGGAAGGTCATCTTCAGATGGTGGAAAGCGCGTTCATTGGACTGAGTGGGGCTCATGGCTTAGTGTGTGCTCAATGAAAGGGCCCAGACCACCATCTATTTAGCACCTCCAAGCTCTCCTTGTATTAATATGGCAGGCCGTAACCTCAGAGGCAAGGGTTTACATTTGTGAGAATACAGGAAATTTCCCCCTAGTACTAACTCCTATCCTGTGTAAACAGAGCTCAATTAAGAAATTTATCTGTAGGGAGCCACCACTCAGGGAGTGCAGCTCGAAGTTGGGACTATACTTGCATAAATTCCTTCTATCAATGCTATCTTAAATTCTGTCACTGGATACATTATTTATGTTATCAATGCAATTGTCTTATACCCAAAGGGGTTGATAAGACTTTTCTTCTGTTGTTTGGTTTTTGTTTTTCTGCCTGTTTTGTTGTTCTTGTCATAATAAGACCGCCAAAGTAAACCAGAGTTCATAACTTAAGGAAAACAAGATAAATTCTGAGTTCCCATTTAATTCTAGCCCCAATTCAAAAGGTTAGTTTTTAAAACCTGGCCCTGCTCCATAGCTAGCTTCATGAAGAGATCACTGAAGAGTAGGGTGTTACAGCAAAGTGTGGTGAAGAAAGCAGATGGTGTTCCGCCAATCAATTAGAATAGTGCAGCAGTTCTCAACCTGTGGGTCACGACCCCTTTGGGGGCCAAACGACACTTTCATAGGGGTCACCCGATTCATAACAGTAGCAACGTTACAGTTATGAAGTAGCAACCAAAATAATGTTCTGGTTGGGGTCACCACCACATGAGGACTGTATGTCGCCGCAGAAGGAAGGTTGAGAAGCGCTGGAATAGCGTCTTGGGTCTTAAAGGGTTTTTTCAAACAGGCAGCCAAGTGAGTGAGTTGTCCACTAAGTTTACAGTGAAGAAGAACACCTCCAAAGCAGCTGAAGACAAACCCGAATATGAAGGGAAATGTTCCAGAACTTACATTGTGAACACTCTTATTCGTAGAAGGCTATGGAGGGCAGTGGGAGACCCAAATCCAGATTAAGCCTCTGGAAGATCCCCTTCTAGCCACAGGTGAGGCACTAGAAAAGTTTTACTATCACACAAAGATTAATGGAAGCTTAATTTTGGTGACTGAACCATGGTACAATATACTTGGTCAGTTGACCTGCCTCTTGACCCAAACAGAATTTGCTCTAGGATCAAATATTTCTTGTTTCACAGTAGAAATTTCTTCTATGGCTTTTTAAATATTGATGGTAGCCTTTTCTTTCTTACTCTTTATTTGTACTTTTATCTTTATATTATTACTGTTTTCTTTTTGCTGTTTTGTTTTTTTATTGCTTCTGTTCAATTTCCCAGTTTGTGAAGCACAGAAGGAGTGGATGCATAAAGACAGTAATTGATGCAATGGTTTGGGGTGGCAGGGAGAAAAGGTGAGGAGAGATGATGTATATACAACTCTTTTAAAAAGTGATTTAACTACGGAAATTATGATGTGTGACTATTATATTAAAAAAAAAACACACTATAAAAGGAACTACACTTGACCTATGAGTTACCATGAATGAGGAAGAGTTCTTGCTTAAGAGGGCATTGAGTTTATATTAATGGTGGTAGAAGAATTTGGAAAAGGATATCAATAATGGTTGTACAACACGAAGTGTATAAATCATCAATGGCACTGAATTATACATGTGGAAATATTAAAATTACATGAATAACAATGAATTCAAGAAAGAAACTGTCCTAGAATTGACTGATGATGACTGTACAGCTCTTGATATGACTTAATTATTTAATTATATGACATGTGAAGTGCCAATAAAACTTTTTAAATAATCATAAATAAAATTAAAATAAATCCCTATGTAAGTCAAGGATGAAAGCTTGCCTTTCCCCCACTCCAAGGACATCCATGGGAATAGAAAAGTTTCAGAGTCAAATACAGGCCATTCTACATATTACAAACCCTTCTTGGAGATTCACAACACACATGAACATATCAACCTCTGAAAAGTCTGAAAGTAGAGAAATCTATTTAATTTTGTTTACCGCCAAATAATCACAGGCTTCTTTTAATTTTTAGGACTATCCTGCTTGGTGTTCTGTAGAATCAATGATCTTCGGTCCATAAACACTAGATGCCATCTTTAGTCTTCTGCATTTAGAGTGAGCTCATCAGGGATGAAATTCATTCCATAAACATGTTTGAGAGTCAATCAACAACAGTCTTGTGTTTCTACACGCAATGTTGGTCTACGCTGGCCTACCTTTGCAAGCCTGAAATCCCTAAAATGCAATCTTTTCAATTCTTCCATAAGAATTCATAAGTACATTGTTAGTAGACAATTCAGCTTTCTCTTTTATTTCATATATGCTGTATTTTTTGCAAATAACATACCCATGTAAAAAAAATGTGCCCTCAATTTTTAGAAAGACAATATATTGAAAATGATGATGGCAACATATGTACAAATGCGCTTGACACAATGGATGGATGTATGGATTGTGGTAAGAGCTATAAGAGCCCCCAATAAAATGATTTTTTTAAATGTACCCTCACATGTAATGTGTGGAAATGTAATCAATGCAAATTAACGTAAATAAGCAAAACAGTTCTGGCAGAGTGTATGTGCCACAGCACTACCAGAAAAAAAAAGTTCTGCCTTTCACTGATCTTCCAATATTACAAGTAAATCACAGCATTCTGTCAATTTTCTTTAATATCCTACTTATGTATAGAAAAAGTTTTCCCGGGAACCCAAGAGGAAAGCGAATTTTGGGAATAATGAGGGCAACAAATGTACAGATGTATTGTGATGAATTGTATGAGCCCCAATAAATTGATTTTTAAAAAAAAGAAAAAGAAAAGTTTTAAAATGGTATTTTTTATCCTAATTGTCTAACAAAGGTATATACCATAGTCAAGAAGTCATAAGAGTTTGTCCCCCAATAATCAGAATTAAGAAATCAAAACTATGCATTTGTTTATATTAAGTGGATTACTATAACACTAACTCAACAATTAAGTACCAAAACTTGTGGCTCTTTTGTAGACCCATCTGGTTATGTTAGGTCTGCTTATTTCATGGTTCAACTTTATCTCCTCGGTGTCACCTGAAGCAACATGCAAAGATGGTCTAGCAAGCTTATGAAAAAAAGACCTAGGGGAGAGGATGCAACAGATGTTTAATGAGGGCATTATTTGCAACAATAGAAAAACCATACTGGAGATCTCTATCTTTTCGAAATTCAGGACATCTCAATGAGGTAACTTTGTTTTAAAATTTGTATTGTAAATTAGGTAAAAGTTTGCAAATCAGATCACCAGTTTTCTACCCAACAATTCATACATGCTTTGTTGAAATTCTTACTACTGATCCTAGTTCCTCCCTGGTTTCCTATTTCCATTCCTCCTTCTTTCCCAACTCTTTGAACTTGGTCTTGAGTATACGGTGCCCTCTTGTTCCTAGTTGTCTATTCCAACCTGGATGGGAGCAAGTTCAGTTCCAAACTGAAGGGTGACTAAGAGCCAGTCTCATGGGTCCCATAAGACTGCTGACCAGGAAATCTACTCTGTTATCATTCTGAGTTTGGTTTCAGATTTTTCTCCCATTCTATAGCTAGGACTTTCTAACCTGATTCTTTTCAGAGCAAACTGATAGTAGCAGCCAGGCATCATCTAGTTCTGGTTTCAGAGCTGTGTGGACAGACGCTCAAGAGGTGCATTATTTCTCTGAACTAGTTGTTTTCACTTTTCTTTTGATTTTCATTCTTCTTTCCTCCTATTGCAAAGAGCCCAAGAGTTGGGTCTTACATGACTTCTCATGCGCTTTTAAGATCCCAGTGATTACTTATAAAAATGTTATTCTTAGTTCCCATTGAGTCTGCTCCAACCCACAGTGACCCTATTCACAACAGAACAAAACACTACATGGTCCTACACCATCGTTCCTGTGCCTGAACCCACTGGTGCAGCCACTGTGTCAATCCATCTCATTGAAGGCCTTCCTCTTTCTTGCCAACCCTCCACTTTACTAAACATAACATACTTCTCCAGGGGCTGGTCTCTCCTGAGAGTATGTCCAAAGTATGTAAGATGAGTCTTGCTATCCTTGCCTCTTAAGAACTCTGGACATACTTCTTCCAATACAGTTCAGCTTGTCCTTTTGGCAGTCCTTTTGTTATTTTCAATATTCTTCTCCAGTGCAACTCAAATACATCAATTCTTCTATGGTCTTCCTTATTAAATGTCCAACTTTTCACATGCAGATGATGCAATGGAGGATACCATGACTTGGGTCAGGCACCACCTTAATCTTCAAAGTAACATCCTTGCTCTTCAATACTCTAAAGAACTCTTGGGCAGCAGTTTTACCTAATGCACCACATCTTTTGATATCTTGGCTACTGCTTCCACGAGCATTACGGATCCAAGCAAGACAAAATCCTTGACAATGTCACTAACATAACCCAGTTCCACCTTACAAATCTGGCTAGACAAGAGCATGTATAAATTAGAGCTCTTGACACATGGAATCCAGGACAGATAAATCCCTCAAAAATAGGAATGGGTGTATCGATACCATGAGGGGGAAGGAAAGTGTGTGTGTGGGGGGGGGGGGGGGGAGTGGAACCAATCACAATGATCAATGTATAACCCCACACTCTACCCCAGGGGACTAACAACAGGAACATGGGCAAAGAAAGACAGTACACAGCATAAGATATGAAAATAACAATTAATTATAATTTACCAATGGTTCACAAGGATGGGAGAGTGGGGGGGGGGGGGGGGGGGGGGGGGGAGAAGAGCTGATACCAAGGGCTCAAGTAGAAAGAAAATGCTTTGAAAATGATGGCAACATAGGCACAAATGTAATATAGTTGATGTGTGAGTTGTTTTAAGAGCTGTAAGAGCCCTCAATAAGATGATTAAGAGAAAAAAATCCTTGACAATGTCAACCTTGCTCCATTTACCATGTTACCTATTGGTCCAGTTGTGAGGATTTTGGTTTTCTTTGCATGGAGTTGTAATCCACACTGAAGGCTATGATCCTTGATCATCAGCAAGTGCTTCAATTCCTCCTCATTTTCAGCAAGCAAGGTTGTGACATTTGCATACCACAAGTTGTTAATAAGCCTTCTTCCAATCCTGATGCCACATTCTTCTTCATAGAATCCAGCTTCTCTGATGATTTGCTTAGCATGGAATTTGAAAAAGTATGGGGACAAGAAACAACCCTGGCACACTGCTTTCCTGATTTTAAACCATACAGTATTTCCCTTGTTCTGTTCACACAACTGCCTCTTGGTCCAGTCTAAGTTCCAAATAAACACAATGAAGTGTTCTGGAATACCCATTATTCTCAAGGTGATCCAGTTTATCATGGTCCACACAGTCAAATGTCTTTGCACAATGAAACACAAGCAATTATCTTTCTGGAATTTTCTGTTTTAAGCTAAGATCCATCTGACATTAGCAATGATATTCCTCGTCCCATGTCCTCTTCTGGGTCCAGTCTGGACTTGTGGCAGTTTCCTGTCAGCAGTACACTGACAGGGAACTTATCAAAGAAGAAAGTAGAAAAAATATTTTTGAACTGTATTATGCCAATTGACTGCAAATGTCCCGAGACTACAATCCTGAGCCCCAAGGTCCAGCAACTCATTCCATCAGGGTGATTACGTCAAAGAAGTTTTTCCTAACTTTGCCCCCTTTATGCTCCACCACATTCACAGATACGTTTGCATCAAAATACACATATACAAATACCCTCTGTAAAATCCATATGGTATTACTCTGGCTTTCCCTCCCACAGAGGTTCATCCTGCATGCCTATCCAAGCATCTAGTCACAGAACCACCACTATTCCAGCATTACAGAACACCATTTGCCTCTGTTGCTTTCAACCTTGCAAACCTCCCAGTCTTTCCCCACTCATCTCTTCCTGCCAACCTCCCTTCACTGCCAGCAACATTTGACTACACCTCTTGCTCCTGACTTCACTTCCCTCCCTCTACTCCTCCCACCCTCAGAATCATCGAGAATGGTTAGTGTCCTGTTCTGCTCCCACAGCACTCTCTACTTTTCAGCTGAGACTGACTCACTGCCATCGAGTTGATTCCGATTCGGCTAGGTTTTATAATTCATTGCAACAGACACAGAACTCACAATGTTCACAATCACAGAGTTATTAGAGACATAAAAAGGTGACAGAAGTGAGAAATGTGCAGGATACAGTTGTTCTGATAGGGTATGCTACAAAGCTCTTTGAACTGTTATTCAACACCCAAAGGGCATGCCACTCTGGTTCGAAGCTTCAACCTGAAGCCACTCAGTTCCTGTTCACCAAGTCAGCAAACCCAGATCTCTGAAGTATGTGCCCAGAAGTGCCTTGCTCCACAAGCCAGACTCCTGCCACAGATAGTCAGCTTTACTCGCTCTGTCGGGTGGGAAATCCACTGCTCTGGCTCCTGATCCTGCTGCTGCTACTACTCCTCTGCTGTCACAGCTATCTACTGGATGAAGGAGGTTCACAGAGCAGAGACCTCACGGTCCAGAGGAAGTGCTACACTCTGACTCCTGGTGACAGGGAGACTCCCCTCCTTCCTGTGTCTGAGATGGCTTACCTTACAGCCAGCAGAGTAGCAATCACTCATAGCTGAATCATATCATGTAATCAGTACCTTCTTCCCCAGACCCATCAGAGGAAAGTCATTTAGTGGGAATAACAAAAATGAACTTCGGCTAGCAAACTCACTGTTCTGCAGTGTGGAGGGGGAAAAAAATACATACATACATATCATTTTTAGTAACAGTGGTCTCATAGAGTATTTGTCCTTTTGGGGATTGCCTAGTTTGATTCGGCATAATGTCCTCCAGGTTCATCCATGTTATGTTTCATGGAGTGTTATTCTTTAATATTGCATAGTGTGCCACTGTGTGTATGTACCAAATAATGAGCATTTAAATTGTTTTCATCTTGTTTTCTACTCTGAAATGGGCTACAATAAATGTGGCAGTATATGTATGTATGTGTACACACACACACACACACACACATATGTATTCATGTTGAGGCTCTCATTTCTCTAGGATATATAAAAGCAGACAGATTGCTGGGTCATATGGTATATCTATTCCTATCTTTTTGAGAAACTTCCAAACTGCCACAGTAGGTGCACCATTTTATAGTTCAACAGTATATGATGGTTCCAGTCTTTCCATATCCTCACCAGAATAATTTTTAACTTTGCTATTAATATTGGGGGATGGTAATATGAGTACCCCTCAAAAAAGCTGTATTTTTTCTTCCTCAAAAGTTGTGTATTTGAATTTTTTTACAAATCAACCTTATCACCTTTAAAGTACTCTCCATTACACTTACTACATTTGTCAAACCTGTAATTCCATTTTTCAAACATATCTGTTTGGGTGTCTGACAGCACCTCCCTCAGTTTTTTTCTTCACCTCTTCTACATCATCAAATTGCTGTCCTTTCATGTCCTTCTGCATTTGTGGAAACAAAAAGAAGTCACACAGAGCGAGGTCTGGTGAGTAAGGTGCATGGGACAAGAGAGGCAAGCTGTGTTTTTGCCAACAACTGGTACACTGAGATGACTGCGTGAGCAGGTGTGTTGTCGTGGTGGCAAAACCAGTCCCCTCCTGCCACAAGTCAGGCTTTTTTTGCTACACACTGTTACGCAATCTTTTCAGAACCTCTAAATAGCTTGATAAACATTCTGACCTGGTAGAGTGAATTCCAAATGTACTACAGGTTGACATTTTCTCCATTCAGGAAGCTGACAGACGTCCAACATGAGGTTTATCATCAACTGACATTTCACCTTTTTTGAAAGGAGAAAACCACTCATACACTTGAGTTTTTCCCATAGTGCTGGCCTTGTAAACTGTGTTCAAGATCACAACAGCTTCTGCAGCAATTTTCCAGAGCAGGAAACAAAATTTCACAGCTGCACGCTGTTCTCGTAAATCAACGATCACAAAAAATGAGTTTCTAGAGAAACTTTTATGAAAAATTCACTATGACCAGAGAGAACCTTCCCAGGCAACACCACTGGGTGCACTAACTCCGAGCAAGTTGCATGATGCTCACCTAGCAGGAAAAATGTGTACTGCAAAAGCTCCGCTGCACACAGTCCAGGTTTTTTTGGGTACACCCTCGTATGCTTTTACTTAATAAACATCGAATACATACTGTATTCAACTAGGAACTAGGTCTATGTGTACACTAATCTGATTGACACATGATCCCACCATCAAAGAACATATTAGTCTAAGTAACATAAGTACCAGTTCACCAAACAAAAAGTTTGCACTATCCTCAACTTCTCATCCTCACACCTTACATCCAATCAGGTAATTGAATGGAGCTCTTTCTTGTTTTTTTCTCTACTCTCAAAGTATACCTAGAATCGAGTATTTCTAGGTCCACTGCTTCCATTCTGTCTCAATTGTATTACTCCACAAGCCTCTGAATTGGTCTTTTGAGTACTACCTTCTTCCCACCAAGTGTATTCTCCACAAAGTTACTAGTGATCCTTTAAGAACCTAAACAAATCACGTCACTCCTTTGTTAAAAGTCCTACGTCACTTAGAGTGAAAGATAAAATCCTCATAATAGCTTATAAGGCCCTACATTACCAGCTGCTCCATTTTTCCCCTCTCTTCCACCACTCTAACTCAACTTACTCTGCTCTATTCTTACTGGCATCTGTGCTGTTCCCTGAACAACTCAGGCATACATCATTCTCACCTTTATCAAGAATTCTCTTCTCCCCATACAGTCAAACAGTGAAGTAGTTAGTTTATTGTGCCAACCTGGCCGATAAACACAGGTGGGGTTGACTGAAGGGCGGAGAGATAAATAGCTTGGTGAGCCTCACCTTTCTAGTTCTCGGATCTCTTGCTTTCTGATGGTCCCACCAGGGTGCAGCTGCCTTAGCCAGTTCCCTGCTTTAGCTGCCAAGGCTCACTTCCTGCAAGACATCCCTGAGGAGAAGCCACATGGACCTACCCCGATGCAGCCCTGGGTGCTGGAGCAGCCGTGTGGAGACCCCTGCGAGAGATGAGATGCTTACACATTCACTGACTCAGCTTTCCTCCTGCAGTCTGCATCATTGCGTGTGTTTTGTGAGATGGAGGAGGACTTTGTGGACTGGTGTTGGACATATGGGTTAATGTTGGACTTGTGGGCTTGGGCAGCAATGGGTTGGGATGTTTTCTTGATATGCACTTACCCTTTATATAAAACTCTCTCTTATACATGAGTTTCTGTGGATTTGTTTCTCTAAAGTACCCAGACTAACAAGCACAGTTAATTCCCTCATAATGTTCAAGTGTTCGTTCAAATAAGTTTGACTACTTAAAACTGCAACTCTCTACTTTTCCAGTCCCAGTACTATTGATCCATCAGAATGAGTTATACTTCTTCCTTTTTATAGCTCTTACCATTCTTACACTAAACATATGCTTGTTATTCATTATGTATGAGGAGAGTTTCTTTTATTTTTGTCAATAGATAATTATCTCAAGACTCTGGATTATAACTGAGCCTCCCAAGTATATCCTGATTAAATGACTGAATGTAACAAATAAACAAAGAGCTCTAAGCTAAATACCCAGCAGTTACTTGGCAAACCATAAGACCTCCAGAGGCTAACTTGACAGGATTTACTTAAAGACCAATTATATATTAGCAGGAGCCTTCATGTGGTCACACATTGGGCTGCACATCAAGATGGTCAGTAGTTTGAAACCACCGGCAACTCCACAGGAGAAAGACTGAGCTATCTACTCCTATAACCACTCCCAGAAACCACAGGGAGTCACTATGAGTCACCACTGGCCCGATGGCAGTAAGTCTGTTTTAAGTTTTATTATATATTAAAAGCCTTAAAATTATTTATTACTTTTATTAAGCAGTTTCAGTTCTAAGTATATACTGAAAACATTTAAAAGGTGCACAAATTTATGTGTAAGATCAGATTTTACATAGCTATTAGATTTTACAAATCTGCATTGTGTTAGCATATATGCCACATATTATTAAACAAATATTCTGATGTGTGCATATTAAACTAGGCCTGCTGAACCAGAGACTTAAATAAACTTCCTAAGTGAATGTACAGATCTCCATTCAGAATCCCACTCAGTATTCTCCTTCTAGTCTACCATTAGAAAACCAAACACTAATACCTTGGTCTTGTTTTTCATTATTTTCTGCTTTCATTTGAATTAAGGTCTTTCTGTGTTTTGTTGTTGGGTGCTGGGGGAGGGGTATGGTTTGTATGTTTGTCTTTATGTGAGATCCTGGATAGGTAAATCCAGAGACACAGAACTGGATTAGTAAGTGTCTTAGAAGACTCCATATGGGCACACCAAGCCTAGAGAACGACGCCCTGCACGGAGCTGCGGTGGCACAGAAAGGACTGCAGGGCCGACAACAGCTCAAGACATGTTGTCCCTCACTGGCGCATATTGTGACAGAGGACAATACTGGGACACAGAGCGGGGAGTTAGTCCGGTCTGAACCCCCCACAGTGGGGCCAACCACAAAGGGAACATAACAGATCAGCAACGGGAGCAAAGCAAAGCCACACAGTCCCAAAAGAGCCCCCAAAATAGGCTTCAGGCTAAGAGGGGCAGCTCCCAGAATTCTCCAGGGACCAATGGGGAGATAGTCATAAAGGTCAGTGGACAGACCTGGAAATATGTTTCTTTTCCTTTTTTCCCCGCCTTTCTTTTTTTCTTCCCCCACCTTTCTTTCTTTCTTTCCTCCCCCCCCCCCCCCACCTTTCTTTCAATCTTTTGTTTTCTTCTTGTTTGGTCTCGGTTATTGTTGGTTTACCAACTTATATAAAATAGGCATGGGAAGCAAGCTCGCGGAGAAAGCAACAGGACCAACAGTCCCAGAGGAACTTGGGGGAGGAGGCAGGGGAAGGGAGAGGTGAGCAAAAAACACCATAGACAGGGAACAACTAGGGAATGAAAGTCAACAAGGAGGACGCAGAGACCCTAGGGGTATTGGAACAACAGCAATCTAGCTGAGAGAAAGTACTAAGAGGAGGAAGTAGGGCGAGCGTGATGGTGGGGCAGGAGGAAGGTAAAAGGAAACAGAGGAAGGATCTAGGTAGCAAAGCTATGGAGAGCTATAAGCATAGGTGTGTACATATGTAAATACATTAGTTCATAAAAACAGAGGTATTGACCTAGGTACATATATTTATATGGCAATACACTGAGGTAAGTAGATGGACTTCGGGCCTCTGCTCATATCTTTCCTCAATGAAAGAACACTTTGTTCTAACAAACTGGTATTCTGTGATACTCACCCTTCCAGAACAATCACTGAAGACTAAGTGGGTACATAAGCAAATGTGGCGAAGAAATCGGATGGTGCCCAGCATCAAAGGATATAGGCGCCTGGAGTCTTAAAGGTTTGAAGATAAACAAGCGACCATCTAGCTGAGAAGCAACAAATCCCACATAATAAAAACCACACCAGCCTGTGTGATTATGAGGTGTCGATACCATCAGGTACCAGGCATCTAACACCCAGAATAAAACCATACCCAAGGTGAATGGGACGGGGGGGGGCATGGAGTGGAGACCCAATGCCCATCTGTAGACAATTGCATCCCCTCATAGAGGAGTCACAGGGAAGAAATGAGCCAGTCAGGGTGCAGTATAGCACCGATGAAACACATAACTTTCCTCTAGTTCTTTGGTGCTTCCATCCCTCCCACTATCATGACCTCAACTCTACCTTACAAATCGGATTAGACCAGAACATGCACACTGCTACAGACAAGAGCCCACAACATAGGGAATCCAGGATTGATAAACACTCCAGGGCCAACAGTGAGAGTAGAGATACCAGGAGGATTAGGGGAGGGTAGGGGGAGAAAAGGGGAATCAATTATAAGGATCAACCTATAACCCCCTTTCAGGGGGATGAGCAACGTGGGTGAGGAGCAACAGAGAACGATGTAAGATATGACAATAATAATCTATAACTTAGAGGGAGGGAGGGAGGGCTGGAAAATGAAGGGGAAGAAATGGGGACCTGATATCAGGGGCTCAAGTGGGAAGAGAATGCTTTGAAAATGATGATGCCAGCATATGTGCAAATGTGCTTGACATACTGAATGAATATGGATTGCGATAAGAGTTTTAAGAGATGTAAGTATTTAAAAATACTTTTAAAATAAAAGTAATTGGTTAAAAAAAAGGCTTGAAGTTAAACAAGCAGCCATTGAACGCAGAAGCAACAAGCCCACATGAAAGAAGCACACCAGCCTGTGAGATCATGAGGTGTCATCAGGAACGGGTAACAGGCATCAGAAGACCCAAAACAAATAAACAAACAAAAACCATATTGTTGAGAATGAGGGGGGACGGGGCAGAGACCCAAAGTCCATCTGTAGACAATGGAACATCCTCTCACAGAGAGGTCATATGAGTCAACCAGAGCACAGTACAGCACCAATGAAACACACAATCCTCCTCTGGTTCCTTGAGGCTTCCTCACACACACACACCCCCACCCCCCCACTTTCACTGCGCGTTATACTAGAGCGTGGGCACAGGCACAGATAGAGATACAAGCTCACGACACATGCAACCCAGGAACAGGAATGGGAGTAGCGACCCCAGAAGGATAGAAGAGAAGCGGGGGAGAAGGAGGAAAGGGAAGCCAACCGTAATGATAGGCACAGAACCACACACACTCCTCCAGAAGGATGAACTATCAAAAACATGGGGGAAGGTGTAAGATATGAAAATAATAATTTATCAAGGGGACACAAGGGTGTGGGGAGGAACAAAGAGGCTGATACCAAGGGCTCGATAGAAACTAAATGTCTAGAAAAGAATGATGGCAACATATATATACAAATATGCTTGAAACAACTGATGTCTGGATTGTTGTAAGAGTTGCAAAAGACTCCAATAAAATGATCATTTAATATAAAAATAATAATAAGTTTCTTAGGGTTATGGCAGAGAGGTTAGAAGGAAATGGGGAGCTAATGAGTACAAGAATGAAGAGGTTCTAAAATTGATTCTGGTGAAGATTACACAACTCTTTTGAATAAGTTTGAACCACTGAAATGTACGGTATGAGAATTACACGTCAATAAAACTGTAAACAAAGAAAGCCTAATTTACATGTATTACTAGTGATGGCTGAACTTGTAAGGAAATTGTTAGCACGCTAAGGTAGAGTTCACTCACATGACGTCCAGCACAGAATCATTCCGAATGACCTTATGGGACACATCAGCCAGCAGGAAAAGACCTCCATCTGTCCTCCGGATGCTGGCTGCGTAGCCCGGCCAGATCTGCAATCTTGAGAAACACGTGATCTTTACCCAAGGGTTCTAGAAGCACGGGCTACTTCCATCTCCCCTTTGAAACATTACTTTGTGGTTCTTACCTAATAATGAGAATGCATCAGGAATTTTAAAAAATCAACATCATTGCAAACTTTTAAAAAAGCAACACACAATTAAGAAATAAATTGGCAAAAAAAAAAGAAACTGGCATTCCATGATGTACACCTTCCCGACATAATCGCTGAAGACAAATGGGTGCATAAGCAAATGTGGTGAAGAAAGCTAGCAAAAGACATAGCGTCTGGTGTCTTAAAGGCTTGCAGATAATCAAGCAGCCATCTAGCTCAGAAGCATCAAAGGCCACATGGAAGAAGCACACTAGCCTGTATGACCACAAGGTGTAGAAGGGACCAGGTATCAGACATCAAAGAACAAAACATCCTATCAGTGGGTGCCCACCTTCCCAATGTGATCACTGAAGACAAATGGGTGCATAAGCAAATCTGGTGAAGAAAGTTGATGGTGCCTGGCTATCAAAAGACATAGTGTCTGGGGTCTCAAAGGCTTGAAGATAAACAAGCGGCCATCTCGCTCAGAAGCAACAAAGCCCACATGGAAGATGCACACCACCCTGTGTGACCACGAAGTGTTGAAGGGATCAGGTATCAGGCATCAAGGAACAAAAAATCATATCACTGTAAATGAGGGTGAGTGCAGAGTGGAGACTCAAAGTCCATCGGTAGGCAACTGGACACCTCCTTACTGAAAGGTTGTGGGGAGATGAGCCAGTCAGGGTGCAGGGTAGCAACAATGAAACATATAACTTTCCTCTAGTCCTTAAATGCTTCCTCCCCCCTACTATCATGATCCCAATTCTGCCTTACAAATCTGGCTAGACCAGAGGATGTACATTGGTACAGATAGCAACTGGAAACACAGGGAATCCAGGACAGATGACTCCTTCAGGACCAGTGGTGAGAGTGGCGATGCCTGGAGGGTGGAGGGAAGGTCGGGTAGAAAGGGGGAACCGATTACAAGGATCTACATATACAGTGAACCCTCGTTTATCGCGGTTAATCGGTTCTAGACCCTACCGTGATAAATGAAATTCCGCGAAGTAGGATTCCTTATTTGCAAATCAAATATTTTCGTAGTTAGAGCATAGAGGACATGAAAAAACACCCTTTAGTCACCATTACACTCGTATTACCCAATTTATTAAACGAAAAAGGGAAAATACAGTAAAACATTTTGGACGTTACAATTATCATTTATTATATTATTTATGGCATCAAGCGTGTGCAGTATGAGCCAATCAGTGGCAGTAATGACAGAGCATGCGCTGTTACGCAAAAACCGCGATAGAGTGAAGCCGCGGAAGTCGAAGCGCGAAGTGGCGAGGGTTCACTGTAACCTCCTCCCTGGGGGATGGACAACAGAAAAATGGGTGGAGGGAGACATCGGACAGTGTAAGATATGACAAAATAATAATTTATAAATTATCAAGGGCTCATGAGGGAGGGGGAGAGCAGGGGAAAAAATGAGAAGCTGATGCCAGGGGCGAAAGTGGAGAGCAAATGTTTTGAGAATGATGAGGGCAAGGAAATGTACAAACGTGCTTTACACAATTGATGTATGTATAGATTGTGATAAGAGTTGTAAGAGCCCCTAATAAAATGATTTTTTAAAAATTTCTTCCTAGATTATTCAACAGTGTGGGAGGTAAAATTAAAAACACTAACCTGTGTTGCTGCAGTACCATAGCACTGGTTGGGTCATAAAAGTTTCTCCCCACAAGTTTCATATCTAAAAGTTTCATTACCCTGAAATAAAAATTAAGAATAGGTTTTCTAATAGAAGAAAAAAATATTTCCCCTCCCCTTAGTTACACTTTACTTTGGAAGTGTAAAGGGTCAGAGGGATTGCTCTTTGTGCAATGGAACTTTTATGTTAGCAAGAATAATTTTGCCAAATAACATGACCAAAGCATATTAAAGTCTATGCACTGTCTGCAGCCCTTTCTTATTTATTAACCAGTCAATTATCTAAATTTAGCCAGGCTAAATTGACATTTTCTTCTTACCATTAACCACAAAGCATGCAGGACACAGGAGCGGTTCTACTCTGCCCTACACAGTGGCTCTGAGGGAAGGAAAAATGCAAGAGCACCGATGTCTACGATGACGACAACAAGCCTTGGCAAAGGGAATTAGTGTGTGCCGGGCAGACATTAGGGACTATTCGGAAGTTCCGGAAGGAATGCCATTCCTTTAGCCAACGACCTCTAATCTGATGCTAAGGCATCCAACTCTGACCTATCACTAGGGAGAGAATTTTTGAGGAAGTGAGTCTCATCTATTTACTGCAAAGGAAGAATCCTCGAAAGAGAAAACGAGTTTCGGTTTCTCACCTACGGAAAACAACATTGTAGAAGGGTATGCACAAGTCAGAGCAGGGCTCGAGGGTCTTTGTCATCTGAACCTTAATGGAGATCTCAGCACCATCGGTTTTCCTGTGGCTTTTAAACTCAAGAACCTAACAAGTAAGTGCACACACACGAGAAAAGGCAGATTTAGCAAGTCTTACTTTAAGCCAACTATTAGAGACGCTAAGCTATCTTCATTTTTCTGTGCGCTCCCTCCCTGTGCTGCCCAGATTGGAGAACACTTGACAGAATCCCTTTGAACTTGGAATTTTAAAAAGTCTCCATTGCTGAGGTCAAAGGTCACTGGTTTCATGAGAAACCAAATGAGAAAGTTTCCCCAATTACGCTAAACAGAAATTTTCTTTCCCTCTAAGCAGAGGAATCCAAAACGTGAGCCCACTGCTGTCAAGCTGACTCTCACTCTTAAAAGTCCCCCATATACATTCCCATGGGAATGAACATCTCCACGGGAGCAGACAATATCATCCATCGCACTGAGAAGCACCTAGGGGGTCTGCACCACCACTCTCCAGCTCACAGCCTAACCCTAACCCACAGCACCACCAGGGCTCCTGGACACAGCAAAGCACAGCCCAGGGATTCTTTCATCTCCCACTACGGAAAACACTGTTTTCCTTAAGTTTCATGGAAAAGTTTACTTCCTATTTGATCTCACTTGTTGAAGTTTAACAGGCAGATAGAGAATGGATCCATCAAAAGCAGTAACATTTCCGGTGACAGCCTGATGGTCCTTTAACATGCCAAACCGCATGCTTCTGCACTCCACGTTGGGGCTAGAAAACAAAATACAGGATTTTACTGCCATGTGAAAAACAGGAACTTTCACTAATGCTGTGCACTGTTAAGAGTACTAATTTGTAACTGTGGCCCCACCTAGTGGTTCTATTAAAAAATTCAACTCTGACTTGAAAAAAGGACACTTGCTCCCGGCAGACATCAGAAAATCTAAGTAAAGGAAAAAACCACCTGTCGTTCCATGCCGTAACATGTCCACATACACGTGTGAAAACATTACCAGGCACCAGCAAGCTGTTTCTCAAAGACCCACAGAGCAAGAACTAGGGCTTCCCAGTCACAACTCCACCTGGCCGTCTACATCAGTACGTCAGCAAATGAGTGTACTCTCGTATTGCACTGAGAGCTGGAAGGCCAGATGTGGCCTGTGGATGGGCCACTGACTGACAACCATGCTTTAAAGTCTACATAAACACATTTTTAAAACCGGATTTACATTTAACCTCTTTTCTTTCTTTCTTTTTAACCTCTTTTCATTCATGGGAATTTCAACCTTTGATTCCTTCTTTGTCACAACCTTCCCAGCTTGAGAAAACTCAAGCAGTCGCTTTAATGCAATGACTGTCCTATTTCATCACAGCAATACACAACTCTGCTCTGCAACTGCGAAGGTTAACCACACATAATGCTAGGAAGGGTCAGAATAATGCAACCTACCTGTCCTCAAAAGCAAGCATACGCTCATACAACATTTCAAAACATTTCTCAAGAAATACCCTCATACACAGAATATGCCCTAAACCCAGTATTTAAAGTTGCCTTCACGGACTATGAGAAAATTATAGGATGCCCTGCTTACTGATCCATCCTCTCAACACTCGATCAAAGACTTGACATCACCTGCCCATCGAAGGTCGGAACCCCTCCCTGGAGTGGATTCTGACTCGGAGCAACGTCATGAGTGGGGCAGAATCTCTGACCTTGCTAACTAATAGTCCCAGGCTTACCTGACAGCACCACCACGCTTCAAGGTGCACATCTACAACCTTAAAACCTACAAATCCCTGTCTTTTCCACCTCCCAGTGGATGCAGGCTCCCTGTGAGGCTCCTTCCACACCTTTCTATTTCATTACGTGTCGACCCATTTTCAAAGCAAGGATTCTCTTGCTTTAATGCTCCTTGATCCTTACATTCCCACTACCTTCCCCATCTGTGGTTCCATTCTGCTCTTCTCTGCATTATTTCTTTATCTGTGAACTCAGTTTTGCTTTTGTAGCTCATTGAAATCTTCAGAGCAACCCCTCCATTAATTACCGCTCCATTTCTCATTACTCTTACATATTCTTCATTGTGAGGGGCTGCTTCCCAAAGCTGCTCTCACGACCTTGTTCTCGTCTGTGATGTGTTTGCCGCAAAGCCATTAGGTCACCGAGGATGCTCTCAGAAGCACACCCACTAGCATTTTTCCTGTGGCCAAAGTTAGCCATCTACTCCTTATTCAAATGGAGCCTAACTTTGCTTTCCACAGCCTGTAGCAAGGGTTTCCTGCTAGCTGGCCCTTTCCTCGCTCTCTGCCTCCAATCAGGCTGGCCTTCAAAACAGCTTCCACCTACTCATCTTCTCCACACACATTTTAGCACATTCAATTTTACCACTTCAACTAAGTCTCTAGCTCATGACTGAGTTCTTAAAAGAGAAGACAGATAACATACATTCTTATCTTACAGAAATCCTAGTTATTGCTCTAAAATTATTTGCACAGTGTGAATACCTGAAGGTCACGTGGTATTGGTACACAGCTTCATTGTGGCACTGTATTTTGATGAGGTTCAGTCCCAAAGACTGAGGTTTTCCTTTTGATCCTTGCTTCAAAAAATGTTCTCTGGAAAATAAAAATAAAAAACAAAAGCAAGCACAACTACCCAAAACAACAAACCTACACTGGCCACACGTGCTGACAGATCCCTAAGCCTGGGGAAGAGAACAGCATTTCACAAGCCAAAGCAAATGCTGAAGGTTGGAAGACACATTCGCAACATGTACCGGAGAAGCAACGGCACCCTAGATGTCCGATTAGGAGCTTGAGACACTGGGAAAAGTGAGGCCAGCTCACTAGGAACACAATAAACTAGCTCTATACAGAGAGGTGAGCTGTACAGCATTCTTCCTGATTTCCTGGTGTAGTCGGACAAAGAAGTATCTGCACTGGACTGGAGAGCGATGAAGTAACCACTCGACACTCTGACACACGTGACATTCTCTGTTGAACACATTTCACTTCACAGGACTTTCCCTTAAACTCCCCAACCGGTGGCATGAGGGGCCAAAACTAGTCCCTAGCACCTAAGGAAGGTTTCAGATACAACGGAAACATAGTTCACAACACACCACAAACTAGTCAAAGCAGACAGGCCACTTGCTACAGCAATGAAGCCCAGGTGGCAGTGTCCCCGACTTACTTTTGCTTCTGCTCCATAGTCACAACTGGAGGGTGATCTGGAGAGCACAGCGAGGCCTGGGGCAGCAGTGGCGGTGATGACAACTGTGGTGGGTCCCGAGAAATCAGGCCGCATGCACTGGGAGGTCTGTATACTCCTCTGCCTATCCCACCAGCTGCTCTGCCCAAGGGTAACGGAGAAACATCCAAATGTCCTCTTCCAAGCATTCTGAAATGTTGCAAATGGAGGCATGTTCATGCTTCTACCAGGCTCCGTCTACGCTACTCCAAGTAGATGTTCTTTCTCGGGAGGAGTCAGCCACGGGAACCCAAGCATAGCCTGGGGAATCTCTCCAGGTCCACATGACTGCTATTGATATTATCCCCACAGCAGAACTGAGGTGCAAGTGTGACTTACGCAGGGAAAGCCTGTACAATCAGCTCAAGGGCAAATGAAGTTTTGGAAAACCAAGTTTGACTCTTGTCCAATCACTGAATCAACAGCTACTGACTACACTTGGAAAATGTCCATTCTTCCATATGAAAACATGCAACCCTTATTAAGAGTTTCCCTCAGGACTAAGGGATTCCATTTGACTATGAGTTTCCTGAGAAGGCAGAGTTACCCACCTGTTCCAGCCAACGGAAGCCTCTGCCAACTTGCTATCCCCAGCTGCCAGCACTGAAGGACCTGGAGAAGTGGGTTGAGGTTTTTCTTTGTCCTTGCACACCTTGTTCATGGATAAGCCTCGGCCAAAAATGCCTCTCCCTGAATGGGAGAGCCAAACCTCAGTTATAATGGTGAGTCAAACACCTTTCCATGTAATTCTTCTCAAGCTAGGCCTTATGAATTTAAGAATAAAGCAATTATATACCACAATTCTCAAGTTGGCTTCCCACATACCTGAAGGAGGCATTTCTTGTTTCAGAGAGTTATGAGGCATTGTTTCAAGGTCGAGTCCTTGGAACATGGGGACTAAACTTACAGATTCCTGTGGAAAAATCAAAGAATAAAGTTATTCTGATATACTACTGAGAACCGCAGAAGTGGCTTTCACAAAGTCCTGGTAAGTAATAAATACCACTATAAAATTGTACATGTTACACGCGTAAGGGATACAGATAGATTATGAGATACTTACAGTCACATCATCACCTTTTTTTTTACAACAACTTTACAGACATATAATTCAGATTATGAGATACTTACAGTCACATCATCACCTTTTTTTTTACAACTTTACAGACGTATAATTCACATATCATGCATTTCAATAGTTCAAGCAATTCAAAACAGTTGTGTAATCACCACTACAAACAATTTTAGGACATTTCTTCTTCCTTGTCCTACTTGTTGTATGCCATTAGCTTTTTAAACATCAATGCCAAACCAAGCCCATTGTGGTTGAGTCAATGCTGACTGCCGGCGAGCTCCAGACAAGGAGAGCTGCTCCAGGGCCGGCTGTCACCTTCACCGAAGCAGACTGCCCTGTCCTCCTCCCTTGGAGCGGCTGATAGAACCACTGACCGTCCACTTATCAGCCAAGTGCTTAACCACTGGGCTGGGACTCCTGTGCTCACCAGCACTCCTGAGAATGAACAGTTAGGATCAAAAAGTTCATATTTTTATCCCCCCAGTTTTAAATAACAATTAAAAGTCCATTTGACGTATTGGACAGTATAAAACAATGCACTAGAACACAGCTCACTTTCTGTTTTTTCTAGTTTACATCCTGCACCCCCAACGTAAGTGGTAACACGTATACAGGCCAATAAATTCCCAACAAAGCTGGACTGTTTAGGGCCCCCAGAGAGGCTCTGGGGTGGGTTGGCTGACTGGTGGGCCTTTCAACAACCTCCAACAAGCCCTGCTTCTCTTCTCCGGCAGCCATTCTCACAGCCCACTGCTGCGATGCCACTTTGAGCTCTCACAGGAAAGTGACAACAGCCACAGGCACGAAGGATTTCAACTGTGTAACATACAAAACTACCATCAGAAATGCTTCTTTCTATAAAACATCAAATATGGTCAACTCTACTTAAAATAATGGTAACTACATTTTTGTGTCCTTTTTGAGGATATTTGAAAAATAATTATTTTTTAGACTTATTTGTTATAGGCAAATCCTGTTCTTACAATTACCATTAAACCAGTGCTAAGATGTTCCCACTGCCATTGGATCCACAAGACTTTTCACACCCTGGCCTGTGATCTTCCTGCATTTTACATCATTGCGTGTGCTGTGTGACTCTGAAGAGGGAATTATGGACTAGTATCAGACCTATGGGCTACTATCAGACTGATAGACTTGATCTGGACTGGGCTGGGATGTTTTCTCGATATATAATTGCTCTTTGATATAAAGCTCTCTCTTACACACAGGTGTGTCTGGATTTGTTTCGCTAGTCAACCCAGACTAACACACATCTTGGCAGTGGGGCACTGGAGAAACAAAGCATCAGGATGGAGAGTGGACGCTTGTTTGACCTCTGCCTCAGTAGTTGTCCTTCCTTGGGTAGCCAGAGGTCTAATAGGCCCACACTGTTTACTTCATTGTTTTCTTGGGAAAAAACATGGGGTGTTACAAAGTTTTTATTCTATTCTTTGATTGTTATCTTTGGTTATTCCTGTTTGAAATGGCAAAAATGAATGTAATAAATATAAAATTTGAGCTCAGGGGGCAAAATGGCCCCTTGAAGTCTGTGGCCCATGCTGCTTGGTCAAATGGCTGACAGGTACAAATGGATGACAAAAGGCACCGCCCTGTGTCTTGATGCAGTCAGAGGCCTAAGGCCATATTGCATAAGAATAGTTTAGATAAGAAAGATGATGGCAACATATGTACAAATGTGCATGACACATGGATGGATGGATGGATTGTGATAAGAGTGGTAAGAGCACCCAATAAAATGATTTTTTTTAAAAAAAGAAAGTTTAGTTAAGATAGTTAAGGATCAAATATGACTTTTAAGAATTTAGTGTAGGATCTGGCTGAAGGAGGTTTATACTATTTTCTTTTGCCTATTGTTATTGCTAAAATGACTGGTAGAAATAGTTTGTAAGACTACTTGCCTTTAGCCATTAAATTGAAACTGTAAATGAATATGGGAAATACTTGCAAAGAAGGTTCTGAAAAGATAAGCCCCACCCAGTGCTTTGAGTGTTCAGGGCATTTGCATTCAAAGGGACTTGCCTAGAGCACTGTTGACAGACTGAAGAAGAATAAAAAGAAACCCTCTGGCTTTCTGAAGTCTGAACTAGTGCCTGAAGCTGGAAAAATTTGGAGCCATGAAGAAACTAAGACTGAACTTTAAAAGGAGACTATAGTCAGTCTGAAATGCTGCTAGGAACATGAGTCCACTGAGGTAACTTTAAAAAAATGCAAAAGGGGCATACAAACATTCCTGCGACGAGGTCCAGGTAGTATGGCAGGGGCCAGATAAAATCCAGGGATACATATGGTAGCCAACTAAAAAGGAGGGGGGAAAAAGGAAGAAAAACAAAAAGAAATGGGTAGTGGGGGAATAGGGCACTAACCCACCCAAGGGGAGAGTATTGTTTATATCTCCACAAGGAAAGAGGGACCAGACTTCAAGCCGGTGCTCCAAGATGTGAATGCAACATGGCAACATGGAATAGGGAACCAGTGGAGAAGTCTGAGGGGCCAGCCCCAATCACAACTAAATGGACACCAGCTCCTCCCCCAGAATTTATTTGAGAGGACAGCAATGAATCTGCAGCTCTGGGAGAGGGACATGTCTCATCAGAGCACATGGGAGCAAAAGAAGGGGGAGGAACAGAGAGTGGAGCACATCCTGGCCCACCATGCCTTGAGGACGATATCCCCACTCAGAACAGCTAATGCACAGAGAAGACCATATGGCCGGCCCCACTATGAGACAAGACATCCCTCACTGACTCATAGCCCTACAGGGGACAACACTGAGACACAGTGTGGGAATTGCGCCCGATCTGAACCCACCACACAGAAGCAAAACACTAAGAGAGTGCAACAGAACAGCAAGGGGAACAGAGCAACGAAGTCCCCAGGGAATACCAAAATAGACTTTGGGGCCAGGGCATGGCACCCCGTCAGACTCTATCGGAAAACACGCCTAAAGGCCAACAAACAGTCATTGAACTAACTACAAGCTTTTCTTCTTTAGTTTGTTTTCTTTTTGTCATTCGTTTTTTGTTGTTGTTTTTTTTGTTGCTTTGTTTTGCTGTTTTGTTCTTGTGAATGTAATTTTCTCCACAAGTCTGTCTAAATAAGATAGACTGGATGAACAATATGGAGGAGAAAACAATGGGACTGACAGCTCCAGGTGGACATGGGAGAGGGGAAGGTGGGGGAAAGGAAGTGGTGTTAACAAAGCCAGGGACAAGAGAACAACAGTGATCCAAATCAGTGCTGAAGAGGGTGTAGGAGGCCTGGTAGGGCTTGATCAAGGGTAATGTAACTGAGAGGAATTACTGAAACCCAAATGAAGGCTGA
>NW_022103906.1:23646725-23649435 GCF_000313985.2 Echinops telfairi
GACAGGGCAAGATATGAAAAAATAACAATTTATAAACTATCAAGGGCTGAGGGAGGGGGGAGCAGGGAGGGAGGGGAAAAATGAGGACCTAATGGTGGGGGTTTAAGTGGAGAGAAAATGTTTTGAGAATGATGAGGGCAATGAATGTACAAATGCACTTTACACAATTGATGCGTGTATGAATTGTGATAAGAATTGTACGAGCTCCCAACAAAATGATTTTTAAAAAGGAAAAAAATGCTCGCTAGGTGACCACCTGGATCCACTTGTTCAGTGGAAGTAGGAAAAATGCAGCAATAGAGACGGACACATGGACCTGGTTCACAGGACTAGATGAGAAGGCTGGCTGGTCTGAAGTTTAAAGCCCTGCAGAACCTTAGCCATGGCATGACCTAGCCCAAGGGGGCTAGAGTTGTTGAGAATTTGTGAGGGTGTCTTTGGTAGAAAGGTAGGCAGGTCAATGGGAACCCTGTTGAGGCTAATCGAGGTGGCCCACAATGAGCTGACCAGATGAAAATAAGACTTTTGAGCCTGGGAATTGGTTCATATTGCTGCTGACTTTATGACATGGCCTGTCCTGATCTGACTCTGCTCATGGATGCAGACTCACAACAGTTCAACTGAAATGAAGATTTTTCACATCAAAGAACATGCATATCTTTTCAGAGCAATGGATTAATGTAAGTGCTAAATATAGAAACTGGATACCCAAAATGGGGAATACAAAGGTATGAAGTGGCTGGCTTACAAACTTTCATAAGTGGGGAATATATTCATAGGATCATAGGATTGATTCTAAGTCAGGGTTGACTACAGAAACAAATTCATAAACACTTATATGTCTATAAGAGAGAGCTTTATATATAAGAGCAATTAAATATTGAAAAAACATCCTAGCCCAGTCCAGATCAAGTCCATAAGTCCAATATTAATTCATATGTCAGATACCAATCTATAAAGTCCTCTTCAGACTCACGAAACACATGCAATGATGCCAAATGCAGGAAGATCACAGGCCAGTGTGGGTGGAAAGTCTTGTGGATGCTGTGGCAGTAAAAGCAACTCAGCCCTGGCAGGGGTCTCCACATGGCTCCTTTAGCTCCAAGGCTTTAGTGTAGTTCTATGTGTCTTCTGAACGGAAATGTCTCAGAGGGAGAGGGAGTGAGCGTGTGTTCCACCTCAAGCAAGCTATTTCTCTTCCTTAGCGCCTGATGCTAAGATCATCACGCTGCGACCTGATTGACAGGCTTAAACTCCACCCCTTCACTCGTAAGTCTCAAATTGACAGCACATTATCTAACACAGGTGTAAGCCATTCACATAACTGTAATTGTCAAGTATAGAATATTTTTGCTCACTAATAGAATATTATGTTTAAAGGAGGCTTGCACATTTTGAATTGCATAATTTTAGTTTTATCCTGTTAGGCACAAATATAATTTTACTATTCTCTTTGTTTTTTAAATTATGGTTAAGGGGCGTGTAAAAGAGCCAAGTTGGCAAGGGGTGGACTGTGATAGTTAGGTTTTCTGTGCCAACATGGCTCTAGCAGGAACATGTGGGCAGAGTTTAGCCTGGCCATCAGGTGGAAGCTTGATTGGCGGGAAACCAAGATAAATGGCTTTCCGTGGCTGGCCTACCTCTTTCTCCCTGAAGGCGGGCCACTCTCTCTCTCTCTCTGCTTCACTTTACTGCTTTTGAGACACACCCACGTGGAGACCCACGTGAGCATTGACATGCTTCCACCCCACCATGGGATCCACAAGACCTTTTACTCACTGACCTGTGATCTTCCTGCATTTGCATCATCACATGTGCTGTGTGAGCCTAAAGAGGGTTTTCTGAACTAGTATTGGATGTAAGGGCTAATATTGGACTTACGGGCTTAATCTGGACTGAGCTGGGATGTTTTCCTAATATACAACTACATTTTGATATAAAGCTCTTTTTAAAAAATGAAATCATTTTATTGGCAGTTCATACAACTCATCGCAATCCATACATCCATCCATTGTGTCAAGCACATTTGTACATTTATTGCCATCATCATTTTCAAAACATTTGCTTTCTACTTGGGCCTTTGGTATCAAAGCTCTTTCTTATACATCAGTGTCCCTGAATTTGTTTCTGGTCTAACACATCAGTAGATCAAGACCACACATATTAAGTGTGCACAAAGCAGCAACAAGAGCTGAAGATTCTTTCTTCTGCAAGAACTGGGCCAATAGCCTTGCCAAAGAACCCGTCTCAGAGTCAGGAACTGCTAAAAAATCTAAACACTCAGAAGAGAGCAAAAGGCTCTATCTGGAAACCTAGCCAGTACACAGCAAAGCTAGAAAAGGACTACATCTGGCTAGTGAACATTTATAAGGCACTTGTTCTTGACCAATGGTTCTCAACATTCCTAATGCTACGACCCTTTAATACAGTTCCTCATGTTGCAGTGACCCCCAACCATTAAATTATTTTCGTTTCTACTTCATAACTGTAATTTTGCTACTGTTCCGTATTGGGTGACCCCTGTAAAAGGGTCGTTTGACCCCAAAGGGGTCATGACCCACAGGTTGAGAACCACTTGTCTAGACTCTCAACTTGAGGCTCTGAAATACCATGTCCAGAGGAAAGAGCTGGGAGGCAAAGGGTATTTATAGAGCTCTCGATAAAGACATGTACATATACAAATATATTATATGAGGATGGGGAAATAGAT
>NW_022103906.1:23650626-23692115 GCF_000313985.2 Echinops telfairi
ATATTAAAAACTAAAAAAAAAAAAAAATGAAATACCATGTCCAGAGGATGAAGTTATTTGTTAGAGGAAAACAACTCTCAGTCATTGTTTTTGCATAAGGCTTCACAGTTCTGTAAGTGCAAAAATCCACCAATTTCATTTGGACAAACAGGTAAGCTGTATGCTACTACTACTGCATCTTCTTACCTTATGCGTTGGCCCATTCCGTGGGGCTGGTTCCCTTGGTTCTGTAAATACAGTGCCTCTGCCTGCAGGTCCAAGACTGCCCAAGGCTGAATCAAAGTGTTTAGGCACTTGTGCCAACTGGCCTGGCATCCGTACACAGTGAGATGGGTGGATAGGGGAAGGGCCCCTGAATGGTGGTCGAACAGGATCCATTTAAAGGCTGTAGAGGTCACTGGTATCGATCTTGTTCTGACTAACTCCCTGCCAACATTTAAAAAAAAAGATTAAAGCTTGTCACTTTTTTTCTTCTAGTTCAAGATAGATGTATAAACTTATATATACACACACATACACATATACATAGAGTTGTCCAAGAAAGTAATACTAGAGTCCACTAAAATCTCTTGAAATTCTGCTTTCAACCAGTTACAGCCTCTCGCCCTTTTGAGGTGTTGCATTCCAGCATATTCCCTGTCAGCCTCAAAATAATGTCTTCCCACCAGCTTCACTCCACTTTGCCCTGCCCCACCAATCTCTCACAACATATTTCTATCTAACTCTAGAACATCTTTTAGAGGCCCAACTCTTCTGAAACTGCAGTTACAGTTTCTACTCTACCCTGCCAGCTTCCAACGGAGAACTGAGTCCTGTAAGGTAAGTGTTGCACAAAAAGCCCTTTTCATGGAGGAAAGTGACCCTTGGATTATTAAACACGTTTATACTTAATATACCTCTCCATACAATTATGCTGCTCCTATTAGTTATCAACCACTGGGTGGTTTTTGCCTCCCTTTTCAAGACCAGAGGAGCCTTGGTGGCCCTGTGGGGCTAGCATTGGGCTACTGCCTGCACTGTCAGTGGTATAAACCCACCAGCCCCTCCACGAGAGGAAGCTGAGACTGCTCTGCTAAAGATTCATAACCCTGTGTGTTAGTTAGTCTCTAGTTATACTAGAGAAACAAATTCATAGACACACACGTGTATAAAAAAGGTTTATATAAAAGAGCAGTTGAATATTGAGGAAACATCCCAACCTAGTCAAAATCAAGTCCATAAGTCTGATATTAGCCCATTTGTCTGATATCAATCTATAAAGTCCTCTTCTGACTCACGAAACACATGCAATGACGCGGAATGAAGCAGGATCACAGGCCAGTGGGTGGGAAGTCTTGTGGATCCAGTGGTGGTGTAATCATCTCAGCGCTGGCAGGGGTCTCCATGTGGCTTCTCCAGCACCCAGGGCTGCATTAGGGTAGGTCCATGTGGCTTCTCCTCAGGGATGTCTTGCAGGAAGTCAGCCTTGTCAGTAGAGAATCTCCAAGGGAGTGAGCTGAGAGTTTCCCCGCCTCCAAGGAGGAAAAGCAGGAATTCCCATATCTGAATCCTCAGAAGGCCATGAGCACACAGAGGCCTCATTAGCTATATCTTGATTGACAGGCTAGACTCCAACTATACACCCTTAATCTTCAAATTGACACCAGATTATGTAACTACCACAATGGGGAAACCCCATGGAACACTTTACTTTACCCTATACATGATGGCTGAGTCTGAAATGACATAATGGAAGGTTTTGCTTTTTCTGTACCAGAATCCTAATTTTTTTTTTCTTGCCCATTCCTGCTGTAGTGGTTATTTGTTGGGCTGTTAATCTCAAGGTCAACAGTTCAAACCCCAAGCAGTTCCATGAAGAGAGCCGAGGCTTTCTATTCCCATAGTTACCGTCTCAGAAACCAGAAGGGGGCAATTCTAACCTGTCCTACAGGGTTCCTATGAGTCAGCATCAATTTAGTGCCATTTTGTTCTTTTTTCTTCATTATTGTTATCACAAGGAGCCCTGGTGGCATAGTGGGTTATGTGCTGGCTGCTAGCCTAAAGGGTAGCAGTTCAAAACCACCAACCGATCTGTGGAAAAAAGAGGCTTTCTGCTCCCATGAAGTTACAGTCTCAGAAACCCACAGGGGGTTGCTATGAGTCAGAATGCACTTGATAGTGATGACTTTGGCTTGATTTGGCCATGAACACATTACACCAGTGGTTCTCAACCTGTGGGTCATGACCCCTTTGGGGGTCAAACGACCCTTTCACAGGGGTTGCCCAATTCATAACAGTAGCAAAATTAATTACAGTAGCAAAGTTAGTTATGAAGTAGCAATGAAAATAATTTTATGGTTGGGGGGTCACAACATGAGGAAATGTATGAAAGGGCTGCAGCATTAGGAAGGTTGAGAACCACTGCATTACACAATCTCACCCATGACCTCTTCAGCTGCTTCTCTAAATCTATCCAATTTCTTTCTAAGAGACTCTTCCCCAGACCACCACAGCAGCAGTTACCTGCTTTGCCCCTACAGTACCTATACTGTGTTAGCTCCCTCTCTGCCCCAGGTAACCAGGGATGCAGCTATTCCTTCCCATCCCCCAACCTGAGGCCTAGAAGCCTTCCATATCAATTTAGAACCTACAGATTTCAGAACTTCCTCTTTAAGGGTGCCTCCCCCAAGGAAAGCTTACTGAAGTCTCTTACTGTTTGAAAACCCCTCTTAAAATATTAGCTACAGATTAAGTCAGGCCATGCCCTTACACGTACTTCAAAAGTCTTTAATACAGGTGCAGGCAGCCCAGGAACTGAAAAGGCTCACACTGAGCTTGCCTCTTTTACACTACAGCAGTGAGACAGATACTTTCTTTTTGGAAAGGCTACAACCGCTTTCTCCCTTTAAAAACTTAAGTTCCTTTTCAGTTAGCCTGGACCCACGCCTCCCCAACCTCACCCGAGGAATCCCTAATAAGCAGTTACCCGGTGGGGGTCCAGAATGGAGCTACAGGGACCAACAACCACAGCCTTTTAAACTAAAACCCCAGCATCTTTCTCCACCTAGGCCCCTCCTCCAGGCTAGGCCTTCCCGGAATCGAGCTATTCCCCGATTTTCAGCAGACATGAGGCTGGCGAGAGGGTCCCACATGCAAGATGCCCAGCCCAGGTGAGGGCTCCGGCTTCAACGCCTTCCCCTTCCCCTGCAGCACTGCCGAGGGCCTGCTCACTGTGTCCGGCCCAGGCGCACTCACGACCACTCGATAGGCCTCGGTCTCGCCCCCTTTTCCAGCTGCTGCATCGTCTTGCACCCTCAGACCTCAGAAAACCACTTTCTGCACTGCCGCCCATAGGCACAGCCGGCCCGCACCGCCTGCCCCTCCGGCTCCCGCCTGCCCGCAAGGCCCACCCGGCTCGCACCGCCCGGGGAGAGGCAAAGGGGCAGCCGCGAGCCAGCCGCTGGCGTCGTCGGCCACCACGTGCTCGAGCACAAGCCCACCCAGCCTCGTGGGGCGACTGCCACCTTCCAGAGGCCCGGCACTCACCCGGCTCGAGGAGTCAACTACGCAATACGCACCCGCCACGCCAAGTAAGCCACCTGCTCAAGCCCCAATTTCCGGTCTTTTGTCTCGCGAGAGGCGGGCCTTGAACCCATTGGTCAGAAGATGTGCCACTCACAATATCCTGCCGCCTCATTGGATCGTCCACGAGAAGCGACCTACCTTTTTTGGCAGCCTCGGTCCACGTCGAGGTTCACCCCCAAAGGGGTGTTCCAAATGGCGTCCCCGGTGCTGCGTGCGCATGAGGATTAAGGTTACATCTCTGAGGCCTCGATTCCCTCTGTGGGCCACTTCCGTACCCTGATGTACTTGTCCCACCCCGCCCACTGTGGGGAGACCAAGGCTGGCTGGGGGTGCTGGGCCCGAACGAGTAAGCTTGAGTCCGTGTTCACCGTCCACTACTCTACTCTGTGGCCGACCGATAGCACCCTCCGGGGCGGGCTGGAGCCGCCCCTGTCGCTTCCGAGGCTCGTTACAGAGTAGGAGGTCGCTCTCCCGGGGAGCACCTGGTGGTTTCAAATCACTGACCTTGCTGTCAGCAGCCCAACGCATGACCACTACGGCTACAGGGATCCGGCTTACGCGGAAAGGACGTTTGAAAGCGCACGTTCGTGGAGTTGTATGGGGAACGTATGGACAACATTTCACACAAGGAGAGTAAAATGAACATTACATGTTGCCTAGGGTGCTGACCGCACGTGGCCGTTGAAAACCCCCCACTGGAGACAAGCGGGCCTTTCAGCTCCGGTCTCAGATCACCAGTTCTACCCTGCCCCGCAGGGTGGCTGAGTCGGCAGGGACTGCACCGCAGTGAGTGCTGGTGGTGCAGTGGGTTAGGCGTTGGGCTACGAAGCAAAAAAGGTCATTGACCTGACCCTGCCAGCCACTCCTCCAGAGACCTCTGTTGACCTGTTCTACTCTGTCCTATAGGGTCACTATGAATTGAGGATTCACTCCAGGGCCGGAGGTTTGTTTTTTGGTTTATTGTTACTATTATTACTTATTCCTAAACCCGAGAGCTAAAAAGAGCCCTCCCCCCCCCCAAACTATATAAAACCATTAGCAGTTAATTCTGTAATTACAGGATACATTCCCCCAAAATAAATAGCAACCTCCTATTATATGGATATGGGTCCTCCTCCAGGCCATTTTGACAAGCACCCACTCTCCTTTGCTTCTTCTTACAGTCTTAAGACCCAGGTCTTAAGAGGTAGTTAGGATCTAGCTTCAGGAAGCTTTCACCCTCAGATGGAAAAGGAGTGGTCCTGAGAGCCAGGCTAGAGAGATTCAAATGTTCTGTATGTAACAAGGCAAAAGAAGGCTTGGCCTCACCTTTCCCAAGCCGCAAATAGACCATGCCTTGTATGAATGCATACATTCAAGGACCCTCTTTCTCTCTTCCCCAGCTCACAACAGTCTGAAAATCAGAAGCAGGATAGGTGATCTTCAAGACAGGCATCTAATTGGCAAAGGGGCCCTTGCACAATTTAGAGACTGCTTAGCATAACAGTGGAGCATTACAAAGCCTTCTAACCCCATAATCTTTCTACTGTACGATGTTATCATTAGAAAAACTTAAAATTCTGCACATGAAAACACTTAGTAGCAAATACATTCAATAACAGTCATTCAAACTACTCTATAATCTTGATGAAGCCCCTTCTTTCAGGCACTCAACCCAAACAGATTTTTTTACAGTTTTATTGGAAAATAATCCACATATCATACATTTCAATAGTCGGTCATATCAAGAAGAATTATACAATCATTACCACAATCAATTTTAGAACATTTTCTCTCCCCACCCCCGGGTTAAATTGCTTTAAAAATGAGTTGTGTAATCACAATCACTTCTAGTTCTCCCTCCCTCCTCTCAAATGTACTGTTTGCCCCCTAAATCCCCTCACTCTCCCTATCTCCCAGCCCCCACCCATACATCCCCTATAAACCCTTGCATGAGTTATTACCTCTAGGCATCTACTCCTTCTGTGCTTCACAAGCTGAAAAACCCAACACGATGAAAAACAACAAAATAAAGTGGTAAGGATAAAATAATAATATAAAGACAAAAATACAAATAATGAGTAAGAAAGAAAAGACCACCGTCATATTTTAAAAGCCAGGGAAGAAATTTTTATCATGGAACAAGCAAGAAAAATTTGCACCTAAAACAAATTCAGGTTGGGTCAAGAGAGAGGTCAACTGACCAACTATCAAGTTCGATCAAGCATAATCAAGAATACAATGATCTCTATCCAAATATTTTATAAAAGATTTATTAACTACAAATAAAAAGAATATACATATATAATTAGTGGGGGGGAGGGCAGAGAAAAGATTCAGCAAATCTTCTAGTCATAGTAAAGCAAAAAATCCTCAGATCATTTTAACACATTCTGTTTTGAAATCTAAGAGCGCCATTCCAAAGTGAGTTCCCCCATTCTTATATCCTGTTCAAGTAGGAATAGATGACCTTCCACAGTATTTACCAATGTGCACGCCATGAATACGACCATACTTTTACAAATAAGGTGTGCTGTATGGTTTTTGGCAAACCATACAATCCCTTTGAGCATTAGTTTCCTATGGGTGCTACGCATTTTGTGTGTGTGTGTGTTATTTATATAGGCTTCGTTTTTGCCAAAAATTATAATCGGTAGTCTTAGTGTTGATTAAAGATAAAGACAATTGGAGCTCTCTGAATTATAAGCTTCTACTTAGAATCTTTCAAAAGCTAATAAACCTCTCTGGAGTTTATATTCCCTAGTAGGTAGTACTTCCACTACCTATCAGTTTATCAGACCTAGCCTAGATTTACTCTGTATTTATCGGTAGCCTAACTCAGCCCCAGTGAATTTTATAACTTGCTCAGATGCAAACAGGTCAGATGCAGATGTCTCCAAGAAGGGCCAGAAAACGGAGAATCTTCTATTATTTACCTATTAGTGACCAAAGGCTAATAATCCTGCTATCTGGTTAGTCAACAGAGATATCCCAAGACCAAGACTTAAAAGAACCCTCTTGTTCTCTCTAGTTGTTCATGATCAGAAATCATTTCCTGTGATTATTCTGAAACCTGAGTTAATGTAAAACATCTGTATGTGACATCCCAAAGTATGAATTTCAAAGTAAAAAGTATATGCTCTGTTACGTATTCTGATTTCAAGCAGGAAACCATCAAGACAGCCAGTGAGGCTGTTGACCTCCTTGCTGCTGTCATCGTCTAATCAGCTTGCCTTGTTCCTCTCCAACTTGGAGTTAGTGAATTGGATTTATTGCTCCAGCGAATGAACCCATATTAGTGGTAACCTTACTGTGGTGACTTATGTATTGCTATAATTCTGGAAGTTATGCCACATATATTCAAATCAAACAAAACTATCTGATGCATACATACAAGAAAAAAAAGGAGTTACAGTCTTGCAACTGACAACTGATCATTGTCCTTGGCCATCATTCAAACCACTGGCCACAGACCATGAATAAGTATATCGTTAAACATCTGCCCATTTCTCTTTCCAGTCCAAATGAACTGCCAGATATTTGCTCAAAGTTCTGACTCTTGGGAGAATTTTCCTTCACCATTGTCTTTCAGGGAACTTCCAGGAAGCAGTTGTAGTTCTGCTATTTTCCTTTTTTGAATAGTGCCTGCATATCAATATAGTTTGATCATATGCAAACTAAGTGCAAGCTTTCTCTTTCTCAGTCAAATGATCACAAGGAGCTCCCTGTGAGGTGCAGACTGGGAGAGAGAAGGTAAAGTAACAGAAATGGAGACCATGGACATTTAGGTCATTTCCTCATACAATTTATTTATGCCTCAGGCCCTGCTTGAGCCTAATCTCATCTATGCCACTTCAATTTAATGACAGAGTGCTGTTACATCCAAGTTCATGACCACAGTCCACACCATCAATGCCACCCAGAAGACCGTGGATGGTCCTTGTGAGAAACTCTGGCACGACAGCCATGGGGCTACTCAGGACATCATCCCCTCTTCTACTGGTGCTGCCAAAGCTGTGGGTAAGTTTATCCCAGAGCTGAATGGGAAACTCATCGGCATGGCCTTCCGTGTGGGGTTAAGGGTAAGAGGGAACCCCACAAAACATCACAGGTTTGGTAGGCACAATTGTACAGCGATAATAAGTAGAGATTATAGTAAAGTCATAGAGAGCATGAGAGTTAAAGGATAGAGTCAAGTAATGGAGTCAGATGCAATTCATGGTAGCATATCTCACCTCAGCCCGGCTTGATGGTCCTCGTGGAGGGGGCTTAGCTGTCAGAGAAGAAGCCGCTGCTTCGTCCTCCTTAGTCACCTTCTCCAGCCACCCTCTCGAGAACCAGGGAGCCTCCTTATTTATTGCTAACCACGCATCATAGAGTCATACATCACAGAAAGGGGCAATACAATTCATTCTAGAACAAGTTTGATCACTCTAACGTCTCACATAATAAAAACAGACAATTACTATTCTGGGAGGCATGCAAGTTCCCTGATAGTGGACAATAACCTGAGTCACCAGGAGGGATATTAACATAGGCAATACAATCAATAGGAGAGGAATCACCTAGGGGTGTGTCCACATTGGTTGTGGAATAGACAGTGGTGTCTGCTTGATCTAGACAGCTGATAATGGCTAACTAACCTTGGTCACCCTTGGGCGGGTTTGCCCTCTCTGGTATCTCTTGCAACTGAGTAGACCACCATTATCCTTATCAGAAGGGAGTGGGTCTTATTCAGGGTGAGTCAGACTAATAGTCTAGCCACTACAGATGGCCAATGTTAAGGAGAATAACCTCTGACCTACTTTCGCTGCCTATTGTACGGTTACGCTAAAGCAGCTAAGTTTGGTACATATTTTGGGGAGACAACTTAAGAGAAATCCTTCTGTTCCCCACACTTCCATGTCCCCACCCCAATGTGTTGGTCGCGGATCTCACCTGCCATCTGGAGAAAGCTGCCTAGTATGATGACATCAAGAAGGTGGTGAAGTAGGCATCGGATTATCTCCTTAAGGGCATCCCGCGCTACACTGAGGACCTGGTTGTCTCCTGACCTCAACAAAGACACTCACTCTTCCACCTTTGATACTGGGGCTGGCATTGCCCTCAGTGACCACTTTGTTACGTTCTTTTCCTAGTATGACAATGCATTTGGCTACAGCAAGAGTGGCGGGCCTTATGGCCCACATGGCCTCCAAGGAGTAAAAGCCTCCTGGGCCACCAGCCATGGCAACAGCACAGGAGGAAGAGAGAGACCCTCAGCTGCTGGGGAATCTTTGCGCCAATTCAATCCCCCAACGCACTGACAATATCCCAGCATCTTAAGTTTCCATTCAGACCCCTGAAGAAGGGGAGGGGCATAGGGAGCCTAACTTTGTCATGTACCATCAATAAAGTACACTGTACCCAGTCCCCCCCCAAAAAAAATCCTATGCAAACTGCTATTCCACTTGCATATGATCCAGGTGATCCAATGTTCCTTGAAGTATCCATAGCTAGCAGATAGTTGTATGGAGTCTTTGGCAGAACCCTACTGATGAATTACAAGTCATATTCTTAGGGTTTGGGAGCAAAGTCCTACCATCCTCTACAGATAACTACTCTCTTTTTGAGAAACACTTTTGACTTACTATTGGGCCTTAAAGGAGACTAAACGTCTTATCATGAGCCACCAAGACACCATGCAGCCTGAGCTGCCCATCATGAACTGACTCTGGTTTGACCCACAGAGTCATGAACTTGGATGTAACAGCACTCTATCATTAAATTGAAGTGGCATAGATGAGATTAGGCTCAAGCAGGGCCTGAGGCATAAATAAATTGTATGAGGAAATGACCTAAATGTCCATGTTCTCCATTTCTGTTACTTTACCTTCTCTCTCCCAGTCTGCACCTCACAGGGAGCTCCTTGTGATCATCTGACTGAGAAAGAGAAAGCTTGCGCTTAGTTTGCATATGATCAAACTATATTGATATGCAGGCACTATTCAAAAAAGGAAAATAGCAGAACTACAACTGCTTCCTCCACAATGCCAAAGGTGTTGTGTATGACCTTGGCCAAGGGGGTCAAGCTGTTGGTGGTGCAGGCGGTATTGCCGACAATCTTGAGGGAATTGTCAAACTTCTCGTGGTTTATACCCATCACAAACATGAGGATATTGGCAGAAGGGGCAGAGATGATCACCCTTTTGGCACCACCTTTCAAGTGAGCTCAGCCTTCTCTAAGGTTAGAGATTTCAAAACCAGACTACAAAATCCTTGGCACCGGCTTTACCCCACTTAATGTTGGCAGAATCTCACTCTTGGAAGATATAGATGGACTTCTGATTAATGATAAGCTTCCTATTCTCAGCCTTTCATTGAACTTGCCATCGGTTGAATCATCCCAGAATATGTATACCATGTAATTCAGGTCAACAAAGGAGCCAATATTGGCAACAGTGTCCACTTAGCTAGAGTTGAGAGCAGCCCTGGTGACCAGGCACTCAGTATGCTCAAATCTGTTTACTCTGACCTTCACCATCACGTCTGGGAAGATGTGGCTGCCAGTCGCACAAAGAGAAGCAGAGAACTGCATAACAGATTCTTCTCATGTTCTGGGCCCCACTCAAAACTAGTAGCTTTTTTATTCCCTTGAGATATAGGTTGGAGTAGCATACCCAAATGAAAGATATATTGCCTCCAAAAACCAACGTGGCATTGTGCCTTTTTTCCCTCTTTCATAGTAATTTTGAAGTAGTGTCATTGACTACAAGAGATATTAAAGGTTTTACATTTCTAATGAGAAATAACAACAGATTGAATATTCTCTTCCCGATAACAAGTTGGATAACCTGGGTTGGATAGCTTTTTACCTTTTTTCAGTTGTGGGAAGGCCAAATACCCCTTACCCTTCATTTTATTTTATTTTTCTTACCTTAACTTTAGTAGAAGTAGCTTTACTGGACACCTAGAATTGCACTAAGGTGGAAGGATCCTACATTTTTATTGTGTTAATTTCCCACCTTCTAGCATACAGATATTTTACCAGTAAGTCTATAGTAATTGATATTAGGTTTAATCAATACAATTTCATCAATGCAATGTGTAACATATAGCAGAAGGGAAAGGCAATCAAGGACCTTGTAGACTAAATTTTGAGTTTTGAAGAATTCATACACCTATGAGGAAGGACAGTGGAGGTGTATTGTTGGCTTTGCCTGCTGAAGTCAAACTGTTTATGGTGGTTCTTAAAACCAGAATTGAGAAAAAGCCATTGACCATCTCAGTAGCCACAAACTAGGTTCCAGGAGAGTATTAATTTGCTCATGCAATGAAACTTCATCTGGAACAGCAGCTGCAATTGGAATCACCACCTGATTAAGTTTATGACAAGCCACCGCAGTCATTTTCTAAGACCTATCTGTTTTTTGCCCAGCCTAAGTAGACAAATTAAATGAGGATGTGATGGGAATCATCATCTATACACTATTCTATACAATCCTTATAGGAATGCAGTATTGCTTTGAGTAACCATTTTCCTAGGTAACATCAGTTCTAATGGCTTCCACTAACTTTTTCCATCATCTCAAAACTCATGGCCATCAAGTTGATTCCAACTCCCATAGTGACCCTATCTGTCAAAGAAGAACTAACCCCTTGTGGGTTTTGGAGACTCTTAAGTGTCTACAATGCAGAAAGCCTCATCTTTATCATGCACAGCAGCTGGTGATTCTGAAAGGGTGACCTTGAGGTTATCCACCGAACATGCAACCCACTATGCCACCAGGGCTGCTTTTCCATATCATAATAGCCCTTATCCCCCATGTCAGGGATCCCATATGGGGGGTGAAGAGGGGAGTGTCTACTAGTTGCTGAATATGTCTGTTCTAATTATGTGTTCTGGAACTGGGATATCACTACATGACAGGTTTGGGGATCCACTGGACCCATGGTGGGATGAACCAGAGCTAAGACTACACTAATAACTTGACCTCCATACCTTCCCACTCTGACAGGTGAGCCACAGTGACATTTTGAGACTCCTGGAATCAGTGTAAATTCAGAATCAAGCAGTTCTTTTAAAATTTAACATACCTCTTCCTGGGTCACAATTTGCATTTCACCTTTTGGGGCTTAGAGGGACTTGAGTCTAGTTTTACGTCTAGAAGTAAAAATGGGTGGTGAGAAGCAAAAATGGGTGGTGTTTCCTGGAAATGGTCAGCAACGTCTTGTAAAATAGCTTCCTCAGGTAATGCTTCACACAATTCCCCAGTTGCCACCCCAGGTAATATCTTAGGCAATAACTCATCAGATATAGCTGATAAAAGGGCGGACTCTGTTGGTAGAAGTTAGTCAACAGAATTGGGAGGCTCAACATCTACAGCTTTCTGATTATCTACCCATCTGTCCCCATCCCAAGTTTCATATGTACATGCTTGCATTTAGACCTCTATAAATGTCCTTTGCCTCCTACTTCTTTCCTCTATTTCCTTTTACTTCCGCTTGTCCCAATATCATGTTCAGCCTTCATTTGGGTTTCGGTAATTCCTCTTGGTTACATTGCCCTACCAGTCCTCCTACACCCTCTTCGCCATCGATTTTAGATCACTTTTTGTTCCCTTGTCCCTGGTTTTGTTAACACCCACTTGCTTTCCCTGCCTCCCCCTGTCCTGTGCCGCAGCCCCCCACCCCCAAACCGTTGGTCCCTTTGTTTTCTCCTCTGGATTGTTTATCCTGCCTGCCTATCTTGTCTAGATAGACATGCAGAGACAATAATATGCACAAAAACAAGACAGAGCAAAACAAAGCAACAAAAGAAAACAAACCAACAAAAACAAAACCAATGACAAAAAAAGAAAAGCCTATAAATGGTTCAAGGTCTGTTTGTTGACCTTTAGGAGTGTTTTCCGGTAGAGTTTGATGGGGTGCCACGCCCTGACCCCACAGTCTATTTTTGGCATCCCTCAAGGAATTCATTGCTTTGCTCCCATTGTTGTTCTGTTGCACGCCCTTAGTATTTTGCCTCCGTGTGGTGGGGTCAGATCAGGCACAGTTCCCACACTGAGTCTCCAGTGTTGTCCCCTGTAAGGCTATGGGTCAGTGAGGGATGTTTTGTCTCATAGTGGGGCCGGCCCTATGGTCCTCTCTGTACATTGGCTGCTTTGAGCGGGAATATCATCCTCAGGGCTTGGTGGGCCAGGATGTGCTCCACTCTCTCTCCTTCCCTCTTCATTTGCTCCCGTGTGCTCTGATCAGGCATGTCCCTCTCCCTGAGCTGTAGCTTCAGTGCTGTCCCCTGAAGTGAATTCTTCAAGGGGGGCGGGGGGGATGTAATTCAATAATTTCATGGATATTGACAAAAACCCAATAACAACAACCACAAAAAAAAACCCTGAGATTCCTGCATCAAAGACAAAGCATTTCATTACATATAACAATAGCAATAATCAGAGTATCAAAATTTACACAGTTGTGGTAGTTACATAAGCTGATGTCAATTTGAGAGGATTACAAGTGAAGGGGGTGGAGTTTAGTCTGTTATTTGGATCATAGCCAATGAGGTTTCTGGGTGGGCATAGCCTGAGAATTCTGGGAAATCTGGTTTCCTCCTTGAAAGTGTAAGACACCTCTCTCTTGACCCTTGAAGACTCAACTGACAAGGCTGACTCCCTGTGAGACACCCCTGAGGAGAAGCCACATGGTCCTACCCTGATGTAGCCCTGGAAGATGGAGAAGCCACGTGAAGACCCCTGCCAGCACTGAGATGCTTACAATGCCACTGAATCCAAAGACTTTCTACCCGCTGGCCTGTGATCATCCTGCATTCGGTGTCACTGCATGTGTTTCATGAGTCTGAAGAGGACTTTATAGATTGGTATAGGACATATGGGCTAATATCAGACTTATGGGCTTGAACTGGATTGGGTTGGGATGCTTTCTTAATTCACAATTACCCTTTATATTAAACTCTTTCTTATACACCTATGCATGTTCATGAATTTGTTTCTCTAATCTACCCAGACTAACACAACAGTTCAGCCCCAGATACCACAAGGCAACATGAAGAGAGTCAAGTGGTTACACACAGGCACTGGATTGCATTATTTAGTTGTTAGGTTTCATCGACTCAGTTCTGACCCATAGCGACCCTGTATACAACAGAAGGAAACACTGCATGGTCCTGCACCATCCTTGTAATTGTTTCTATGGCTGGGCCCATTGTTACAGTCCATCCATCTCATCAAGGGCCTTCCTCTTTCACTGCCCCTCTACTTTACCAAACACGAATGTCTGTGTTAGTCCAGGTTGACTAGAGAAACAAATCCAGAGACACTCATATATGTATGAGAGGAAGCTTTATATCAAAGAGCAATTGTATACTGAGAAAACATCCTAGCCCCTTCCACATTAAGTCCATAAGTCTGATATTAGCCCTTATGCCCAATACCAGTCCATAAATTCATCTACAGACTCATGCTGCCACTTGCAATGATGCCTGAAGCCAGAAGATCTCGGGGTGAAAACTCTTGTGGATCCAGTGGCAGTGGAAGCATCCCAGAGCCTGCAGTGGAAGCATCCCAGATCACCACATGGCTCGCTCAGGTCTCAGTGTAGCTCCACATGGCTTGTCCACAGGAAGATGAAGGCAGACAGTGAGTGTGTAGCCCAACTCCAGGGAGAAAAGAGAGGAAGTTCCCAGAATCCCCAGGAGAAGGCATATGCCCACAAGAAGGCATCATCAGGCTGTGACCTGATCGACAGACTAGAGTCCACCCCTTCACTCTTAATACCCTCAAGTTGACACGAGATTATGAAAGTACCACAATGCCTTTCTCCAAGGACTGGTCTCTCCTGACAATATACCCAAAGGATGTAAGACAAAGTCTTGCCACTCTTACCTATAAGGAGACTATATTATAGTAGCTATAGCATATTTTACAATGGGCCCAAAGATTTTTTTTATATTGGACAGTAAACAAATTCGACCCTTGATCTGGATACAGACACTGCCTCTGTCTTCCAACATTGTTTACTATACAAAAAGCTATCATTAAAAAAAATTATATATATATGAAAAAAGGAACTGTCAGATATGAGAGACCTGAAGAAAATTGTTTTCCAACAATACTTACCCCTCAATTCAAATCATCTTGCCTTGTGGAAAAATTTCCTGCAAATGTACCACTCTATTCATCACTCTTATAAAGTGATTGGAACCAGATGTATTGAATTTTTCCCGTGTATTATTTAATTAAGGCTACTATCAATGATTCTAAGCATCATGATAAGGCCAACCTACGAGGCTAACATTAACCATGGTCTTTAAGGTTAAATGGCTCTCTCTTCTAAGTTCCTGTATAACCTTTCCATGTGACTCAAGATATGTAGCAGTCATTTTACAGACTTTGCTTGGCTGTTTTCTTGGTTTCCTAGGATTGCCATAACAACCTACCGCAAGGTTGATTTTTTATTTCTATTTTTATTTTTTTGCGTAATAGTTCATCCTTCAATATATCTCTTTATTCCTGCATTTCGTTATGAGCATTAAGGAGAAACCAGATGGCACATTCAAGATTTTGCTTAGTCTCCGTTAAATATATAGTGTATCACGGAAAGCTCTGCCTCCTGGCAAATATTTGAACATTATCCAAACAACTTTTTGCCACATTATCATGTTTATAATTTCCTTTTAAAGCCTCATGAAATGAATTTAACATAATTTTCAGCAATATTTGGTACATGATGATAGAAGCTTTCTCTACAGAATTCCTCAGGATCCATGGCTCATACCATAATGAAACCACAAATAGCAAGAGACAAAAATAAATGTAACCTCATAAAAATTAAAAACTTTTGCCCATCAAAAGATGTTGTCAAAAAAGTGAAAAGACAAGCTACCACTTGGGAGGATATCTTTGGACACTACATATTAAATAAGAACCCAATAACCAAAAAATTCAACTACTGTGTTAGTCTGCCTATATTAGAGAAACAAATCCACAGAAACTCATGTATAAGAGAGAGTTTTATATAATGGTTAAGTGTGCATCAAGAAAACATCCCAACCCAGTGCTTCCCAAGCCCACAAGTCCAACAATACCCAAATGTCCGTCACCAATCCGCAAAGTCCTCCTCCATCTCACAAAACCCAGTGATGCCGACTGCAGGAGGAAAGCCAAATCAGTGAACATGTAAGCATCTCAGTGCTGGCAGGGGTCTCCACATGGGTGCTCCAGCACCCAGGGCTGCATTGGGGTGGGTCCATGTGGCTTCTCCTTGGGGATATCTTGCAGGAAGTCAGCCTTGCAAGATGAAGCAGGGAACTGCTAAGGCAGCTGCACCCCGGTCTGACCATCACAAAGCAAGAGACCTGAGAACTAGAAAGGCAAGGCTCACTGAGCCATTTATCCCTCCACCCTTCAATTAACCCCATGTGTTTATCAGCCAGGTTGGCACAATAAACTACCTCAACTACTTAACAACAAAAAGATATATAAACCAATATAATATAAGCAAAAACCTTCCACCAAAGAATGCATTCAAATGGCTCCCAAACATATGAAAAGATGCTCATTAACTAAGAGATGCAAACCCAAATCACAGTGAGATTTCACTCCCATTAGGATGGCTAAGATAACAAACAGAAAATAACAAGTGTTGGCAAGGATATGTGTGGAAAGTAGAACCCTTACCCATTGCTGATGGGAATGCAAAATGATCAAGCCATTTGAAAACCAGCAGGGTAATTCTCCAAAAAACTAAAACTAGAAATACCATTAAAATATAAATCAAATTCATTGCCATTGAGTTGACTCTGACTCATAGTAACTCTTTCAGAGTAAAGATACAAAATAAATGTCACTTTGAGGACTAAAGTGTGCTTGATCCAAGCCATTGTATTTTTAATCACCTCATACGCATGTGAAAGTTTGATAATAAATAAAGAAGACCACATAAGAACTGATGTTATTTGTATTATGATGTCGAAGAATATTGAAAGTTCCGTGGATTGTTAGAACAAACAAATATTTCTTGGAAAAGTACAGCCAGAATATTCCTTAGAAGTAAGGATGGACCCCTCAGGACTAATAATGAGAGTAGTGATACCAGGAGGGTAAGGGGAAGGTGGGGTAGAAAGGGTGAACCAATCACAAGGATCTACATATACGCCCATCCCTGGGGGACGGACAACAGAAAAGTGGGTGAAGGGAGACATCAGACAGTGTAAGACATGACAAAATAATAAAAATGTATAAATTATCAAGGGTTCATGAGGGAGGGGGTAGCGGAGACGGAGGGGAAAAATGAGGACCTGATACCAAGGACCTGATATCAAGTAGAAAGCAAATGCTTTGAGAATGATGATGGCAGGCAACAAATGTACAAAGGCGCTTGACACAATGGATGTTTGTATGGATTGTGATAAGAGTTGTACGAGCCCCCAGTAAAATGGCTTTAAAAAAACGTGCTAGGATGGTGTGTTAATCTGGGTAAACTAGGGAAACAAATCCACAGAAACTCATATGTATGAGAGAGAGTTGTGAGTGGCGATACTGGGAGGGTAGAGGAAGAGTGGATTGGAAAGAGGGAACCTATTATAAGGAACTATATGTGACCCCCTCCCTGGGAGACGGACAACAGAAAAGTGGGTGAAGGGAGATGTCAGACAGGGAAAGAAATGACAAAATAATAATTTATAAATTATCAAGGGCTCATGAGGGAGGGGGAAGCAGGGAGGGAGGGGAAAAATGAGGACCTAATGCCGGGGGCTTAAGTGGAGAGGAAATGTTTTGAGAATGATGAGGGCAATGAATGTACAAATGTGCTTTACACAATTGATGTATGTATGGATTGTGATAAGAGTTCTATGAGCCCCTAATAAAATGATTTAAAAAAATACACGCAATGACACTGACTGCAGGAAGAAAGCCGAATCAGTGAACATGTAAGCATCTCAGCGCTGGCAGGGGTCTGCACATTGCTGCTCCAGCACCCAGGGCTGCATCAGGGTATGTTCATGTGGTTTCTCCTCAGGGATTTCTTGCAGGAAGTGAGCCTTGCCAGCTAAAGCAGGGTACTGGCTAAGGCAGCTGCACCCCAGTCCGACCATCACAAAGCAAGAGACCCGAGAACTAGAAAGGCGAGGCTCACTGAGCCATTTCTCTCTCCCCCCTTCAATTAACCCCACATGTTTATCGGCCAGGTTGGCACAATAAATTTTATCTCAGATGGCAAGACTTTATCTGACATATTTTGGACTTGCTATCAGGAGACATGTCCCTAGAAAAAGACATCAGGCTTGACAAAGCTACAGCAAAACAGAGGAAGAGTTCTCTTGTATATAGGGTTGCTATGAATCAGAGTGGACGCCATGACACCTAACAATATCATAAGGATAACTACTAAGAAGTATCCATAAACACTGAGTCAGGTATTCCTGAGTAATTAATGGTAGACTCATTTCAAGAGATAGACCTATGTGGTTTCCTGAGGGCTGTATGATCCTTAAGATGGTGTTTCCCACACAACTTTCTTCTAGTTCTTTAATGCTTCCTTTCCACCACTATCAAGACCTCAATTCTACCGTACAAATCGGTGTAGACCAGAACATGCATACTGCTACAGTTAAGAGCCACAACACAGGGAATCCAAGATAGATAAACCCCTCAGGGCCAACAATGAGAATAGAGATACCAGGAGGATTAGGGGAAGGTGGGAGGAGAAAGGGGAAATTGAACACAAGGATCATCTATAACCCCCTCTCAGGGGGGGCGAACAACCGAAAAGTAGGTGAGGGGCGACAGAGGATGATGTAAGATATGAAAACAATCATCTATAACTTATCAAGGGTTCATGAGGGAGGGCAGGCAGGGGAGGCAGGGGGAAGAAATGGGGAGCTGATATCAGGGCTCAAGTAGGAAGAGAATGCTTTGAAAATGATGATGGCGGCACATGTGCAAATGTGCTTGACACACTGGATGAATGTATGGATTGTGATGAGATGTAAGAGCCCCCAATAAAAGCAATAATAATAATAAAAGATGGTATTTCCTTAAGGTCTCTTAGTAATCAACCTAGGAAGCAAGTCATCATGTTTTGGGGAAAGAGGCAAATAATGCCTGGTAGTCACACCAAAAGTAGAATCCCAAAAGTACACATTATGATCCTGGTAAGAACAAAACAAAACAAACTGAAACATGATATTTACAATGGTTGGTCATTCCTCAAGTGGGACTTACATCAGTAGGGGCACAGATTGACAAGGCTTCTCTCATGAGACCTTCTGACAAGATTATAACCTTAGAGTTCCTATTCCATTCTTACAATTGAATATCGTTCATACTTTCGTACAAAATGCTTTAGGGCAGTCAGTCCCACTTGCTCTATTCTCCTGTATCACCAGCCAAATGGCAGCCACCCATCCAATGGAGTGACTTGAATGATGGTTTGGAAAGTGGGAACGAGGAAGACATCTGGAAGTGCTGTGGTAGTTAGATGATTTTATGTCAACTTGAATTTTTAGGAACGTGTAGGGCTGGAGTACAACCTGTCAATCAGATCACAGTCTGATGATGCCTCTTTAGGGGGTGTGGCCTTCCTGTAAGAAGAAACTGGGAATCTCTCTCTGTCCTTTCACCTTCCTGCCTGCTCGGATTCTGACTGCCTCCAGAGGCAGACACGTATGGGCCACCCGTCCCTGAGAGGTGTCGATGCCATTATATTCCCATCAACCTTGCACCCACATGACTGCACCCACTGCCTGTGATCTTCCTGCTTCACTTTTCTGTCACCTGTCTGCAGCTATGAGTCTGAAGAGGGATTTATGGACTTGAATTGGGTTGGGCTAGGAAGCCTTCTTATTTCTTGATATAAAGCTCTCCTATACATGAGTGTTACAGAATGTTTCTCTAGACAACACAGCCTAATATAGGTGCTGATATGTGTTTATAGGAGCTAGGGACACTCCCTACTGTTTCTGGGATTTCCACTAATATTAGGATAATGACCCAATCCAGGTCAGAGCTGTCAGGCAGTGGGAAAAATAAAAATGAAGTTGTTATACTTCATATTACTCAGTATTGTGAACGTTGACAAATTATATTCTTGTTTTTAGGTGCCATGGAGTGGATTATGATTCATGGAGACTCCATGTGACAAAACAGAGCTGCCTTTAATCTTTGGGGGAGCAGAACACCAGGACTTTTTCTCTCAGAGCTTTTTAATGGGTTCAAATCACCAACATTTTTGGTTGAGAGACAACCACTAAACAGTTGTGCCACCAGGGCTCCTAACAAATTGTCTAAGAAGTTAAAAAAAAATCAGAGTAAGGAAGTAAATTTAAGGTCTCTAGGCCCCCTTTTGTTCAGATAGCCACAAAGTGGGTGAGCCGGCCGTGCTGGCTGGGGTTGTCACTAGGAAAAAGAAACATGTCTGGGAAGTCAGTAGGGAATTCCAACATTTCAGAACATCACAACATCCTATTTTTTCATCATGCCTATTACCCAAGGTGTGGCCAAGATGGTATTTTTCTGAGAAGAGTCATTCAGTGACTACACTGTCTCACTAATGTGTATGACCCAGGAGGAGGTAAAGGAGTCATTTTGAGTCGACTTTTGAGGTATGTCTTTGTTGTCTAGTGCTGCTGACACAGAAAAATCACAAGTGGATGGCTTTAACAGAAATGTATTCTCTCAGTTTAGGAGGCAAGAAGTGAAAATCAGGGGTGCAAGCTCCCGAGGTCTTTATCTCTGTCAGCTCTGGAAAAACAAACAAACAAACCTTTGTCTCCTTTTAACTTCTGTAGGGTTGGTATTCCTTGGAGATCCCATGTGTCTTGGCATAAAACTTCACAGGCTCTTGGATGTGCTCTGCTCCCATCTTCTTTCTTGAAGATACTCCGCTCCTCCATTCTGTGCTCTCTTATCTCATTTTCTCTCTTAGCTACAGGTCCCTTCTCCCTTACCTGGTAACAGGGCTATTACATCTCACCTTAATTATCTTACAAATGATTGGCTGATCACATCATGGGAGATGATAACATCCTACATAACTGCCAAATCCCTAAGAATCATGGCCCAACCAAGTTGATTCACTTTTGAGGGCCACAATCTAATCGATGACATTCCATTCTTTCCTCACCACTTCCTCCCCTAGAATCATGTCCTCGCCACATGCAAACAATCTAACCCCCATCACATCCTTCCAAAAGCCTTAAATCAAGTCCACATGTCACCGTGGGGCCAAATTCCTCTTTGTCTGTAAATCTGTGAATACAAGTTATTTGCTTCCACGGTACAGTTGTGAAATAGACACAAACTAAACACTTGCGTTACAAATGAGGGAATGGAGGCAAAGAAGGAATAATGGGTACCAAGCAAGTACAAAACTTTACATGAGTTCTCAAGGCTTCCAAGTAATTGTCTTCTCTGAGACCCTTCTAGGCAATGCCCTTAGATTCTGGGTGGGGGCCCCCATAACCTTGGACTCTAGCTCTGTTTTCCAGACCAACTGGGACAGCAACTCTGCTTCCTTGGCTTTGGGTAGCCCCATTCTCCTAGTCCAACTGAGTTTGAACCTCGCTGCTTCACCCCCTAACAGGCTCGAGTTTCAGCTGTGCCATCCAGGTCCACAGGGAGGGCAACTCTGTTCCCTCAGAAGTGGCCACCCCATTCTCTCAGTGCAACTGAGGTGCAACCCTACCTCCTTGGTCCAGTTCTTTGGCCCCTTAGGCAGAGCAGCCTCACACCCTCCACTTTGGGTAGGACTCTGGCCCTCTCTACTTTGCACTGAGCAACAGCAGCCCCGCAGTGCAGAATCAAGTTGGTGAATATCAGACTCTTTGAGACTTAGGAGGCTCTGAGCCCCTCCACTTGAAACTCCAGAAGTCATGGCCCCGCTTCCTTTGCTAGTTGTCTCTTCAGCTTCTACTTACTGGTACCTTGGTGTCTTGGCTCCTTGGCCCCTCAGGCCTCTGGCCAACCTGGTCTCTGCCTAACCCAAGCTAGAGTTACAAAACTCTTTGTCCCAAGGCATCCCACTCTGCCAAGAAATCTTAGCCTGAAGGTGCTCGGCTCTCTCATTCCATAGTCTACAAGCCTAGACAAGTATCTGGAGGTACCCTACTCTGCCAGGGAACCTCCTGCTGGAACACTCTTGTTCGATGGGCCAGCAACTGTGCCAATCCTCTGGTTCTGCTGCTGTTTCTCACTGCCTGTGCCATCTCTGGTGTTACAGCTCCCAGTTCCTTATGAATTGGTGGTGGTGTTAGGTGCCATTGAGCAAGCCTGGGCACAACAGAACAAGGCACTACCCGGTCCTGCATGATCCTCACAACTGTTCCTATACTTGAGCCCATTGTTGCAGCCATCGTATCCATCTCATTGAAGGCCTTCCTTTTTCACTGCCCCTCTGCTTTACCAAGCATGACATCATTGTCCAGGGACTGGTCTTTCCTAACATGTCCCAAGTATGTAAGACAAAGTCTCACCATCCTTGCCTCCAAGGAGCATTCTGGATGTACTTCTTCCAAAACACATTCGTTTGTCCTTTTAGCAGCCCATGTTACTTTCAATATTCTTCCTTGTGAGTGCCACCAGAATTGCCTTTGACATTGATAATTCCACCAAGAGTCTCTTCAACGCAATCTAAGTTTTTACTGAAAGCCAAACCAATCAACTTTTATTGGGAGTCACAAGTCTAGCATACGGTGATAGTTTTTGCCTCTGAAACACTAAGCTCTTCCTTCCTTTGTGCCCAGTCGACAGTAATGAAGTGTGCAGCCATGTCTGGTACGATGATGGATTCAAGCAGCAGAAATGGAAATCCGACTAGCACAAGCTCCATTCACAGCTTGATTTCAACTGATCTCAGAGCCTTGGTACTTACATGAGTGACCCTGATGGCTCAATCAATAATCATGATTTTTTTTCCCTCCTCATGACCCCATGAAAGATGTCTTTAATTTGCTAGCCTGTAATTTTCCACGTAGCAAACGAAACAGTTAGTCCATTGTCAACAGCCAAGAGTCAGCAAAAATCTAACAAGGTTCGTCAAGGGGTATTGGCCAGAACTGAGATTGACTTTGAGTTCTACTTATAGAGCGGAACAACCACATCGGTTTTCCATCCCACACAGCTGGGCCCAATGCTAAACCACTGCAGCAGCTGAGTTGAACCTCAGTAAAACAGACCCAGGAATGTAGGGGAACCTTGTGAATTGAGCGCCCCATTGAGCTACTTTTTTTTTTTTCAGGCTGCGGCTAGAGCAGTAGTTCTCAACCTGTGGGTTGCGACCCCTTTGGGGATCAAACGACCCTTTCACAGGGGTTGCATGAAACCATCGGAAAATACAAATATTCCACAATATATAATTACATGTTTTCTTGTGATTAATCACTATGCCTTATTTATGTTCAATTTGTAACAATGAAAATATGCCCTGCATATCCGATATTTATATTATGATTCATAACAGTAGCAAAATTACAGTTATGAAGTAGCAACGAAAATAATTTTATGGTTGGGAGTCACAACATGAGGAACTGTATGAAAGGATCGCGGCATCAGGAGGTTGAGAACCACTGGGCTAGGGGATAAAACATCCCCCAAAAGGATAGCTGCCATTTTTTCATATAAAGTCATAATGCCAATCGTGCCATAGCTGCATTTACCATTTCCATCTGACAAGTAAGGCTTGTTAGGCCCTTCCCACATTGTTGTTAAATGTGAGTAACTGTCTTGGTCAGTTACTCAGTTCTGGCAAGGGCTCTGCTGTTCAGTAGGGCTGCACTAAGAACCCTAACAGTGGGGTAACACATTCAGAGCCCCAAATGGCACTTCCTGGTAGTGGTTACCTCCTTTTGCCAGAGATTAATCAGCAAAATGATCAATCAAGAGATCCTGTGCTCAAAGGGGTCACTAACACCTCTATATGCCACTTATCCCAATTGGTATAATCCCCTCTGGTATTTTTGAACATTCACAGAACATTTATGTAAAATGGTCTGTGCTAATTATAAACTCTGCAGTGGAAGCCACTACAGTACAATGAATTGGTCCAAAATCCTGTTCACAAAGTCTGCCAAGTTCCTTTATCCTCTTGGAAAAGTGAGGGGCATCCTTCTCCTGTGAGGAAAGCTAGACTTTTCAGCCGTTATGAGTTTCCTTTTTGCCTTTGTGGGGAAATGAGCCTATTAGTTCCTCAGGTCATACTTACATTCTTCACACACTAGCCACTCCTTCATTCTTCGACACACACTTTAGCATCTAGTGGTGGTGGCAGCCCCGTAGAGAGCAGAACTGCTCCCTCGGGTTTCCAAAGCTGTGCCCTTCCGGAAGCAGACCACGAGGCCCATCTTCCAAGGTGCCTTAGGTGGGTTCCAACTGCCCACCTTTTAGTTCGTCGTCAAGCACTTCAACTAGTTCATTTGTATTTTGTACAAGGAGTTACCTTTAGTAATCCACCGGGGATTCTGTAATGCAGTATCTACTCTCACGTAGCTTGTTCTAGTGGGGATACCGAACACACAAAGAAACATGTCAGATGGTAATAAGTGTTATGGAGGAAAACAAAGCAGGTAAGGAGCCTGAGTGTCAGGGCTAAGAATGAGCGGATTCTGTGTAGTTGTCAGGGACAGTCTCAGACCTGCAGTGAAGATATGAGACAAGTAGGCATCTAGGCAAAGTGGGGAGCTTGCCTCCTATGTTACAGAAGTGGCAAGGAGGCCAGTGTGGTTGGAGTAAAACGCTCCAGGTGAGTAGCCAAAGGCTAAAGGGACTGAAAGGATCCCTTGGGGTCTTATTGATTGGCCAAAGATGGCACGTTTTACCAGAATCTGACTACTGTGTTTCGAAGACTGTGGGTCTTGGTGAAGGGATGGAAACCCCACCCGTGCAGAGAACTTGTCTTGCCATTGAGGTAGCCCGCACTCCTAGAACAGTGCCTAGCACGGTAGACCTTCAGCGTGTGGATTTCCTCTTCAGGTATTCCAGGACCAATCTTCAGCTCTGGTTTTCCAGAAGCAGTTGATCCTGTAAGACTTTCCTGATGCTTGGATTGCAATTATGGTGGGGGGTGTGTGAAGACAATGGCTCCCGAGTCTCCACTTTCCGGATTACAGCAGAGGCTGCAGGTCCCCTGGTGGATCAGTCCTCTGGCCTTCTTATCATCATTCCTGGAGGCTCAGACTACAGTTCACTCTTCCAGCTTCCCGGTGTCTTCCTGCCCACTTGCTGTCTCTATTAAATCTTTCTGTTTAGAATACCTAGAAGGGTTTCTATTTTTCACAGAACCCTGAAAAATACGCAATATGTAGTTGTTGGGCTCATGGTGAAGAATACATTCCCCTAACTGAATCTTGGGTGAAAATAAGCCAAGTAAAAGCAAGCACAATTTCTGAGCCAGCTTTTGGGAAGAAGACCAGTGACTGCTCAATGAAAGTGAATTTTAAAAAGAAAAAAATTTTTTTTTTAAGTTTTAAGTTAGAAGTTGGCCAGTTACTAGAGCTGGCACTTATCGTACATACTCTAGGGTAAGCCAACCCAGATATTAGCCGAGGCACCTACTTTACCACAAAAATGGCATTAAAAATGTGCTGGAAAACTCGGCTTATACTTGAGTATATACAGACACTCCTAAGAGCCCATCTATTTTGGCCCACAAAGTAGAACCCTGGTAGGGGCCTGTGCAGCTGAACTACATTTAGTCAAGGAATTATTAGTACCACGTCTGTCATTAGCCACAGCTCCAGCTCTGGGAATCATCTGCCTGGGACTGGTGGTTGGAGCATATGCTGAACAAGATCTCTTCACGGTGCACTACGCACGCCTAAGAAACAAGCCTCTTTTCTTTCCAAGAGCCTGTGTTGGCTGCCCAATTCAACTGCACCATGTAGGCATGTCTGAGAATTACAAACTATTTTAAATTCCTTCAGCTAGCTCTGAGTATCTGTAACACAAGATGCTTGTTAACATGGAGGAATCGTATAGAATGTGAAATTAACATATAAAATAGCATGCACTTTTCTCATCAACATGCGCAATCTTAGAATCAGAAGGAATACACACTAAGATGTTAAAACTGGTTTATTTAGGAGAATAAAAGGTCATCAGACACTTGAAAGTGACTCCCTTGGATGTACTTTTATAACCCTACTGCACTGGACGGTATTTTCTGAGTACAGAGGCAGCTGGTAGGGACTGCCTCCTCGCTGCCATCCCTGTTTCCTCCTTACCAGCCCTGTCTTACTGCAATAACAGCACTGCCTGGTGCCAGATGACTCAGCCCACCCAGTCCCCTTGCCAGTGATTGGTACAAGGATGGGCATGGGGTTTAGCTGTCAGAGACTCTGGGGTAAGCCAAAGGATACAACTCTTAAGATGGCAGAGCAGATGGACCCAAAATAACTCTGATGGCACTCTAGCTGCCACCTGACTCTAGGTCAATGAGACCCTTTAACCTCTTTCTTGCTGAAGCCAGGCTTTCTGTTACTTGGGCTGCTCACATCTGAGATAGGCACTTACATGGCTGATACTGAAGGCAAAAATGCTTTCTGGTCACCCTAAGAGCAACACAATTAAAAAATTAGCACTAATTTTTTTTTCCACAGAAAATTTAAAAATAAATAAAACTGAGAAGATGAGTATTTTTCCCAAAAGTTACTGGTGGAGCTGGATTCAAAACCAAACCTGACTAAAGCCTACATGCAGTTACGTGTGCGGTTAAAACCCTCACCAAAATGAACAAGCTCAGAGTACTCTCTTAACAAACTGCATAGACACAGGTGCAGGTAGTAATGACTCTGCACCCATGGGCACTCACAGAAATCCAGCTTTGTGCTTTTCCCCTTGCCACGTGCGTATGTGTGCTGCCAGAAATGCTTCAGAGGCTAGCCAAGAAAGCAAACTCTCCTCATCTTTTCTTCCACGCTTTTATTGATGATGTCTACAAATGGGAGCATCAGGGTTACAGAGACAGGTCACGCGGACTTGGGCAGCACAGTCGGAAGATTGAATCCCCCCGACAACTCTGAAGTGAAATGGTTGATGGCACATGCTTCTTCCTCAAGCTTTCTAGGAAGAGTCAAAGAAGGGGAAACCAAACACCACCAAACACAGACCGAGGGGCTGAGTTTACCCCAGAAAGCAGAAGATTGAAACCACAGAAACAGCGATTATAACGCAGCTCCACCGGGCTGGGCGTTCATTATTTAAAGGCGAAAGCACTGGAGTGCGGAGGAAAAAGCAGTTGGACAATCAAGCGTAGTCTCACAAGCAATGGGACTTCCAGGAGTACGCTGCACAAGGAACCCTGTCTAGATTCAGAAAAACCAAAGTTGGGCTTTTAGCTACAGGCAGAGAAGGGGCCAGGCGATGGCTAAAGTCGACTCCTCCTTGTGATGGGTTTACTTGTGCCCCCACCCCCGCCCCCTCATCAAATGTCAGTTCACGCCCTCACTTCTGGTACTTCTGAGTGTGACCTTATTGAAAAGAGCATTTTTTCATTTTCGACCTAACTAGTTAACATTCAGTGGTACTATAGCAGGCTAGGCCCTATAAAAAAAGGACTTGGCATCCTTAGTGACTGAGAAAGCCACCAAGGAAAGAATCCTTGTGGTGACAGATCCTGGAGTGATGCAGCGAGAAGTCAAGGGGCTCCCAGGGCTGCCAAGGCCACCAGGAGCTAGAGGAGGGGCACAGGACAAGAGCCTTCTAGTGAATCAAGACTTGCCAACAGGATTTGGGATTCAACAGCTACTGAGTTTGTGGCACCGTTTGGCAGCCCTACAAGCTGGGAGACTTGGAATTGCTAGCTGGGCAGCTTGAGCTCAGTGTGGGAAGAGCTTCAGCCATTAGCAGGATGAAGCAAGAAAAAATGTGACGAAAGGAAGACATTTCCAAAACCTCTGGGGCTACCTTAATGGAGATGGGGCGGTTCTTAATGAAGCTGTGCTGCCACCCCTGCTCAAGAGGCAGTGTGGTAAGACCACAATAAAGGGGAGCCGTGACACTCGTCCGCAACCCAAGCGAATACTGCTGCACGACTTTCCATAACCTCCAACAGGCTCGCACAGCGGAGCCAGGGGGAAGTCCAGGCGGACAAAGAAAGAAGACTTTCTCTAAGATCTGTAGGTTGGAAGGCCAAAGTATTACAAGATTCTGGCCCCACAAACTAAAAGCTGGGACCGGACTCCATGCTGAGTGGCTGGATCTAGTGATGCCTCTCAAGATCAAAGGCAGAATGTGCGCTCCTCACATTCATTAGCTCCTGTCCAGTGCCAGAGGCCATTCATCAATAAAGCCCTACTATTTCTTACCCAAGATGGCTTTTTAGAAATATCTGACTTAATGAACAAATATTTGACTCTGTGGCAATGCTCTAAGTGAGTGGTCCGAGCTTTTGCTTTGAGAAATATTGAAAAGGAAGCTAAGAGCACTGCTACTCTTTGGTGGGGGTAATGAATCCAGGGACCATGTCACCCACAGCTCTCTGTGGGTGCTGCACAGGAGGCCTCTCAGGGGCTTAAACATGTTGAACTGTGAGGGCGGTGCGGGATCGGGCAGTGAGTCGTACTGCTGTACACAGTCGGAACCAACTCGACAGTCCCTAACCACCAGCACAGGAGGAGTCACCTCTGGATGTTTCACTTCACACACGAACAAGCAGGAAGCCTCGGCTGAGCATGCCCAGGACAAAAGGACACAGCTCTACCTGTGCTCACACCTTCAGAGCGTCAGACTACGAGTGGCAGCTGAGCAACGCTACCCATTCGGAGAAATTCTATTTTGTTTGAAAAGGGAAGGGAAACCAACAATTAGTGAGCGCCTACTGCATGTATGCCTGGCCTTGTGCAAGTTTTCCATCTCCTCTGTCCCACTCAATCCTCACACCAACCCTGTGAGGTAGGACTTATCCTCATTTTGTCAAACGAGGAAAGTAAGGCTCAGGAAGGTTGAGAGTTTGTCCAGAGTCACTCAAGTAACTGATGGGCCAGAGCTGAGGACAAAGTATCAGACCCACACATTCCCTGCCCTTTCTACCACGCTGCCCCTGCCCCTCAGGAGGGAAACCCCAAGAAAAAGACAAAAGTCAAACTCACTGCTGTCAAGTTGATTCCAATTCAGAGTGACCCTAAAAGGGCAGAGTAGGCCTGCCCCAGTGGGTTTGAGACTGTAACTCTCTCGGGGAGTAGAAACTCCATCTTTCTCCCGAGGAGCAGATGGCGGTTTCAAACTGCTGACCTTGAGTGGTTACCAAGCCTGTAACCACTGCACCACCAGCCCTTCCCCTTCCCAACTGGAGAACCAAGAGGGTCACTGAGAGGAGTCTGCACTACCCTGGGCGGAGGCAGTCAGTTTCAGAGGTAAGACATAAATAAAAAATAAATAAAAGGGACCAGTGCCCAGCAGTGAGATGCGCAGTGCCCACAGCGCGGGCCGGACCCCGGGCCATGCACAGCTGCTGGGGGAAGGAGCTGCTTGGCGCTGGGCCTAAGTGGATAAATGGGACAATGGTTGCCAAAGGCTGGAGTGGGTGCATGAAACAGGCCCCTTCTGGGCCTCACAGATCCAAGAACAAAATGTCTGGAGCAGGCAGCAGCCTTGGGCAGTCACCATCTTCCTCCAGCTACTGTTTTACCGGTGTTTGTGATCCAAGAGGGATTCAAAATCAGGGGAACATACAAGTTTGTGTTTCACATGTCCCAGGACTGTCAGATCACCCGTCCGACTGTCTCCAAGGCCCACGGACACCAGCTCCTGCGAGACAGAGACAGCGATGAGAACCAAACCCTCACACCTCCTCCCATTTCCTCAAGTTTCACGCGCATGATCCCCAGAAGCCCCCACTTACTTCAAGAGCCGAGGGCACTCACCTGCAGGAATGAGCAGGAAGTGCCCATCGTTACGTCCAGTGTCACCTTGCCCAGGAGGAGTTGCACCTTTCCTGACTTGCGGATGAGCAGTTTGCCCACCTGGCCCTCTGTCAGGTCACCCAGAGTGCAAGTATTCTCTGCCAGTCTGGCTTCCTAGAAAGAGAGTAAGGGGTGAGAAGCTAGGTGAACCTTTTTCTATCCTGCCCCCAAGAGGCACCAGGCTTCAAAGCTCAGAATGAGCTTCCTTCCCTAAGAGGACCTTTTCCTAGTGCTGACTAGCTCTGGTTTAACAAACAAAACCCAAGCTAACTAAATACTAACAAATAGATAAAACAGAGATTGCTGCTGGAGCTGAGTGACAGTAAATGGGGTCTTTGTTTTCTCATTTGTATTATTCACATTTTTCTCACTATAAAAAATAGATGCATACTGTGGTAGTTACCTAATCTAGTGTCAATTTGGAACTTGAGAGGATTAAGAGTGAAGGGGTGGAGTCTAGTCTGTCAGTCGGGTCATAGCCAGTGAGTTCTCTGTGTGGGCATGCATTCTCGAGAATTCTGGGAACTCCTGGCTTTTCTCCTTGGAGAAGATTCTTTTCTCTCTCTCTGCTGACTCCCTGGAGAGACGCTCTACTGACAAGACACATGGCACTACAGTGATAGACCCTGTACCCTGAAGGAACCACGTGGAGACCCCTGCCAGCGTGAGATGCTTTTACTGCCACTGGATCCACAAGACTTCCCACCCACTGGCCTGTGTTCTTCCTGCATTTGGCATCATTGCATGTGTTTCGTGAGTCTGAAGAGGACTTTATAGATTGGTGTCAGACATATAGGCTAATATTGGACTTACGGACTTGATCTGGAGTGGGCTGGGGTGTTTTCTCATTATCAACCGCTCTTGTATACAAAATTCTTTTATACACATATGCATGCTAATGAACATCTCTCTAGGCTACCTAGACTGACACACATACAAATTGGGATAGGAGGTACAAAGCCCGCCCCACAAACCCCTCTGATATATAGAAAACCCCGCCTGTGCTTTCCTCATGAGCACTGGAGCTGACATGCCTGTCTTCCCCCTTGCAGTTCCCGCATGTTTTCACACCACGCAGTCCTGCACGTACTCGGTCTTTCTCCTGCTTTATGACCACCATGTGTCCATCCTCGCCCTGCACTTCTGTCTTGATAGGCTTGATGTCCTGAGTGGGCGGCTGGCCAGGGAGGGTGTCCGGCAGCTGGAGGAACAGGAGTTCTTCCTCCTTGGTGAGGCTTAGCTCCCTGAGCAGCTCCGCCACAGATATGTCCTTTGGAAGGCCAGGGGTCTTCCTGGCAGCTTTGTGGGGAGCCTTCGTCTTGGCCTCCTCCTCCTCATCTTGTGGCTCCTCTTTCACTGCCCGGGGCAATACAGAAGGATGAACTTTCATGAGTCCACCCTTTCTATTATAACGTCCACTACTATACTCGTCCCCTCACCCCCAGTTCTGCCCCATCACTGAGCCAAGAAGTTTGAGGGACACATCAGTTACAGAGAAGGACAGCAACAGCATATTATGTAGCATCTGATGCTGGGCCTGCCGACCCACATCAGCACTGGAACCTTCTGAGAGCAAGAACTTCCAATCTTTTGTTCAGGTGCTGGGTTTATACAGGTGGAATGGCATAGGACCTGCCTATTAGCAGTAGTCTGGGTGGCTCTGCAGAAGGGATTCTTGGGGGTGGCCACAGAAAAGGAGAGAAAAAGTTACTAACACATATACCTTTCACAACAGGCACATCCACCTCCATGTCCTCTTCCTTGGGGCCAGCCAGGCAAGGTTTAACATCTGGTTCTTCGCTCTCCTCCTTAAACAGCCAACCAGAGTGAGCCAACGGCAACTGAACAGGCATGTTCCGGGTGTCATTGCGAAGCCCAGGGTCGTCAATGAACTGTGAAAGAGTCGGAAGGGTCACATGCTCTGGCCAGCACAAGCACCTACATGGAGTTCACCTGAACCCCTTTCCAACCAACAATTCCAGCTGCTCACCAGGATTCCAGGGCATCACGGAGCCTCCACCCCTCACCCTGGCTTCCCAGAAGCCCTTCCCCAAAGCCACACCAGGGCCCCTTCTCCGCAGCCCCTGTACCTACATCGTCCTTCTCCAGCATGCGCAGGATCTGTCTTGTTTCTTCATCCGTCTCTCTCTTCTCCTTTTTGATGTTGATGATATGAGAGGGACCCATGTCTGACATATCCACTGTCTTATCCCAGTTCCCTAGGGAAAAAAATCGCCCAGTCACTAGGGAATTCCATTGTTCTTGCCCTTCTCTTAGGCAGTCTGGGCCTAAAGCCACCACGCACTCCTGCCTCTGGGCTCCCAGCAGCCGTGTACCTTTTTTCTTCATCATTTCCGCTGGTCCCTGCTCAAAGATGGAGTGAGACTGGATCACTTCAGGCCGACCCCGGCCACGCCCATGTCCTTCTCGCAGCCGCTCTCTGTCCCTCTCCCGCCTCTCCTTCTTGACAGTTACTTCTTCTTTAGGCCTGAAAAGCAGGTGGGGTGAGACACCACTCACCCTGCCCCACAGCACTCATCTTACTTCCCCACACTGCTCCACTTCCCTCCACTCCAGCTGAGCAGAAAGTGCAGCCAAGTAACAGCACGAGAAGTCGACGTCAACCCTAAGTCTAACAACTGTCTCGCTTCCTTGACGCAGCAGTCTGCTTGACTCGCCTTTCCACTTAAGCGTGTATGTTAGAGCTATAACTCAAATGTTGAGCCATAGCCATATGCCCAAACATAATTTTTTTCTAATTTTGGTGGTTAGTTTTTTAACAACCGAAAGCACAGAGGCTGTAATACATATGAATATATAGAGAAACAATAGATTTTTGTCTAAACTAGTGGCTCTCTATGTAAGAAAATCATTCCACTCTACCTCAAAATATAATTAAATTACATTCCGTCGGAGGGATGTAGCCCCAGTTATCAATACTTTTTTAAAAGCTGGCACACTTGAATCACCCGGGAACTGGGGTTGACATTCACTAGCAAAAATAACTAAGCACACAAGTTTAGGTTTCTGGACCATATGCCTCTGTGTGTCTCAAGCATACAAAGGAAAGCCCCGTATTCAGAGCAAACACACAAGGGGCAGGTATTCAGAGGCCTGGCTACTTACTCTTCCTTGATCTTCCTCGTGATGATGTTTGGGGTGAAGGTTTTCTGAACGTAAAAGACAGGAGTCATTGATTTGGTTAAGTTCTGATCCCAAAACACAGAAGCGAGTACAAATCCCAAAGGACACCTTCTAGGAACCAGCCCCACCCCGGCTCTCTTCCACACACTGGACACTGTGGTCAGAGATTTCAGGATGGATGTGGCCCTGGAAACAAGCAATGTCACGCCATGGTGGCAGTGAGGTACAGAGAAGATGGGGCGCCAGAAAACGTTTTAACGAGTAGCCTCTGCCTTTGCCCACTGAGATGAGAGCAGCCTCTCAAATTCCTAAAAGCAGAAGACTTGAGCTACTCACCTGTCTCCAAAGGTCCAGCCAGACTGTTGAAAGCTCAACTACTAGAGAGAATAGATCTGCCAGCCCTAAGATGAGAGACTGCCACCCCAAATTCCCACACTAAGTTCTTAAAAACCTGCTGCTGCTTTATGTCTTCGTCCTTTCCCCACCTCTTCAGGACTCTTTGACATCGACAGGCAGAAACGCAGGTGGAGGGGGCACAGATCATTACAGGGTCGATCAGAAGCTTGCACACCCACATCCACGGAGAGTTCTGAACCCTCTCAAATGGCAGACAAATGCTTATGTTTGCGTTGTTTTCACGGCTTTCTTAAACGGCGTCTCAAACATACAAACTAAAGACACACTGTGGCATTTGAATGTCTTGGACAAATTTAGGATTATCTGGCCCTCAGCAGCCTCTGGGAAGCATAATTAGTGTTTCATCCCCGGCACTGACGACTTACAGTTCAACATGATGCCCAGAACTTAAGGAGGGTAGGGGAAGTCTGGACACGAGATTCCCGAGGGGCTAGACACCACACCAGGCACACAGTAGGCCTTACAGCACTTTCAGCCGACTCTCAGGGGCAAGGAGCGCAAGGTGATTGGGTTTCTTTAGAGTGGCTACCTTCTTGACTCCCCCGAGGGTGAGGTCCCTGGAGCGGACGGATGGAAGGCGGCCAGGGGTAAGTGGAGGTGCCGGACGCCTCCCGATAAGCCCTCGGGCTCCAGGGAGGAGGGGCCGCGACCCTCCCGGTGCGCTCGGTTCGCCCCCGGCGTTTCCTTCCGACATGATGCCTGGGGAAGAAAGGGGGAGATGGGGGCGGGGAGTCACTCAGGGGGCCAGACCCACGAATCCTGGGCGTGACCCCCCAACCACGTGGCCTCCCGCCCCACGGACGGCGCGTCCCTCCCCGTGCGTCTCAGCTCCGCCCTGTCCCACGTGGCACCGCCCCCCGGACCACCGGGCTGAGGCGCAAGCTCGCGCCCCTAGCCCGCTACCTGCTGCTCTTCCGCAGGCCCTCCGGCCGGGCACGAGGCGGGGACCCCCCCCGTCCGCCCCCGGCGCTGCCCGGGCACGGCACCGCGCGGCCTCACCTCCGACGCGACCCGCGCCTGGCGCTCAGTCACCGTGCCGGCCGGAAGTCTGCGTGGCATGACCTGGGCGCCGCCATCTTGCCGCGCGGCGGAAGTGACGTGCGGTGGGCGGGGCCGGGCCACCGTATTTATGCAGCGGCGCCGCGCCTCCCTCCGCCTTCTCTTCCCGGTTCTTCCCGGAGTCGGGAAAAGCTGGGTTGAGAGGGCGAAAAAAGATGAGGGTCTACGTGACGATTTGGTGCCGTGCTGCGCCCCGGGCCCGGCCCTGAGCCGGTCGCGGTGGCGCCGAGCTCCCGGCCCGGGGTCCTCGGCCGCTGCCACGCCGAAACGTGGGGACTCGCCCCGGCGGAGCTTGCACCAATGGGGTCGCAGCTCGGATGGGGCGCCGGGCACCGACGAGGCACGGACGCAGTTGCGGGGAACCCTGGGCCGGGGCCGAACTGTAGGCGCGGCGGTTGCGGCTGAGGACTCGGGACAGTGACCTTGGAGTGGTCACTTACCTCCAGGCGGTGGCCGCGCTCTCGCCGCTTGGTGGGGTCCTGGGGTGGGGCTTGTGGGGACAGCAGGAGCCGACGCCTCGGAGGAGCCTCGAGGTCGGAGGGTCGGGAGCTCACCGCACCGGCCCAGGGGCGACCCACTCTTGCTTAAACCCTCGAAGGAACCTGCGAAATGAAGTTCTGGGGAGAGACGGATTTAAGTAACTTTTTCATTCTGATCTGACATCTGTAACGTAACCTTCAAAACGCCCTTTAATGAATGTTTGACCCTCCACAACATAAAAACTTCACAGAAAGTTTGGGGAATGGAGACGTTTCTACTAGAAATCCCCCTTAACAAAACAAAGCCAGTTGCGTGAAGTAAACCCGCCCTTCGACCCCCACCATCGAGTATCAAATTTGGGTAATATGCCCCGTTACCCATCACAGCTTTCAGACTGGCCCACAATTTTGCATGCTCCTTTCTCACTTTTCTTGGTTACTGCATCCAAATTAGCAATTCTCCCTTGGGTGGTGGTAGGGATTGAATTGTGGTCTAAAATATGTGTTGGAATCCTCATTCCTAAACGTGCAGAAGTGGACACCTATCTGAAGCATGGCAGGCCCGTGACCCTGGGGGCCACATGAGGGGCACCAATAGTTGGCAGTTTCTGTTGGCCATGCAGTTTGCACCATCAGAAGTGAGGTTCATTCAGCACTATTTCCCTTAGAGAGGTACACTTCTGTATGCCTATACATCAGTGGTTCTCAACCTTCTAATGCTGCAACCCTTTAATATAGTTCCTCATGTTGTGGTGAGACACGCCCCCCCAACCATAAAATTTTATTTTTGTTGCTACTTCATAACTAATTTTGCTAAAGTTATGAATCGGGTGACCCACAAAGGGGTCTCGACCCATAAGCTGAGAACTGCTGCTGTAGATGTAATTCTGTGTGGAAAGGTTTTCTCTGTTGTGTGTGTTCCTAAATCGAATGATCAAAAAGAGCAGACCAGACTCAAGCAGAGAAGCACCTGACAGGAAGATTAGATGCCATTTAGAAATCCCTGGGGAGCTGCTTGCAGGGCTACAGGAACTGAGACAGGAAGGACTCCTCTCCACCCCTCCCCCCTGCGGTCCCTCACCCAGGGCTTCACAGAGGAGTCCCTGAATTTGGACTTATACTGCCCTACACTGTGACAAACAGAAAGTTCTGTTCTTCGAAGACTCATGCTTGTGGTATTTCTATTAACAGCAGCGCTAGGAAACTAAGAAAGGTAGGGATCTCATGATTCAACTATGCCCGCTGTTTGGACACTTAGATCATCCTTTTCCCTGTTGTAAATAACTGCACTGAACATCTGGTTCAGCTCCCATTTAGCCCAGACCCAGGGGTTTTGTTTTGGTTTTAAGTAAACTCTTTCATTTGTAGACACACAGATGTGAAAAAAATTTTTTTTTAATTAAACAGATTCATTCCTAAGTAATGTCTATTTGGATTACCTGAGTAGTAATATTTTATCAAACAAATCTGTCTTGGAAGAAGTATGGCCAGAGTGCTCCTTAGAGGCAAGGATGGTGAGACTTTGTCTTACATGCTCTGGACATGTTGTCAGGAGAGACCAGTCCCTGGAGAAGGACACCATGGTTGGTAAAGTAGAAGAGCATGTAAAGAGAGGGAGGCCCTGGACAAGATGGATGGACCCAGTGGCTGCAACAATGGGCTCAGGCTTAGGAACAATTGTGAGGATGGCACAGGACCAGGCAGTGTTTCAGTGTGTTGTGCATAACAACAACATGGTGTAATCTAATAACCAGAATAGTGACTTTGATGTCAGAGTTCCATCACCACAAGGATCCCTCCAGTTGTCCTTTTGTAGTCCCAACTCCCTCCTTCCTCCCATCCTCTCCTGACAAACACTAATGTGTTCTCCATTTCTATACTTTTATATAAGAAGGTTCTATAAATGGACCCCTACAATGCATGGCTCCTCGAGAAAACTTTTTCACTCAGCCTAATTCCCTGGATATTTCCCAACTTGCTGCTCGTATCCAGTTTGCTCCCTTTGGCTGCTGCGCCTCCATAGTGCGTCTGCACCACCGTGGGTGAAGCATTCTTGGAAAGCTACCTGGGTTGTCTCCCAGTTTTTAACTCTGACGAATAAAGTTGCGATGAACATTTGTAACCAGGTTTTGTGTACACATCGGCTTTCAGTTCTCAGGAATAAATACCCAAGGGTGCAATGGCTGGGAGGTGTGGTAGTTGTATACTTGTTGCTAGCTGCTGACGAGTTGCCTCCCCATCCCATCCCACCTCCCACCCCCACACACTCATGCCAATCTCCTGCACCACGTAATGAAATGCTGTCCAGTCTGTCTCGTGGTCGGTTTCGGGGGAGATCCACAGGGTTTTCCTTGGCTGATTTTCAGAAGTAGATTGGCATGGCTTTCTTTTTAGCCTCGATCTAGACAGCCTGCTGAAATCCGTCTATCATCATAGTAACACAGTGATCGCTGGCTGCCCATGAGGCACACTGGCTGGGCAAGAATTCCACCACTGAACCACTAATGCCTCTGTTGTACATTTAGTTTTATAAGAAATTACTAAGCTGTTTTCCACAGTAGCAGTACGTTCTACGATTCGTTCATGTTGCTAAATTGCTTTCACAAAAGACTGCTAATGCACATCATTATTAAGAATATATATAACACATGAGAATACATATACTCTTGTACATCCTTTTTTTATTATTGGCCCTTAAAGGTTTTAACTTATTTTGCTCAATTTAAAATTTATATTAATATATTAATATCAACATGTTCTCATGTCTGAGAACACTTTTTAAAACTTGTTTCCTGCATGCTGGTTTCATAATAACCAATCCAAAGCCCCCACCCCTCACCCCCATACACATACTGTGATAGTTAGGTTTATTGTGACAACCTGGCCATTAGGAGCATGTGAAATCAGGTCACAGTTTGATTGGAGGGCAAAGAGATAAATGGCCCTGCAAGGCCCGCCCCCTCTCTCTTTGCTCTCTGGTGACTGGATCAACATGCTGCTGCTTTAGCTATGTCTCTGCCTCAAGCTGTGAACCACACTACCTGTGGGCCAAGCCAACCCATGGATCTTGTCACTAGAGCTTGAGGCTCCTTTGAGACCTACTTTGCAGTGCTGCTGGTGCATACATCATTTGAGCTTGAGGCTGGTGGATCCTGTCGCCTTGCATCGCTTGTGTTCAGTATCCCATCCGAGCTACTTTGCTAAGCTTCTGAGGTACTGACTGTTGGTGACCCTCCCTGCTGCTTGCTGCCTGTGGGCAGCCTCTGCTTGCATTGCCTCAGGGAGGACTCTGCCATCTGCTTCCTTGACTTTGGACCTGGCAGCCCACCTGAGTTAAAGAACTTCTAACTGTTACACACACACAGAGAAATCCTTAGCTCCTGAGTGAAACACTACATGGAATTTGTTTGATATGATTCTCTGGGCTTTGAGTCTACCCTCTTTTTAGAAACTCTAAATTCTTTATTTTCATTTACAAAGGTATTAGTGCATTATAGAAACACTTAAAACACACCCAGAAGAAAATGAAAACCATCCATTATCCCATCAATTGTTATATGTATTTGATGTTGGTTATTTTGTGTGCATTTGATGTTTTTAAATTAATGTGCTTTGTGTATGTATGGTTCAATAGTCTGATTTACTCTGTTAGCAATAAACATTTTTCTGGCTTAGTAAGTATTCTAAGTTGTGATTTTTTTAATGGCTAAATACTACTCCACATCGTTGCCTGGCACCATAATTTATGTAACCACTCACTTTCTGCACTACCTACTGGATTTTTACAGTATTTTTTTTCTCTCCAAAAGGACAAAAGAGAAGACTTAAATCAGACCTTCGACCTTGGGCATTTGGGAGGTTACGTTCTTAAAATGGTTTACTAGGATTTCCCTTTGGGACTATTCCCCAGCTTTCCTATAATTTGGCTAATATGCTTGCATCACCATTCCTTGTTCTTTCCCTTCACTTCCTCCTAAAGAGTAAGTACTGCTTTATCCCGCCTCCAATGAAACATGCACATTCCCTCGGTAAATCCCGTGAAACTTGTGAGTCTATGGATCTTGTCGATGATATTTTTGCCACATTCATTTTCCATCATCGCATTCTTTTCTGGTAAACAATTACACAGATGCTCAAATGTACAGTTTTCTGGATCTAAATACTTGGGTTTTAGAAGGTTTAAGCATATTCTGTCAAAACCCAGTTCTCATAAATTCTTGATGGGGAGTGAACGTGCTAAGTGAATAAGGAACCCCTCTGAATGTGTTTCAGTAGAATAAAAGGAATGCTGGGTGTGAGAATGCCATTCAAGGGAATGCTACCCAAGGTCAAGTGCTTACAAGTTCTCTACATGTAATTGAGCTGCTGCATTTTGCAGGACATTCCTTCTTCATCACCTTTAATTTCTAAACGGTTGCGGGGTTCTAAGGGTCAGTCTTTGGAACGCTTCCCTTTTTCCCCACTATACTTATTCACTTGGCAGTGGTCGATCTTCGTGACTTCAAACAGTGGACTATATGCTAATGATTCTTAACCGTGTTATCAGTCGTCTGGACCTCTCTGACCTCCAGACGTATACTTATGCCTATGACATACCTCCGCTTGGGTATCTGCTGGGCACATACCTTTGCCCAAATCCAAATGTCCTGCATAGTTTCCCCTATCTCAGTAAATATCAAATCTAGTCTTCTTTTGGTTCAGGTCAAACGTGTGGCCATTATTCTGTGACTCTCCTGTGCTACATCTACATATGGCATCTCTATGTTTTGGGCACATCCACACTCTTAACCACATCGCGCCACTAACTGCCCTGGGCCAGGCCACCATCATCTTTTGCAGGGACTATGAAAACACCTTCCCAACTGGCCTTGCTCCCTCCTTGACCCCTTCAGTTTAGTTGCACCATACCATAATTAGCATAGTTCACCTCAAGTCAGGTCTCTATTCTAAAATTTCCACTGGATCCCCATTTTTAAACACCAACCAGAGACTCTCGTGGCCCACAAGCCTCTACATGTCCCTTTACTTGCCATCTCTCTGGCTTCAACTCCTCCTTCTGGCTACGCTCCACTCCCTCATTCTTCTCCAGCCCCACTGGCTGTTTAGCTGTCACTAGAACACACCAGGCATGCTTCCGCTTCAGGGCCTGAGTAAACAGCATGAGGCTACGTCTGTTCTCTTCCAGCTTCAGGAGGGAGAAGGAGAATCCAAATGCAAACCAATCCAAGGCCGATTGCCACAGGCAGGGGTCAGACATGCCTCCACCCACAAGCCTTCTTACCCTGTTCTGATGCCAACCATGCTTCCAATGAAACACTACTTCCTATTGGTCAATAATCTGTTGCAATGGCCAGACAGGACTCATAGGCAATATGTACAATTATGAGGGCTTATTAGGATAGTTAACAAGTCACCACAAGTCAAGGTCAGTACACAGTAAGGAGAGTCCACAGCAACAACTCTCTTCAGCCAACAGCCTATATTCTCTCTCTGGTCCCCAGTCTCTCAGCCCAAGGTCCCCCTGGGCTCTGCTCCACTCCATGGGCCAGGAAGCCCGCCTGCCGCACAATCTCCTGGTCTCTGGGCTCAGCGCTGCAACTCTGCTGCTCTGTCTCAGGGAGACGTCGCTTCTGTGCCTCTGCTACTTTAGGCAGGGAGGGATGTATGGCAGAATGTTTCACTGGTGACTCTTCTCCCTTGATGGTTCCAGGAATTCTCTCTTCCTGCTTCTGAGATGCCTCATCCTTCTAGCCAGAGGAATAGCGAGGCTGCCGAACCCCTGTGTTGAGAGTCCTCTGTGCCTTATCTGCATGGTTTCATCTAGTCAGTTAGTGGCGGTTGTGGTGAACTGGATAAAAGAGCCATCTTAAGAAAGTTCATTTCTCTCTACAGGGCTTTTGTACCTGCTACCTGGAATGCTCTTTGCTCGGGCAGTTATTTATTTTACAAATCATATTTTACTGTGCTTTTGGTAAAAGTGTATGTAGCAAGTTAGGTTTCCACTGGGCCCTTCCTATGCAATGTATTTGGGAACACTGGTTACTTTTGCCACAGTCTGTCGACCTTCTCATGATTTCCAGGCCAGCTGGTCTAGTTTTTGTGTCCCCGTTCTTTTCACATCTGTGCTTTATCCTCCCCCTACTCCTACATGGCTCCCCTTTGCCCTCCCTTCATTCAGAGCTTTTGATTCTGAAGTCACCTTTTCAGGGTGTTCTTCTCTGACCTCCCTCCCATGACAATCTCTACCCCTATTGAGTAGGAAGGCTAGGTAACTGGAAAATACAGCCCTGATGATAGACATGAGGCTGGAGATCACATGATAGAATTTTGCAAGACAAACAACTTATTCATTGCACACTCCCTTTTCCAACAACATAAATAGCAACTACACACGTGGACCTAGCCCAATGGAATATACAGCAATCAAATTGACTTTATCTTTGGGAGAGATGGTGGAAAAGTTCAGTATCATCCCTCAGAACAAACCATAGGTCATCTGTGGAAAAGCCATCAGTTGGTCAGCTGCACGTTCAGGCTGAAGCTGAAGAAACTTTTAAAAAGTCCAGGAGAGGACATTGGGCCTCCACTCAAGTACTCCCTCAATGCAAGAATACTTTGTTCTATTAAACTGGCATTCCATGATGCTCACCTCCCTGACACAATCGCTGAAGACAAAGTGGGTGCATAAACAAATATGGTGAAGAAAGCTGATGGAGCCCGGCTATCAGAAGATATAGCACCTAGGGTCTTAAAGGCTTGAAGGTAAACAAGCAGCCATCTAGCTGAGAAAGCCCATATGGAAGAAGCACACCAGCCTGTGTGATCACGAGGTGTCGAAGGGATCAGTTACTGGACATCAAAGAACAAAAAAATCATATCATTGTGAATGAGGGGGAGTGCAAAGTGGGGGCCCAAAGCCCATCTGTAGGCAACTGGACATCCCCTTACAGAAGGGT
>NW_022103906.1:23693153-23701265 GCF_000313985.2 Echinops telfairi
AGAGTTGTATGAGCCCCCAATAAAATGATTTTTTAAAAAGTCCATGAGAGTCAAAATCCTGTCTTGAGTATATCTCACCTGAATTTAGAGACCATCTCAAGAAAGGGCTTGATGAACTAAATGCTAACGATTGAAGACCCGATGAGTGGTGGGATGGCATCAGGAACATCGTGCATGAAGAAAGCAGAGGGCATGTAACATAGAGGACGGGCAAGAGGTGTGGAGAGACCAAATGGACACACCAGGGAAGGCTCTGAAACTCGCTCTTGAACACAGAGAAGGTAAAGGAACTGAAAGAAGCGATGAAAGGAATTTGTCCAAGGCTGAGTTCTCTAGAGATGCAAAACCAGGGAAGTTTTAGAGGTGTATACCGTATATACACAGAGGTTTATGTCAAAGGAATGACTACAGTGGTAGTGGTTGGCAAGTTCCAAGTCTACGGGTCAAATATCTGACCAGAGGCTTCTCCTAACTCATGGAGCTACAGGGGCTGATGAACCCAAGAGCAGTGGGCCAGATATCAGGATTCTGGCTGCAGAAGCATGTACATCAAACACTGGTGAGTAAGGTGTAAGACTGCTGATGACTCCTCGGGTCAACAGGCAACATGGTAGGCTGCTGGCTCAAATCCAAAGAACTGGAGGTCAGCTAATGAGCCATATGAGGATCCATACCCAACAAAAGAAAGCAAGGCTTTTCACAGAATCACAGATACTGGAAGCAGGCAACACCCTGGAGGAAACTTCTTTTCAATTGACTGGCTGTTCAACAGTCAAGTGATATATTCTATTACATTATATTTATTAAATATAGCTATGCTATATATTATATAATTATATTATTAAGCATAACCATATTTGTTATATAGAATAAAGTTATATATAACACATTTATACAATATACTGGAGTGATTATTATACTATTGGGGATATTTTAGTTATATAATTTAAATGATTAATTATGATACAATTAATAAAACAATGGTAATAAAATATAGTATAATGGCTCCAATATTATATCATCTTTCATCATGAGGGATTACTACATCTTAACTGCCAAACCACTGAGAATCCTGGCCAAGCAAAGTTGACACAAAACCTTAACTATCACACAGCTGAACTGAAATTTCTCGAGGCTGCTTGAATAGACAAAATATTATAATGAAATGTGCCAAGACATGGAGTTAGCAAACCTAAACGAAAGAATACATACAGCATTTCCTATTTGGAAATAACAGGAAAAAACAATCAAGCCTCAAGTTGTAATATTAAAGGGTCCTATGAGCAAAATATTGAATAATGCAGGCCGCACAAAAAGAAGATGGAAGGAACACAGAGTAAATACCAAAAATAAATGGTGATGTTCAGCCATTTCAAGAGGTGGCATATGGTCAAGAATGGATGGTATTGAAGCAAGACGCCAAAGTTGCATTGGAGGTATTGATGGAAAGTGGGGCTCCAGGGATTGATAGAATACCAATGAAATCTTTCAATAAAGAGATGCAGCACTGGAAGCACTCTCTAGACTGCCATGATATCTGGAAGACAGCTACGTGGACCACCAATTGGAAGGATTCACATCTGTGCCCATTCCCAAAAAAGATGAGCACAGAACCCAGTGCTTGGTGAATAATATCTGAAAAATAGTTGCAGCAGTCGGTGCCTCCATAGGGAACTGTCAGGAATTCAAGCCTGATTCAAAGAAGGATGTGGGACGAGGGGTATCCTTGTTGATGTCAGATGGATCCTGCCTGGAAGCAGAGAAAGATGTTTTTATGTCTCTGCAAATGCATTCAACTGGGTGGTCATAACAAATGATGGCCAACGTGGCAAGAATGGGGATTGCAGAACATTTCGTTGTGCTCCCGAGGAACCTGAACACTTGGGCAAACAGAACAAGGGAATCCTGCATGCTTTGAAATCAGGAAAGGTGTGGGGCAGGATTGTGCGCTTTCGTTATACTTATCCAATCTGTATGCTGAGTACAGAATTTGAGAAGCTAGACTATAAGAAGAATGTGGCATCAGGAGTGGAAGACAGCTTTATTATGAGCAACCTGCTTTATGCAGGTGACACAACCTTGCTTGCTGAAAGCCAAGAGGACTTGAAGCACTTGCTGATGGAGATCAAAGACTACCGCCTGCAGTGTCAAGAAAACAAAACCCTCACAACTGGACCAATAAACAACGTCACCATGAATGGAGAAATGGTTGATGCTGTCAAGGATGTCATTTTACTTGGACCCACAACCAATGGTCATGGAAGCAGCAGCCAAGAAATCAAAGGGCATGTTGCTCTGGGTAAATCCACTACAAAAGACTTCTTTAAAGAGTTAAAAAGCAAAGATGTCACTTTGAAGACAAAGTACGATTCCAACCCATGGTATTTTCAAGGGCCTCATGCGCATGTGAAAGTAGACAGTGAGTAAGGAAGAAGAGAGAAGAAATGATGCATTTGAAGGAGGGTGCTGCTGAGGAATGCTGAATATATACCACGTGCTGTCAGGAGACCAATCCTATCTTTGAAGGATAGCTGAAATGCTCCTGAGAAGTGAGGATGGTGGGATGTCATGGCACACACTTTGGTCGTGTGATCAGGAGGGACCAGTCCTTTGGAAAGGCCATTCTGCTTGGTGAAGTAGAGGGTCAGCGAAAAAGAGGATGACCCTCGAGGAGATGAGTTGACACCGTGGCTGTAACAATGGGCTCCAACACAACAACAAGTGTGAGGAAGGCGCAGGCCCAGACAGGTCATTGTACAAAGCTGCATACAGGGTAGCCATGATTTGTAATTGGCTTGCAGCTAGCAACAATAACAAAAAACATGATTTCAAAACAATCCATAAGCACCCAGAAATCCACACAATTATTACAATCAGTCACTACCTACTCTTGTTGTCACTGTATGGATGTGCAAGGAGATTTTCATGGAATCTCTGATGGGTATACCCCACTCATCAGCAATACAGATCTCCATACTTAGTTCAGCCGTGGGGAAATATTTAATGACATATAATACATAAACTATATGACAAGCAAGCAGTGTTCTACTTAAACCAATATTTTATTGAAAAAATAATTTCCATAGGGAAGGGGGTTTTTGCTATCAGGTTGTTCATTGCAATACTGTTTAGAGGACTGAAAAGGAAAAAATAATTTCAGCATAACCAAGGAGGGGACGGGCTCCAGAAGACAGGTGACCTGACCTGACCATCGCACACTAGTCAGCAATTTTAAATGATACTGAAAAGAGGGCGTACTGGGCAGCAAAGGTAAGTTTTAAAAAGCGGACCACAAAGCAGGATTTATACTCTCATTCTTTTTTGGTGAATGCATTATGTGTGTATGTTACCCATATTTCTGAGTGGGAGGAAAGCTAATGCCTTTACCTCTCATGCATTTTAATATTGAATGCCATTGTCTTTCTTCAGTGATCTTGTACTACTCGTGCAATCAAATACTATTAAAAAATAAAAATTAGCACAGTTGCATCTGGTGGTGGTTTATTTGGCTTCCTATGGAATGAATTATGCTCAGCACTGGATACTTTGTTTGGACCACGTATTTTTTCATGTCCTATAAGGCAAGAGAGCCCTGATGGCATAGTGGTTACCCGCTGGGCTGCGACCCACAAGGTCGGCAGTCCAAAACACCAGCAGCTCCACAGGAGGAAGACTGGGCTTTCTGCTCCTGGAAACAGTGCCGTCTCAGAAACCCACAGAAGGTTGCCGTGAGTCAGCATGGACTCGGTGGTGGTAAGTTTGGTTTTATTGTGCTATGAGGCAAGAAGCAGTGGAACGCTGCGAAGGCTTGAGCCTCCGCCTGACGCTAGCACAAAGCTCCACTCAAAGGCCTTCAGTTAGTTATTGTGCACTGCTCGGAGCACATGATCTCATGTGGCATGCTCAGGAAATCCTGAGAAGGTGGGAGGCAGAGATGATGTTGGGGCTAGGCTGCCTTTTGCAGAAGGGGAAACTGAGTCACGGAGCATTTGACTTTTTCCTCGCACCATCCCAAGTTCCTCACGCCCCAGATATCCAGCTGTCTGTGGCTTTGCCATAACCAAGAGAGAATGTTTTGATTCCCTTCCAAGTTTCAACATCTCAGTGTAGGTGTGGGAGGGGAGGGGCCCAGTTATGTTTGGTCATGGGAGTGCTTAATCCTGCCTCAGTGTAGCAGACCACACCACATTCTGTGGTTCAAGACTTGACACAACACGCTCAGGTTCTCCCCACCCATTGAAGGTGGGACTGGCTTCTGGTTGCCCGCTGGCCCCTCCTCTAACCTGTGCTGCTAACACCGCAGCCCTGATTCCCTTTTGGTGAGTGCTCTACCACTAGCTCTCGGAGGTCCTCACCCCTCTCTGCACCACACATCTGCATTAGTCTCCTCTCGACTGGGCTCCACCTGCATTCTGGAACTGGCCCTGACTCTTCCTTCAGTCGGTCCCTTTCAGACCTTGCCATTTAGTTTTCACTCCTTGCTCTCTCACTGGGTCATCAGAAAGCCCACCATCTCTCCCCTCAAAGCCTGTCACTAATGGTGGGGATAGTAATGGCCCTGATATTAACTGTGCCCATACTATGTGCCAGGCCCAGACTCAGAGTTGAGTGATTTACATCATCATCTCATTTAGTGATCACAATAACTCTGTATTATCCCATTTGATGGATGCAAACACCGAGGCTCAGCAAGGTTGAGTAACTTGCCCAAGGCCACCCAGCTAGACAGTGATAGAGCAAGCATTTTAACCATCTCATCTCTCTAATCGCAAAGGTTGTGCTTTTCCACACTGCATATGATTCAAATCGCCTTGAGTGCTTTTCCTGGTGGGATCCATGGGGTCCTCATTTCTTGATGAGTTGGAAAACCTCCTGCTGCTAAGAGAGCGGCTATTAACCTCTCGGCTGACATGTTCAGCCTGGCTTCCTCAGATGGTAGGCTAGACTGAGACCAGGCAAGGGTCTGTGTTCCTCCCCACCCCCTGCACATCCTCCATTGCTCAGATGGTAGGCTAGACTGAGACCAGGCAAGGGTCTGTGTTCCTCCCCACCCCCTGCACATCCTCCATTGCTCAGATGGTAGGCTAGACTGAGACCAGGCAAGGGTCTGTGTTCCTCCCCTAACACCTGCACATCCTCCATTGCTCCACGACTTCTCCCTGCTGCCTGTTTCTCTGGAGAAACCCCAGCAGCCAGAGGGGTCTCATTCCAGAGTCCTGGGTCCCTTGGGTTCTCTCTCTCTCTCTCTCTCAGGATGATTCTGGAGCCACAGCGCAGTAAAAGATGCTGGGGTGAGGTTCCAGGCTGAAGGCAGACCCCCATGGCTCACACACCCCCATCTGGTCCCTCTACAGCCTTTTTCCCCTTCCCCCAATCAGAAGCCTTGTTTTGGGGCTCCAAGCCTTGAGCTAAGCTCCACCCCTATCCCAGCATCCTAAAGTTTGGGGGCTGCATTCAAGTCAGAGATTTCCAAATAGGGGGGTGTTGGATGGACTTCTTCTGAGGGCAACTTGCCCTGAAAGAATGGGGGCAGGTGGCCGCCCGGCCATTGTTACTGAAGACAAGTGTGTGGCTCCCTGGGAGACCCTCTGCCCTTTCCTCCTCCCACCAGCCCAGTGAGCGGGACCAGGCTTGCTTATTGTCACCTGACGCTGTACAGCCACGGATCCCATTGGTGGAGCCAGATTCTGTCTGTCTCTCTCCTGCTTTCTCTGCCTTCCCTGCCTCCGTCCTCCACGCTTCTTTGGTTTCTCTCCTGTCTCCCTCCCTGTGCTCAGCCGGGGAGCACCGTCACACCGGGGCAGCAGCTGCTCGGGCTGCAGAACCAGACAGGAGCTGCCTGCGGGGCATGGAAGAAGCCTCCGCGGGGAGAGGAGCGAGCCTGTGCTGCCTGTAACCCAGGCATCCGGCGCTGCTCCTGTGCCTGGGAGCTCATCCCTACCGCCGCCTCCATCCCCCTTTTCTGCCTTGCCCTTCCAGATCTTCCTTTGCAGAGTCGAGTGGAGCCAGGTGAGTACCCTTCCTGCCCCCAGCATCCTGCTGTCCCTCTGGAGACAGACTCAGAGTGGCTTGGAGCTGGGAGCTGGGGCACCCGGGTGCTGTCAGTGCTTCGGGTGCCCTTCTGGAATGCCAGGCCTGATGACCTTGTCCCTTTTCCCCAAGGCCCTTGGCCAAGGGGTTAACAGCTGGATCCAGTAGCTGGGGCACCACAGTTAGTCACCCCGTGACCATTCTGCTGCAGTCAGCACCGCCAGCAGGGACAGCGGGTTAGGGGAAGGCTCTCGGTCCCTCTGGCACCCACCCGGGCAGCTTTTCTGATTGGGTCTGGGGAAGGGGCATCAGTGTGTACGGCATGTGTGCATGTTTGTGAGGAGTCTGCGGTCTGCATGCGTAGATAATTCTGTGTGCAGTTGGTCCGTGTATGTGTGGGTTTTGATTGGGGGGGGGCATGTCTGGGAATGTGTTTGTCATGTACACATGAAGAACATGGGTACAGGGAGGCGTATCTGAGTGGCCCATTGGAACATGCATGTGGAGGCACTGGGAGGCAGTGTGTTTATGGGTGGACATATCACTTGCCATGCGAGCAGAGGGGCTCTGTGTGGGGAGGTGCGGCTCTGGAGCAGCAGGCACCGGGTGGGCGGGAAGTGTGGGCTGGAGCCGTTGTCTGTGGGTAGACCTGGGCAGGTACACAAACCTGTTGGCATGTGATGGGCTCAGGTTGGCAGCCTGTGACTAAAGGCGAACACCTTTCCGAAGACTTGTGAGCGAAGACAAGAACGTGGGCAGGGGGTGAACGGACAAGGGTGCGCAAACAGGTCAGGTGCCTTCTCGCGGGGGTGGTGGCATGTAGGCATGTTGGTGCCTGCTGCGTTCCCTTTTGCCCAAATATGGCTTGTGCAAAAGTGTGCCTTCGAGTGTGAGTGCGTGTGCCTCTGGACGGGAGCACAGGCAGGTCCGTATGGGCACGGCAGCCAGTGGGAGGGTCCTGTGAGGAGGTAGGAGGTGTTGGAAGGTACCTGAGTGTGTGGATGCATGTGTGGGAGTGGAGGGGTATGCGGAGGCGTGCGCAGCCTGTGTGAGCCACATGTGCGCATGTGCACATATGTGTGTGTGTGTGTGTGTGTGTGTGTGTGTAGGCGTAGGAAAGCTCCTCTCTGGGTGGATTGACACGGGAGTGTGGGTGTTTCTAAGGCATTGCCTCAACCTGTCCCTCACACCCTGCCCTTTCGCAGTCATCTGGGCGTCGATAACTTGGGGTTCACGCCCATCATCGGTCCAGCGAAACCTCGGCTTTACTGCTCCCCGAGTATCACCCACTGTCACCCTGCCTTCCGGACTGCCAGGTCTGGCGTCCCTATTGCAGCCCCTGCTCCCCACCAGCCCGGGGGAGGTGCAGTCTCAGCTCTCCTAGAACTGTGCAGGCGAAAGACGTGCAGCCACCCCGTTCTGAAGACGTCAACCACCAAACGCAGCTGCCCCCGTCTCTGAGAGGGCTCTGAGGAGAGAGGTCCCGAGCTGGGCACAGGTGTCCATTCCCAGGTACCCTCTGTCCTGTGAGGGTAGGGGGCTGCTGTTCAGACCCTCTCCAGGGTGGGGGTGTGCCCATGGTCGTGTGTGTTGGTGCTTCTCTTCTCGCCCGAGCTAAGTTCCCCTGCACCTGAGCGTCCCCCGTCTGTCACCACTGGGGGGTAGTGCTGTGAGATGGCTTCCAGACACCTGACCCAGTTCTGGGTTGGACCTGGGGAGCAGGCACAGATTTATTTACCTTAGGACATCTTGGATACAAAGCCACTGCCGTTTGGCTGAACTGCCTTAAAGGCAGAAACAAGAGTCAGGGTGGAAAGTTAAGATGAAACTCGGACTCAGGTGATACACTGGAGCAGGTAGGAGCCATCAGCCACATGCCTCACCCTGCGCCCACCACCCAGGCAGCCCACAGATTCCTTGAGAGGTGCCAGGCTCTGGAGCAGACTTAACTGACGGGAAAGTGTGGGCTGGAACTTCTGGGAGAGCTATAAATGAAAGTACCTGCTTTCGCACAAGGTACCCACACGGCTTGTTCCTAAGCCCTAGTTCCTGACCATGCAGAGGAGAGGAGAGGAGAGGTGG
>NW_022103906.1:23701365-23711036 GCF_000313985.2 Echinops telfairi
GGAGAGGAGAGGAGAGGAGAGGAGAGGAGGAGAGGTGCTGGGAGCTGGGCTTGAGGAAGGAACTGGGGAAGGCATGGAGCCCACTGAGTTCTAAGCAGATGTCTTGGGAGAAAGTGCCATCTGCCTTCCTGGTCTTGTCCCAGAGCAGCGTCTACCCCATGGCCCAGAGCTCAGGGGAGCCAGGCCAACATCAAGGCCAGAGTCAGCTCTTCTGCCTATAGCACTGGTGAATGTGGTGTGGTCCTTTTATACCTGAACAGCCGCCAGAGGTAGTGTGAGGACTGAAGGAGGGAGAGTGGGAGGGAGGGGAGAGAAATGTCGCTGCTCGAGAGGGAAGGAGGACAGACGGACAAATAGTGGAAACACTATGTGTGCTTATGGTTGCCCACGCGCACACACACCACGCAGACTTGGTTGAATGATAAAGAGCTTGGGCCCCAATATGAGACAACCTGAGTTTCAATCACGTATTACCTCGACCATGTCTGTGTCTCCCAACACCAATGACTTCATCTGGGAAATGGGGACAATACATGGCTACTGTGAGGTTTCCTCAGATCAGGTTGGTGAAAGTACTAATGCTAAAACGAGTGATTGACAAGTCAAGCAAGGGTGGCTCACCTGAAAGAGAGTGAGCCTCGGCCATAAGCGTTCTGAGTGGAGTAAGAGCAGGAAGCAGGCAATGTGGCCCAGGAGCAGCTCCACACAGACCCGCACAGCCCTCTGCGCTGGCCCTCTGGACCTTCCTTTCTGTGGCGTCTGAAGGCCTAGAGAAGAGAGTGGCCCGTTCCCCAGAGCCCTGACATCCTTGGCCTCTTGCCTGCCTCCATCCTGTGCCTTGTACCTCAGTCCCTCAGCAAGTGTCTCCTGTCTCTCCTACTGGCCTGATCCATTCTCTCCACCCCACCCCGCTTCAGCCCCATCCCTTTCTCTTTTCACGCCTGTTGGCTGGGGGCCCCCCTCCCTCCTCGGCTCCATCTGCTGCAAATCTGTCCTGCCCAGCGCCTGCAGCATTCCCACTGTCTCTGCCACCTGTCAGGGCCCGTCTGCTCTGCAGACCCCTTCGAGGAGAGCCAAGAGCCCCTACAGGGACACCCCATCCCATTTCCCATTCCTCTTTCTCAACCTTCCCCGCACAATCTTTCCCATCAGGTCATAGGTGCAGTCAAAGGGTTCAGTGTTGGGAGCAGGACACATCGGAACACTCCAGGGTGGGAGGGAGGTGCTGATCCCTCCCCTCCCTCTCAGTCCCTACAGGAGCCCAGCCAGAGGGGAGCATGGAGCTGCTGTCGACCCCCCACAGCATCGAGATCAACAACATCACCTGTGACTCCTTCCGCATCTCCTGGGCCATGGAGAACAGTGACCTAGAGAGGGTCACCCATTACTTCATTGACCTCAATAAGAAGGAGAATAAGAACTCCAACAAATTCAAGCACCGGGTGAGTGGAGAGGGGACCCAGAGCTGCCTCTTCCCGACACCAATTGTGAAGGAGGCAGGAGAGAGGGTATCTGGAGGGAATATTTTGGAGCCTAAATAAAAAACCAACTCACTGCCATTGAGCGACCCTACAGGACAGGGTAGAACTGCCCCTGTGGGTTCCTGAGACTGTAACTCTTCACCGGAATAGAAAGCCTCATTTTTGTCTCCCAGAGCTGCTGGTGGTTTCGAACTGCTGACCTGCATGATCCACTCCACCACCAGGGGTCCTTTTGGAGCCCGGAAGGGCTGGTTAAAATCCAAATGTTTTTTACTGTGCAACCCTGAGGAGGTTACCTACCCTCTCTGCATCTGAGTTTTTCACTGGTGAAAAGCTCTCATGGGCCTGTTGCAAAGATTCGATGAGAGCGGGTGTGGGTTTGGCACGGTGCCTCGCTCGCACACAGGGAGCGTGGTGCGCACAGTGTTGCTGGGATTTCAGACACAGGCAGAGATCTGTGCCAGGGTGCGGCCCAGGGCTCTGCATCACACACAGAGATGGCCTCTCTGGTTCTGATGAAGCTCAGGGTCGGGGGCAGCTTGGTTGCTAGCTGGGAGGGTGGCCTGAGCAGTGGGGCGGGGGTGGTACCCTTAATCTTAGTACTCAATGATTTCCCAGCCTGGCCTCCTGGGAGTCTCTCTGCCCCTCGCCCTCTGGTTCTGCCCCTCTCTTCTTGGTTTAGAAAGGAAATGTTAGAGAGTGCTACACCTTATGAGATGTGCCTTTCCCCTAGGTTAAAGCCCGTATGGGGGCCGGTGGGAGGAACCCTCCCAAGTTCCCGAGCTAGCAGAGAGGAAGGGGGCCAAGTGAGGTGGGAAGACGCTGGTTTCCACAACGACAGCATTAGTGTGGGTTACTCACCCTCTCTCTCTGGAACTGGCTCTCCCGATCTGGGTGTCTTTTGGCAGGCCAGTTGCCACGGTGACGTGAAAGCTCACCACCACCCCCCAAAGAATAAGGCATGTTTTCCCTTCCTCCCTGGCTTCTCAGTATTGGCCGTTGCCGTGGAGACGGCACTGCAGTGTGCAGAGCTCTCTGCGACTCCCTCAGACATGAAGGTCTTGATGCCCTCAACTTTGGGGGCCACCCCCCTTCCCTAGTGCTCTTTGAACCTCAGTGCCCAAGAGAGTGGAGCGTTAGGAGCATTTAAGAAAGGGCACAGATTCAGAAACATCTGCGTCCTATAGGGACTATCCTAATGGCCACTGCTTGCTTCTACAAGAAAATGATGGCCAGGTCATAGAACCATTGAGAAACGGGAGCCATTTGGAGAATGAGAAGTGTGGGAGAATGCCAACCATGGGCATGAGCCCCTGGTTTGACTCTTGGCTCTCTGTCTATACCCAATTTCCCAGGATGTCCCCACCAAGCTCGTGGCCAAGGCTGTGCCGCTGCCCATGACAGTGAGAGGCCACTGGTTCCTGAGCCCCCGCACGGAGTACAGCGTGGCTGTGCAGACAGCTGTGAAGCAGAGCGATGGGGAGTACCTCGTGTCTGGCTGGAGCGAGACGGTCGAGTTCTGCACTGGGGGTAAGGCCCAGCTTCACGGAATTCTCCTATTGCCCAGGCCCAACTACCTGATTTCAGGTCACGAGAGGGGTCCCTGTAATCCAAGGACCTTCATGAACACTGGCTGTGCACCAGGCCCTAGGCTTAGGTCACAGGGGACCCAGACAGGGGTAAGACCCTCTTGCCCTCAAAAGCCTGCAGTCTAGTGCAGGAGGCACACATGAATGCTGCTAATTCTGCTGTCAAAAATGCTTCTATACAGAGATGGAGTCGAACACTTGCTCTCTGGGGAAAATGGCCCTTGGAGTCGATTCTGACTCACAGTGGCTCGACAGGGCAGGGTACAACGGACTCTGTGGGTTTCTGAGGCCGTAAGTCTTTATTTATGGAACAGAACGCCTCATCTTTCTCGCACAGAGCAGCTGGTGGATCTGAACTGTTGACCTTGGGGTTAGCAGCCCCATGTGTAATTCACTACACTATCAGAGCTCTCTGCAGATTTTGCAAACTCCAGCATGAACAAACGTTGAGTTTCTGTGCCACAGATGACCTAGGATCTGCTCCACAAAAACCCTTTCGTTTGGTGTCCGTGGTGAGAACTGCTCTAGATCTCCCTGTGCCACAAGGAAGGGGCAGGGAACACTGGTAGCCCCGGGCAGCGGAGGCTGCTGGCTCTCTGCCCTCTGCCAAGGCCTGTGCCCCGAGTCTCCTTGAGCTGCATTGTCTTCTGCATCGGGCTTCTTCTTTGCTCTGCTGCAAAACCCCACTCCCTGGAGGCATCCCTGCCCTTTGTGAATTAAGCCCTAGAACTCTGCTTACAGCAGGGGTTTCATTAACTGGGGAACAGGGGATCCAGTCCACACGCTTCTTGCCAAACTGGTCAGGGATGCGTCCGCAAGGAGGAAAGGACACCTTTTCCTACTTTGTACAAAGCTACTACGGAGGCTGGCAGCAGCCATGCCTGGACCCTGGGAGCTCAGCTTCTGGCCCTGCTCGAAAACTTCCATCTTACTTTTGGCTTCCAGGCTCTGCTGCTTCTCCTGGAATGCTCAAGAGCAGTCTTCGCCCCAACTCTGGTCTGCCTAAACCTTCCCCTTTTAGTGCCCAGGCTTGTTCTCCCTGGGCTCCTCATGAGCCTCCCCCCCACCCCCACCCCCCACACACACACCTGTAATTACAACTGGCTTTTCTGTAGATGATGGGGGCAGCTCCTGCTCACAGAGGCAGAGCCCCTCAAATCCTTCTTTTGGCCTGGTGGTCTTCTTTTCACACGAGAATGGCCTGGGTTTAGAGCTGCTGCGGCCCTTGGCATGACTGTGTGATTGGGCACCCCCTGTCCCCTGCCCTTTTCTGACCAGAAGAGTCTGAGCTCTGGCAGGGAAGGCACAGGAGTGACAAAGACATCCAGCATCCAGCTCACAGTGTTCCCAGGAGAGGCCAGCTGGCCTGTCTCCATCGGAGGCCAAGGTTCTGTGCCTATTTGGTCTCCTCTGCCACTCTGGAGCGCAGCGATGGACTCTACGGGGTGGGCGAGTGTGGGGGAAGAGGGTGCGACCTTCCAGCTGACCTGCGGCTGCCCCTCACCTGCACTCTTGCAGACTATGCCAAAGAGCACCTGGCTCAGCTGCAGGAGAAGGCCGAGCAGATCGCAGGCCGCATGCTTCGCTTCTCTGTTTTCTACCGCAACCATCACAAGGAGTACTTCCAGCACGCCAGGTACCGCCTCCCATTCCTTCCCGGGACCTTCCTGCTCCTGCCCTGGCTCCCTGGGAGGCCACCCCCACCTGGTAGCTTGCCAGATATTCCTTTGGACACCCCCCACCCCCCAATGCCTTCATGCCACCACACAAGCTCTGGAATGATGGCTACTTAAGGACTGGGCTCTAAGGAAGGCAGGGAACTAACAGGGTGAAAGCAGCCTTGCAAAGCACCGTGCTCACAGGTGCGGGCCTTAACATGGTCTTGGGTTTGCTCTTTGCTGGGTTTTCCCACCATAGCCCTCAGCCAGGTCTGCCACCTCTCAAATTCAGAGTCCAAAGAGGGAATGGGGGAGGGGAGCTCACAAAGGAAGGCCCCTGGGCATGAAGTACACATAGTGCATGCGCACAGACACACATACCACTCAGGACTTTCCTACCCTTGGTACTGAAGCTCCTGGAACCTTCAGGGAGGTCTCTCAGGTGATGGTGAGTGGGTCAGAGATGAAATCAGAGGATGGGATTTTGGGGGCCCCACCCACATAATCCATATGGAGAATCTTCCATTTTATTTGCCTAGTGCCTGCCTGTGTATATTTTTGGGGGGAGGGGAGTTCTGGAGTTTAAGAATATTTGAAAACTGATTGTCAGTCCAAGTCTAGCATACAGACGGGAGACTGAGGCCCAGATTGGCTCATCTCAACGGCAACCAGGACCAGTCAGGAGTGAGACTGGGTCAGGGAGGGACAGTCCACTCCAACCTGGGCCTGATGAGACCACCACTCCCACGTTCTAGATCACCACATTCATAGGGGGCAGAGCTTGTTGACTGGGCAGTGAGTGCCAGAGTGGGAGAGGTGGGAAGGAGGTTTGGCGTTGGCATGAAAGAAGAGCTCAGTGGCAGGGCACTCACTCACAGAGAGAAGGCGAGAGACAAAGAACACCAGTGTGTGCCAGGCTCCTCACTGGCACTGGGATATCAGTGTCCAGACTGGGAGATGGCAAACTTTAACGCCTGACGGTTGAGTACTAATCACAGTACCTGGCACATAGTGGTTGCTGGCTCCACGTGTCAGATGATCTAGGAAGGTTTTAGAAGTACGGGACACCTGTGCTGGGCCTTGAAGGGTGATCAGGACTTTGCCAGGCCAGGCGGAGAAAGGCAGGGTGGGCAATCCGGGCAGAGGAGCATGCGCTGCAGCCAGCCACAGAGTCAGAGCCAGGGGCAGTGCCCTGTGGGTGTATGCGAAAGAGAGGGGGAGGCAGGTGTGTGTGGCAAGAGGTCAGAGAGACAGGATCTGAGGGCATCGCTGTTCATGCAGGCAGTGAGAGCCCATCAAAGCGTTTTCAGCGAGGAGCGGAGCGGCAGGCTCCTAGCTCTCTCCTCTGTGAAGGAGTGGGCTGCAGGAGCTGATCTCTGAGGCCCTCCCTGCAGAGAGCCTTCTGCAAAGCTATATTTGTGATTGGTGGAGGCGGTGGGGCTGGTGGGAGAGCCAGGAGTGAGACTCCATCCCTTCTCCGCCTCCCACCGCAGCCCCTCTGCTCCGTGCCGCTGACCAGGGGCGGTTTCTCGTCCCCTTTGCTTCCCTCTCCCCCCGCCCCTCCCCCGGCGGGCAGGACCCACTGCGGGAACATGCTGCAGCCCTACCTGAAGGACAACAGCGGCAGCCACGGCTCGCCCACTAGCGGCATGCTGCACGGCGTCTTCTTCAGCTGCAACACGGAGTTCAACACGGGCCAGCCTCCCCAGGACTCCCCCTACGGCCGCTGGCGCTTCCAGATCCCCGCGCAGCGCCTCTTCAACCCCAGCACTAACCTCTATTTTGCGGACTTCTACTGTATGTACACGGCCTACCATTATGCCATCCTGGTGCTGGCCCCCAAGGGCTCCCTGGGGGACCGCTTCTGCCGCGACCGCCTGCCCCTCCTGGACATTGCCTGCAACAAGTTCCTAACCTGCAGCGTGGAGGATGGGGAGCTGGTCTTCCGCCATGCCCAGGACCTCATCCTGGAGGTCATCTACACGGAGCCCGTCGACCTGTCCCTGGGTACCCTGGGCGAGATCAGCGGGCACCAGCTCATGAGCCTGTCCACTGCCGACGCCAAGAAAGACCCCAGCTGCAAGACCTGCAACATCAGTGTGGGCCGCTAGGCGCTCCTGAGCGCTGCGGGAGGCTGGGGCGGGAGGACAGGAAGCGTGGAGGTGGTCGGCTGCCATCCGTGCAGGCAGTTGGTTTCCTTTCCTCCTGCCCCCTGGCCCCTGCTCTCCGTCAGTCCACTCCCTTCCCCCACCCCTTGGAATAAGAGGTGGTAGAGAGCTGTCCTCTTGGAAAAGTATGGCCCATTCCGTGGCTGATCGACTTAGGAAGGCTTCCTAGCCTCCGTAGAGGGGTAGATGGCTTGGGTTTTGGGAGCTGTCCATCACCTTGTCTCTCAACTCCCTCTCCTGCTCTTCCTTGCCCCACCCCAGCCCTCCCATCTCAGAAACCTGCCGGCCTCCCGGGACTTTCCCAGGAGGCCTCTCTGGGCTCCCTCCCAGGTGTAGCTCGGGCGAGCCTCCAGGGGCTTCACGGAGAGATGTGGGGCAGCTCTTCCTTAGCCCCACCCACCCCACTCAGGGCCAACCACAGAATGCCCCTCCCTTCCGAGCTAGGGTCTCGGGTGCCTCCCACTCTGGCCTGGACCCTGCCCTCTATAAATAGTCTCCTTGCCCCTGCCATGCCCCTCACCCTCACCCCCTCCTCCTTTGGCTGCTCCCTGCCCAGTCGAACCTTCTTCCTGCATGGCGAGAGCTGCCCCTCGCCTTCCCCACTCGCCCCCTCTAGCCACTCCCCTTGCTCTCTAGAAAGGGGCCTTTTTTTTCTTCTCGACTTTGGGGGCTCTGGGCTGTTGGGGCGTTTCCTTTCTTCTCTCTGGAGATGATCACCCCCGGCATTTTCTCTCGTTTGCTCAGAGCACTGAGGTCTGGAATGACAGCCATTGGGGTTGAGGAGGGGGAAGCAGACCCCTGAGACCCAGAGGTACCGGGAGTGGGTTGCCTGGTGCCTCCTCCAGGGGCCTGGCATGGAACTAGAGAGCTCAGGGCGTCCCTGCAGAGCCCTGGCACCCGCCTGGCTGTGCCACTCTGCCCGCTTGTGCGCTGCCGCAGTGCCGTAACTGTTTCGTGCCTGTGTGTAAACCGAATGTGGACTCCCTGCCACACCACCTCCCGCTGTGCCCACTGGCACTGTTAGCCCACCTGGTGAGCCTTCTGGCTGAGAGGGCCTCCCAGGGAGCTCTTGGTAACTTCTTCCTGGGCCTCCCAGCAGCCTCACAATTTCCACCTTTTGTATGGGTCAGGACGGGGGTGAGGGTAGACACCTGGAAGCTAACAATCTAGCCTGAGTGACTGGGAGAGGTGTTGGCAGAGGCAGCTAGGGGATGGTGGAGGTGATGTCAGGCAGATGTGAGAGCCTGGCTCAGAGGGGACAGAGACAAGGGGTAAGCTGGACTCCTGTGATGAAAGACAGATGGGCCAGCAGGCCAAAAAGGGCAGGAGCTCAGGGAGGGCCACAGACCAGCTGTAGCCAGTGGGGAGTTGTCAGCTGTCTCCTTGGGATGGGCCAGAAGGCTTGGGGGCTCTGGGAGAAGCATGGAGAAGGAGCGGACGTGGGCCCCGGGCCCTTCCCCCCTCTGCTTACAACATCACTGTGGGGGTGACCTGAGCCCTCCCCAGCCCCATGTCTGCCCCCTGCTGGGGGTGCACCTGCCTGTGCTGTGCTTTCGATGTGCATCAATAAATCACACTGGCCTGATGACCCTGCCTCTCTCTGGGCCCTGGGCACGCAGAGGTGGGTGCCCGAGAGATCCTCATAGGAGCCCCTGTTAGGATTGCCCTCCACTCTGCCCCAGACAGATCACCTGAATTCTTCACCCAAAGGAACTCACTGCCATCCATCCATTCTGACTCCTAGGACAGGGGAGAGCTGCCCCTGGGGGCCTCGGACTGGGACAGGGGAGAGCTGCCCCTGGGGGCCTCGGACTGGAACGCTTTCCAAGAGCAGAAAGCCTCCTTTCCCCCAAGCTTGCCTTCAATCCCCCTGTGGGAAATAAGGTACGAATAGCACCCAGTGTCTACTGGAAAAGGACTTTGAAGGTCATTGGGTCCCTTTCTAGATGGGAAAACTCAGGTCTTCCAGGCAGATGCCACAGGGGAGGCCCAACCAAGATCCCCAGGCTCCTCACTGGAAGGCCTCCCCGGCAGCAGGGTGCCATTGCTTCAGACTCTGATGCCATTCAATTCCCCAAACTCAAGTGTCCCCTGTCCCAGCAGGGCTCCTCATTGGCAGCTCTGAGTCACCTCTGCAGCTGTGGTGATGAGCTTATGGAAATGATCCTCACCTGAGTGGGGAAGTACCTCACTGAGCCCAGGCACCTGACTCAGGCCCAAATTCCCAAGAATCATCTGCAACTTGGGCACACTCTCCTTGGGCTTGAGGGCCTACTGTGTGCCCGGCATGTGCCAGGCACTTTCGCACACAGTAACTCGTTTCATGTGCACAAGGGCCCTCGGCAGTCATGTGACTGTTTCATAGGTGAAGTGGAGTCACAGTGAAGTTAAATGACTTGCCCTGTGGCTTACAGCCAGTGGATCATTGTACACAGCAATCGTTCCATTCCATTGCCCTGTCTTCCCAGGGAACCACGTGGTGAGGTAATGGAAGACTCTTCTCCGTCACAGTGACTTGACAATACCACCTTCCATCCCACTGTCCCAGGGGTCTCTCTACATCTCCAGCTCCCTGAGGCCGGGCCTAGTTCCAGAGTGACACCAGGGGGGGCTATGGAGTCATGAATGCCAAGGGAAGTTTTTAAAAGCACGGTGGACAGTACACTCAGCGCAGAATTTCATGTTTTTAAAAGCACAGTGGACAGTACACGTGCAGCGCGGAATTTCAAAGACGGGAATGCCCTCCAGGGTCCATCACCCACCTTCTGTGCAGGA
>NW_022103906.1:23711136-23726667 GCF_000313985.2 Echinops telfairi
CCCTCCACCCCCCGCCCCAGCCCGAGTTGGGAAGTCTTCGGCCTTCCAGAAGAAGCAGCTGTAGTGCTCCCTTCTTGACTCCTCACCTCGGAGCATCTCAGGGGGTTCACTGCCCTCTTAGTGGAGGGTGAAGGCAGCAGGTGGAGGCGTGGGCTCTACGCAGTTTCCCAGGGCACCCCAGGGCCAGATTCTCCACTGTCTTCCCAGTTGACCAGTTTCCAGCTCTGTCTCACTGTCACCATCACAGTAAAGCCGGGGAGAAGGACATGAGGGGGTGGCCGCCAAAGGGCACCTCTCCTTCACAAGGAAGGTGCTGTGCTCTGCAAACACACACAGGCACCCTAACACTCGAAACTCACACATTCACCTTTGTTCAGCCAGATGCCCACACTCCCCTGCCCACCCCTTTCCTGCGACAGCAGTCTCTTGCTTTTTTATCCTGGGAGAACTTGAGGCCCCCCCTCCCACCCCCAGCTGGAGCGAGGGAAGGTGCCAGCTCTGCAGAGCCTCACGCTGTCATCTGGCTTCTTCAGTATGCGTCACCTCTCCCAGAAGAGGCGGGTGACTGAGGGCCCAAGGAAAGGGACCAGGGACCATTCCCCCGCAATGCCTGCAATGGAGGGAGGCCTTCAGGAAGCTGAGCCGAGGTGATTGGCCATAAAACAGCTTGGCCACAGCATCTGGAGGAGATTGGAACCAGATGCTCTCCAGTGGGGGAGGGGAGGGAAGGGTCTCAGAGAGGAGGGGGCTGCAGCAGGAGAACAAGAGCTCTGACCAGCAGGAGGCTGGGTTAGGGGCCTCATGGTTCTCTGGGGGAAAACCCCTGGCTGCCCTCTTCCCAGCTCCCCAAACCAGGCCCTACTATTTTTGCAAACTGGAGCAGCAAATCTTTTTCTTTTTTCCCCCCCTTCCTTCATGGATTCTAGAATCAGCCTTGCGTGTAGGGCCCGTCAAGTACAGGGTGTGACTTGGGAGATGTCCAGGAAGACTACCAGTTAGCCAGAAATAAGTCCCCCAGTGCCCCTTGCTGTGGGTTAAGCATTGCCCTCATCTGGCAGGAGCAGTTCTGCACTAAGCTCCTAACATCTAGTTAGTGTGGCCAGAAGGTTCCTTTTAGAGCCGGAAGAGAATCCTGCCGGAAGTAGTGAATTGTCTGGTAAGGGAAAGGATGCCGTATTTATCGAGAGCCTCCTGTCTGCCAGGCTCGGTGACAGGTTCTCTTCAGGGTGATCTCATTGCTTCCTTAATGAAACAGCGGAATGTGTCATGATCATGCTACATTTATAGGCGAAGAAACTGAGGCTCGGAGAGGTTAAAGGACTCATGCTTGGGGTGTGGTGAGTGTTCAGATGCAGCTTTGCCCCTTTTTACTATGCAGAAGCACTTGGGATTAGGAGGAGTGGGAGGAAAGGGAGGGGGGAGAGTGAGGAAGAGGTGTAAGGCCCAACTTTCCTTTCACGACTGACAATTGCCCCCAGTAACCTCAGCACCTCTGTTGAGGGTCCCAGTCACTTAACGAACCTGTCCCCTTCACTCCAGTTGCTCTGGAGACTGGATCATTACCCCCTACCCCACCCCACCCGCCAGAGAAGTCTGCAGGCAGATACCTTACATCCCAGCCCTCAGTCATCCTCTTCCCATGCCTACAGGCCGTGGGCACAGTTTGGCACTGAAGCTGTCCTCTGAACTTGAACTTCTAATCCTGGTCCATGATGAGGTGGTGGGGAACCGAACACAGTGGCTTCCACTTCTGGAGGAGGACGAAGACTCCCTCCGGAGGGGCCCTGGTCCTGTCCCCGACAGACTCAACTGTTCCAGGGACTGCTGCTGCCTGTTTTGGAACTCCGTCACCCCTCAGCTCGCTCGCAGTCTCACACTGCCCAGAACTCTCAGTCTGAGTTAGCTAGTGCTGTTAGAACAGAAAGACGGCAAGGGGAAGGCACACACGGTATTTTGTTCTCTCACAGTTTAGGAGGCTAGAAGTGAAAATCCAAGCCACCAATTCTAGAGGAAAGCTGTCTCTCCCTGTCAGTTTGGGGGGAAGGTCCTTGTTTCCTTTCAACATCTATGGACCTGGTATTTCTTGAAGAGCTCTGTGTGTCTTGGCACATTTCTTCCCCTGGGTCTAAAACAGGGGTTCTCAAACTTTTTAAACAGGGGGCCAGTTCACTGTCCCTCAGACCCATTGGAGGGCCGGACTATAGTTTAAAAAAACCTATGAACAAATTCCTATGCACACTGAACATATCTTATTTTGAAGTAAAAAAACAAAACAGGGCAAAAACATCCGGCGGCCTGGGTAAATATCCTCGGTGGGCCGCATGTGGCCCACTGGCCATAGTTTGAGGACCCCCTGGGAAGGTTCTCAGTGCAGAGATCCTGGATTCAAAGGAGGCACTCTGCTCCTGGCTCATCTTTCTTGGTGGTAGTAGGTCCTTCTCAATGATGCTCTTGTTAGATAAAAAGGGATGCAGGTCACACCCCAGGGATGCTCCCTTTGCACCAGCTCAAAGCTGTGACCTAAGTAAGGGTTCCTAATGCCCTTACAATGGACTGGCTGATCACAGCTTATAGTTTGAGAGATGATTACATCATTATATAATACATATAATATAAAAATGATATCCTTGAATTACTGCCAAACCACTGAGAATCATGGTTGACACATTTTGCGGGGACACAGTTTAACCCATGAGATTCCACCCTTTGACCATCCTTCCCTGCTTCACCCCCCACCCAAAACATGTCCTTGCCACATGTCAAATACCACACCCTACCAAAAGCCTTAAGTCAATTCCAAGTTCAGATTCCATCTTAGGGTAAAATTCCACTTCATCTATGAACCTCCAATACAAGTCACTTACTTCTATCATCCAATGATAGAACAGGCACAAGGTAGACATACGTGTCCATTACAAATGGGAGAAATTGGAGGGAAAGAGGGGACCTTGAGCAGCAAACACGTAAAGAAACCAGCAGACCAATATACTCTGGTTCTTAAGCTTCGAACCTAGTTCTAGCTCCTCTGAGATTAGTCTACGCAATGGCCCTGCCTTCCAGTTCTGAGTCTTTGGCCATGGTGGAAGTCCCTTGGCCTCTGCCTTCCAGACCCATTTGTAGGGCAACTCTGTTCCCTAGCCTTTGGGCAGACCCGTTCTCCCAATCCAGCTGAGTGGTGACCCTACCTCCTTGTCCCCATTCTTCTGCCCTTAGGGCATGACAGCCCTGCCCATTCAGCTTTTGGCATCAGATCTGGCCCCATGCCCCTGGCACTCATGAGTGGCAGCCTACACTCTGGGGCTGACTTAGTGAAGACCTGACACTTTGAAACCGAGGGGGTTGTGGCCCACCCTTTGACTCTCCAAGGGACTTGGCCTCACCCTTGGAGAACCAGAGGTCACGGCCTTACCCTTTGAGACTAAGATGGCTCTGCTTCTCATGTTCCTTAACTCTTTAGCTCCTGCTTCCTAGTTCCTTGACTTTTCCACTTCTCGGGCCTCTTTGACCAGCCTGGCCTTTGTACTGCATGGGAAAGTGCTACAGAACTTTTGGGTTCTACTGATAAGTGCCCAGAGGCATCGTCCCCTATCAGTAAGTCTCAGCCTGAAGGTGCTCAACTCTCCTGCTCCATGGTTGGCAAACCTCGCTCCATTGATAAGTGCCGGAGGAACTTCATTCTTTTAGGAAGCCTGCTACCTAAAGGAACTCAGCTCTCTATTTATGGGTTGGCTCTTGTGTTACCAGTTTCCTGATTCTATGGCTACCGCTTCTTCAGAGCTGTTTCTCTATGCCTGCACAGTCTCTGGTATTATAGCTCACCTCACTTCCTTCTGAACCCTGGCCAGAATTGCCTTTGATATTCATAAGCTTACCAACAGTCTCTTCAAGACAATCTAGGTTTTTACTATTAGGTGCCTTCAAAGTTTTTCAGCATCTACCTATTACCCAAGTCCAAAAACTGCACCCACAAATTAGGTATCTGCAAAAGATCACCCCACTCCTGGTACCAAATTCTGTTTTCATTATTTCGTACTGTTATAATAGAAATACCACAAGTGAAGGGTGTTAACAAACAGACATTTATTTTCTCATAGTGTAGGAGGCTAGATGTCCAAATTCAGGGTAGCAATTCTAGGGGAAGGCCTTCTTTCTCTATCAGCTCTGGAAGAAGGTCCGTGTATTAGTCTGGGTACTCTGGAGAAACAAATCCACAGCAACTCATGTATAAGAGAGAGTTTTATGTAAAGAAAGTGTGCATCACGAAAACATCCCAACCCCGTGCTGCCCAAGCCCACAAGTCCAACATTAACCCATTAACCCAACACCAGTCCACAAAGTCCTCCACCTCACAAAACAGAGGCAATGATGCCAACTGCAGGAGGAAAGCTGAGTCAGTGAACGAATAAGCATCTCAGCACTAACAGGGGTCTCCACACGGCTGCTCCAGCACCCAGGGCTGCATCGGGATAGGTCCATGTGGCTTCTCCTTGGGGATGTCTTGTAGGATGTCAATCTTGCAAGCTGAAGCAGGGAGCTGCTAAGGCAGCTGCATCCTGGTGCGACCATCACAAAGCAAGAGACCCGAGAACTAGAAAAGCGAGGCTCACCACCCATTTATCCCTGCACCTTTCAATTAGCCCCACATGTGATTATTGGCCAGGCTGGCACAATTAACTCAGTCCTTATCTCCTTTCAATATCTATGAGCCCAGCATTCTTTGCATGGTTTCCATGTGTCTTGGTATGAGTCTTCCCTGAGTTTGTGAGTTCTCGGTGCAGAGACCTGGATTCCAAAGACATGCTTCCCTCCTGCCTCTTCTCTCTCTGCTCACCACATTCTCCTTTGAAATCTTATAAGAGACAAAGGTGATACAGGCCACCCCACCCCCACCCCGTATCAGGTCAGGGCTATGACTTGGTGAGGATGTTGCATCCTACCCTAATTTCCTTACAACCAATTCACTGATCACACCAGATGTCACTGATCACATCACAATGTCAAGGATGATTACATCATGCTATACCCGCCCAACCACCAAATCCTGGTCCAGTCAAGTTGGTGCATGACTTGGGGGTGGAGTGATGGGGTGGGGGAAACAATTCAATCCATGGTGTTCCCTTTACTTCTAATTCCCCTCAGGAATTTGCCTTGCTCCCACCTCCACTTTTTGTTTCACCTGTCACTGTTCTTGTCTACTTTTGGTCATAGCAGGAAATGTTGGCAGGGGGAAGACAATATGTTTGGGACCAGAGGTCCAGTCCCCATTGCACAAGAGAGGGAGCAGAGGCCCAGGAAGGAGGTTCATCTTGCCAGGGTTTCCAAGACTACAGCATGGTTAGTGCCATCTCTTCTAGAATGCTCCTAAAGAAAGAAGTCTGCAGTTCCAGGGCATGCAGCTATCTTGGTTCGGTTACTGAGGTTAGGAGCACAGTGGCTAGGGCAGCTCCATCACCATTTCCCATAGCTAGCCATGCACTCAGACTAGAGACTGGTGAAGCAGCTGCCTCTCCTTCTGAGGTCATTGGAACTGATGGGCAGTTTGTACTGGAATTAATCGATCTAGAACCTTGACAGTCAGATGGTGAGGGTGGGTTGGACCCAGAAAACATGCTGTGTGTCATCAAGTCCATTTTCAACTCTTTGAGAACATATTAACTTATTAAATTCTAAAACATGTGTCAATAGCCCATCACCAGCTCCCAAACAGCTTCCAGCCCCCAGAGAAGACAGATACCACCTCCACATGCACTTCTGCCACAGTCTTGTCTTCCTCCGGCTCTCTTTGGCCCTGTCCTTGCAGGGTTTATCCTTCCTGTTCCTGTCATGTCAGGAACTGCTCATCATCCATGCTTTGGGCTGCCTGCTGAATTGCAAGCACCTGACATGCGGACAGGCCTGCACCCCTACTTCTTGAGTTGCTTGGTGGGCTCCAGGGTTTGTCTCAACTTCACCGGGGGTAGTGTAGATGCTGTACACCGTCACTATCGCCTTGGCACTGACTCGGCTTGGACACGGGTCTTCAAGACGTCCTATGCCTTTTATGATTGGTACCAAACTTTCCCCGCTGGGTCTCTCTTTTACCTGATGGCTATAGTTATGGCCTGCCTCTTAAGATGGACCCAGGTGGAAGACTGGGTACTTTCGCCAGCCTGGGTCCCTGGGACATTGGAGGAGTCTATGTTGGTGATGGAATGTGCTTGGGGTCATGTGCCCGGGGTGCCTGCACAGGTTGATCCAGAGCCTGCCCCCTGCTGTGGTGCTTCTGTTCATAGAACCCTGTTCAGTGTGGAGGACTAGGTACGTAGTGTGGGTCACTGGCTCCTTTCTGGTTTGTGCTTGCCAACTGGGCTTGTAGTCCTTTGAGCGTCAGAGAAACTAGGGGGCTGGCAAGGAGAGTGGCAGCGACTGACTACAAATTCTGCCATGGAGAAACTGATGCCAAGTTGGTTGGCAAAGGGTCTGGGTGAGCTGCCTCTCTGTTCGGCATGTGCCCTCCAGGCTGTTCCATGGCGACCCTTGCCAAGCACTAGTTAGGCAGGGAGGATGGCTGTGACATCACAGCCTTGTCATTCCTCTGTAGCGACCCCTCCGGGTTTTCGGAGCCACACCTGCAGCAGGGGCTGGAAGAGACAGCTGCAGGTCAGGTAGGCTTCCTGGAAGAAAAGGGTCTGTGGATCCCAAGGACGCACACACCAGGCAGTAGGTAGCGTGCCTGGTTTCCACTGCTGCTTTCCGCTAGAGAACCACCATATTACCCATCATGTCATACTGCTCCCTGGGGTCCCCACCCCACCACGTTCCAGACAGTGTGTGGCGCAGCATCGACCCCTTAATAGGGAGGAGCCTGGGATCAGCGAAAGGCCGGAATCATCTCACCGATGGCTCCCAGAGCACAAGAGCTCTAGCAGGCTGCCTGCCCCTCTGGAACGAGTGAGAGGAATCACCCAGGCCTAGCACCAGGGGTGCTCTGAGCTATCTGGCCCTGTGGAAGCCATGTAAATGCAGTGCAGGCAGTGCCTTCTCGGAAGGAAGGCCCAGGAACGTGATGCCTCATCTCCTGGCTTCCGGGAGGCAGAAGTCTGTGTCTCACTCCCTGTGCCAGGCGGGAGCCGCTGAGAGCAGCTTGTTGGGGAGGGAGGAGCGGAGGCCAGACAAGACACAGCCTTTGGGTGAGGGGGCCAGAGCTGGAATGTTTGCTCGGCGCTTGCCGGGCCTCTGTCTCTCTTCTCCCACGTGAAGAGGAGGACCAGCTGGGACCAGGCACCGGGAAGCAAGGCAGCTGGGAGGCCGGGGTAGCTAGGGGACCTGTCCCGAGACTGGGCTCCCCTCCTTGGACAAGAGGCCCCCTGATGGACTCTAGCAACCCACCCCCTCTCCCACAGACCCGAGACAGAAAGCCCGGTGGCATAAAGCAGCACCTCCCCACCCACCACCACACGACAGGGTCCAGGTGTGGGAGGGCTATGGGCTGTGCATGTCTATGTGCGTGTGCCTGCCGGGGGAAGTGTGTGACGTGTCTGTGTTTGAGTGCGTCTGAGTGTGAAATCACACCCCCAGGGGGCTTGGAAAGGAGGGGAGGAAGAGCAGCCAGAAAAGCCAGGCAGGCGTCCTGGCTGCTGGCCGACCCCAGAAAACCTGCACATCTGGAGTGAGCCGCGCTGCCCTCCCTCCCCCAACGTCCCAGACAGCATCTGGCACAGAGTGTTGGCAGTAACACTTTCGGTTTATTGGCGAGGGTGCCCTGGCGTGGCTAACCAGCCACTAGGCCTGAGAGAAGCCCTGTCGTGTATGCCCACCCCACCCCTTCATCTCCCCACTGCGACCCCCGTGGGACATGTATGCAGACTCGGCCCCCAGGAATGGGGGCACCCGAGGTTTACAACAAACAAATCCAGGGGGAGGGGAGAGGACATGACATGACAATGAAGGTTAGGCCGCCCGCCGGCTCTCCACCGTACAGCGGGCAGAGGCCCAGGGGGAGGTGGGAAGGCCCTGCTGACGGCTGCTCCCCACGGGGTCAGGGCTCCCAGAGAAGAACAGTCACTTCAAGTGTCTCCGTGAAAGCATGACCCTCCTGGCCCTGGCTCCTCACTCGGGTGGGGGCGAGGGAAGAGGGGCTCATGGGGAAGTGGTTTCTGAAGGAGTCCAATCCCCCTGCCTGCCGCCGGCAGCCTCAATGGGAGCCATTGGTCCTGCGGTACTGGTGCCCAGGGGGAGAGGAATGGTGCGGCCGTCACCTGCCGGCCCCCGGCCCCGCCCCCAGGGGGAGGGTAGTGGTCACTTCCGGCTGTGGAGTGTGTCCTGAAACTTGGTGCTGGTGTACCGCAGGTGGAAGCCTTTTTTGTTGATGGTGTCATCTGAGTGGAATTTCACCAGGACCGAGTCACCCGCTGAGTACACCTCTTCAGGAGGCTGAGAGAGAAAAGGGGTGGGTGTCGGGCTGACGAAGAGCATTTCCCACATCCCTCTGGCCCCTTGTAAGCAGACTCCAGCCAGGAGTTGAAAGGCGCACCCTAGGTGGGGAGGCGACAGCGTGGGGTGGAGCCGGTTGCCTTAAGCTCAGAGTCGGCTTCCAGACGAAAGCTGGCTCTGCTGCTACCAGCTAGGGACTCTCTGGGCCTCATCTTCCCCAGAGTGGAGGAGGTGCTTCCTGCTGTCCAAGCCTCAAAGGGAAAACTCACTGCCATCGGGTGGATGCCAACTCAGAGTGACCCTAGAGGGCAGGCTAGATGGGCCTCTGAGTTTCCGAGACTGTAACTCTTTATGGGAGTAGAAAGCCCCATCTTTCTCCAGCAGCAGAGCTGCTGGCAGTTTCAAACTGCTGAACCTGTGGATCACAGCCCAATGTGATACCACTACACCACTGGGGCTCCTCTCAAAGGGATCCTGGGGTGGGGGTGGGGGGGGATGAGATGATGGACGTGAGAGAGGATTCTCGGGGGGTGGGGGGGTGGGTTCTCTGCCCCAGCAGTCTCTTGGAGAAGACTAGGCAGAGCCTCTCTCTGCAGGTCTGTGGGGGAAGCTGGCACAGAGAGGCACAGTGCCCCCAGACCTGGACTCTGTCCTCTCTTCTGTCTGCCCATTCTGGCCCTGGTCTGCTTTTGGTGAGGCCAGCGGCCTCCTCATCGCTTGTGGGCCCGTGCTCCATGTGGCCCCTGCAGAAAAGCATCAGGAAACACATGCCCTGGGAGCAGGGATACACTTCTCTGAGAATCTTGGGGACGTTTCCAGGAAGCCCTGCCTGGATTCCTTCTCTGGGTCCCCTCCCTGCTCCAGCCTGGTGGGGGTCTCTGGAAGGGAGGTGTGAGGGCCAAGTGGGGGGCAGATTAGCTCAGCAGGAAGCCAGGGCATTCTGCAGGCGGGGGTGCGGGGATGAACTGTGCAAGCTAGTCGCTGGGGCCACGTCTCCACCCACCCTCTGGCCCTGCCTGGCCTCTGCCATTTACACAAAGGCTGGAGCTCTGCTCCTCAGAGGAGTCAGCCAAGCCAAGGCTGGGTCCATTTAGCTCTTCCTGAAGCCCCCCCGGAAGGCTGGGGAGTGGGGAGTGATGGGAGGGTCTGTGGATCTGAGAGTGTGGAGTGAGGGGGGGTAGGGGGAGACAGCAGTCTGGGAAGGAGAAAGGGATTTGATGAGACAAAAGGGAAAGATGAGAAAGAAAAAGGGAAAAAACAAGCCCTAAGACAAGGTCCTATGGGGAGGGAAAATAAATCCACTTCTGTGGATAGCCCATGGCCTTGGTTCAAATCCCATCAGGCAAAGCTTTGCTCGCTGTCTCTGAATGTGTGGTGCGACAGGGACCTCGTGAGCAGGCATCACTGCCCGCTTGGGGTCTGCTCGGACGGCAGTGATGTCTTTGCCACAAGCTGGCAGCAGGAGGCACAAGGTGTTTTCATGGATCAGACAGACAGATCGCTGAGAGCAGGCGCCCTGGCCTGGTCTCAGCCTCGGGCCTCCGCTCCAGGCCCTCAATTGCTGCCGGCAGCCTAACCAAACTGGTTCTGAAGCAGGCTTTAGTCAGGGCAGGGCCCACCCCAGAGCCCTCAGGAACCTCAGAAGGAGTCTTGTCTCCTGGGCCTTTTGGGTGGGAGAATGGCCTAAGGCCAGGTGGAAGTCTCTGAGCAGCCCCCACGAAGCTGGGTCTCCTGCCTCCTATAAAGGGCCCTGTCTGTGCTACCACTCACTCCTGCTCCCCATGCTGCCAAGGCACTCCCCGCACTGAGAACTGGGGTAAGGGGTGTAGGGCGGGCCTCACCCCAGAGCCGCAGTAGCGCCCCAGTCTGGGGGCTGTGCTGTCGTAGCCGTCAAAGAGCTCCAAGTAGTCGTAGCCGCAGTCCGTCTCCTCCTCCACCTCGAAGGTCTGGAACACCAGCTCCACGCCGTAGCCCTCCTCGGCCACGACCACCCACTCGCAGTCCACGGCCCCGGGGTAGTTGTTGTCTCCAAACTGGGCGTGGGAGTACAGGTCCTTGGTCTTCACCTCGGCCCGCACCTGGCCCCCACACTCTGCAGGAGGAGAGGACAAGGTGGGTGGGCTTCCTGAGTTCTGCCCAGCGGCCCGGCCCGGCACCCTCATGGTGCAGAGAAACACTGAAGCCTTGGGGGAAGGCCCCCGGTGGCCAGGGGTAGGTGGGGAACCTGAACTGTTTGGCTGGCTGTCTTACTTCTGGGATCCATGCCTACTGAGGCCAGGGGATGAATGGGGGTGAGGCGCACAGAGCGGAAGGTGGTGGTGGGTAGGGTGTGTGTGTGTGTGTGTGTGTGTGTGTGTGTGTACTCTGTGGCTGAAGAGGCCAGTCACTAATTTGTTGCAGCTGGTAGCTGCCATGGAAGAATGGGGGTCCAGCCTTGCCAGGGCTTCGCATTTTAAAGGGGAAGCCCTACATCTGGAATTTATGGAGAAACTCCTGGTTTTTAAATGCTAGCTCCAATTTATAGACATAAAACCAAACCAAAACAAAAACCAACAGCAAACACATTGCAGGCCAAACATAGCAGGTCTGAGGGGCCAGATGGAGTGCTGGGGCCCTCACGTAGTGACCCCGGTTCTGGGAGAGGCAAACAAGAGTGTGTGGGCCAGAACGGTCAGCGGTCACCTCCTCCCAACACCCTCAGCCCTGCCGCCCTCCCTGCACCTGGCCTCCGTGGTCCCTGGAGGAGGTGGGGAGATACCTGGGTGGGGCCAAGGTCAGGGACAGAACCCAAAAGGGAGGGCAGGTGGTGGGTTCATCAGTTCTGAGGACTCTCCAGCAGGTGGCTGTGGGCCTGTGAAGGTTTACGCCCGAGTCCTGGTGTGGCAGGCCAGGCCTTACAGGCCCACCCTCCCCACTCAACGCAGGACTGTTCCATACACTCGTACACTCAACGCCTGGCTGTTGGGTGCCATCGCACAGCTCCTGATGCACAGTGACTCTCCGTGACAGTAAAACTGCCCCCAAAGAGTTTTCCTGGCCGTCTTCATGGACGTAGAAGGAGGAGCCTTCCGGTGGGTTTGAACTCCCAACCTTTCAGTCTGCAGCCCAGTGCTTAGCCATTACACCACCAGGGCACCCGCACATGCCCAACCCTCTGGGCAAACGGAATCTGTGACTTGCTCTCACCTCTACCCTGAGCTGGCCTCTGACTGTAGCTTGGCCTGAGCTTCCCCTGGCCCTGCCTGGAATGGCCCTGCCAGCTCACACCTGGGCGGGTGACTCAGCTGCTGGTTGCCCTTATCCTGGTCTGTCTCCCGCTGGGATGATCTGCGCATGTCTCATCTCCGGAGAGAACAAGGGTGGGAGGTTGTTTGGTGGCCCTGTCCCCTGGGGGTTTTCTTGCAGACAGTGGGCACTCCACAAATGTTGAGCCAATGAGCACAGGAATATAGAATGCGAGCCCCAAGGGCAAGGGTCTTCGCCGGCCACATTCATGGTTCTGACCCGCATTTAGAACCACTGCCTCTTATCTCTTAGACCAGCGGTTCTCAACCTGTGGGTCGCAACCCTTTGGGGGCCAAACGACCCTTTCACAGGGGTCGCCCGATTTATAACAGTAGCAAAATGACAGTTATGAAGTAGCAATGAAAATAATTTTATGGTTGCAGGGTCCCCACAACATGAGGAACCGTAGGAAAGGGTCGCGGCATGAGGAAGGTTGAGAACCACGGTCTTAGGCATTCATCTTTGGGGTTGAAATGTGGGTGGGTTCCTGTGTTTTTTTCTACCCTTGGAGACTTTGGAAGGTTCCTGAAAGAAAGGGACCAGGAGCAGTATCCCCCTTGTCCTTGGTTCCCTCCCCATGTCATCATGACCCTGCTTTCCGGCCAGTGCAGTCACAACTCCACTCCCACACCCTCCAGGGCTTACTCTGCTCTCGGGCCGAGCCCACAGAACACACCGTCTTGTTGCTCACCCATCACCCAATCTCCTACAAGCCGTCTCTCCACCCAGGCTACATGAACGCAGGCTCTTTGTAAGCCCCCACTTCTAGCCCAGGCCTTGGCCTTCCGTCAAGGATCAGCAGACACCTCCAGAACATCTGACCTAAGGGTCCAGCTACCCAGCACCCTCACCTGTGGAGTGGGAGGCCTGGAAGCCTTTCCTCTGGACCGAGTTGTCAGAGAAGAACCTCAGGAACATGCGGTTGCCGGTGGCCAGGACAGACTCGGGCTTCTTGCTGCCGCAGAAGCGGCCCAGGACAGGAGCTTTGGCGTCGCGCCCATCATACACCTCCAGGTGGTCGTAAGCACACTCGGGCTGGGACTCTATGTCCATCTCCATGAAGGTCTGGAGGGTGTGAGGAGGGGGTTGGGTTAGGGATGTGGCTGAGAGACTGGCTGGGGTGAAGGGCGAGTCCACCCCACCCCCATTGCCATCAAGTCGGTGCTGGCTTATAGTGACTCTATCAGTAAAGGCTGTCAGTCATCATGGGAGCAGCACACCTCTTTCTCCCAAGGAGTGGTTGATGGGTTTGAACTGCCGACCTTGTGGAGGGAGCAGGGGGTTCCAGATGGTTGACTCTCAACCCTAGCTCACTGAGACCTCAGGGGAGTGGCCACTGTGGGTAGTTGACAGTGAGGGAGGACGCAGGCATGAGGCAATAGCAGGGATGCTGCCGTGTGTGCCCCAAATGGGGGCCTCAGGAAAGGTTGGATTTAGGGGTTCTCCCGGGGATGGCAGTCCCATGTGTTCAACCATACTGCCTGGGCTCCAGCCTGCTTTGCTCTGAGCGGGGTCTCTCAATGGGTCAGCACTTGAGGGATGGAGACCCAGTGGTGGCCAGACTGTATGGAGGGATCCGATGTGCCCATGGAGGCTGGGAGTAGGCGCCTTACCAGCTTGACCCGGTGCCCGGGGGTGCTAGAGATGGCCCAGGTACAGTCCCTCTTGCTGGGATATTTGTCAGGCCAGTTGGGGCTGGTGATGGTGCCGGTGGTTGAGGTGACTTTGTGGTCACAGCCCGCTGTGGGGAGTAAGTGAGAGGATCAGCAGGGACCTCAAGGCCCTATGTGCCCCTCTCCCCAAAAGAAAGGCCCTTTCTTCTTGCCCTCCCCTTCCTTCTTGCTCTCGTTGTCCCCCACTGGAAGCCTGGGCTGAAGCTTCATAAGGCTGCTGCTTCAGTTCCCCGTGCCTTGGGGAAGCCTCCAAAGCGAATCAAACTCGTTGTCATCGAATCGGATCTGATTGGAAAACGGCTGCTTCTACAAGAAGCCGGAGCGAGTCTCACTGGGCAGCAGCACCGGAAGCGGTCACCACAGACCCTCTGGTGCAGCTCTGCCTCCCCTCCCCTCCTCCTGACCTTTGAGGCTCATGCTCTCGGTCACCCCGCCTCGGCCCCTCCCTTGGTGTTTCGTGTTCTGATCTCCGCCATGTTTCCCATGCACGGAAGACTTTGACACCTGACTCAGTTCTCTCCACTGCTCCGTTGGCCATTGTCCTGGTGACCTCAACACACACGTGATGGTCCTTCCAACACACCGGCCTCCTGCTCTTTGACCTCAGTACTTTCAACCTTTATCTTCCTCTGGAGACACGCATGCTTATGGTGTCACGCATGCTTATGGTGTCACGCTAGGTTTTCCCATCAGCATGTATGACTTCTTGATGCTACACAGGCGTCACTCCCTCTGTGGCCACCTCCACGTCTTCTAGTGGGTGCGGGTCCTCGCTTGTCCTACAAGAGCTACTCAACTTCAGAGAGAGTGGTATGGTCTTGGTCCTTCCATGTTTTCCCAAGAGACCTCCTCTATTGGCTTACCACACATCCTATCCAGCAAGGCTACATGGCCAATCACCCAAACGCCTTCTTCATCAAGATCCTCCATGATCCTACACCTGTCTTTCTAGGGTACCAGATGGGTCCCCAAACCGCCTGATACCCTTTAGATGTTCCCTTAGCCAGCCATCGCCTCAGGGATGGCTGCAAATCAACAGCACGCACCTGAAGTCACTGTCTCAGGTCCCAACTTGTCCCTCCCAGCGGGCCACCTCGCCTCAGTGCAATTCAGACAGCACTTCTCTGGGAAAACCAGAGGCATGAACTGCTTCCACTTCCCATCCTCTACCTGCAGACACATCTCACCTGCCTCCACCTTCTCTCCTTCCTTTGGTCTCAGGGGAGAGGGTGTTCCTCCTGGCTGGCAGGGGTGACTTTCTCCTCTGGGGGCTGGAGTCCTTTGCTGCTGTAATTTGAGGGCCTTCGTACCCAAATCACCACCCCCAACACCCTCTCTCTTGGCCAGCTCTGTTAGCTCAGCCTAGAACAGCTCTCCCATTGGTCCGATTTCCCTGCTAGGGACCGCCTCTTCTCTCCCCTTTCCTTCTCAGCTAAACTCAAAGAGAACTTGTTATTACCATATTGCCGATACCCACGGCTCCTCAGCCTACAATAATCTGGTTTCTGCCTCTGAAAAGCCTGGCCTCACAAGCTCACATTTGACAAGCTGGCGCTCATTACTCATTATCAATCAATCTGACCGAGCCCTCTGAGTTAAGGTGGGCAGCCAGTGTCCTGTTGGGCCCAGGCAGAAGAAAGGGATGGGTGGAGCGTGCTGGGTGTGCACGTGTGCCTACAGTGAGAGGCTCAGCCACCAGGGTCCAGAAAGGGGCCCTAACTAAGGCCACCCAGCAGGGTCCTGGGGAGGCCGGTCAAGCTCTGCTCTCCTCGCGGTGGGCTGTGAGTGGTTTCCATTAGCTCCCTGTGGTCCCACATCTCCACACCTGCCCTCGTCCACTTCACACCGGTCTTCCACACCCTCTCCTCATTACCTGCACGTTCACTCCTCCCCACAGTGAGGCCGAGCTCTCGTTGGGAACAAGGACCCTTTTCTTGAATCCCCTGCAGGACTCTGGACAGCCCTGAGTCCTCAGGAGGGCTTCAATAAATACCAATGGATGGGCTGAATACTTCTATAGAGCATCAGAGTGATGGACAGGTCATCTTCCCCAAAATTTAACCCCTCTCCTGGCTATCTTGTTGAAGGTGTTATTCATATCAACACTTTCTTTATATGTATATACATACATATATGTATATAAACAGTTAGTCTAAAGAGC
>NW_022103906.1:23729187-23730694 GCF_000313985.2 Echinops telfairi
GAGCATTCTACCTCATACTCGCTATATATACAATATAGATAACAATATAAATATTATATATAATACATTGTATTATATATTATTTTTTATATATAATTATATATATGTGTATAGTGTGTGTGTGTGTGTTTACAGAGGTAGAGTGCAGTTCAGTCATACACATCAGAATAAGGTCCCCTCTCCAGCTAAAGAAGCTGGGGAGTCAGGAAGCCTGAATGAATGTGCTTGGAAGCCTTTCTCTGTCCAGTGTCTCTGTTGAGTGTATCAGGCCTGTGGGCAGCAGTTTGATTGTACCTTGACTTCCCATCTTATAATGGGGAGAAGAGTCACTTGCCAGTACTGTGCTAAGTGTTTAGAGCAATATCTGTAACGCTCGGCACCCTGAAAAATGGGTACCATCTGTAACCTTCACAACTCAGGCTGAGTGGCTTGCCCAAAGTCACACAGGCCTTAAGAAGCAGAGGCAAGAGCCAAGGCCTGTGCCTGTACATCCCCAGCAGGCAGGGGCCACCTTGGAACTAATGACTTGGCACAGGCCTGTGCTGTACCATGTCCACAGAAGTGCCAGATGGGACGGATGATGACTTAAGAATGGTTTCCAAATACCTGCAAGGGCTTCCATGTCAGGAAGGAGTGGCCTGGTACAAGGGGGCAGACATATCACCAAGAATGGCAACAGTTAGCTTTCACACATCATTGCACTTGCCACGAGCCAATCACTACAGTGTCCCATCAACCCCGTGACGCAGGCTATTCTCTGCAGGAGGCAAGACCCAGAGAAGGTCAGTCAGTTACTCAAGGGCACACAGCTAACTAGCTAGCTAGCTCAGTGATAGGCCTGGGTCAGGGTCGTCATAGTCTTAGCTTGCCTTTCTGCTGCTGGGAAGGTATTATAGAGAGAAAGGTTTTCACTAATTAAAAGGTAGACACATAAGAATTTGGGTAAACGGGAAGGCAACATACCCTAAGAGCCAGGTCAGCAAAAAGTGATGGAAGGAAAGAAGACCCTGGAAGGGGGCACAAGGGTTAAAGGCACAGAAGCAAATACTATTCCATACACAGCCCTGCAGCGACAACAATCTAATGAACGGCCAGGTAGACTTGAATGCTGAACACGAGTGGGAAGGAGAGTGGGACATATACAGGTCTGACACAGGGTAGTTCTACCTATGTATTGCAAACACATAAATGAATAGAGTAGAACATTCAGTTATGAAAATGAAAACTTCTTAGCGATAACCCAACACTGAGAGAATGAGGCACTGGCCCTGGGGGCTCAGGACCATAGTCTTGAGGACACTAGGGTCAACTGTATTAATATACAGTGAACCCTCGCCACTTCGCGCTTCGACTTCCGCGGCTTCACTCTATCGTGGTTTTTGCGTAACAGCGCCCACTGCCTACACCCACTCCTTCAGAGGAAAAAGACGGCGACCCACCTGTAGAGTACATCCCTTAAGTCATTTCATAGGCTATTGATTACAGTATTTGTAAGAACTATGTATAA
>NW_022103906.1:23730913-23732955 GCF_000313985.2 Echinops telfairi
AGGAATCCTACTTCGCGGAATTTCATTTATCACGGTAGGGTCTAGAACAGATTAACCGTGATAAATGAGGGTTCACTGTAATCTGTAAAGACAATGCTTTAAACCTTACTTTAGTGAGGGGCAAATGGGGTCTTTCAAACTCACGAGTGGCTATTAAAGGTGCAACTATTGGTCTCTCCTAATCTGGAGCAAGAATGAGTGAAGAATATTGAAGACCTATGGAAACAACTAGTCCAATGGACTAATGGGCCACACGAACTTCAGCCTCCTCAACTCTGAGACCTGAAGAACTAGATGGGGCCCCGCTGCCGTTGCCAACTGCTCCAAAAGGGACCACAACAGAGGGTCCTGGATAGAATGAGAGCAAAATGTGAAACTCAAAATCATAAAAGAAAGACCAGATCAGAGAGAGACGTGTAGGACCGCTGAGATTCCGGCCTTGGATCACCCTGTGGGTCTGGGACTGAGCTCGCCTCTGTGGCTCGATTTTCAGCCAAACAACTGACAGGTCTATAAGGTGAAGGTAACCCTTGGGAAATACACACTCGCTAGAACGTTCAATCATTGGGAGCAAAGGGCAGCCTTCCCCCAGAGAAGGAGGTGGGAAAGGAAGGCTAGGAAAGAAGGAGGAAGGAGGAAGACCAACAGGAAACTTGAGGAGGAAGCGGGAAAAGCGAGGGTACATTGTGGACCTCGCAGTCGGTGGTGCGAAACAAAGTCTGGGATGACTTGCTAAAGGGACAATTGACTTGCTCTGTAAACCTGCACTAAATTCACAATGCAAAGTTAGAGGGAGAGAGAAACATTCGGATGTGCTTTTTAAGAACTACCTGCGTACCCCGAGGACCCTAAAACTGGAACCGTTGCCTGGGGGCAGCAGCAGCAGCAAGCCTTGAACGCATTCAAAGAAACTGCAAGGACACATGGCTGAGATGTTGCTGGAGGGGGCCAGTGGGGGCATCTGCACACCTGGGGGGAAGCTAAACCAGGTGATCTCAGAGCACAGGCAGCCCCACCAGTCTAAACCAAGGCTCCGGGACATGGGCCTCCAGGGCCTCCCCCTTGCCCAGCCTCTGCTCGGGCCTCAGCCCTGCCTGGTTCCTCCTCCCTCCCCAAGCAGCCAGCCCTCACCTTCCTTGCAGTCGTGCTTGTTGCCATGGAGAACAAAGCCGCTGCGACACTGGCACTCGTAGCTGCCGAATGTGTTGAGGCACTCCTGCTGGCAGCCACCGTTATCTTTGGAGCACTCATCCTTGTCTGCAGGGGCAAGCAAGGGCAGACCCCTGTCTGTGCGGGCCGGGGTCTGGAAGACCTCACGGGGAAGGAATGGCCTGGCTGGACTTCCTCCCCACTGGCGAGAGCAACAGCCCATGGCCTGTGGGCAGTGGAAGGCCCGGGTGGTGGGGCTCTCCGGGGGCGTGCGTCAGGCGAAACCAGCTGGAGGGGAGGGTGGGGTTGGGGGGCTGGCTGTAGGCTCCTGAGTCCCCACTGTGGGGAGAGCGAGTAGAGGGGATGGAGAAAAGGCTGGGGGTCTGGAGCTGCCCAGTGTGAGTTCCCTCTACCATTACCTGCTTACTGGACAGACGGACAAGTGGAAAAACAGACACACGGACAAGCAGACTGCAAGAGAAAGGAGCAGGACGCGGGGGTCCCTCTTTACTTGACAACAGGAAATGTCACAGACACCATCAAAATGGGGGGTGGGGGGGCCCAAAAGTCCCCTGTCCACGCCAGGGGACAGGGCAGCCAAGGAAAGCACCAGTTCTGTCGGGCCTGGAGGAGTAGGCCGGAAGGGCAGAGCAGAGGGGGGGTGGGCACCGAAGCCCTCCCCCACCCCCATCCCATTCCATCGGAGGTGAGGTTCCTGAGTAACAAAGGGTCCAGGAGGCCTGGCAGGCCTCATTGGGGGGTCCGGTTTCTTTTCTGCACTCGGAATTTGAGCTGATGGGGGCGTCCCCGAGGGGGCTGTAGAGCTGGCCTCTTTTCTGAAACGAGAGAGAGGAGGAGAAAAGGGACCAAGGGTGGGGGTGGAGGGCGGGAGC
>NW_022103906.1:23733103-23765603 GCF_000313985.2 Echinops telfairi
GGGCGGGGACAGCGGGAGGACACATGCAGGCGGCATGTCCCGTGCAGCCAGGCCATGAGGGGAGGGGCAGCGGTAAGAGGAGGCACAGCAACAGGATGGGGTGAGCCTGTGGTGGGGGAAGGCCCTGCAGGGGCAGGCACCCCAGTCATAGGTAGGAACATGGCCGTGCTGAGAACCCTGCTCTTGCTCGGTCCACTGGCTGCATCCTTTGAGCATGTGAGACACACTGCCGCATTCATAGATGTCCCAGATATAGAGCACAGGCGCGCGCACACACTCACACACACACACACACACACACACACACAGGACAGACACCCATATGTACATGCGGAGACGTATACCACCGCACCCAGACGCAGAGATGCTGGGACGAGCATCTCTGGAGCCAGGTGCAGTCCCACCTATGGGTGCTCACTCTCTTACTCTCACACACACATGTGGATGGACACACAGCTACACCTGGCCACAGCTTTTGTCTGCCATACCCACAGAGCTCAGGTGGGTGGTCATTGGGGGACGGTATGCTTGGGATATAGGCAGGCAGTCCGGGAAAGTACGGCGCTCCACATGGACACCCGGAATTCCAGAGCCCACCCGTGACATAGAACAGATGCCTGCTGGCGTTCCAATGGCCAGGCGGGGTCTGTGGCAAGGGCCCTGCCTCTGCTCTTGGTCAGAGGAAGTGCCTGAAGGCTGAAGTGCTGGATCCGGAAGCTTCTGCTTCTCCAAGTCCAGAGCCCTCAGGGTGCATAGGAACCAGAGCTAGGAGTTCCCAAGTCCCTTCTTAAGGACTCGACTCAGAGTGTCAAAGGGGGCCTGGGCACAGGCCCTGCTGGAAGTGTGGGGCCGAGGGGCCAGCCTAGGACTCATCGTGAGGAGTCAGTCCCTGGGGGGCTCACAGCTGGGCTCTGTTTCAGGGTACCCACGGAGGCTGACTGCCTCCCATGGGAACGTGTAGCTCAGGGACTGAATGACAACTTCCCTGACACCCTTTAACCCTCGTGCCTTGCTCGTAGCTGCATTCCAAATACCTAGTGTGGGTACGCAGAGTAGGGGTAACAGCGAGACTTGGCGAACGCACGAGCGAGTGGGTAAGAGAACAACTGGAGGACTGAGTGAGAGAAGAGGCAGCCCTGAGGGAAGGGCTGCTTCAGCATCCGGGGCTGCGGCTCTGGCACCAGTGGAGAGGGAGTGGGTGGGCCACCTCACCTCTGAGCCAGGAGAACAGAATGCGAGAGTGGCAGGAGCAGGGGGAGATGGGCATGGGCCCGGGCAGGGGGATGGCACTCACCCTACAGTGCCCCAATGCCCTGGAAGCTGGCAGGGGTCAGAGTGAAGGTCTTCCAGGCTCTTGCTTCTCCTTCATGGCTTGGGGTCTCCTTGATGAGTGTCCCCAAAGTCAGATGCCCCACGCCCCGAGGGTGCACCTTGATGCCCACCGGTGAGGCTCCTCTGCAGACTGCTGGTGCCACGGGGCAGTGTGCATGTGTGCGTGTGAGTGTGCACGTGTGTGCGTGTGTGCATGCCTGTTGCTGTGCAGCCGGAGGGTGGGGTGGGTGCAGTGGTCACGCCAGAGCAGGGCAATGTCCCTTGGGTGGAGCGCTCTGGGCTCTGGGCCTGACAGACGTGAGTGTTGGTACCCCGCCCCACAGACTAGAGTCACAGAAAGGCAGGAAGAGACGAGAGTAAGCAGGTAATGGTCTCCTGGGACACAACCCACCCTGAGAAGGGGTAACGCCCCTCAGTCCTCTGGTGGGCATCTGTGAGGAGTCTCAGGTGGGCACAGGGCAGAGAGGAATTTGCATAGCAGGGGAAGGGTCCTAGCAAGCTGTGGGAGTGGGGGGTGGGCGGTGGGATGGTTAGAGAACAGGGCACTTAAGCAGAGCAGTGTGGCTGGCAGTGCCAAGCAGGGATCCAGCGCACAAGGATGGCATCCAAGTGGGGCAGGCAGGGATGCAGGGTGCCCACCCGGGCACTGAGAATGCAGGAGCCAGCCTGGGGGAAGGGCGGGGGAGGGAAGCAGCACCAACTCGGGCGTGGGCAGGGGGCACTCAGTCCCAGCCACCCCCCCACCAGCCCCGAGGCCTGCCCCACCAGGCATGTCAGGATGCAGCTTTCTGGCCCCCCTCCCCCATAAAACCATCCTCCCATGCTCTGTAGCCACCTCCACCCCCAAGCGCCTGTGTTCACTGCCAGTAAGTCCACCAGCCCCTTCTAGCTCAGGCCCAAGGAACCAGACAGTCCACTGAAGGGCTGAGGAATCCATAGAGTGGGGAGGGGTCTCCCTAGACCACCAGGGGCCCAGCTGATGACGCTTGTGACTGCCCCAAGAGGGGGGCCCTCCAAGGCTGGATACCCTCGCTGTCCTGGCTCTCCACAAACTGACGGCGCCTCAGTCCCCGGCATGGGGAGTGGGGGGACTTGGGTGTGGGAGGAAGGGAGGCTTCTCTTCTTGCTGAAGGCCCAGGGCTGAACCAGGTTGACTTGTGCAGGGTCTGATTAGCGGGCTAGTGGCTTCCAGAGAATTGGCCCTATCCAGGCCAATCCAAACAGCCTCCTCCTCCCCAGCCAAACGGAACTCCTGTTCCCCGGACCTGCCCTCTCCTGAGCCTTGGCCCGCTTGGCTCTGGACACCTGGAATGCCCTTTCCCTGTATTCCTCTGTGCATGTGTCTGCTCCTCCCTTCCCCAGAACCACCTCCTGTACTCCCCCACCCCCGGGGGACGCAGGGAGGACAGACCACCAACTGCCAGAGGGGCTGCTCAGGACAGCCTGGTGGGGGCTGCTGGGAGGGGAAGCAGAGAGACCAGTGCCCTGACCCCAGCACTCGGGAGGGGGCGCCCCACTCTTTGGAGAGGGAGGGGCTCAGAGCTGGAGAGGCCTGGGTTACCTGAGAAGAAGTGGGCCTGGAAGCCCTTTTTGGAGACGGTATTGTCGGACTTGAACTCCACGCGCATGTTGTTGTACTGGGAGGTGATGACCTCGGGCTTCTCGGAGCCGCAGAACTTGCCATGCAGCTTGGAGTCGGCTGTGAGGCCGCTTCGCACCTCCACGAAGTCGTACTTGCACACCTGCAGGGGGGCCCAGGCCAGGCTGCCTCCTCCGGGAAGCCCCTCCCGGTGGGTGACCCCCGTCCCCACCCGGGGCAAACTCCCTGTCTGTGGATGCTTGTGGTAGCCTCGAATGACATCCTCACACTTCCCAGTGGTGCCCCCTCCCAATGGAGCCCTGCATCTGAGCTTGCCCCACGTGCCCTGGCTGGGAGCAGTCCCGCCTCCCCTGCATTCTTGGCGTGCTTCTGCCTCTGACCTCCCTGCCCTCCTCAGCCCGGGGAGGGCACTTACGTCGTTGCCCTCTGTCTCAAAGAAGTCGAACTGCAGGGAGATGCGGTACTGGGTGGGGGCCACCAACTGCCAGATGCAGTTTTTGTTAGGGGGATACTCCTTGGGCCAGCCTGGGCTGGTGATGGAGCCGTTGAGCTTGGTGAGGAATCCACCACAGGCCGCTGGGGGGACAAGGGAGGTGGCATCATGCGTTAGGGTTCCTGCTCTAGGGGAGGGGTGTTGCCAGGGCTCAGGGACAGCTGGGCTGCATCTCGGAGGAGACAGGGATGTAGGGTTCCCAGCAGCCCCGGGGCTGCAGCTGGTCGCTCTGGGACAGATGGGAGGAGGAGGCAGTGGGAGGGTGGACTCTTCAGGGGCCAGCTGGGAGGGAGGTGGGAGTGTGAGGACTTCAATGTGTGGCCATTTCTATTTTCTCAGAGAGAGAGAGAAAGAGAGAAAACCGGCCAGGGTGTCTGCTGAGAAGAGGGACTGGGGTGGTGGTGAGGGGCTCAAGGCATGGGGTATGGGCACATGGACAGGGAGGAGTGGAAGGAGGCGGGAGGGAGGGACCAGACAGTTGGGAGATGGTCAGGCAGCATGGAGTGCTCACACCAAGGGTGGGGACTGGTGAGGCAGGAAGGGATTTTCACAGCCTCTGGGAGCCTCCTTAGAGAGAGGCCATCCTCGAACAGTGTTTCAAATGGAGAGGCTGGTGGGCGGTGAAATCAATTAACAGGTCAAGTGCAGCGTTAAGAAAAATAAGTAAGAAGAACAATAAGTTTGAACAAAACAAAGCAAAACAAAAAACCACAAACCAATACCAGGGTGCCTCACACAGATTTTCAATATGAAACGCGTTTCTTAGCGTGAGCTGTGAAGAGAGTTGGGGGATCTTTGGGGCTCAGTCAGGGAAGAAAGGGAGTCCCAGGATGACATCTGTTCAGGGGAATAAGAAACCCCATTCCCCAGGGGGCAGCAGAAACCTGAGGCAGCATGGGGGGCACTCACCCTCACAGCGGCGCTTGTCGGGGGCCAGCTCATAGCCTGGGTCACAGCTGCACTTGTAGCTGCCCAGGGTGTTGAGGCACCGCTGCTCACAGCCCCCACGGTTGGGCCGAGAACACTCGTCCACCTCTGGCATGAAGAAAGGAAGGTCAGGGGCTTCTAGGCCAGGCCATCTTCCTGACCTCTGCTGCAGGGCCAAGTCCCTAAGGCTTCTCATGGCCACCCCAGTCTCATGCCAATGTGTGTGTGGGGGGGGGGGCACAGTCAGCTGTGAGTCTCACTTGTCTGCTCAGCTGAGAGACCAGGGGCCTCCCCCTGCCCCACCTGCTGCACCCATCCAGCCAAGGGCTGCTTAGAACCCTACTCAGGTGCTGAGGGTGTTCTACTTGTGAGGCTCCCAACAGGACAGTAGTGACCTGAGGTAGTGGACAAGGTGGGAAGATGTTGGTCTGGACACACACCCACCCACACACCCACCCCCCACTGAGCCTGCCTCCTGACTCTAACAGCCATCGCCATTTACAGAAGTCGCTTAGGGACCATGCTCTGGGTTTAGGACACCGCTTCATTGATGCTTAGACCAGCGGTTCTCAACCTGTGGGTCAAGACCCCTTTGGGAATCAAACGACCCTTTCACAGGGGCCGCCTGATTCATAACAGTAGCAAAACGACAGTGATGGAGTAGCAACAGAAATAATGTTATGGTTGGGGGGTCCCCACAACATGAGGAACTGTATTTAAGGGTCGTGGCATTAGGAAGGTCGAGAACCACGGGCTCAGACCCTGACACTACACCTGTGATGGAGGGACTGAAACATCCCAGGGGACTGGCCGAGTGACACACGAAGGAGTCCCCGCTGCCTCTCTCCTAGAGCCTACAGCTTGCACAGCACCCCCTGCCTCGCCCCTTGTTGGTGTTCCTTTTCTACAAACTCTGGGGGCTTCCAGGAACTCCTCAACCGTCCCAGAACTCACGACAGAGCACGCACTGCAGCGTGCACTGCACACCAGCTACTTTTATAGAGGGCGCATTGTTCACTCGCTCCGTTACCCGGCTTTTCAGGTGGGTGGGTCTTTCCTCCCCAGGTAAGAGGCTCCGACAGAGCAGGGCTCCCGGTGTCGGTCCTGCCTGCACCCTTCCCAGAGTGAAAGGAGTGGGAGTCAGGGGCACAGGTTGAGAAGAGGGAGAGAGGCACCTTTGAAAAAGTTGACGGCGAAGCCAGCTTTGTTAATGGATCCGTCAGAGACGAACTTGAGCCACAGGCGGCTGGAGGTGCTCTTGATGTCGTCCGGCTTCTCATAGCCGCAGTAGCGCCCAACGAGGGGGCTGCTCTCGCTGTGCCCGTCACGCACCTCCAAGTAGTCGTAGGCACAGCTGTCGTGACGCTCGATCTGGAGGTGGGTGAGGGGGTTATCAGCGGGAGCTCCCACTTACGGGGGGGACAGACGGATAAGGCCAGGGGCCCGGGTGTCGTATCAGAGGGCCTCTGGGCTACCTCAAAGGACTGGAAGGTGAGGCCCACGTGGAAGCCTTCGGACACCTGGATCCGCCAGATGCAGACTTTGCTGGGCCGGTAATCATCCGGGTAGTTGGGTGACTGGATGTGGCCGTTGTCCTTTTTCACATCACCCCCACAGATGGCTTTGAGGACCCAGGGGGAAGTGGGAAAGGGAGGTGGATCAGAATGCCCTTCTCTGCTTGCCAGCCCCGTTCCCTGTTCCCCTGCTATCCCACAGCCCTCTGCTGTGACCCCCTGTGACCCCCTGCTATCCAGTGCCCTCCAGGCCCCGGCCAATCCCACTGCCCCTCCAATTACTTGAAGCCCGCCTTTTTGCCCTCCCTCCAACCTTGCCCCTGCCCTCCAGCTGGGGCCTTGCATGCGACTCCCACACCCTTCCCGAAGTACCTTCATAAACAGCAAAGAAGCCCTTTCCAACCCAATTGCTGCTGCTGCGGAATTCAACCCAGAGGCGGCTGTCGGTGGAGACGATGGGCTCAGGGAGTTTGCCCCCGCAGAAGCGGCCTGCACGGTGTGGGCAGAGGGGCAGTGAGGGCCCTGCTGATAGTCCCGCTCCCTGTCTGACATCAAACCTGGCTCTTAGCACGCCTACCCTACTTCTGTGGGGGCTTGGGGTCCCCGGCCTTGACCTGTGGCTACTCTATCAGTTTTCCCACTGCTGTGCAGGCCCCTAGCACCTGACGCACACATTCCCGAGTCTGCGCCCCTTGGATTAGCTTGTGCTTGCAAACCAAAGGCCATTCCGGAGGACAGCAGGCACCTGGGACAGGGGTCAGTTTCTGGGAGCAAAGTGGGGCCTTCTGATAACCAACAGTCTCGGGCCAGGTATCAACCTACTATGGACACTACAACATGCTTTCACTTGACCGAATGCAGGCCATGCAACTGGACGCCAGTCCATCCCAGGATTGGAGACTGAGTTGGGTGGGGGGTGGGGGGGGTGAGCCTCCTTTGAAATAAAAACCAACAAGAAGCAACATCTGGGGGGCCCAGTGGAATTCTCAGCAGTCAAGCCTCTGCACAGGATGATTTGTGTGTTCCTAATAAGACTGGGTGTTTCCCAACTTCCCACAAAGGGACAGAGGGTGCTGACCCAGGAATGCGAGTTACGAACAAGGAACTGCAGTCTTGGAAACAGGAACACGGCTGTCCGAGGAAGTGTTGTATTGACAGCTGCTTTGGGGGACTGGGAAGGACTAGTCGGATATCATAAACTGGGAGGAAGAGAAGCAAGTGTTGGCAGGAATCCATCCATCCGCCTGCTTCAGGCACAGTCTGTGGGGCCCAGGCTTCTCAGGCGGATGAGCAGCCCCGAGCTGCAGACCGCAGAAAGGAGATGTCACAGTCCTCTCTGCACGTGCAACGGGAAAACTCTCAAGGAAACACCTGGCTCCCTTAGCCCTAATTCGATGTTCTCAGCAGCCCCTTCTGCTGTGCGAATTGAACTCTTACTCTCCCAGCCCCACCCTGGCCCCAGCACACACCAACCCGGGCTCACTGCCGTCGTGGAATCCATTCCAACTCACAGCAACCTCCTCTGTAGATTCAGAGCCCCAACCTTTTGGTTAGCAGCCGCAAGGTTTAACCACTAAGCCACCAGTAGACCCCACCAGAGACAAAGGATCCTATGAAAGCCATCACTGGCCACCGCCCCTGGCATGCAGTCCCTCCCCTGGTCAGTTAACAGACCGGCTCCCTTTTGAACCTGGCAGCACAGTGGACACGCTGAACTGGACCGGGCAGACAGGTGAAGGGGGGTCTCTGAAATTGCCCGGAGAGGAGCAGAACATGGAGCTGTGGGGATGCTCTCAGGCCCAGGGCAGAACTGGCTGCCTGCCTCTCAATGCCAGTTCAAATGACTCCCTCCCCTCTCCGTAGGACAGCCACCCTGCCAGGGAGGCCTGGGAGCACGCATCAAGGACCGTGCAGTCCAGAGCAGGAGGGCACTTGTCCAGGGTCACACGACGAACTGGTTATGCGGCTGGGACCATGATGTTGCTACCGGCAGTATCAGGCCCCCCCGAGAAGGATGAAGAGAGCGTGAGGGGGCTCCTGGTGAGAAGGAGCCAGTCATGGGAGGAGGCAGGAGGGCAAGCTGGGGTGCGGTTTACCTCGGAGGGGTGCCTTTCTCCAGAATCCATCTCGAACCTCCACATAGTCATACCAGCACAGGCGGCTGCGGTAGAGATCCATGGACGTGAAGTTAAGAATGATCTAGGGGAGACGGGGTGAGGGTAAGAGAGAGGGTTACACTCCTCCCCACACCTTGGCCAGACTCTTGACCACTGCCCACGTTTGCTAGTTGGTAACAGTGAGGGGTGCCAAAAAAGGAACTTCTGTAGCAGAAATGTCACCCTGGAGCAGATGCCCTCCTGTTGAAGTCAGCCTTCTTCCTAGGCGCCCCAGGCGGAGAGATGAGCATGGGCCCAGCACTCCCATTTTGGCGGCCTCCCTCTGGTATGGGCCATTGCTTTGGGTGAAACACTCGGCTTGGCCGGCAGTCCACTCAGATCGTATCAACCACAGCCTCTGCAGAGGGTCTGGCTCTCTGCAGCCATAGGGAGAGTCTGGGTGGTGTGAGGGCTCTGAACTGGGAGTGAAAGGCCTAGAGGGGAAAGGCTGAGTTATTGATCATCCCAGTGTATGGAGTGCTTACTCTGGAGGGGTGCTGGCTGCTGAGGGGGCGGCCAGGTCTGAATCCTGCCCTTGAAGGTTTTTAAGATGCACTCCTGTCCTCGAGGTACCATGACTTCAAAGGATAAGATGTAGACATTAAAAGAACACTTGGTGAAAAAACAAAAAACAGAACTCCAACCCCAGCACACAAGCCTGGGTTTCAATGACAGCTCTACATTGCGTGTTCTGCTGTAGGGCCATTCGGGTCAATTACCACAAGACCCTGAACCCAGCTGTCTCGAGTGTGGATTGGGGACACGTGCCTCTAACCCTTAGATGGTACTTCACACACCCAAGGTGTTGCCCCACCGCCTCTCATCAGCGGGGTCACTAGAGGGTATGGGGGACACAGTCTGCACCAGGTGACACCATCAGAGGGGATGGGGCTGAAATAAGTGTCTGAAAAAATTTCTGCTCCGTGTTTCAGCAGAAATGTATTTTGTTTTGTTTTTTCAGCAAAAATGTATTATTATTTTTTAATTGAATAATCCCTGCCGCTAGAATAACAAAAACAGTTTTTCCCTGTAAGCCCAGCCTACATGTGTCAATGACGCCTGGGAGGTGAAAAATTCCATGCGGATTCACTTTCTGAACCTTTGGATGTGTTCAGGTCAGAGCCGTCATTATCACCCAACCGCGAGCATGCTTCCAACCACGTGGCTTTGTCTGCAAGAGCTACATGCATGAGGAATTGTTTGGTTACCTATGTTTTTAGAGTTGCTGATTTTGTCAGATTTTCTGATGTTTTCCTACAGTATTGTAGTAATTAGGGTTTGTGAACCTGTGGCCATAAATAACTTTCTTGGGAATGAAGTAGTAATTAAAGAAGGAGAACATTTTTAAAAGGTGTCTGTTCAGTACCTTTTATTGTTGCTATTCATAATGTAATTGACAGGAGAAAGATTTTGTTGCTAGTCTCCATAGAGTCTAAGAAATATTACATTTCCGCCACTTACGACTCTATTGGTTACCTCATTTCTATGATTAAAACTGATGGTAACCTTACGAAGGATTCTCTATGGTCTGCTAAGAAAGGAAATCCATGGGGTTAGGGGTAGCGTGTGTGTGTGTGTGTGTGTGTGTGTGTGTGTGTGGCATTGAGCCTACCACACAGCGACATCACTGCCTCCCAAGTATTAACTTGTTTCCGCTTCATTAAATGGGAATTCCTTCCTGCTGGAGGAACACTGTACACTGATACGGAGGTACCAGCCTTCCTTAACAGGTCATCATGCTAACAAGTTGCGAAGCGCACTTTCCAGAAAGGAAAGTTTCCTTTCTGTGAGTTTCCAGAGCGAGCCCAAATGCCTGCATACAGGGTTTCCAGCAGCAAGAACCACCGGGAGCCAGCTACTCTGCACTGCCAGGGTAACCAGCGGATGACCTAAGGGGCTCACCCTGATGGAATGGCAGGTGCCCTGCTGGAGCAGAAGAAGCTAAGAAGGTCCCGCACCCGATGGCTTATGGGCGAGTTAGAAGCAGACAGAGTGGAAGCCCAGATGAAAAGGTGCCCAAGCGGGCACCAGCGATTGCTCTCTGTAACCAGGGCCGATGGTGCTCAAGGAAGAGCTGCTTGCTCACCGTCACTGACACCAAGCCCGTCATATTTCTTGGCGACTTAAACACCCAGCTGGGTAATCCTCCCAATGTCCTGGCCTCTCCGCTCTGTGACTCTCCTATCTGAGGCTCTCTGTCTGTGCTAAACCACACACCCCCGTGGCCTGCCCCAGATTTGGCACTCATCAACAAATGTGTGCTCTTCTCAGCCTCTCGGTTTCAGGACCCCTGCATCTTCATCCACACATGCCTCCCCCCACCGCCCCGATGTTCCCACGCCCACTTCACAGCTGTTTTCCACTCACAACCTCATTTTTTTCGCAACTGGGAAAGCACTGCCAGAAACATCTCTGATCCATTATGTGTTTGATTTTGAATTAAAGTTTGGTCGTTGGGCATTCAGAAACCTTTTACTCTTGCCAAATTTTTGTGGCCGCACCCCCTCCCCACACACATTGAGTTTAGGTTACTTTGTTTTAGTACATGGAGCCCAAGGATACCTCCAATTCACCGTGACCATCACTCCATTGAGCCTACCATCTTCTCACTGCCCCTCACCTCTTCACGAGCCCCGGTGGAGTAGTGATTACATGCTGGGCTGCTGGCTGCAAGGTCTGCAGTTCGAAACCACCAGCTGCTCCTCGGGAGAAAGATAGGGCTTTCTACTCCCATAAAAGGTTAGTTGCAGAAACTCACAGGGGCAGTTCCACACCGTGCTAACGGGTGGCTCGGACTCGGAATCGGCTTGATGGCAGTGGGTTTTCCCCTCTTTCACGATGCACATCTCTGGAGCTGCCTCATGAGCCCACGGTCCACCCTCCCTCATTTCTTTTGATTCGTTCCCGAGTGTAATGTATTTATGCCCGAGGGTCCTTTTATTAATTGTGGCTCTCAACGATAAATAGAATGAGATCAGGTTTTCCATGACATTTTTCAAAGTCATGGATAGGCTCACCCAACGGGAACCCTTACTTGCCATTGTTAGTTTCCGCCTCAATGTCACCCAACACGAATGGGCCCTTCCCTCACAGTCCCACATAAACAGCCGTGCTGTTATGGATTCAATCGTGCCCCTCCCGACCCCCACAAAAGGAAACAAACTCCCTGCCATAGAGTGGGTGCTGACTCATAGCAACCCTATAGAATAGGGTAGCCCTGCCCCTGAGAATTCCCGAGACTAACTCTTAACTGGAGTACAAAGCCCCACCTTTCTCCTGTCCTCAGACCCCACCCAAATATGTACTGAGATCCCTAACCCCACACTTATGGATGTAATCCTGTTTGGCAGCAGGCTTTTCATTATGATGTGAATAAGGCCATAGCAATTTAGGGTGTGCCCTACATCTAACCACTTTTGAGCCAGAAAAAGACCAGAGTAGGCACATCGACACGCACAGGTAAAGGCAGGTGATCTGTGACAAATGACTTGCTGTTGTTAGAGACTGTTGCGTTGGTTCCCACCCACAGCGACCCCACGCACAACGGAACACAACACAGCCTGATGTTGCTCCATCCCCACGATTCGGTTGTGTCTGAGAGGGGCCTTCCTCTTTTCACTGCCCCTCTACTTTACCAACCATGGTGCTCCTTTTCAAGTCCCTCCCGGCAACACAGCCAACATATATGAGATGGAATCTCACCATCCTCTACTCTCAGAGGAATAGACTGAAACTCACTGCAAAACAGACAGAAGCGCCTCACTGCCTTTGAGTCAGTCTGACTCCTAGCAACCCTGTGGGGAGAGTAGCTCTTCCTCCTTTGGGTTTCAGAGGCAGTCGATCTTTTCAGGGACATGCAACCTCAGCTTTCTCCCTTGGAGTGCCTGGTGAATTTGAACTGCTCACCTTGTGGTTAGTAGCACAGCACATAACCCACTATGCCACCAGGGCTCCCAGAGAACAGATTACAAGCCAAGAAATCGGGGAACATCAGGGGCTACCAACAAAGACGGCATCAACATGGCTGAGATGCGAACCTGGACGTGGGCAGCCAGCCCCCAGAACGAGGAGAAAGCACGCTGCTGGTCTTTAAAGTCACTGACTTGTGGTCTTTCTGTTAAAGCTGCATTCTCCTGCTTCCCCCTCCTTCCCTCACCTCTTACGCCGTGGGTTCCTCCCAAGCTCTTGCTGACTGCTTACTGTCCATCTCCCCTCAGCCTGCGCCAAAACACAAAGTCCAGAAGGCCATGGATTTTGCCTGTTCAGTTCGCTGTGGTTGGGCCCAGTGCCTGGCACGGAGCAGATACGCCAGTGAACAGCGTTTCAATGAATGCGTGAGATTGTGCTTGAAGGAATCTGCTATACAGATAGACTTGCCCACGGGTACAAAGATGCGTGTTTTAAAACATTTACCCTAGCATGGTGAGTAATACCAGAAATGTAGAAAAGCTTCCAAGGAAGGGAGAAAGGTGAAACTGATCGCAGTGATCGACACATAACCATATTCCTCTCTCCAGGGGGAAGAACAACAGAAAACATGGGGGAAGGGAGACAGCGGTCAGTGTGAGAGATGAAAATAATAACAATATACAATCTACCGGGAGGTTATGGGGCGGGGCGGGGAGAGTTGATACCAAGGGCTCAATAGAAAGTAAATGTCTAGAAAAGAATGAGGGCAACATATGTACAAACATGCCTGATTCAACTGATGTATGGATTGTGATAAGAGCCCCCAATAAAATGACTTAAAAAAAAGAAAAGCTTCCCTGAAATATGCTGCAGCAGTGCCCGCTCCCTCCCGGACTTGCACCAGGGCCAATAGTGAGCGCACCTTCATTGCCATCAAGCCGGACGGCCTGGTGGGCGACATCATCAAGCGCTTTGAGCAGAAGGGCTTCCGTCTGGTGGCCATGAAGCTCCTTCAGGCCTCCGAGGAACACCGAAGCAGCACTGCGTTGACCTGAAAGACCGGCCCTTCTTCCCAGGGCTGGTGAAGTACATGAACTCAGGACCCATTGTGGCCATGGTCTGGGAGGGGCTGAATGTGGTGAAGACGGGCAGGGTGATGCTGGGAGAGACCAACCCAGCAGATTCTAAGCCAGGCACCCTCTGAGGGGACTTCTGTGTTCAACTTCTGTGTTAAGTTGGCAGGAACATCATTCACGGCAGTGATTCGGTCAAGAGCGCTGAGAAAGAAATCAGCCTCTGATTTAAGCCGGAGGAACTGGTAGAGTACAAGTCTTGTTGCTATGACTGGATCTATGAGTAAGAGACAGTCCCATCTCCATGGGCCCTTTGGCACTGTGCCTGTCCTGTGTACAGCTCTTCTTCTGGGGTTGGAAGCAGTAGGATTGATGTCCTGTCTCCTTCCAAAGCACACTGACCAATAAAATAAAGTCTTTGGAAAAAAAAGAAATATGCTGCAGCAGAGGTCCGAGGAAATGAAGGAAATTGAATCGACAAGCTACTAAGCGGCCATGAAAGTGACGGACGGCCTGACCCAGAATGACCGCAATGATTGCGGCATCAAGCAAGGCTGCCAAGGCCTTAAATTCGTATAGGAGGTCTTTTTGTTTTTTCTTTAAATGCGTATGGCGGTGAAGAATCTTGACTATATTATGTACCATCAAGCTAACAGGAACCCTGGTGGTGTTGTGGGTTACGGGTTGGGCTGCTAACCACAAGGTCACAAGGTCAGCAGTTTGAACCCACCAGCCACTCCTCCAGCGAAGAATGATGTTTTCTGTTCTCGTAAAGATTTACAACCTCAGGAACCCGCGGGGGCAGTTCTACTCTGTCCCGTGGGGTGGCTATCAGCTGCGAAGGGACTCGATGGGCAGGGTTGTTGTTTGTATGAACAACCAACAAAAATGTCTCGTGAAGAAGTGCTGGGGAGAAGAAGGAGATTGGCGGACCGAGTAAGGAGGCCGCCTGGCTTTGGCCAGGAAGGGCTTCAGGCCTCTGAAGAAGAAACCACACGGCAACAGAACACCCCGGGCCCTGCCTAGTGGGCAGGGGGCACCCGAGGTTACCCCACTCCGCAGGAAGAAGCATGCTGGCGGCTAGGGACACGCTCAGGGAGGCGCAGGGTGGCTGTGCTGGGACCCGAGGTGTCTGTGACAAGTTGTAATGACTTCTGTCCTGTGGCAGGAGCACGGCCCTGGGCCAAAGTGAACTGGTCAGTGCCGCCACGTCCTGCTCTGTGGCGTGGGCCTGTAACGGGCTTCTTTGAGGCTCAGTGTCTGTCTGAAAAGATGGCGGCGGTAAGCACCCATCTCCTCCACTAGAGAGTGCAGAGGGTCGTACAAGGTGCATAACCCTGTGGTCCCGACTCATGGCCCCGCCCCGTGCACCATAGGGCTTGATCACCAGGCCTCTTTGGTAGCGTCGCTAGGTGGGCTCAAAGCCAACCTGCGAGCCACTCGGTAGTCAGGTATTAACTGTTTCCACGGCCCAGGGACCTCCAGCGAAGTGCTGTTGCCAAGTGCATTCTGACCCATAGCGACCCCATTGGTGGGAGGAAACCTGCTCCACAGAGTTTAATCCTGCTCCGCAAGGCTGTTACCGCTACAGAAGCCAGCTGTCACCGCTTCCTCCCTGGCCATTTGCTGCTGAATACTTAACCTAACGGAGGCATGACTAGGCTCCTTAAATGATGTCCATACCTAAAGAACCACAGCCACTGCCGTCAGCCGATTGTGACTCACCGAGCCAGACAGTCTGACTGGAACAGAGTCTCATCTTTCTCCCTCTTGGCACAACTGAGGGGTTTGAACTGCTGACCTAGTGGTTAGCAGAGAAAGAACTTCCTGGGTGCAAAGTCTCCCAGAAAAGAAGTGAGAGAACAATGTTTTTCCATGTTAGGTGTTAGCCACAGTGCTATTAAACTCGAAGACCAATTCCCCCTTTACCACAACCCCCTCCCCGCCCACCCCCCCCACTGCCTGGTTTCCAGCCTGGCTTTGTTGCATGATCTTAAAGGTGTCACTTGGCTCCTTTGAGCCTCTACTTCCCCCTTGTTTATACGTTGGAATGCTTGTTTACAATAGTAGTGGGGTCCCTGGGTAGAGAATGGTTAACTCACTCAGGTCTTAACTAAAAGGTTGAAGGTTTGACTCTCCCTAGACACCGAAGCCCCCGTGGATCAGCTCCTCTCAGACACACACAAGGCTTGTCAAGAGTCCCAAGCCACTCAATGATATCTGGTTCTGGTTCATGCTGTACCCATCTCATAGGGTTGAGGGGAATGAAGTTCACATTTGTAACGTTTACAAGAGTCTGGTAGGAAAGAGGGAACCGATTACATGGAACTGTGTGTGACCTCCTCCCTTGGGGACAGACAACTGAAAAGTGGATGAAGGGAGACGTTGGACAGGGCAAGATATGACAAAATACCCATTTATAAACTATCAAGGGCTCATGTGGGAGGGGGGAGCGGGGAGGGAGGGGAAAAATGAGGACCTAACGTCGGGGGTTTAAATGGAGAGAAAATGTTTTGAGAAATGATGTACAAATACGCTTTACACAATTGATGTGTGTATGGATTGGGATAACAGTTGTATGAGCCCCTAATAAAATGTTTAAAAAAAAAAAAAAAAAAGAATGATACCCAATTAAAAAAAAAAACAAAAAACAAGAGTCTGGCACACTGGTCAGCACTCAGCACCTGTTAATTGCACTATTATCATTGAGCTTGCATAAGATGCTTTGATATTGAAAGGGTTCAGACCAGAATCCTGAAAGTAGAATAAGACTAAACGGGCCTGTGGGACAGTTAACCAAGGTTGATTTATTTACGAGATTAAGAATATATGTGATAGCAGCTACCATTAATCATCACTACGTTCTAGGCACTGCTCTAAGCACTTTATGTAGATTAACATGTTTAATCCTAATATCAAAACAAAGGCACAAGGAGGTTAAGCAACTTCCCCAAGGTTGGAGGAAAAACCCAGCTGCCCTCTAGTCGATTCTAACTCAAGATAGACTTGTGATCCAGGATTTTCAATGGATCATATTTCCGAAGTAGATTACCAGGCCTTTCTTTTGAGGCATCTCTAGGTGAATTGAACAGCCAACCTTTCCCTTAGCAACCAAACGTTTGTACTACCCAATAAAAAGCACTCAGACATTTTGGCTCCCAAACATATACCCTTAACCACTATTCCACGCGACCTCCCTGGATCGGCCCACTGCTTTTGCTCAGCAGCTATGCCCAGAACAAACATTACTTCATTGTCAGAGAGACCCACGCCCTGCAACACACACAGAATAAGGATTTAGATAAAAACCCAAAACAGACTTTTCACATACTTGCCTGTTTGGGAGACGGGAGGCTGGGGCCAGGGCGGCATTAGGAGGATCTGGGGTTTGGATGGACTTTGAAGACTATCAGAAGGCAGAGATGGGAATGATACCAGCAAATCCAAAAGGCATTTTACATTCTTATCTCCTCAGGTCCTCAGCAACATCTGACCTGTTAGTCACGATCGCCCTCTTAAAACACGCTTTTGCATCAACGACCTAATTACCTCTACTGCTTAAGAAGTGTAAAGGTCTCCTTTGGGTTAGCTACTAATGAGGTGGAGAGAAGGGGAGGACACAGAGGAAGGCTTTCAGAGCGGCACTTCCTCTTACCATGCAGATTCCATGGAATACACTATTGTATTGGATTTGTTGCTTTGTCATCTTTCTGGCGACAAACAGAAGTAACTGGAAAGCAAGCTAAAAACAACCTCTCAGCAGCCCAGTAGCAGCCAAAGTTCACCTGCTACAGCAGGTGTTTTTATTTAAGGGCCACTGTTGAAAGAGCATAGACTTTGGAGTCAGGCAGCCCTCCGTTGAATGCGGGCTCCCCCACTTCCAGCCTATGTAAACGTGGGCAGATTGCTCAACTCCTTTGAGCCTCAATTCTTTATCTAGACCAGTGTTTCCCAAAGTGGGCCAAAGTGCTTCCAGGGGTGGGGGTGGGGGGCTAGAATGATGGTGCAGCAGGGGATGGGGGTGGGGAGCTGCAAATGCAGATATCTACACTTTAACCTGGATTATGGACTATAGCACAAAAGTCTTTAATTACTGGGGAGAAGGTCTAAGTAAGTGGTTTGGGGGTTTTTGTGGAAAAGGGGTTAGTAGGTCATATGTTTGGGAACCTATGATCTATACTATGGGACTCATACAAGGAGCAGCTTCACAAATTCGTGGGAAAATTCCAGTATCTTCTTCTTAGTTTTTTTCCCCCAATATCTTTTGATTCCATTTTTCCACAAACTTTTTGAAGCTCCCTCCTACCGGTGTCATAAAATTGTTGTAAGCAAAACGAGACAATGCATATAAGATGCTGAATACTCTGCCTGGCACATCACTGTCAAACAAGAAACCACTGCCAGCAAGAGATGACTCCTGACTCGCACTGACCGTACAGGACACAGCAGAACTGCCCGATAGGGTGTCCAAGGCTGTAAATCTTTATGGAAGCAGACGGCCTCGGTTTTTCTCCCATGGAGTGGCTAATGGATTTGAACTGCTGGCCTTTTGAGTTATCAGCCCAACTCATAACCCACTATACGGCCAGAGCTCCTGGAGCTCTTGGCAGGCCCTTGAAAAAATATAGGAAGTCTTCTTGGAGTTATGGAGGGAGCAGATCCGTGGCACAGAGAGGCTCCCGGAGCAGGGCCATATGTCCTCGAGAGAGACAAGAGCCAGTCCAGGTCCGTCTGGGGCAACAGGGAAGGAAACATCCATACTTCTGCCTACCGAGTAGAACTCTGAGCCGAAGACCCAAACACTCTACCCGAGTCTGTGCTCCTCAGGGATACAGTCTGTCTTACGCATCTTTCCGGTGCTTGCCCGGGTGCTGGGCACAGAGTAGGCACACATACCCACTGATGAGCACCCAACCACCGAAACGGAGCAGGGTTGTAGAATACCCATGGTATGGCAAGAGGAGCCCCCTGGATAGTGAAAAGGATGGATGCGCTTAGCTGCTAACCAAAGGGTTAGGGGTTTGAGTCTGCCCAGGCTACCCCACCCCCCTAGTCCGAAGAAAGACCTGGTGATCTACTGCTAAAAAAAATCAGCCCCTGAAAACCGTGGGAGCACCGTCCTACCCTGATACTTACGAGGTCACTGAGAGTTGGCTATTTTGTTTCTGTTGGGCAGTATAGATTTTTGTGTCATAGACTAGGTTCTGTATGATCTGTGGGTCTGTCGCTTGTTTTTTCCAACCCTGCATTCTCATATGAAAAACGGGGATGCTGTTAGGACTTGGCTTATAATGTTCTGTGCTAAAAACATGCCACACATGAAGATTATAACACACACCTGGCCAACTGTAGGCTCAAGAACCTTTAGTTGTTATGATTATGACCTTTGGGTGAAATTGTCCAAAAAAGGGTGGAGTAGTCGAAGCCCTTGGCAGACATGAAGGGAGCCGGGCACCATGAGCGCAGGACGGTCCGAGAGGCCTGCGATCTTTAAGGGAGACTCAGAATGAGGACAACAGAAACAACAAGCAAAAGAGGGACAGGATCCTTTCTGAGGAGGAAGGACGGCAGAATGACTCACCTCGATAAAACCCAGTTTTAAATGAGAATAACTTGTCAATGATACAATATGATAATAAAATAAACATCGCTTGGGAAGGAAAGGACCTCCCGAGAACATGGAAGGAGGGGCGTCTCTTTCAATTGGCCATTGTCCCTAGGCTCACAATGACACCCGGGGTCATTCAAATAACTTGCGAATGCGATCAGTCTCTGTCATCTTGAGAGCTTTGGACAAATGCTCTCCTAATCTTCAGAATGTGTGTGTGTGTGTGTGTGTGTGTGTGTGTGTGTGTGTGTGTGTGTGTGCTGAAGGAGAGCTGGGAGTAGAATTCTGGGAATTGCTACCCACAGGGCTGGACGGCGATGTCCAATGACACAGACAGTCTTCGGCCACTTAGGAGAGAGACTCTTGATGACAAGGGGTTCACTTGAAACAAAGCACAGCAGAAAAATTCCTCTTGCTTCTTAAAGAGTGGATTTCTCTTCCGTTTAAAAAAAGCGGTTTTATCAACTGTGCAGGAGTGGATTTGGTTTTGATGGGGTGTACCAGCTGTGTTAAGAACACTGGCTGAGCCAAGCATATAGAGATGGAAGGCATGCATTCCCAGTCAACATCCCTGTGTGGCCTCTGTCGTCAAGGGGGTGACCCGTAACCCGGATGGTAATAACACTAAGTGTGGCATCACAACTAAAGCCTATAAACTATACCTACCTAAAGCCTACAGGTGAATGGCTCAATGTCCATTCTGCATTTTCCCCCTCATGTCCTGTTCGGTATTTTGACCAAAGACCAAGTGAAGACTCAGAAGACATGTCTATCAAATTAGCACCTGGCAGAGGTAAGAGGGATGGCTGCCATGCGTGGAATTCTGCATTCACAGTGATCTGAGGTGTTGGACTGAGCAGGGGACCGAGAATAAAATCGAATCCAGCTGGAGGCTGCACTAGCCTATTAGGTAACGAGTTCCAGTCACGGGAAATAGTCTTAAAGTTCGCTCCTAGGAGACACAAAAAGAAAGCCAGAGGAGGCCCTGGCTGGCCGTGAGGCCTGACCCCTGGAGATCTCTGGAAAGGCATGAGAATGGGCTGGCATGTCGGAGAGCTGAAACAGGGAAGTGGGAGAGAGATTCTGACTTTTTCTACAGGGAAATATTGGGGCAAGTTGTGGATTTCATGGGGAGTGGTTTTCCTTAAAATCCAGAGAGTCTAACATTAAGAGCTGGCTGGAGAACAGAACGAAACTCAAAAACCTCCCTGCCATTGAGCCAGTGCCGACTCATAGTGACCCTATAGACCAGGGTACAACTGCTCTGTGAGTTCCCAAGACGGGGACTGTTGATGGGAGTAGAAAGCCCAGTCTTTCTCCCACAGAGCAGTTGGTGGTTTCGAACTGCCGACCTTGCGGATCGCAGTCCAACAGGTAACCACTATGCCAACAGGGTATCCAAACAGATGGTAAACAACCCTGATGGGGAAGACTGGGCCAGATGGCGCTGGGTCCTTCCAATGTTAAGCTTCCGTGTGCTCGGGGCCAGCAGACGACACTCCTGGCAGATGCCCCATCAGTTCCATGTGGTTGGGACAAGATGCTCAGGGAAGGCTTCCTCCAGGCCTTGAAGACGGAGATCACATGGACCCCCCTTCCATAGTTTGCCCCAACCTAGCCCCACAGTGGCAGCACTTGGGAGGAACAGGCACTTATTCACACGTAGGTGAGTGGGATGGTGGAGGCCAAGAGTTCTCTCTGGAGCAGCCCTCGTTCAGCAGATGGTGGAGAGAGCAGAAAGAGAGGGAGTGTCGCAGCCAGAAAACCAGGTCCCAGGAACGAGTCCTGGTAGGCGCTAACGTGCGTGAGTGCGTGCGTGCAGTAAGAGGAAAGGAGAGATGGGAGGGAGATGCACACAGGGACCCAGCTCCTTCACTGTGTCCCAGGATGACAGCTTGTCGGACCGGGAGCGGAGACTGCTGGGAGCACTGAGGGCCAGTGCCGTGCCAACTCAAGGCCATTGAGGCCATTGGGGGAGAGGCCAGGGCTGGACTCCAGACCCACAAGAGCGTCCAGTCGCACTTCAGCCCTTTGCCAACTGTGGGGCCTTGGGGACGTGAGTTCCTTTCCCTGTGCCTCGTTTCCTCAGTTATAAAATAGAGATACAGGGCAGCTGTGAGAACAATTTGAGCGGTGGACGAGAAGCACCTGGCGTGTAGGACGTTCTACCTAGCAGTTAACACTCCCTTCTAGTTCATCTGAGAAGGATGGCCGGTTCTGAGTAGCAGGGAGCCCGTCCTCAGTGTAGCTGGTACCCAGGTACCGAGAAGCATTAGCTAGGTGGGTCATTCACAACAAATTCACCCCCACGTTGGAGTCAAATCCCTGAGCTAGGGTCCTGAGGAGGAGGAAGGACTGGTGGGAGTGGGTGGGTGGGTGGAGGGTGAGGTTACCTTCTCCCCAGGGGTGACGGAGATGCGCCACACACAGTGCACATGGGCAGAGTAGCCGTTGGGGTACTCGGGGGAGGAGAAGTTGCCTATGCTGTCTTGCAGCGTCTCTCCACAGGCTGTTGAGGAAAAGAATGGGCTGGAATCCGCTCCCCCCACCCCCAACTTCCCACCGCTCCTCAGCCCTATGTATTCTCTGTGAGAGAATGTTTCAGGGAAGAGGGAGTCTGGACTGGTCCCGTCCCTTTAAGATCCACCCCACCTCTCTTCTCACCTATAAGCACAACCCATCCGACCTCACCCAGGCTAGTGCTGCCAGGGTAACCGGCTGCCAAGTTGTCAAGGCAACATGGGCTCCAGAGCGATGGTCAAGCTCTGGTGTCAACCTCCTCCCTCAGTGGGTCTCACTCGCTCAGTCCACCGCCCTCCCTTGGGACTGCTCTGGTCGCCTCCTCCACCTCCACCCCCCTTTCCTGTCGCTCTGTGCCTCCCGCTCTCATGACTTCAGTTTCTCACCACCCCTGCCCCCTTGCCCTTTTGGTCCCTTGGCGTGAAGCTGCTCCTCTCCTGTGCCCCCTCCTCCCCACACCAGGCAGCCTCTTTCATTCTCTAAGACTTGCATCTCTCAGCTTCCGGAGGGCGGAGGCCCTAGGCCCTGACCTCTGGCCCCTTTCCTCCTGGGCACTGTGCTGGGAACACAAACCTGGGCACTTGTAGAGCTTTCGGGCCTGAGCAATGTCCCCCTTGCTGAGCCGGGTCCTCTGGCCAATGGGAGGTTTCACCCCGTTCACCTCATACTTAGGAACGATGGTGTCCAGGAAGATGCCCCTGGGAAGGGAAAGCCCAGCCCCGGGTGAGTCGGACAGATGGCAGCGTGCCTCCCTGTGCCCACAGGTTGTGACCCTGCCTGCGCCCAGACATTCCTCAGCAGGGTCAGGGAAGGGCGGAGATGTCGCACCCTGTCATTAAGCTGCCCACTGACCAGCAGCCACCCTGCTCCGTGGCAGCCACACCAGGAACATGTTGAGAGGTCAGGGACCTGGGTCCACTGGTGCATCTTGACCAGTCAGGCCCAACTTCCAGTCACACGGGAGGGACCCCTGTTCCCTCTTGTCTCCCTCCCCAGTCATGCCTGCTTCTTCTGCCCCCTCATACTGACCAGCCAGCCCGAACTTCCCAGCACTACCCAGACAGAACCTGGAGCAGAGCCAGGCCAGGCCCCACCTGGGCCAGACCAGACTCTGCTAGCTCCCAGGCCATCAGTGCCTCCTGCCTCCCTTCCCATCAGGGAGGAGCAAAACAAAGGGGAAACAGCAGCCCTCGACCTCCCCTGGGTCCCTGACTCACACCCAGCTGGGTGGAACACAGCAGGAGATGGGGGAGGGTTGGGGGCTGGGGAGTTTGTGGGAAGTATCAGGGTGGGAGTCTGTAGGGTGGGGGCAGAATGACCTCACCGCCCTTCCTTGGTCTCTGTTTCCTCAGGTCTGGAGGCAAAGAGTGTGGGATTTAGTGTGGGGGCTGGGGAGGGCGGATGAGGAAAGAGTCAGGCATGGGAAAGGGGAGTGAGGGCAGGGAAAGCCAGTTCCCACACTCTTCTGAGAAGCCGGGCTCCAAGCACAAGCACGGCTGGGCCTCTTTAGCAATGGGCAGTGGTGGGCCCACCTGGACCCCACCAACCTGGCCTCCTTTCTCCTGGCAAGTGGCTAAGGACAGTCTTCCAGCAGGGCCACCCTCTTTAGGGGGGGTTCTGCTGGGACTTCTGGGAGCCTGGGAATCAGCCCTGACCAAGGTGGGCCCTGCATAGGGAGTGGGAGAGTGTGGGTGTCTGGGAGTCGGGGTAAGAGCTAGGCCAGTGGTTCTCAACCTTCCTAATACCTCAAACCTTTAATACAGTTCCTCATGTTGTGGTGACCTCCAACCATAAATTTATTTTCGTTGCTACTTCATAACTGTCATTTTGCTACTGTTATGAATCGGGTGATCCCTGTGAAAGGGTCATTTGACCCTCAAAGGGGTCGAGACCCACAGGTTGAGAACTGCTGAGCTAGGCTTTAGTCTGTTACAGAAAGGCCTCCCTGGGCTCTGGGAAGGGCCAATTGGATAGTGCTCCCTCTGCACGCTGCGCCTCCCCCAGAGCCATTGTGGCCCAACAGCTGACTTGCAGAGCTGCTGGGTCTCAGGCTCCTGGGACAGGTGTGCTGGGGAGGCACTGTGGTGGGCAAAGGACATTGGTTTGGGGGCTTCAGCTCTGATGAACTCACATGAGGAAGAGGACCACAGGGCAGGCAGCTCCCACGGAGCCTCTGCTCAGGGAAGGCGGCTGCCCAGAGGACAACTCTTTATCTTGGGCCACGACCCCAGCAAGACCAGGCTGGTGGGAAGCAGGAGGGAAAGAGAATGGCCTACCGGGTGGCAGGCAGGCCCGGGCTGCCCTAGAGAGGCCTGGCTCCAACTCTCACCTGGAAAATGTGTTCCGGGCGTAGTGCATGATACTGTCAAAGTCATACGTCTCCCCCAGAGACTCCACCTCCTGGAACTCCATCTTCAAGAAGTTGTACTCCTGCCCTGCAGAGGCGAGAGGCAAAGGGGGTGTGGGGCAGGGGGAGACCCACAGCCACCTGTCCCGAGTCCGGAATGGGGTCCTTCCTGTACCTGAGAGGTGTCCTCCCCCACCTGCGGGGCCGGGGAGCAGCCAAGAGAAGTCTGGGGGAGGGGAGGGAGTCCTGTCCAGCAGAGGGGCGGAGTGAGGGCTTTCTGGAGGAAAGACTCAAAGGAATGTGGGGTGGAAGCACCCAGGTCTAGAGCTACAGCCTGGAGGGAGGCAGTGAAGAGTGGAGGAGGCCTGAAGAGGAGAGAGAGGGGAGGCAGAAGGTGGGGGCGGGGCACGGGAGAGATAAAACAAACAACAGCAGCACCAGCAACAACAACAACCCCAGACAGGTGCCACAGTGTCGGCCTTGACTCCTAGCAGTCCTGTGTGAACCAAGGCAGAATTGCGCTCCATGACAGATGACCAGGAAAGAACAGAAGAAACATCCTCTGAGGACGGATGACAGTAGGCGGGATCAAGAAGAAGAGAAAGGCGTGCCCTGGCATACAAGGTCGGACTGGCCACGCCCCCACCCAGCCCTGGTTGGGGTGCTCCTGCTGGCCCCACGTCCAAGAGCAGGCGTGGTCTAGGATCCCCAAAGCAGCCCCACGACTGACTAGCGGTCCCTGAGCCTCGCGCGCGGAGTGTGGACAGACGTGGGCTGCGGGCTGGGGCTGCAGCCGCCTAGCCTGCAGCGTCTGTACTGCTGAGTTGACAAAAAGCAAAGGCAAGGTCTCTGCGGGCGATCGCATTCCTGTTCCAGGCCCTGGAGGGAGGGGCGAGCGCCGCGTACCTGGCTGGATGTTCTCGCGCACGATGGAGACGTGGCGGTCCCGGTCCGGCCGTGTGTGCTCGTGCCAGAAGCCGATGACGTGACCCAGCTCGTGGACCACGATGCCGAACTTGTCGCAGTTCTTTCCGATGGAGATGGCCTGGGGGCCTCCGCCTCGGCGACCCACGTAAGAGCAGCACCTGGGGGGCGGGACCAGCTCAGGGGGGCGGTCCCGAGCTGGGGGAGTGCATCCACTCAGGGGCCGGGCGAGGCTGCAGGGGCGGGTGGGTACGGAGGGCAGGGGAGGGATCTGAGTGTAGAACACCAGGCCGCAACCTATGTGCTGGGGGGTATCCTCACTTCAAAGGGGCAGTTCCTGGGGAGATAGCTGATGGCAGGAAGGGGCAGGTCCCGGGGCAGCGGGCAGCTGCAGTAGTGGGGAGGGCAGGGTGCAGAACTTGCGTTTGGGCAATGCCTGAGCGCTGGTGCCCAGGGGCCCCTGCTCACCCGCAAGGTCGATAGGTGAATACAATATAGCTGTCCTCGTCCGTGCGCTCCAGGAAGGTGACGCAGGTGTTCTTCTCCCAGTGTCTCATGGCCTGCCGGAAGACTGCCCTCTGGCTGCCTGCCAGGACAAAGGGGGCCAGGCTGTCACCGTGTCCACATGGACCCACCTCCACCCACTGCTAGAGAGCCACCCCGTCCTGTGTGCAGGCTGCATGGAGAGACAAATGGGGTGGCCCCAAGAGTGCCTCCAGGGCCCCTGCTCACCAGTGAAGTTTCCCCCTATGACAAAGGGGATGACCCCATCTGGCCACACCCGCTCCAGTCGGGATGTGGCCGCCCGCCGACTCCGACTCCGGGGTCTGCCTCTCCATCTTCCCCGGGGTTTCCGCTGTCGCTGGCCCCCGGCGCTCTGGCTGTCAGGAACTGTGGAGTTCCCTGGGTTTTGAACGAGGAAGGAGTTGGCAGAAAGCAGGTGGCCGCGGGGAGAGGAGGCAACAGGGCGAATTAGACATCCGAGGAGTGGCCTTTCTGAAAAGCTGAGCAACAGCTCTGTCCACTTCCTAGGGACCACGGGGAGCCTGAGGAGGGGGCATCTGAGGCTCCGGAGGGGATCCTTTCTCCACTGAGAAGCCTGCTGCTTTGGGAGGCAGACACAGTCCAACAGCGTCAGTGCAGCGCTCTGGCGGTGTCAGCACAGAGCAGGGAGGGTGTCGGACAATGGAGACAGACACATGTGTATGTCTGGTCCAGTCAGGGACCATTTCATCAGAGAAGCTCTAGCCGTGGGCCTTGAAGGCTGCGTACAAGTTTGCAAAGTAGAAGCATGAGGAGGCACACGGAGAGAGAGTGAGGGGTGGGGGAAGAGACCTGGGTTAGGAAGGAGAAGGCTGAGATTTCGGGTCCAGGCTCTGGCACTGACTCATGTTGTAGTGAAGCTTAGTCTGTGTACGTGTCAACCGAGACATGTCCTAACACCTACCTTTGAAGGTGGTTGAGATAGACCAGTTAGATAATGCTTCTGGGAGTGCTTGGGAGACTGTGAGCAGAAAGGATGTTGGTTCTTAGCTCTAGGGTAGGACTACACTAACTATTCCTCTGGAGGAGGAAAGCCATCCCCCCAGACCCCGACACTGCAGACAAGTGAATGGTCTCCGTCTAAGAACCATGACTTTCCCTGTGGCTAGGAGCAGGAGGTTCTCTGTTTCCCCGAGTCTGGTCCCCATCCCCAGGGCGTCAGAAGGCTGTCCACACCCACGGTACCTGCAGCTTTGATGGAAGAACGCGCAGTGGCCCGCTGCCTGAGGTCTGCAGCCTGTTGCACCTGGAAGGCCCTCAAGTCCTCTTCATCCAGGGCAATGTCACCAAGAAAGGCGGCTGGGGACAGCAAGAGGCCAGGGGCTGAGCTGTGCTCTGACCCGGCATCGGGGTGTACAATCCCAACCCAGGTGTCGGTGCCCATCACCCCCAGAGCAGCATTCACGCTCAAACCCCATGTGAGGAGGAATCAAGAAAAGGACTGGCCTTGAGGATCTCTTGGGAAATCATGCCCACTTTTTTGGGGGGGGGTATTGAGTGGGGAGCAGAGCCCAGCCAGCCCCCACCGGACCGTTAGCCCAAGAAGGCACTGTCGCATCCTTTATCCCATCTGTCTTCAGCAAACACCTCGTGAGCACCTATGATCTAGACACCTATGCAGTACAGGTGTCTGCTGTATTGCAGGGGCAGTCTGGTGGCCTTGAAGCCGGAAGCCCTATAACCTCCACGTCCAATCCCAGCAGGTGCACCAAGGACACCGCTGTCAGTGGAGATTCCAGGCCAACACAGACCAGGATTAAGAGCCTGGTGATCCGATTCTGACTCTATGGCTCAGAGCAGACGACTGTCTGGCGTGGTGCTAGGAGAGGACCCCTAGTTTTGAAGACATCCCAAATACAAGTGGCCACAGCAATGAACTCCATCGTTGCAGCAATCGTGAACACGGCACCACACCACACCTAGCCACTGCCAGTCGGTTGATTCTGACTCGCAGTGACCCTATCGGGATGGAGGAGAAGTCCTCCATCGGGTTTCGGAGCCTGTAGGTCTTTTAGGGAGCAAACGGCTTCCTTTTTCACTGCTGAGTGGCAGGTGGATTTAACAGAGGTTAGCAAACCGATGCTTCTCTCAATCCACAGCCAGGGCTCCTGGGTGACGTCACAAAGCCAAATGATGTTTGTTCTGTTGTTCTCAGAGTCGCCCTGAGTCAGAGCCCACCATGCCACGGCAACCAGCCTGGTGGGCCAGGTAGGTACTAGTCTGGTGTTGGGCAAGACAGAGGAGCTGCCAACCTAGGGAGGAAAACCAACACTAAACAAGGAAACGGATGCTGAACTGGGAAATTCCAGATGGCAAGGGATGCTGTAGAGATGGTAGGATGTCTACTTTGGGCGCCTATAAGCCTTGGCTCTGCGCTACACCTGTGATAGTCACGCTACAAACACCATTTTCACTTCATTGAGGGGATGGTAGGGATAAAAACGGGAGCTGCTGGGCCTATTAGGGAAACTGAGGCCCAGCTGGACAAGGTTGAACAGCTCCCAGGGGGTGCCTGTTCTGAATCTCCGGAGAAAGAGGGCTCTGAGGACAGAGTCGCTGCCAGGGCTGGGAGAGAAGTTTCCGGAGAGACGGCCGAGCAGGCCGACTCCTTCTGGAGAGGTCTGTAGCAGGAGGAAGCAGAGGCCACAGTGCTGACCGCTCTGGAAGGCGCTCAGAGGAAAGCTGTGCGCTGGGCTGGGGTGGGTGGGGGAGGTGGGAAGCTGAGCTGAGGTGGGAACAGAAGGCAGCTGCCCTGCAGCTCCACCCATGGCGACATCTGCTTCTCATCCTAGAGTGTACACAGGCCTGGCGGTCAGCATTACACACATTGTTTTAACCTTAAGGCCTTCCACACAGGTTTCTCCTCCCCACATGGCCCGACTGGGTGGACACACACACTGACTTCACCACACACAGAAGCAGGCACAGCAGTTAGTGTTCCTCAGACACATGGTGAACGCCACCCCCATGCCATCCAACACTGAACTATGCCAAGTCTCAGAGACACCCTGTGCACCCGGACAGTGCCCAGCACAGCACTTCCATGTGGGCTCACCCGCTACCACCCCCTACCACCGAGTCTCTGGTGACTCAAAGGGACTCTACAGGACAGGGCGACACTGCCCCTGTGGATTTCTGAGACTGTAACTCTTTACGGAAATGGAAAGCCTCATCTTTCTCCCATGAAGTGGCTGGAGGTTTCGAACTGCTGACCTTGCAGCTAGTAGCCCAGCGGGTAACCACTGCACCACCAGGGCTCCGGCATGAGTAAGGCACTCAATAAATGACTGAAGGAATGAGGCACCCTGGTATTCTTCTGGCTGCGAATACATGCCTGGAGACACATGCTCACGTACAGATGTGACCTAGACACTGATCAGCTGAATGTGGGAGTGATGTCAGCAGCCATTTAGGCCACCTTCCTGAGGTCTGGAAGATAAACGATTGAACCAAGACCATCTAACCCCATCACTGGAACAGCCGGATCGAGCACTTCGGCCTCTGATTCTTAGTCTACCGCTCCTTGCACTCAAATCCACTGCCTTTCTAGAACCCAGCTGGTAAACACACACCACCAGAAATAGACACTCCACAGACTCACGCTTCCACCAGAAAACACACATGCAGTCAGAGACAGTCCTGGGAAAGTACACATGCCTAGGTTCCAATACACACACTCTCAGGAACAAACCCACACCAAACTCTGGACCCACTAAGCCAACAATAGTAGCAATAATGACACCTTATGTCAATGTCTGTTGAAGTTTAAGATGGCACTTTCCTCATTAAAGAGTCCGTTTAATCAGGGCCCACCCATGACATGCTCACAGGCCATGCTCCGCCCCATGCAGTTGCCCAGGACTGCCCCACTACACCGGGAGAGAGAACCTCATGGCTGGGTTCCAGCCCCATGCCTGCCTTTAGAGATCAGAATCCTTGGATCTAGAGAGAAGAAATGACCTGCTCAAGGCCACCTGCAGGTACTCACTGTCAGCTTGTCAACTACGACTCATAGTGACCCTACAGGACTGAGTAGGACTGCATGTTACGGTTTCCAAAATTGAAACTTTTTACAGTTTCGCCTTTCTCCTGAGGAGCGGCTGGTGAGTTTGAACACCCGAACTTGTGGTTAACAGTGGGCTGGACTCTCTTCCGCCACACTAAAAAGCCTCTTGGACTTCAAATGGCCTTGGTTCACCAGCTGATGGAACAGCAACAGAAGACAGTTCTTAGCCGACATGCAAGGATATGGGATGGAAGCCACAGGCTTCGATGCAGTGGTGGGTTCTTACATGACAATGCTCACACCAGTGCTCACATGCTCCATGAACACCCCCCACCCATCTTTGTACCCTTGCACAGACACTCCCTCCAGACTCACACACCCACGGACATCACCACACATACACACGTGGCTGGACAGTTAGACTTGCTTTTGGACACAGCAGCAAAAGCCAAGGTCTTCAGAGTCAGGCAAACCACCTTTGAATCCCAAGTTGCTATAGCAGACAAGTCATATAAACTCTTTTACACCTCAGTTTGCTCATCCATAAAAAGAGACATAATGAAATCCATCTAAGATAACTGCAGGCAATAAGGCACCTGGTCCAGAACCTGAAGCCTGGTCAGTGCCCATTAAGTGGCTACTGTCACCACTGTCCCAATAGCCCCTAAATTCATGTTCACTGCTATATTTTGCCAGGGTTGGAGGCAAGTGGCTGAGTGAAGGGCTAGGTGATCAGAACCAGGACCTCAAAGGCCATGTCCTGGAGGTCACAGGGTACTTGCTGGCCTGTGAAGCAGGCCCGTGTTGAGGTCAGGGCAACAAGAGGGTGAGCCCAGCTTCCAGCCCTGCAGAGCCGAGTGAGCGGGAACCCTGTGGTGGGGATGTCATGGTCGAAGAATGCGTGGGAACGGAGTGGGGGAGGGAAGGGATGGATGGACAGGAGAGCCTTATGGCTCAGGGGGCTGGGCCTGAAGCCCTAGCCCCTTTGGGATTCCCTCTTGAGAAGCTGAGGAAGCTGGGAAGGCCCTAGTGCCCCTCCTAACCCAGAAGGAAGTCCGGGGTCAGGGTCAGGGGAGAACTTGTTTTCAACACGGGATCAAGAAGTTTTGCTTTGTTTTCCGGTTGTAAACCAGCCAGGAGCACTGGTGCTGCTCTATAGCCAGGCCAGAGCAGCAGCAGAAAGACGGAAGAGAGTCAGATCCTGTGTGCCTCAGGCCTGGGGAGCAACTCTCTGGGCCAGCCTCCAGACCCCAAAGTCCAGATCCTGGCAAAGTATCCCCAGCTGGGAGTGGGGCCAAGAGGAGCCTGGTGTGACACAGCCCCACAAGGTTGTGTGTCCTGAACTTGCAGATCTTATCACCCAAATACAAGCGTCTGGCCCGGGAGGACACCTTCAGATACCCCCAGAGAAGCAGATAACATTTCATTAGCCACACATGTACATCTACATGAGTGTACACACTAGCACGTACTCTGGTGTACCCGTGTGCGCAGGTCAACAGACTTGCACAGAGAGCAGGGGCATACCCACAAATGCATACACGCACACACTCGGTTACGTCCTTGCCCGAGTGTCTTCAAACACACAGATCAAATCACTGCAGGTTCACACCACGTTTGCAAAGGGCAACCTCCCAACAGAGAAGGCTGCTCTTAGAATAGGCAGGAGCCAGAGGCAGAGAGTGGCTCAGAGCCAGGGAGATCACTCAGGGGCCTGAGGGGTGACACCTTGGAGAAGGGAGAATTGACAGGAGTTTCTTCTTCCCGGGGAGTCCCGTTGGTCCCCCTCCATTTGGAACCCAGGGAGATTTTTCAGACGTTTCCTCCTCCCTTGGGGCACCTAAAAGAGAAGGTGACTCAAGGAGCAGGGGCATAGGTGGGTGGGATGACTCACCCGGTGTGTCTGGAGGGAAAATGTGGTCTGGCAAGAGCTAAGGTCGTTTCTCAACCTCCAGGGCCTTACCCGACTCCTCTGAGGCCCCCTGAAATCCAGGCCTGGGCCAGGAGGCCCCTGGGGTGCTGATGGTGAGTGAGCGGGGTGAGTTCCTTCTGCCCCTCAGCCCTCGGAACTGTCAGCTGAGGGAGAGGTGGAAGCAAGGCGCTCTCTGGCTCAGGATCGGTCTACATGGGCTATCTGTGCACATAGGCTCAGCTGTGTCCCACTTGCTGCCCTCCTGGATTCTCCCAGAGCCCTGAGATCACTGGCAAGTCGGTTCGTGCAGCAAAGCAGCAGGGAGTGTTGGAGAAGGAGACCTGGAAAGGTTCGCCAACCCACTGCACAGGAAACCAGGGCTGACTTGAAACTGACCAGGCGAGGACAAGAGAGTGGGCTTGGGGAATCAGCTCTGAACACACAAACAGGCCTGCTTGGCTTCCCGCCCATGGTTCTGTGCTTGGCTGAGAAGATGGAGGAAACTCCCAAGGCCGCAAGGGTCTTCACTTGGCCCTGACTGTTAACAGTAACCAAACTCCAACAGAAACAGCCAGAGGTGACTTCAAATAAACGGGAGCTGACTATCCTTTGAGCCGTGTGAGAGCTATCAGGTCAGTCAAGGAGGCAGCCGGGCTCCTATTCCTAGTCTTTGGTTTGGATGGAGGAAGAGAAGAAAGCTGAGAAGAGGCAAGTGAGCAGGACGGTCAGTCGGCGCCTACATGAAGTAGAGCCAGGCATGGCCACCATCATCTCCACCATCTGGAGATCCTGCAGAAGGGGAAGGAAAGACGCAGAGGCAGGCAGGAGAAGACAACCAAACAGAATATAAAGCTGGTTGACCCAAGGCATCTTAAGGCGTCTGGGTGGAGGATGGCCAGCCTCAGCATAGGTGCATGTGGGGGCACAGCCTGGGAGTGTGCGTCCAAGGTCCCTGCAGGCATGGGCATGGGGTCTTCAGCATCAGTCAAGCGCAGGAGGGAAGCCGGGCTTGTCCCTGAAGCTCGGCCTGTCAGCCACCCCCAGGCCTGGCTCAGCTCCCCACCAGCCTCACTTCACCCTGGTGGAAAGCTTTCTCCAGAGCTGTTGTTTGAAGTTCCAACTCAGCTAGCCCCACCCTACATGAAATCTGAGACTAGGGATGGAGTTCCCGAGCCTTGCGCTGCTCTGAAAATCACTCCGATTTCAAACTTGAAGATTGGCTTCCTAACCATTCTTTAAGGCCTTGCCCCAGCCCCATCTCCTCCATGAGGAATCCTCAAACTGCCCAGCTCACTTTTTCTCTGCCACCGCCACGCCGCAGATGGGCCAAGGCTCTCCTTTAGCCTTCTAGGTCGTTGCTCTCTAAGTTGGTACTTCACACAGATGGTTTATGCTATTGGTTATGTCTGTGTCTTGGCTCTAAGAGCAGAAGGCAGGTTTTACACTTCTCTTATCCACACCATCGATGATTGGCACATATTAGGCATTTGGTAAACGTCGATGAATTGGATGAGGAGCCCCGGGCGGCTGGCATAGAGGATGACGCGGTGGGCTGCTAACTGCAAGGTCTGAAGTTTGAAACCACCCTCCACTCAGCAGCGGGAGAAAGATGGGGTTTTCTACCCCCATTGAGAGT
>NW_022103906.1:23768402-23779389 GCF_000313985.2 Echinops telfairi
CCGCTGCCCCGGGGTTTCTGGGCTCGCGCGTCCCCCTAGCCTGCGGATTCAGACGCTCGGTCTCTGTTTCTGTCTTTCCGCCTGTCTGTCTGTCTCCCTCTCGGGAGACACCACTGGAGGGCGCCTGCAGCCCGCGGATCGCTCCCCATTGCCCACCCACTGGCCGGTGGGACACGGAGAAGGGGTGTGCTCCCCCTGGCTCCTGGGGCTCTATTTCCCTCCCTCGGCGGCTGCCCACCAAGAACCAGGTCGGAGGAGGTGCCCGGTGATAGAAGAGGCACGACTCTTTTTTTCTTCTTTTTTTCAATAAGGCTGCTTTATTCTTTAAGGTAGGAACACCCTGGCCCATGGGAGACACCTCTCCTCTCCCAGCCCTCGTCTCCCCCCAACAAACTCCCGTTTCTCCGGGGCCAGTCCCTGTGGCGGCTGGGATCAACTTGCTGGTCTTGCCTGACCTTTTGGGGCTTCCGCAGATCCTGTGAAGCAAAGGAAGAACTGTTCGCTTGCCCAGGACTTGTGTCTTGGAACCTTCCCTGCCCCACGCTGCCCAGGGCCGGCCGCGACAGCGCTCCGGGACCACTGTTGCTCCAGGCTCTGACCCCGCCCCCGCACGCCCTCGCTCACCTGGGCTCCTAGATGTAGTAGAGGGGCACCTCGCCACACAGGATGCTCAGCGTGGTGCCCAGGAAGGCCGGATCGCCAGAGGACTCTGAGCCCGAGTTGCGCCTTTCCTCTTGCCCCAACTTAGGGACAGGCGCTGCAGACTTGGCCTAGAAAGGACGTCTAATTTAGAGCCTGGGGATTGAGTTTTCCTCTTACCCCCAGCCTTACTGTGGGACCTCAGGTGTGTCAGGCAATCTCTCTGAGCCCGTTTCCTCCCCAGAACAGAGGGGCTAATGCTAGAGGCACAAGCACTGAAGTTTTGTCTGGGTTGGGTGGTAGGTTGGATAACTTGGCAGGGGAGTGGGCAGAAGTGGTACAGGTGAGTGTCAGGAGGGCACACACCTGGCAGCCCACCAGGGACAGTGCTGTACAGTTGACAATACCCATCATCTCCCATTGTCCCCACAGCAACCGTGGGAGGGAGACAGCCCATTCCTTCTCACCCACACACCCACCTGGAAGTTCTGGAATTTTCTAGTGAGCGCCTCGAGACTGGGGATGCCCTCCGGAGTCATCTTCATGATGTAGCAACAGGTCCCAGGGGCGGACTTGTAAGCGATCAGAAGCTGGGCACAGGGACCAGAGTTCATTTAGGAAGGGCCCTGCCTTGCTCACAGCCCACCCGATCCTTGGCCAGCCCCATGGAAGCCCCATTGGCATCTGGGGCCTGGGCACCCCCAAGAGGAGGCAAAGAGGTTGGGGAATGGGAGACTTGAATGTGCTGAAGAGACACAACTGAGTGGGTATAGCAAACTCTTGTTACTGATGCCCAGAGTCCAGGCATACCCACCCGCTGGTAGTCGTACACGACCATGCCAGTAGAGCCGATGGAGAAGGTGGCAGTGGTGCCCTCGCGTTCACTCAGGGCCAGGCGCTGCTGGGCTTCTGGCCCTCCCATGCTCATCTCTAGGACCTGGGGATGGAGCATAATCTGTCTGGCATTCCTTTTCCACACACACACCCCTTCAGCACCCGTGCCCACCCTTGGCCCCTTTACTCAAACACAGCAGGCTGCTGGAAGGATGCTGCTGGGAGCAGGCTGCCAGGCAGTAGAGCAGGGGGCTTGTGGACAAGCTCGGGCCACGCCCGTGCCCAGTCCCTGCCTCTGTCTTTCCCAGGTGCTGCCTCTTTGCCTCTTTCCTCCTCCTCTCCGTCCCCCTTGAACGATATCTTGTGCGACCCCCGCCCCCCACCCAGGCCCTCTGCCCCTGCCCACCCCACCCCAGGTTTGCTCACCATCTCCGTATGTTTCTGGCTCATGTGAAGGCCCATGAGCAGGGCGCCTACAATCACCACGACGATGAGAACCACGACAACAACCACAATGAGAAGGCGTTTGAGGTGCACTGGGCAGCAGGGGATGCCAATCCGGCCCCGGGGGGCTGCTGTGTAGTCCTGGAATGATGAGACAAGCAGGGAGACATGGGTGAGGGCGTGGGATGACCCCCTCCTCTCCCAGCACAGGCTTTCCCACACCCTCCCAGAGCTGGGCAGTTAATCCTAGGGGCCTGCGAAGGAGGGCCGAGACGGTCCCAGGAGGCTGCTTGGAGGAGATGGGACTGGAGCTGCTCTGGAAGATGCCTAGAATTTCAACAAACCCCTAGATGCTTAGGAAAGAGGACTAGTTTGGAGGAACGCACAGGAGCCTGTTTTACCCACCTTATCTCCTACCATTTCCCATAAGTCCCTGGTACCAGCTGTGCCCCACTGTTTTCTACTCCCCAAAAGATCCAGGGTCCCTCGTTCCTGCATGCCCTTGCACATACCACCCCTTCTTCCCAGAATGCCTTCCTCCTTTTCCACCAGTGAGCTCCTATTTATTCTTCCAGATGCCACTGAAATGTCATCTGAGCCTCCCAAACATGTCTGCCTGCATGCTGCCTACCATGTTTTCCATATGCCTCTGGGGTGGCTCTCAATCCTATCTCTCTCTCCAAAGGGCTCGCTGTGGTCTTGGTGTATCCCCTTACTGCAGTCAGGGGTTGGGAGTCCACCCGGGGGCATCTCAGATGAGAGGCCTGGCAATCTACTTCTGAGAACCCAGCCACTGAAAGCCCCGGGGAGCACGGTTTTCCACAGAGGTCGATGAGATTGCCATGAGTCAGAATGGACCCAGTGGAAACGGGTTGGGTGGCTGGTTGAGTGGATGAATCTGGATGAGAAACAGACCCAGAGAAGCTTGTAGAGGCAAGACGTGCGTGCACACACACATGCACACTCATACAATCACACTCACCGGTGGACTCTCCATCAAGATCTCTTTGCTACCAGCATCCATCTTGCTGTAGGCTTCTTCCTTCCCTCATCTCTCAGGGCTGACCAGGGTCTTATATGCACCAGTGGGAAGAGGGGGCCAGATGTGAAGGACCAGGGCTTCTGTTTGCCAGCCAAGCCCTCAGCTTTGAAGTCTGTTTCTTCCTGGCCCTCCAGAACCAAGGCTCTGATAAGCCAGCTACAAGAGCATCCAAGGGCCCTTGGTCCTGGCACATGAGTCCTCTTGGCCCCAGTAGAGCAGACCTAGTGAGCTGAGCAAACTTGTCCTTGGGCAATCTGCACCTCTCACCGTGGGCGTCTTCCTGGAACACCTGGCTTTCTTGCTGGCACCTACCCCTGTAGCTCTTTGGCTCCTCCTGTCCTTCTGCAAGGTTGAACCGCTCAGGGAGCCGGGGGTCAGGCCCGGTGGACCATCCATCACATTTCCTAACAGAATGCCCCCGTGCCCCCGCCAAATAGGGACGAGCTCAGCAAGGAGATTGAGGAACGTGCCTGTAGACCCACCGGGCACTGATGAAGGCAGAAGATGCTTTGACATCCATTTAAGGGGGATCAGAAATGTCCATTTCTCCGTGGGTGAGGAGGTGGGGGGGAAGGAAGAGGGGAGTCAACAAACCTAGGGACAAGGGAACAACAACAGATCTAAAGTTGATGGTGAAGAGGGCATAGAATGCCTGGTGGGGTTTGATTAAGTACAGTGTAGTCTAGAGGAGGTACAGAGAGCCGAATGAAGGTCAAACATGATAATGGGACAGGAGGAAAGTAAAGGGAAATAGAGGAAAGAACTAGGAGGTAAAAGGCATTTATAGAGGTGCAAATATAGGCGTGTATATATATAAATATATTAATGTATAACAATAGGGATATAGGTCTATGTACATATATTTATATATTAAGTATTAAGGTAGCAGACTGACAATGGGTCTCTACTCAAGCACTCCCTCAATACAAGAACACTTTGTTCTAATAACCTGGCATTCTGTGATGGTCACCTTCCCTACATGGATGATCACTGAAGTCAAAATGGTGCATAGGCAAATGTGAAGAAAGCTAATGGTGCCCGGCTATTAGAAGATATAGCATCGGGGGTCTTATGGGCTTGAAGTTAAACAAGCAGCCATCTAGCAAGGAAACAACAAAGCCTACATGCATAAGCACACCACCCTATGTGATCATGAGGTGTCGAAGGGATGAGGTATCAGAGATCAGAAGACCCAAAACAATTATATTAATTTGAATGAGGAGGGTCAGAGTGGAGACCCAAAGCCCATCTGTAGACAACTGGACATTCCCATACAGAAGGGTCACAAGGATGGGACAAGTCAGCCAGGGTGCAGTATAGCACTGATGAAACATACAACATTCCTCTAGTTCTTTAATGCTTGCCCCCCACCACCACCACCACTATCATGACCCCAATTCTACCTGACAAATCCGGCTAGATTGGAGCATGCACACTGGAACAGACAAGAGCTCTCGGCACATGGAACCCACGACAGAGAACCCCCTCAGGAACAATAATGAGAATAGTGAGACCATGAGGGTAGAAGAACAGTGGGGGGACAGAGGGGAAACTGATCACAATGATTGACGTATAACACCCCCCCAAGAGGGACAAACCACAGAAACATGGGTGAAGAGAGATGGTGGATGGTGTAAGATATGAAAAAAAAATTTTATCATTTATCAAGGGTTCACAAGGGAGGGAGGAAAAAAATAAGGAGCTGATACCAAGGGGGTCAAGGAGAAAGAAAATGTTTTGAAAATGATGATGACAACATGTTTACAACTGTGCTTGACACAATGGATGTATGGATTGTTATAAGAGCCCCCAATAAAATGATTTCTTTTAAAAACAATAAGAAGAAAAAGAAGGAATAAGGTTGTGGGGGCAGAAACTTCCAGGACAAGCCAGGTGTTACCTTAAAAGAAGAAGAAGAAGGAAGAAAGAAAGAAATGCCCACACTTCCTCCCACAATGGGGTTCCTAACCTCGGACTTACCCCTAGTCATTCTTTCCCGACTTCTATCCACTGAGCCATTAGCTCATATCCGTGTACTTCATCCCCTCATGGGTTTGTAAGCTGAAGACAGCTGATGGCAGATCCCACGCCTGTCACTTCTCTCTTACGCCCAGAAAGCCATGTGCAGGGCTAGGTGTGGTGGTTGATTTGTTCCCAATCTTTGCGACCTTGAATCAGCCCACTGATACCTATCCCCCTACTCCTCTGTGCTCCTCTCTTTATATGCCTTGACCCCCAACTAGTTCCCTGGAGGAGCCCTGATGGAGCAGTGGTTACATGTTGGGCTACTAACTGCAAGGTCAGGAGTTTGAAACGGCAACCTCTCCCCAGAAGAAAGATGGGTTTTCTTCTTCTCATAAACGGCGACAGTCTCAGAAACCCACAGGGGCAGTGCTCCCCTGTCCTATAGGGTGGCTGTGAGTCAGCAGCAACTCAATGGCAGTGAGTTTGTGTTGTGTTGTTTTCAGTTAGGTCCCTGAGTGGTGGAGATAGATAGTGTACAACCACCGATCTGGAAGTCGGCCATTCAGCCGCATCCTGTGGGCCATGGTCGAGTGGGCCGGCTGGTAGTGGTTGGCTTCTGTACGGATCCACAGGCAGGACAATCTGATGTACACCGTTCTCCTCTATAGCACGTGGCGTGAGAATTGACTCAAAGGCAAAGGTCTGGGTTATTTGGTTGGATGCCAAATTAGCCCCAAGAATGCCTACCGCTCACTCAATACAGGCCTTCCTCGGCCTTCTCTACTCCCCTCTGTCGTTTCCCTGCCTCTTCCACTGAGTCAAGCCTACTCATGACTTGAGTTTGGCGACCTTCTTTCTCCTGGGCTCCCTTTCACTATGGGCCAGGTGTTCTCTACCATCCCTTTCCCCCAAAATTTTCATGTGTGTGTAAGTCATAGCCCTCACCCCTCACCTGACTCCCTGACCCTCCTCCATGTTGACTCCAACACTTCAGCCCCTTCCTGGCCCTTGCTCAGGGGTCCTTCACACCTTGGCTCTAACCTTTAATCATGAACTGGCCTCCCTCGCTAGCCCTGACAGGCGCCCTGTGCCCACAAGGACACCCTGACCAGCTGGAGGGCCTTCACTCAAGAGCTTGCACAACAGCCTGGCATTGGAGCCGAGAGCCCCTCACAGGAGGGCAGAGGGAAGGGAAATATTTGCTCCCATCACCCTCCTCACCACACAACAGTCCTCTTTAAATATTTGCCTAAGCCTCTCTCAGGGAGAGTGTCCTAGGATGCATGGAAGAGGGGGAGGGGGCACTGTTCAGGGGGAGTGGGGAGAAGCACCCTCCTCTCAGCTTAGCCTCAGCTGTGCCCGGGTGCCAGATGCTGGAGACAGCCCCCCTGCAGTGTCCACCCCTGTCAGCTCCCCAGGGCTCCCGCTCCTGCCTTCAGTTGTCCTGGCAACAGTGGGATTGATCGGCTGACTCACGAGTACTGGGCCTGAGCCAGGTGGGCAGCGGGCCAGCGGGAGAACTGCGGGCATCTCGGGGTCCCTGCGGGCATCTCAGGAGGCCGAAGTGTCCAGTTGAGGGACTTGTTCTGAGCAGGTGCTGGGGCCTGCCATCACCTGTGGGTGTCGGGAGAGGAAGGGGTCTCTTCCTAGAGAGAAGCCGCTGCTCTCCTGGGGGCTCCTATGGCTGGAAGGCTGCCTTCAGGTTACATGTCGTTCTCCGAGCTCCGGAATTGCCATCCCTTCTTTTCCATCTCTTCCTTCTTCTTCACTCGATGTTTGTCTGCTGTCAGGTCAAGGAAGGGGAGCCTCCACTTCCACGTGCTGTCACCAGCTGGGTAGAGTCTTGAATCCTTGGAAGAGGGCGTTTGGTCAGGCATCGCATGGCTCTTCAACCATGAAGTTCCCATCTCCCTCTTTAGCCATCGAGGCGACTATGCCCAACCCCAGTCCGCTCCAGCCTCCTTCCTTCTTGACCTCGACTCTAGCCATTTTCTCCCTCCTGGAAAGCCCACCCCCAGAATCTTGCCGCCTCTCTCAATATCCCTCATTGTAAAAGCCAGAGCCAATACCATCCCTCCAAGATGTCCCTTCCCCCACAGGGCCTTCTCCGTTCTCTGGGACTCTCCTTCCACTCACCACACTGTGGTTCTTGTCAGCTGTGGGTATGCGTGCGGTTGGGTGCCTGGTCTTCCCAACTAGACTGCAGACCTGGTCCACAGGGCCCGGGGCAGGTGTGGTGTTGAGATTTAATTGTATTCTACCATCCAAAAGACTGTGTCAGGGGAAGGTGGGAGAAGAAAGGGGGAACTGATGACAATGATAGACATCTACCCCTCTCCAGGGTGACAACCACAGAGACACGGACGAAGGGAGACAATGGATGGTGTAAGATATAATAATAATTTATAATTTGTCAAGGGTTCATGAGGGTGAGAGGGTGAAGGAGGTCAGAAAAAAATGAGGAGCTGATACCAAGGACTGAAGTAGAAAAAAAATGTTTTAAAAAGTATGATGGCAACATACGTACAAATGTGCTTGACACAATGCATGTATGGATTGTTATGCAAGCTGTAATAGCCCCCAATAAGATGATTTATTAAAAAAAAGAAAAGACTGAAAAAAAAATTTAAATAAATTTAAAAAGACAAGACTGTGTCACCAGCACTAAGGGGCTCTCAGCAGACCATCACTAGGTCACGTGTTGGGTCTGTGTCCAGCTAAGTGGTCTCACAGCCAGTTCTGGGCTCTGCGTGTGATTTCCTGTCTTTCTGGGCTCTAGTGTCCCATCTGTGAAATGATCTGATGATGTGAAAGTCCCATCATCATGACCATCTTCTCTATTTCTCTCTCTCTCTCTCTCTCTCACACACACACACACACACACACACACACACATACGATGATGTGAAAATCCAGTTATCATGACCATCTTCTCTAATGCGCATGCGCGCGCACACACGGCACCTCTTGCTAGCTAAGAATAGGACTGAGATGCCCACTTTGTGTCTGTCTCTGAGTTAAACCCCTCTGAGAGTCAGGGGTGATGGAGAGTCCCATGGGATCCCCCCCTTCCATGTACGCTCCTCCTCATCCTCTCTCCCAGCCTCTCAGCTGCAGGGTATGCAAGAGGATTCACTCTGCCCTTTGTGTGCTGGGCAGAGCCGTGCCAGGGACGAGTGGGGGCGGCTGCCCAGCTGCCCCAACCACCCTCCCCACTCCCACTGCTCCCTTCCCACAAGCTGTCATAGGGAGGGCAGCCTGAGCAGATGGGTGGGCAGTGGCGAGCAGGCATCAAAGGCAGGGGCATCCCTGGCTGAGAGAGGACAGACTTAAGCTCAGACCGGAGACTCCTTTGGTGGCAGGGGCCAGGGACAGCTGGGGAAGCATCTTAAACCTAGGCATCTCAGCACCCTGGGATGATGGAGGATGTGCACTGGACAAGGAGCCCCGGACACCTGACTTCCAGGCTCCCCTTGCCCTTTAGCTATGAGCTCTTGACACAGCCACTTCCCTCCCTCTGAGAGGTTGCATGGCAGGGCAGCAGTTCTTCCTTTTAATCATTTTATTGGGGGTTCATACAGATCTTATCACACTCCATACATATAACCATTGTGTCAAGCACATTTGTACATATGTTGCTATCATCATTTTCAAAACATTTTCTTTCTACTTGAGCCCTTGATATCAGCTCCTCATTTTTCCCCTCCCCTCCCCTCCCTCATGAACCCTTGATAATTTATAAATTTTTTTTCATGTCTTACACCAACCACTGTCTCCCTTCACCCACTTTCCTTTTGTCTGTCCCCCTGGGAGGGGGTTATATATAGATCATTGTGATCGGCTCCTCTTTCTCCCCCACCTTCCCCTTACCCTCCTGGCATTGCTGCTCTCATTATTGGTCCTGAGGGGATTATCTGTCCTGGATTCCCTGTGTTAAGAGCTCTTATCTGTACCAGTGTACATGCTCTGGTCAAGTCAGATTTGTAAGGTAGAATTGGGGTCATGATAGTGGGGATGAGGAGGCATTAAAGAACTAGAGGAAAGTTGTATGTTTCATTGATGCTATACTGCACCCTGACTGGCTTGTCTCTTCCTTGTGACCCTTCTGTGAGGGGATGTCCCATTGACTACAGATGGGCTTTGGGACTCCACTTCTCCCCCTGCCCCTCCATTCACATCGATATGATTGTTTGTGCTGGGTCTTTGATGTATGAAGGGCAGCAGATCTCGAGCTGTTTGTCTGCAGGACTCCCTTATATTCTTCAAACAAGATCAAGGAACTGGGAGAGCTTTCGGCTATGTGGGTTATCCATGCATCTATTGTTACTAAAACCTTTTAATTTCTTAGTTTGAAACAGTAACCCTAAACTCACTTTAAGTTAACATACAAAAACACATTGTCAATGTAAATGACTTTTTAAATTTTTTGTAAATGACTTTTTTAAGGAAAAAATATATATTAGAAGAATACCATTATTTTATAACTGTCTTAGTAAACACCTCTCTTATTAATGCTTTCTGACTTAATAGATACCATGTGGCTTCTGGGAAATTCCTCCATACTTTTGTGAGCACTGGTGGGCATCGCAGTTACATGTCGGTCTGCTCATCACAAGGGAAGCAGTTCAAAACCACCAACAGCTCCTTGGGAGAAAGACGAGGCTTTCTACTCCCGCTAAGAGTCATGGTCTCAGGGACTCGCAGGGGCAGCTCTACCCTGCCCTCTAGGGTCGATTTGAGCTAGAGTTGACACGATGGCGGTGAGTTTTCCACTTCTTGTTTTACTGTGAGTGCATGGAAGTGTGAAAGGTAAATGGTGTCTCAATATTACTGGGAAAATGGTCTTGACCCCAGGGAGTCCCTGAAAGGTTGTCAAGGACCACACTTTGAAAACTCCTCTTGTAGAACGCCAGCAAGCTTTGAAGTTAGACCCAGGGACCACCAACCCATGCCACCAAGTCCATGCTCACTCGCGGAGACCCTCTCTGGGGTTTCTGAGATGGTACATTTTTCTGGGAGCAGACAGCCTCAGCTTCTTCCTGATGGACTTAGAACCCTACCCTGTCACTTCCTCCTCCGGATACTGGGGGCCTCATTTTTCTTACCTGTGAAAGGGGATTCATCTCACCAACCTCATGAGACTGAGAGGACTGTGTCCAGTTTACAACACACGGGCGGGTCTGATGGGAAGCTTGGCCATATGCCTCTCCTTACCGGCCTCAGTTTCCTCATCTCTAAAACAAAGGGCTGAATTGGAAACCGGCCAAGGCTCTCCGGAGCTCCAACAAGCTGTGGTTGTGTAGTGAGAAATGTTCCAGAATTCCACATGCTCCCACTCGGCCTCCAATGACCGCGTCCCTTAGTGGCTCAGAGACACAAAGGCGCATTCTGTTCAGTCACCAGGGAGATACATGTGAGCGCGCGCACACACACACACACACACACACACACACACACACACACACACACACACAGGGGCTCTGTGGACACACATGTGCAGGCCAACCTAGAGAGGCACAGGTCATCCATGACACACCCACGGACATCTGCCTAGAGGCTGTGTCCCCTAGAGGGCCAGACACAGGTACCACACACAGGTACGAAGTCGCAGGCGGCATAATGCAGGAAAACCCCAAGAGGGAAGGGACACACGCGGCGCAGAAGCAGGTGTGCACACGCAGTCACCCCCAACCCATGGATGCCCCTGTGGACACGCACACATGACTCCACGCACAGACGCCCTGGGCACCAGACAGACCAGCAGATGGCCTCGGTGCCCGCCTTTGGGGCACACAGCAGCACAGGCCCACAAGGGCTCCTTTCTCTGCTTGCTCCCGGGCCCGGGACTTCCCCCACCCCGCCCCGCGCGCGCCCCCGCCGGCCGCCGCCGCAGTCCGCGGCCACCCGCTCCTGGCCAGCCCTGGCTCCCCAGCTCCGCGCATCTCTCCTGAGCCAGCCCGCAGGAGCTGCCAGGGTGGGGACAGCGGCCGGCGCAGGAGGGCAAGAGCCGGCGCACGGTGCGCAGACGACAGCCGGGCCCTTAGTTGCGGCTGCGGCTGCGGC
>NW_022103906.1:23779607-23783673 GCF_000313985.2 Echinops telfairi
TGTCCACGCTGGGATTGTGCCTAATACTGCAAGTCAGCGCCAAGAGGCCCCCCAAGACACCACCCTGCCCGCCCAGCTGCTCCTGCACCAGGGACACCGCCTTCTGCGTGGACTCGAAGGCAGTGCCCAGAAACCTGCCCTCAGAGGTCATCTCCCTGTGAGTCGGGGGAAGGGGCTATGGGGAGGGAGGGTGACCTCAGCCACTCTGCTCTGTGGGAGGATGGGGTGAAACTCAAGTTCCCCTCTTCAGAGCTGGGGCCTTAGGAGGGCTTCAGGTGATCCTCAGGGCTGCAGAGTCGCCCCAGTGAGAATGAAGCATCCGCATCAACATAAAGGAGACCTACTGTGTGCAGGGGGGCTGTTTACATGAGCCCCCGGGTCCCCCCTGAGACGTGACACCCAGGGCAGAGAGGTTTCTTGATGGGAAGGGTGTTGGCAGTGGGGGAGGGCTACCAGAGAAACATCCCAATGCTGTGCCTAGGGGGTGGGGCAGTCACTTGCCACTGGTCTTGCCAGCCATGCTGCACCCAGCCAACCAGCTGTCACGGAAGCCATCTGCCTCGGGTCCCCCAAGGCCCGGCAGGTCCTTAAGAGCAGGGTGTCATTCGCCACCCCCACTCCAGGGCCCCGCCCCTCGGCAGCACTCAGCACACTGTGGGCATTTGGCTGGTGAGGACACTGAGGTCACAGCAGTGTCTCTTGGCTGATGGTGGGGCTAAGCCTCAGGCCCTGGTACTTAGGGAATTTCGGGGGAGGTAGTGGTGAAGGAAGGAGGGGGGTTTGTGACAAGAAGAGGCCCCCCAGGCCCAGGCAAGGAGCCCGGATGAGAGAACTGGAGAGCCCAATGGGGCATCAGTGGAGGGCCCATAGCCCTGCCTGCCTCTCCCTGGCAGTCCAGACATGGCCCCAGCTGTCCCTGCAGACTGTCAGGGCACTGACTGGAGTGTCACCCCCAGGACGCTGGTGAACGCTGCCTTCTCGGAGATCCAGGAGGGAGCATTCGCCCACGTGCCGCTGCTGCAGTTCCTGTATGCACAGGGCCCTGGGGTGGGGTGGGTGGGGTGGGGTGAGAGGAGGGAGGTAGGTCCTCTACAGTATTTGGAAATGAAGGTGAGGGTGGCCTGAACCAGAACGTGGAACCGCCGAGAGCCCAGAGTTCGGGACCAGGGTCCAGGGCAGCCAGCCATTGGGGAAGAGGGGGTACTAGGGATTGCTTCTAGAAGTCAATCAGAGAGCACTGGGGGCCCATTTAGAAGGAAACATGCTTCCCTGGAGACCTCAGGAACTGAGTGAACTGGCTTAGGCTGACACGGGAGAGTGGTCAGGGTGGGTAAGCCCAGGTCAAGATTTGAAGAAAGAAATGAGACCTGAAAGAAAGGCAGGGATGATCAGGAGGGTCTGGAGTTCTAAAAGGCACTGCTTGGGTTTGAACCTGGGTCAGAGGAAAGAGTGCATGTTAGAACCACCTTCTCCCTGCTGGACCAGAGAGGGCTGGGCTTGTGTTGGTAGGGACAGGGAGAGGAGCCGCAGTGAGGAAAGGCCGGCCCCAGACTGGCAGGAAGAATCTGCTGCAGGTACACGCAGGGATTCAGGTTGGCTCCTGCCTGCTCTTGCTGCCCAGAAAGCTTGGGGCTGCCAGCTGAGGTCCAGAGGTGTGGCGGGGAGGGCAGCCAGGGCTCAAGGAAGCGCAGGCAGGGGCGAGGCAATGTGCTGAGCCAAGGGCAGCAGTTGCACCCTGGGAGCTCTAATCCTTCCTTTGTTTCCCCAGGTTACTCAACTCCAACAAGTTCACGCTGATCGGGGACAATGCCTTCACTGGGCTGTCGCACCTGCAGTACCTGTGTGTGGGGAGGGGGGGAGGGGAGGAGGGGTGGTGGTGGTGGTGACCCTGGCCTAGGTGGGCTGAGAGGGGAGGTTGAGCGAAGAGGAGCAGATGGGTGGTGGGAGTGGGAGTGTGATCACGAACCTTAAAGTCATCTCACTAGGAAGTCCTTAGGAAGGACCCTGCCATCCACCTTCTGCCCTGGTCCTGCCCTCGTCTCTCTCACTGCAGCCTCAATGTCTCCAGACCCAGACTGGAAGCCAGTTTCAGGGGCATGGGCTGGAATCCAGGCTAGGGTACAGGGGCAGGGAAAGAGCTTGTTGAGGGGTGAGCCTGTGAGCCTGGGTGGAGGCCGAGCCATGTCCTGCTTTTCTCCAGCTTCATTGAGAACAATGACATCTGGGCACTCTCCAAGTTTACCTTCAGGGGGCTCAAGTCCTTGACACACCTGTGAGTACATCCATCCTGCACGTACGTGCGCGCGCTGTGGACCAAATCCCTCTGTATCCTGTGGCTAGTGGCCTCGGCCCAAGGTGACTCAAGGGTCTCTTACAGCTCGCTGGCCAACAATAACTTGCAGACACTGCCTCGAGACATCTTTCGGCCCCTGGACATCCTGAGTGACTTGTAAGAGCTGCACCCTACCTTTTCTGACAGGACCTCGGAGGGGCATGGAAGGAGTGGTGTGGGAGGTGGAGACCAGGATGCTTAGAGGACACTCATGGAAGAAGTGGTGTGGGAGGTGGAGACCAGGATGCTTAGAGGACACTCGTGGGGTCTTGGGAGGTTGGGAGGACTGGGGCTGTGGCCACAGAGAAGGCTAGGTAAGGTTAGAGGTCAGAGGAGGTTAATCAGGGTGTCTGCGTGTCCCTCGGAGTGCACATTTAGACACGGCCCATGCACGCTTTTGAAGATGTTCATGTGACTGGAATCGGCATTAAAGCCTTATAGCATAGCCACCACCATCGTTGTTTACACAAAGTAAATCCATAAGCCCAGCAGCGTGGAAGCTTGGGAGGACCAGGGATGCAGCAAACAGCTGTGCAGGTTGTCTACTGCAACAGGGCGAGGCGAGGAGGGGCTGAAATAGCCCACATGCTTCTTGCGGGAGATGAGTGCACAGGGATGCCTCCACCCTCGGGGGAACCATTTTCTAGTTGCACAGAAATGCAGGCGGGTATCTGCTCCTGAAAACTTTGAGGGCCTGGGTGGGCAAAGGAGCTGAGAGTCCACCCGTCTCTGTGCCCCTCCCACCGCCCTCATGGCCCAGAGACCTCCGGGGCAACGCATTCAGCTGTGACTGCAAGGTGAAGTGGCTGGTGGAGTGGCTGGCACACACCAACACCACCGTGGCTCCCATCTACTGCACCAGCCCTCCCCGGTTCCAGGAACACAAGGTGCAAGACCTGCCCCTGCGAGAGTTTGACTGCATTACCACTGGTAGGAGTTGCCTCGGCCTCCGGGCATCAGACCCGCTCTTCCCCTGGGCACCCCCTGAACTTCCCTCATCTCCGGTCTCAGTCACATTCACACGAGCACACAGTCACCACATTGCTCTCTCGCCCCTGCAGACTTCGTACTGTACCAGACCCTGTCCTTCCCAGCGGTGTCAGCTGAGCCCTTCCTTTACTCCAGCGACCTCTACCTGGCACTGGCCCAGCCCAGTGCCAGTGCCTGCACCATCCTCAAGTGGGACTATGTGGAGCGACAGCTGCGAGACTATGATAGAATCCCAGGTACCTGGACCAGGCCTGGCCCTGCTGGCTTAGATGGGGTGGGGGCAAGGGGTAGCCATTGTTTGACCAGCATTTATTGAGTTATTAGCCATAGAGGGATGGATGCGCTGCTCCCTGCCCATAAGAACTTCCTGGTGTTTGGGGGATGGAGGGCAGGCAGATCCATTCACTGATAGCATTCATACAATAGTGTGTGCAAGGGTGGAGTCATAAACACCTTGAGAAATCAAGGACCAATGTTCTTGGTGTGGGGTCTGCCTAAGCCAAGTCTTGAAGGAGGGGTCAGAGGTGATGCCCTTTCCCTGGCTTGGGTACTGGGTGGTGCAAATGGAGAGAGGAGAAGGGGGTGCATGTGGCTATTGGAGACAGTTTGGGAGTCACTCATTTTGAGCTGAAGGTCAACGGAGAGATAGCAGGGAGGAAAAAGGCAGGACGGGTGTTCTAGCAGAGGGGCACAGCTCAGTGTGTGTGTGTGTGTGTGTGTGTGTGTGTGTGTGTGTGTGTGTGT
>NW_022103906.1:23783773-23809285 GCF_000313985.2 Echinops telfairi
GTGTGTGTGTGTGTGTGTGTGTGTGTGTGTGTGTGTGTGTGTGTCCGAACTATACTCAGTTTGTGTGACTGGAGTGTACTACTCAGTATTCAAGGTGAGGAGACCAGGCAGAGCGGGGACCAACCAAACGTCACTGATGGTTTTGAGTTACCACTACTCACAGCCAGCCAGTCGATGCCAGCTCATAGACAGGGTGGAACTGCTCCTGTGGGTTTCCGAGAGCGTAACTCTTTATGGGAGCAGCAAGCCCCATCTTTCCCCCTAGGAGGGGCTGGTGGTTTTGAACTGTTGATCTTACAGTTAGCAGCCCAACGCATAACCACTACACCACCAGGGTGTCCGCGTCTTGAGTAGGGTATGCAAGCCAAGCCAGACTGCGTGCTTTGGAGCGCCCCCATGGAGAGCAGTGTGTCCTAGACAGGCCTGGGCCGAGATGGGCCAGCTGAGGGATGTGGGGGGGAAGGCTGCTGGAGCCTGGACTGGCCCGATGGCAGTGGGGACAGAGAAGGGAGGTGTGAACTGACACCAGATGAAAGAGAAATGTGAAATAACCTTATAGCTGTTAAAGAATTTAAAGTTTTATTTATTTTGTAATGAAAACAAACCCAAACCCCAAAACCTCTCCACAAAGGAAACCGTCAGGTCCATATAGTTTCCCTGGTAAAGAACTCACATCAGCCTGACACAAACTCGATCTGCAGCCGGGGACACTGACGGACTTGGGAGACACTGATGGCCGTGGGCGGAGGGAAGGAGGGAGAGGCAGGAGGGGGAGATGGCTTCCCAGGTGTCTGGCTTGTTAGGCAAGGCCACACTTGGAAACTGGGAACACAGAAGGAGGGGGAGAGAAGGGGAGGGGCTTGGGATGGGTATGTTTTGTTCAGGCTGGGTTCCAGGTAGGGGAAGTCTGAGCTACAGACAGGGAGCTGGTGGGGGAGATCATTAGCGGATCAGTGGGTACACCAAGGTGAGCCTTCGATTTCTAGGGACACCTATATCGGGCCTCAAAAAACCTCAAACTCACTGCCGTAAGTCGATTCCGACTCACAGCTGCTGGTGGCTTTGAACTTCTGACTTTGAAGTTAGCAGCCCAATGTACAACCCATTACACTACCAAGGATCCTCATCTTGTGCACAGATAACTTATAGTTAAACCCTAGGGAAGAATGGAGGGGTGGGGATGCTGAGATGGATTAATAGCTGTGAGACAATTAGAGCGAATTGAGTGTTGAGTTGTTGAAACCGGGGCTGGGCTGGGCTCTTAGATCAGAGAATCTTAGTTCTGGTCCAGGGTTGAGAGGTGGGATGGGGTGGAAGGGCCATCCCTGCCTGACCCTGCCTGCTTCTGTCCCGGCAGCCCCCTCGGCGGTGCACTGTAAACCCATGGTGGTGGACAGCCAGCTATATGTGGTCGTGGCACAGCTATTTGGTGGCTCTTACATTTACCACTGGGACCCCAATACCACGCGCTTTACCAAGCTACAAGACATCGACCCCCAGCGTGTTCGCAAGCCCAACGATTTGGAAGCCTTCCGCATCGATGGGGACTGGTACTTTGCTGTGGCTGACAGCTCCAAGGCTGGTGCCACCAGTCTCTACCGCTGGCACCAGAATGGCTTCTACTCCCACCAGGCCCTACACACCTGGCACCGCGACACCGACCTGGAATTTGTGGATGGCGAGGGCAAACCTCGGCTGATTGTGTCTAGCAGTTCCCAGGCACCGGTCATCTACCAGTGGAGTCGAACACAGAAGCAGTTTGTGGCCCAGAGTGAGGTGACCCAGGTGCCTGATGCCCAGGCGGTGAAACACTTCCGCGCCGGCCGAGACAGCTACCTGTGCCTCAGCCGCTACATCGGGGACTCCAAGATCCTGCGCTGGGAGGGTACCCGCTTCTCCGAGGTGCAGGCCCTGCCCTCCAGGGGCTCGCTGGCCCTGCAGCCCTTCCTGGTGGGAGGCCGCCGCTACCTGGCGCTGGGCAGCGACTTCTCCTTCACCCAGATCTACCAGTGGGATGAGGGGCGGCAGAAGTTTGTGCGCTTCCAGGAGCTGGCTGTGCAGGCCCCGAGGGCCTTCTGCTACATGCCGGCTGGCGACGCCCAGCTGCTCCTGGCCCCCAGCTTCAAGGGACAAACCCTTGTGTACCGACACGTCGTGGTGGATCTCAGTGCCTAGAGGGTGCCCAGTCCCTCCGGGTTCCTCAGGGCAGCCGCTAGGGGCTGGTGTGGGAGCAGTGTGTGTGCCCGTGTGGAAGGTACATGTAGCCAACTTGCACATACATGCACACACCATGGGCAAGTCCAGGGGGCCCAGCATCCCAGATGTAATCCGCATGAACAATTTGTATATATCCCAGGTACACCCGGGCAGCCCAGCCCACCACCGTGCCCCCTCGACATGGCCCACCCTGCAGCCCCATCATCCTGCTGCCTCCGTGACTCGTGCACATACTCATGGCTGGGAGAGGGGTGCTGGGAGGGAGGACTCTCACCCTCGCTGGTCTTTCCCCGTTGGTGCTCCAGGTGTTGGTTGACCTACTCACCTCTCCATCGCAGCCAACAGCCATATCTACCAGTGTTCTTCTTCAGCCATGCTGGCCCCACCCAGTGACACACGCACACGTCCCTGTCAGTACCCCTGTTTCCATATACACGGATCCAGGAGTGTGTGTGCGTGCGTGCGTGCGTGCGTGCGTGCCTACAGAGTCAGCTCTGCCCCCAAGGGCCCCTTTGCTGTTCTTGGGCTCTGCACGGTACCTGTTCTTGCTCTGCTCACACTTCCCCACTCCCACCCAGCTCCCTGCTGCTGACAAGCTGGGGAATGGTGGTCCCAGCCTCTGTGCTCCAGCTTGACCAGCTTCTGGGGGCCAATCCCCCACTGCCCCAAAGCAATAATAATAATAATAATAATGACACCAACAGCAGACCTGGGGTTCTCTCTGTGCTGCCTCTGATCTCACTGGAGGGGCCTGACTCCCCACTCACCTGTGACCAGGAGGCCACCCAGGTGAAAGCCTTCTTGCTTCTCTTCTCTGTAACTGCTGCTGTGGAGACCTTGGGCCAGCCACATCCTGGGCCTGTGGCCTCGAGGCCACACCCAGGAACCTGCAGACACACTACCTATGCAGGTGCCAGGATCAGAGCTCCCTTGCGCACAATTGGAGGGTTCTCTTAAATCACGGGGTACCCACCCCCACCCCCAAGCTTCTCTGCCTTTCCGAGGGGGTGAGGGGCCTGCAGGAGGGGCGGCACCTGGAGCCAGGCTTCTGCTGCCCTCTGCTGTCAGCTGGGAACATAGACCTCTGAGCTGGAAGGCCTAAGGAAGGGGGATGGAAGGGGGTGTCTTCCCTGTGTCCAAGGTTTTGTGAGGGTTTCCTGGGGCAGGATGCCCAGGGGCACTTAGGGGCAATGCTATGATTCACTTGCTTCAAATAAAAAGTTTGAACCCCCTTGGTGGCTGCCGGGTGTCCAGTGGTGACTGAGTCAGTGACGGCTACCTGTCCCTGCTCTCCCTCTGAGCGGGCCTAGCTCTAGCTTTCCCAGCCTCCTCCTGCCATGCCCTTCCCTCTGAGAAGCAGGCATTCTCACCATCAGCTGAGCCGGGGTCAGAAGTGCATGCATGATGACACTCAGAGCTGGGGCAGGGTGACTAGTCGCTACCACCTGGGGCTGACTCACGGCCGGTGCTCCTTCCTGGAGAGCCTTCCTGGAGTTGTGGGGCCCCATGAGGCTAGTCTGTCCCTGTCAGGTCAACTCCAACGGCCAAGGCCAAAGACGGCCAAGGCCAAAGACAAGCTCAGCACTGTTCCCTGCCCCGCTCCCTCTCCCAGCACCTCTGCTTGGCAAATGTCTGTCACCGCCCCACCTAGGGGAGGTGCCTTGGGGTCCTCTGCAGTGCATTGGTCTCTCTTTTCCCCGGGTTGAGTCAGCCACCAAGCCCCCGCCATTCTTCCTTCCACACGCTGACCAGGTAGCCACACTCGTTGCCTCTGAGGTGTCTTAGTCACCGAGTGCTGCTCCCATGGGTCACCTGACAAAACAGAAGTGTATTGTTGGGTTTCTGGAGTCGGCAATGCCTCGGTTCTTGGAGCCATATGATGAAAGAATTCACGCCGAATCCCGTTTTGCAAACCAAGTGGGCTTTTAGGAAGGACGGGACAAGTTTCAGGTTTTACAGTCTCAGAGGGGTTCACCACTACACCTGAACAACCACGTGGAAAAGAGCACCCACGTGAGCTGATCTTGGGGGGATCCTGGGAGGCCAGAAGCTCAAGAACCCTAGAGGCTGAGAGCATGTGAGCCAAGAGGCTGTGAGCCCTGAGTAGGCCAGGAGTGAGCACATGTATGTCCGTGCGGGGAGGGAGACCCTTCCCCTCTACCTGCCTCTGACCAGGAGCAGGGTAAGAGGTCCCAGAGTGGGCTCCCTGCCTTTATTCTAGCCCACCCCCTGGCTGGCAGAAGGCGTGGTTGCTGGTATTGGTTGACCCCATTGGCTGAGTTAGGCTCACCTGGATGATGTCATGAGCCTGGGCCTAGTTTGGCGCACCCAAGTGTACCTCCCACCTGGCTCAGGGGCTTGAATAGTAGCATGCTTACTTTGGGGCCTTCATAGGTGTCTAATGGTTGCCTGATTTCTTTCCAACCTCCTCTATGGGGACCTTTGCAGGCATGAATGGGACAACCCCAGTTCCTAAGCTAACTACCTAACATATTCTCTCACAGGTTAGGAGGCTGGAAGTCTGAATTCAGGCTGCCAGTTCCCGGAGAAGGTTCTTGTCTCCTTTCCACATCTGTGGGCCCCATGTCCCTGGAGCTCTCCATGTTCAGTCTCCCCCTGGGTCTAGGTGATTCTCAGCCCAGGCGCCCAAGGGTCCAGAGGACACTCCCTGCTCTATCTTCTTGGTGGTAGTCAGAGCCACAGGTGGGACTCGAGCAAGGCTGATGCTGGATGAAGGCTGGTGACTGGGGTAAAGGTGAGGCTTAAGTCGCGCCCTCTTATAAGGCTGTGATTCAATACATCCCTCCCGAATTTGACCTTATTGACAGGTTAGGATTCACAACACTTAACACAAAATAGGAGATAGTTCACCCAATCCCAAGATGGCAGGCAAAGTCCTGGGAGTCATGGCCTTGCCAGGTCGATACCTATTTTCAACCCAACTCACTGCCATCAGGTCGATCCCAACAAACAGCCTCGCTCTAAGACAGGAGAACTGAGGTCCCCCCACCCGGGCGTGTGTTTCCGAGACTGCAGATCCTAATGGGAGCAGAATACCTCATCTTCCTGGCTCAGATTAGCTGGCGGTTTCGAACTGACGACCTTGTGGTTAGCACCCCAACGCATAACCCACTGAGCCATGGAGAACCCTTGACACCTGTGTTGAGAGGACACAATGTAATCCTGGACAGTGGATTCTGACTCCAGAAAACCCGCAGGTGCCGCAGAGTGGAAGTGCTCGGCGGGGCTTTATGAAAGCAGCTCACAGGGCCTCTCTTCAGAATGCCCCTGGGAGGGTCCACACCAGCAATTTTCCAGCTGGGAGGTCTTTTTGCACCTCTCCCTCCTACAACCTTTGCCCAGACCCCCTTCGTCACACATCATCTTGGGTCCTTGGCCACAACTCCCTGGCTAATCCTCCTGAAAGAGACTTGGCCTGTAGTATTAAATTAAAAAATGACGCCGAGGGAGGGTGAAGGGCCAGCCTCCACCGGCTGCTACTACTATTACTACTACTCAGATTCAGTAATACTACTTCTGGGTTCAGTAATGCACAATTGTACGGTTGAGATATATAAGCATTATATTAAAGTCATTGAGAGCATGAGAGATAATACAATAATACAGTCAGGCATGTTACATGGTACCATTGCTCACCTCAGCCCAGCTTGGTGGTCCATGTGGAGAGAGGGGGAAGGGAAGGAGGGGAAGGGAACAAGGTAGAGGGGAGTGACCAGGGAGTGAGCAGCAAGGAGCTCAGAGTCAGAGAGTGATCTATAGTGCTGGCTCACACCTGTATACCTTTTGGGGGTAAGCCAGCCCACTAATTACAGGTAGAGACATACATCACAGGAAGGGGCTGCACTATAGGTTACACAGCAATGAGGGGGTGGTCTAGGGCCATACATACAGTAGGAAGAGGGACAGCTGGTTGGCCTGTCCCTCGCCCAACTGATAGAGACCATTATCAGTAGGATGCGAACCCCTCCTACAGGAGCCTGTCCATTGTCCCCAGAGGCAGGGAGCAGGCCTGTGGAGGGATGAGACGGCAGTCTGGCAACTGATTGCCCTCAGTGGGGGAATGCCTGTGCATCTGACCTCCCCCCACATTGGCCCAGCTCAGAAACTTCCCTTCCCTCCCCGTTGCTCCTGGCCCTCTAGCTCACACGAAGGTCCTCTGGCCTCTGGTCCTGCCTTATGAGATAGCTAAGCGCCCATGGGCAGCCACAGTGCCACACTGGGTTTCAGAAGGGAGTTGAAAACCTCTGACCAAAAGGAGCGAGGGAGGAGTCAGGTGTGGGTCAGACAGGAATAGGAGTGAGGTCTGGCGAGCAGTGATATGAGTCAGTATGGTTAGGAAGGGTCCTGGGGACAGCTGTGTGGCAAAATGGGGGTGTTTCTGACTTACTTGCTGCCATGACCTTGAATCAATGGGGAGTCAGACCCTTTGTTACCTCGTGAAAGTCGTGGACAGAGGGAGCGAGGATGGGAGGGGTGGCACCGAGGGAGATGAGTGACTCCAGAAAGGGAAGGTCACTTACCTTGTCAGAGCCTCCGGGTATTCGTTCGCTCTGCAGGGCCCGCTCAGTTCTCACGGACCACTGAGCAGCCTTCCTGGGTTTGTCTTTCTGGGACCACTGTGAGCACCTGCTCTGGGAGCTTGGGGAGCTCCCGGGCAGTGAGGAGAGCAGGCTCCTGCAGGCAGTACCGTGTGGTGGGCAACTGCCCTCTGGGCTCTGCTGTCGGAACCAGCGTGCATTTGACACTCAGTGGCCCAGTGTGGCTGAGGAGAACTGGCCCAGAGGTTTTCAGGCTGTACCCTTTTCTCTTTCTTCCCCCAAATAGTTTTGTTTCTATTTTTAAAATCATAAAACAAATCCGGGCTCAATATAAAAATAAACGAGAAGCTACGGGAATGTCTAAAGAAATAAAAACCATTGTCAATATTTTTGTACATTGCAATCCAAGACTATTTCCATCTGTCTGTCTTTTAACAGGTTTATGAGCACGTCATCCATGTGTCGTACAATTCCATCAGTCCATCATATCAGGAAGAGTTGTACAACTGTCACCATGTTCAATTCTAGAACATTTTCTCCTTTCTTGTATCATAGTTATTCATGTGATTTTTTTCTAATTGTGGCAAAAACATACACACCAGAACATTCTCCAGTTCCACAACTTCTACTTGTATAATTCGGTGCTGCTGATTATACATTTGGTATTGAACAACCAGTATTGATATCCTTTCCCAAATTACTCCACTACCATTGACACAAACCCCATGCCTCCTACACAAGCTGTAGTCTTTATGGGACAAATGGGGCAGCTAACTGCAAGGTCAGGAGTTCGAAACCACCAGCAGCTCTATGGGAGAAAGATGAGGCTTTCCCATAAACTCCCATAAAGAGTTAGGGTCTCAGAAACCCTCAAAGGCAGTTCTATCCTGTCCTAGAGCGTTGTGACAAGTTGGTGTCGATTGACTTGAGGGCAGTGAGCGAGTGCGTAATCTTTACGGGAGCCAATAGCCATGTCTTTCTCCCGAGGAGTTGTTGGGTAGCCTCAGACCATCAGCCTGCACAAGACCAGGTCTCCTCACACAGGGCTTTGGAGGCTGTGAGTGTGGGCTCGGTCCCTTAACTTGGTGTGTGACGACAAGCCTTGGATTCTCCTTCATCAGTGCGAGGACAACCAAACCTTGCACAGAATTGCTATTAGAAGAAGTTGAAATACACATAGTCCCCGACGTATGATGGGATCCATTCTGACAATTTTATCCTAAGTCGATTCTGAGGCAGGTCAAATATCTCATTTTTAAAATGATTTTTCAGATTTCATCATTATTGCCTTTTATGCTCCATCTCTTTATAAATTTGGCAGCATTTCAAACAGTAAATCATGAAACAGAACATCGCGAGCGAACACCTGAGGAGGACACCGTCAGCAAGTGACAGCCTGCAGCCCACCCCCGAGGGCGAGATGTGCAAAGTCAAGCGTGGTGCATTGTAAGTCGAGTACATCCTAAGTCGGACCCGCTGCACTACTGGATGGATCTATGGAGCTTTTCCTGGAACGTTTTGAAGACCCCTCACACTGTGCCTGGTCCACACACAAACGCCCTGCCATCTCGTGGCTTCTGACTCATAAGGACCCTGTGGAGGGCTTCCAGGATGGGGACTCTTCACAGGAGCAGACAGCTTCAGCTTTTGCGCCTGGAGTGGTTTGGACTGTGGACTCTGGTTAGCAGGGCCCAATCCAAAGCAGCACCAGGGCTCCCTGGTGTGCAACCAAGACTCTAAAAACAGCAGGTGCTCTGGAACCAGACTGCCTTTGAACTGTGATTCCACTGCTTACTTAGTGACCGCAACTTCATTGCTTTGTCGTTTTTTTATGTTTCAGTTTCCTTATCTGTGAAAATGGGGAGCCCTCCCCATAGAGGTTTAAATGCATGAGATATGTAACATATTAATATGTGCAAGGCCCTTGAAATCATGCGTCTGGTACTCATTGCCTTTGAGTCGAGTCCAGCTCATAGTGACCCTGGATTTCAGCGTGGAGCTGCCCTTTGGGTTTCTGAGACTTTTAGAATCTTTATGAAAGCAGCAAACCAGGAGCTCAATCCGTGAGTAGCCACTTTGCCACCAGGGTTCCTTGTGCCTGGTACGCATAGCAGGCTTAAGACGTAAGCATTAGCTATGGTTTCATCACTGGTTTGTAGAAATAGATGCAATACAACAGTAGCTCAGAGAAAGATGCTTTTGTGGGAGAGATGGTTGATCTTTGGGAGAGAATGGCTATCTCTGGATAAGGGTTCCCTGCCCAGCCTCTGTCTCTGAGCCCCGTGCCCTGTCTGTGCCCACCCCCCCAGCCCCTCCTTACAGTGGGGAGTCTTATGTGATGACATGTCTGTGTTCCCTCTCCCAGTCATGTTTGTGGGACCTTCAGGGCCTCCATCCTGGGAAAGACTGTCTTGCTATTTCAAGTGGAGAATAGAGGCTGTGCCAGGGAGATGCTGCCAGAGGAGAAAAGCAGAGTCGCTAAGCCTGCTGGCACCCTGCTGCTCAGTAGAAAGATAAACACAAGGCCTGGGGCCTCAAGACCAGGGGACATGTCCCTCCCTCGGAGCTGAGCGCTGAGCTTCCTGTAGATCCGGAATGGAGTGCACTGTGTGCCTGCCTGGCCGCTCGCCAGGGCATCACCCATGTGTCCAAGGAGCTGCTGAGCAACGCAGCGTAACTGGGTGACTGTGCCAACAGCTCAGGACCAAAGGCCGAAAGGCAGAGTCCACCCACTGTGCCAGAGCAGAGGGTGACACTGCGCAGTCACCAGCTTGTCACCTTCCACACTGAAGGCACATCTGTGACATCGTCCAAGCACAGCATGTGGGATTAGAAGCCTCCCAGCCCCGTGGCCCAAGACTGGGCCCAGGAGAACCCAGGTCCAAAGGGGGGGGGCAAGGGGGTGGCGGAGTGCAGGAGGGGCATTGAACGAGGCTTACATGGGAGGCAGCCCATGTAAGGACACAGTTCTGCAGCTGGTACCAAAGGGCCTGCAGCTTTCCCCAAGCCCTCCCTCCAGAGTGGGCTGCCCTCCCCTTTCTGCAGCCCCTCCTCACTGCTCAAACACTGGGTAGCTTTCCTCCTTCAGGGAGACCCAAGTCACTCTCCACCCCCACAGCAATGTCTGGGCCTCCGGAGGCAGGTCCTGGCCCGGGCACTCCTCCCTCCTGCCCAGTAGAGCAGGAGTGAGGAGCCTGGTGACGAGTTGCTCTGCAAATCGCAAGGTCAGCATTTTGAAACCACCAGCCGCTGATAAAGCTTTCTGCTCCTGTAAAGAGTTACAGTCCGGGAAACCCACCGGGGCGGTCCTACCCCGTCCTGTAGGGTCACCATGAGTCTGGGAAACGCACACGGCGTCCCGTGGGGTCTCTAAAGTCAGCATCGCCTGGAGGGCAGCGAGGTGAGCCGGGGCTGAGGGTGAGGGAAGGAAGGAGGGGAGAGGGAGGCGTCTTGTCCCGGCTTTGGAGGAGTTTCTCCTGTGGGCTGGTTTCACTGCCAACTGGCTCTCACCCTCGGCAATCCCAATAAAATGGATGATCATCATTAAGACTGCATAATCACTGTGTGTGTTTACTTGTCCCCAAGAAGCTTCCTCTCCCTGGGCTCCCTCATGACCTACTCCATCCTTCGGCTAGGAGGTGGGTGTTAACGATGGCTCTACTGAAAAATAATAACCACCCAGGGTTCCGGTCACCACAGCATTGGGCAGCTCTACCCTCGGCTCTCCCCAGCATCATGAGGTGGGCAGGCAGAGGGCACGTGTGTATGTGGGGGGCACACTGCTCTCCCCCTTTCTTTCAGGGAGAGGAACTGAGGCACTAAGCAGAGGCTTCACCAAAAAAAGTAAAGAAAGAAGAAAATCTGTAACTGAAGCAGTAGCAACATTCGCCTTCCTCCTTGAGTCTGAGTCCTGGTGGCGGAGTGGTTACACACTGGGCTCTAACCGCAAGGCGGTGGGTTCAGTTTCTGATGTGGGCAGCACAGATGGTTTGCGCTCCATAGCTAACCGAAAAGCAGGCGGTTCAAACCCATCATGCCGTGCTGTGGAAGAAAGGCCTGGCAGTCTACCTCCGTCAGGATGACGGTTAGAAACCCCATGGAGCAGATCTACTCCATAGTAGGTAGGGGCAGTGTTTCCTTCTGCTGGGCAGAAGCTCCCAATGGGTCAGAACCAACTGGGTGGTACCTAACAGCAACATGGTACAGTACTACTCCAGGACATATGGGGGCGATGTGAACCAGAATCAGCCTCATGGCAACAAGCATGGCTTTCCCTTTGGGGTAATATGCAGTGTTAAACGCTGGACTAGCTACGGAAAGGTGGGCAGCTGAGCCTCACCCAGATGCACCAGGCAGGTGATTGGTGTGCTTCTGCAAGTCACCGCCATGCAGTCGATCCTTAGGAGCACAGTGCTGCTCTGAGACCCCTGCAATGAGCTGGATAACAAGAAGTTTAATTTAGCATCCTCTTTCTGGTACATGCCCTGCTCCCAGAGGAAGTTCTCCAGGTCTCTGGCCCTGCCCCAGGGCCACAGCCAATCAAACATAACCTGCTGTCCTGCAACAAACACCACTGTTCAAAGTTTCTAGTGCTAGAGTGACCGGAGCCCCTGGGTGGTGAGCAGGGCCACGTGCTAGACCACCAGTGGGACAATCAGGGGAAAGGCTGACAGTTGGAACCCGCCCAGGGGTGTGCAGCTCACTAACACCAACATCAGCCGGGTGACAGTAGGCAAGTGATTGCCCATTGCTGAGCTGATTTCCTCAATGGGACAAACCATCTTCATAAAGATGAAGGCTCTGTGCCCAGACACGCACTGCAGAACAACCATGGATATTACCCTCCTGGGCGGCGGCAGAAAGTCTGTCTGGGCAGTTCCACCACATAGAGGGCCAGGAGCCCAGTCCCCATGAAGCTCGCCCCCAGCTCCAGATACTAAAAGTCCCAGGTGCATACAATGGTTCATAATCACTAGTGGGTGTTACTTTGCACCATCCATCAAAACATTATTATTATTATTATTATTTTATTATGTTAAAGATGTTGGCGTGTATCTGGAAGGGTTTCTGTAAAACTTTTTTTTTTTTAATACATAGAAAGGTACACTTAACATTATGGTAAATATTTGCTTAGGTGACGTTAGATGTGAACTGCTCCTACCTGTTCGATGCACACTTTATGAACAAATCCCACTGAGGAAGAGTTCATCATGTGAGGGCTGCCTGTGTAAATGTAATATGGTGTCCCCACCATAGCCAAATTACAGAGTATCCTGTTTCACAGAACATGGGGGCGGGGGGGGGGGGGGGGGGGGGGATTGGAGTGCGGCTTGACTGGAGTCAGTACTCAGGGATACTTGTGTTCTTGGCTCACAAGAATAGATGGAATGTCAAACCTCTGTGATGAAGGGATGGAGCCCTGGTGGCATAGTGGGCTACACATTGGGCTGCGAACCACAAGGTGAGCAGTTCAAATCCACCTGCTGCCTCTCAGGAGGAGGATAAGACTTTCTACTCCTGTGAGGTTTCTCGAGTGGGTAATACCTGAGTATGGGAAACAGAAGGATTTCTCCCAAGTTGTCTCCCCCAAATATATGCCAGACTTAGCTGCTTGAGAATGACTATACACTTGGAGGTCATCAGGAGTAGATTGGGGGTCATTCTCCCTAAGAGCTATCAGACATCTGGAGCAAGCAGACACCACTGTTTATCCCACAACAAGTAGGGCCCACTCCCTTCTGATAAGGATAGTGGTTGTCTGTTTCCTTGTAGGAGACACCAGAGAGGTCAAACCTGACCAAGGATGACCAAGGTTAGGCCACCATCATGAATCTAGGGTGCGCCCATCTTGTCACACGTATACCCCTAGACCTTCCCATTCCTATAGGCACACCGCTAGCTCATCCCTTCCTGTTACGCTTATACCTATCATAGATCCCCTTCCTACAATGTGTATGCCCATTGTACTGCCCCTTCCTGTGACGTGTGGTTACCTGTAATCATGTGCCCCTAAAGAGATATAATGCTTGGTTAGCAATAAAGAAAAAGCTCTCCCCAATTCTCGGTCCTGAGGGCTCTCCTGCTCTCCTGGCCGGGCTCCCCCCATGTGGACCACCAAGGGGGGCTGAGGTGAGCATGCTACCATGAATTGTGTCTGACTCCATTACTTGACTCCTCTACCTCTCGTGCTCTCCACAACTTCACTATAATCTTTACTTATTATCGCTGTACAATTGCGCCTACCGGACCTGTGCTGATTTGTGGGGGACCCTCTCTTTCTCCCCACACCTCAGTTCTTGGCTTTGCACGAGGAAAGAATTCACGCCGAAGCCTGTTTTGCAATCAAAGGGAGTCCTTATGAAGGACGGATCCTCAGGTGCCATTTTCACGTCCTGCTAATTGGCCTCCCTCATCCGATGATGTATGTGGGTCTTTGCCTTGTCCTCGTCCCCCCACTTTTTTTATCATTTTATTGGGGGCTCATACAATTCTTATCACAATCTATATCCATTGTGTCAAGCACATTTGTACATTTGTTGCCATCATCATTCTCAAAACATTTGCTTTCTACTTGAGCCCTTAATATCAACTCATTTTCCCCCTCCCTCCCCACTCCCCCTCCAGCATAAACTCTTGATAATTTATAAATTATTATTATTTTGTCATGTCTTACACTGTCAGATGTCTCCCTTCACCCACTTTTCTGTTGTCCATCCCCCATGTAGATCCTTGTAATCAGTTCCCCCTTTCCACCCCACTGTCCTTCCACCCTCCCAGTATCGCCACTCTCACCACTGGTCCTGAAGGGATCATCTGCCCTGAATTCCCTGTGTTTCCACTTCCTATCTGTACCAGTGTACATCCTCTGGTCCAGCTAGATTTGTAAGGTAGAATTGGGATCATGATAGTGGGGGGAGGAAGCATTTAAGAACTAGAGGAAAGTTGTATGTTTCATTGTTGCTACCCTGCACCCTGACTGGCTCCCTTGCCCCTTTTAAGACTTAATAAATATTCTCCTTAAATTATATTTTTACCCTTGAATATTAGATAGAAGAGCTTACCAGATTGGACTAGGGCTTTCAGACCAAGACAGTCAGGGCTCCAGTGATGGGTGATACATGACTATGGGACCCTAACAGGGTTCTGAGTGAGGAGACCTCCATTAAAGACGCACCCAGGAAAGCCATTAAAAGAGACAGCCCCTTCCGGCGCTTGCTTAAGAGGAAGTGGAGGTAATCCACTTTCTAAAGCACTCTGCCTGAGGCAAGACTACCTACATTCTTGGTTAATGGTCAGCAAGACTACCACAAACGGAGCTTTGAGTTTTCACTGTCATCCATAGCCTTCTGCAAATGGGGTGCTCCTATTTAAGCTCTAATGCAGAACAAATGAGGCAAGCAGGAAGGGCATTGAGAAAAACTAGTGATGAGATGCGAAATCTATGAAATCCAGAATTGCTTCTTCCTGTCTAGTGCACTTTTTCTCTCCAATCTTTCGGATCAGAAAGGATAATTCTGCCGACGGACTCCTTCCGCGAGGTCGGTGCGCACCGCCCCTTTAAGGGGCAGGACTCTCACCGCCCACACCTAGGCCCCGCCTCCGTCCCTGGACCGCTTTGCGCCTGCGCCAAGCGCCCGAGACTCGGGGTTGGACGGAATCTAGTTCCTTGCAACTTTTAAGTGAGTTGTAAACTCCGCCCCCGAGGCCGGTGCTGGTGGCCGGGAGCACCGGGACTTCGGGGACCCGTACGAGCTGAAGCCGCGAGCCGCCACCCCTGCACGGGCCGCGAGCCCGATTCTCCGAGGCAGGAAGTGCCGATCGGAACCGTAACTGACTGGGAGGCGCGGCAGAGAACCACGCCGTCGGCTCCCCTGCTCCCCAATCGGCTTCCTGCCGCCGAGCTGCCTGGTCCCCCTGCCGCTTGCCTCCCCTTTCCCCGGCACCGCGCGGGGGAGCCAGGGCTCTGCGGGCTGCGACTCCGCTAACGGACAGCCGGACGCTCCCGCCGGTTCCCGCATACCCCTGGATCCCCGGGTCACCTGCGCCCCGCGTGATCGTCCCTCTTGGGTGCCTTCTTGGGGCGTGTCCTCTCGCCCCCGCGGCTGGCAGGATGGTGTCGTGGATGATCTGCCGGCTGGTAGTGTGAGTATGGCCGCTTAAACTCCCCCCACTCCCGGTGCCAGCCCGCCCTTGGGGTGGAATCTGGGATGTCAGAAAAAGGGATTTCTGGGCTCCATCACACCCCTACTCTCCCCTCCCCCCATTCATCTCAAGGGTTAACGGACCTGAAGGTCTGCAGGCGGGCTCTCGGGAGCACGTGCTAAGTGCCCCCCACCCCACCCCCGCACCCCCTCGGCCTACTTGGATAGTGGCGACCTTCCAGCACTCACATTGCAGAATGGTGGGGGGAGGGGGGGCGGGGGTGGTAGAGAGCCGCCGGCTGGCCCACAGTCCCTTGGCAAACAAGGCGTTGTGGCATGCTGTGGGCGGGGAATCCAGGTGCCTGCTCCGGAGCTGAGCAGTCACGTGACTCACCCTCCTGGCCTAGCCTCCCCACTCTGTCCGGCTCGTCACCTCTGAGTGCTCCGGCACCTGGCTGCACTATCCCTGTCTGCATCCTGGCAGTGCCAGGTCTGGTGGCCCTGGGCCTGATTGCTTCCCAATTGGGAGGGTACGACAGTCAGCCTCCTACCCAGTCCCATTGAATGGCTGTGTGCTCGCCACCAGGCACCCATGGGCCACTGGTGCAGGCCCAGGCAGGCTTGGGATGTTTGTAAACAACAGGGTGGGGTGGTGGCCTCCAGGGCATTGACTCAGGTGCGAGTTGTGCAAGCCAAGCGGGAAAAACAGGGCCTCCTCGCACCCCATTGGGGGTGGGGGGTGGGGAGAGGTTGCCTGGCAGGGGGTGGGGGGCACACAGGGCCCCTCACAGACTGCCTCTATGCCCTGGGATGCTCTTCCAGGCTGGTGTTCGGGATGTTGTACCCGGCATACGCTTCCTACAAGGCTGTGAAGACCAAGAACATCCGGGAATATGTGCGTGCAGGGGTCGGCTAAGGCAGGGGAGGTGGGCTGACAGGTCGTGGTAACTGAGCTGGGGGAGCTCTAAGATGAGGGTGTCCTGAGTGGAAGGGGAAGCAAGGGAAGGCCCCGTTCCTGTGGGTGGGAGTGAGGGAGTGAGGGGAGCTGGCCCAGGCACTGGGATGGCTGGGGAGGAACTCATGGGTGTCCTCCAGGGCCAGCCAGGGAGAACTCTGCCCGCCATCCTGCACAGGTCCGCTGGATGATGTACTGGATTGTCTTTGCCCTCTTCATGTCCCTGGAGACCTTCACGGACATCTTCATCTCCTGGTACACTGGTGGGGTGGTGGGCTGGGGGGTGGGGCAGCCCACCTGGTCTGGCTCCCCACCTCATCTTGCTCTCGGTGCTCCTGCAGGTTCCCTTTTTACTATGAGATCAAGATGGCCTTTATGCTGTGGCTGCTGTCACCCTACACCAAGGGGGCCAGCCTGCTTTACCGCAAGTTTGTCCACCCATCCCTGTCCCGCCATGAGAAGGTACCCGGGGGTGGGGGGCAGCCGGGGGTTGGGGGGCAGCAGGCCAAGGGTGCGTTGTGGACACTGGAGACACCCAAGTTCTGATCGGTCCTGGCCCTGTCACGGTTTCATTATGGAATCAGGACAGGGACGAACCTTCCTTATCAGTCATGATCCTCAAATCAGGGGGTGCATAAGGATGGCCTCAGTTTTGTAATGGGTAGCTGTTTTGAGAATGTGGGGGTAGGTGAGGGAGCTGGGAACCCCTACTCTCGGTGTGGGTTCCTGGCCCCTGCCTGTGGCTGGTGCCTTGTGGCTGGGGGGAGGCCCGGGAGGCGCGGCAGTTACTTCCTCCTCGGGGGCCTGTGTGGAGGACTGCCCTCTGAACTCTTCCTGCCTGGGCCTGCAGGAGATCGACAGCTACATCGTGCAGGCCAAGGAGCGGAGCTACGAGACGATGCTCAGCTTTGGGAAGCGGGGCCTCAACATGGCCGCCTCGGCTGCCGTGCAGGCTGCCACGAAGGTGCTGGGTCCCCGGCCCTCCAGCCAGCAGCCCCGCCACCCCACCCTGCTGGGTCTTTTGGGTGATTCCAGCTCTGTGTCAGGGAGCTGAGAGACAGCAGCTGTCCTGTCTGCCAGGGAATGGGGCTGAGGAGCGGACAGGTGGGGTATGGATCAGAGCGTGGGGCTGGGAGTATAGGCTTTCCTGACTGGAGCACTGGCTGTGAGTCGATTGCTCTTCCGGTTGGTCCCATCCTGTTGGTGCCACCATGCCCTGGGGCTAGATGACTGCCGAGTTCCTTTCAGTTCTGAGTCCTGTGTCCCCGAGATCACTCTCAACTGGGCCCTCTATTCACCTGGTAGCGTCCTGCTAGGAGCGCCCCACCCCCTACAGATGATCCAGTAGTCGTCTCCCCCTAACCCCCACCCCACCCCCAACAGAGTCAGGGTGCCCTGGCTGGCAGGCTGCGGAGCTTCTCTATGCAGGACCTGCGCTCCATCCCCGACACCTCTGCCCCCACCTATCAAGATCCCCTTTACCTGGAGGACCAGGTGCCCCGCCGGAGACCCCCCATCGGTGAGTGGACAGAGGCACCCCAAGCTGCCCTGGAGGCTTGGCTTCCCCAGAGCTGGAGGAGGGCTGGCTGGGCCTGGGCCTGCAGCTGCCCTCACCCAGGCCACCGTGTCCTCCACACACAGGGTACCGGGCAGGGCGCCTTCAGGACAGTGACACAGAGAATGAGTGCTGGTCGGATACTGAGACTGTCCCCCAGCCGGCAGCGCGGCCCCGAGAGAAGCCTCTGAGCCGCAGCCAGAGCCTGCGAGTGATCAAGAGGAAGCCACTGGGCCGGGAGGTCAGCAGCGAGGAAGGTGTGAGCGGGCAGTGGGCGGCCCCAGCTGTTCCAGCCAGCCATCGCCCAGTGCCTGTGCTCTCTGCCCCCAGGGAACCTCACGCTCCGTGAAGGTGCGCACAAGGAGAAAGGCTTTGCCTTCGGACGTAGACAGCTAGTCTGAGGAGGCCAGTCCAGTCTAACCTCAAGCCCTGCTGCAGGTGGAGGCCGTTTCAAGGGGACCTCTGCCCGCACCTGTGGCCGGCCTGCATCCACCGACTCAGCATGGATCCACAACTACGAAAGCAGGCTGGCCCGGGGCTCTATTTATTGCCTTCCTCATTCTTCCACCTATGTTGGGCTTGGGACCAGCCCCCACCCACCCAACCCCCCTTCTCAAGTGAAACCAAAGCCCACCCAGTGGAGTTCACTCTAACTACTTGACTGGCCTATTCCTAGGCCCTTGTGTGTGTGTGTCTGTGTGTGTCTGCGCCTGTCTGGGTTGGATGTTTTGTGTTGGCGAGTGAGATCAGGCCCGTGAACGTTTTGTAAATAAAGACATAAAAGCATGCTGTTTCTCCCGGTGTGCATCTCGCTCTCATCAAACACTACGCACTTACCGAATCGTCTGCTGTGGGCTGGCCACTCGGCCTGAAAGGATGGGCCTCGGAGCGGCCCACCGGCTTCTGGAGGAGATGAGACTGAGAACAGCGCTGAGGCGGAATCCTGTGTCAGAGGCTGTAGGGTTAAGCTTCAAGGAGAAGCCAGTGATGGTAAAAGTGTGGAAGGTGTTTGAGGAAGCACGTTTGTTAGCATGATGTCCTTGGCCCACCAGGTCGATGCTGACTCACAGTGACCCCTACAGGACAGGGTAGAACTGCCCCTGTGTTTCTGAGCCCGTCACTCCTGTGCAGAGGCTGGTGGTTTTAAACTGCTGACCTTTAAGTTAGGAGCCCAACATGCAACCACTATGCATTATGGACTCCTTAGATTGAGCCTGAGGCGACCTTTCTCCATGAACCTGGCGTGGGGGGCGGGGCTCTCCAAGTATCTCAACCGCCATTGAGCATGGAGTTCCTGTAACTGTTGGGAAAGGGGAAGCAGTGTCCCTCTGTGGAATAGCCACGAGAGGGCAGCAGCTGCCTGGCTCTGAGCTGGCCCCAGCTTCCAGGTCAAGGGGGTGGGATCTGGAAGCAGGCCAGGGCCTCTCTTTGCCACGCCTGGCAGCTCTGGGACTGGAGGGTGACAGATGCACCACTTGGGCTGGTCCTCTGCCCTGCCTCGTCCATGACTCTGCTCAGCTGGTCCTTTGCTCTCTGGATACCCAGACAGACGGCAGGGCTGCTCCATTCCATACCTGTTCTAATGCTGGGGCAGCCAGGACTCCGGCCTCCCTGCTGGGTCCTGAGCAGCTCTTCTCTCCACCACCATGCTTTCCCTCCCTCCCCACTTCCCACTAAGCAAAGAGGTGGGGGAGAGGACTGGATGCGAAGGAGGGAAAAGGGGTGTCACCCTAAATGGCCTGAGAGTATGGATTAACTCTTGGTGTGGGGATTATCCAGGTTTTATGTGGTGAGGGAGTGCTTAATCTGTGTGTTGGGTGCCACTTGGTTTCCTTCCTGGTATCCCCTTGCGGCAAGGTGTTACCTCACCTCCACACTTGTCAGGTGCCATCAAAGTGTGACCCAAGACAATCCTACGCACAACAGAACAAAGCACTGCGCCGTCCGCGCCATGACCCCTGTGTCAGCCTGTGGTTACAGCCGTTGGGTCTGTCCATCTTGAGGGCCTTCCTCTTCGCTGCCCCTCCACTCTACCAAGCATGATGGCCTTCTCCAGCTTAGGCATTCGGAAAATCTTTCTTGACCCTCTTGGTGGCGTGGTGGTTACATGTTGAGCTGCTAGCCAAAAGGTTCGCAGTTCGAGACCACCAGCCACTCGCCCGAGAAAGGTGGGGCTTTCTACACCCATATAGCGTTACCGTCTCAGAAGCCCACAGGCACAGTCATCCCCTGGCTCGGAAGATTGCCAAAGGTCAGCGTGGACTCCACATCAGGGAGGCTTTGTTTTCGTTTTCCCCTTGAGTGTTTACCAAGTACCGGGCAGGGCACTCTACTAATGATGCGGGGCGACAAGGGCTCGCCCGGGGGGTGTGAGGACCGCCACGCAGGAGACGCCACTCCAAGCCCCATGGGTGGACCCACTTCACCCTCCCAGCAGCTGCCCGGTGCAGGGACTATTGTTATCATCTCCCATTTTACAAGCGGGAAAACCAGCACAGCGGGCAGGTAGTGGGACCAAGGATGCCCAGCCAGCAAGGAGAGAACAGGGCTGCCCCTCACCCACCACCCCTGCCAGTGCTCTCAGTGGCCCACTGTGTAAGGCTGGGGTGAACAGGAGGCCCCTTGTGTCGAACATCAGATGTCTGCCTGACCCTCCGGGCAGTCTGCAGAGGTTCTTTCTCAGTCTTCCCAACAAGCCTGTGAGGCAAATGTTAGACCCATTGTACAGACAACAGCACTGAGGCTCAGCGAGGTGAAGCACTCTGTCCAAAGGCAACAATGTGTGCCGCCTTTCTGAGAGGGACGCTGCCCAGCACAGGAGTCCATCGTCTTGGCGTGGGTGGGCTGGGCTGAGAAGCACACTTCAGCAGACTGAACAAAACCTGGGGTTCCCAGTAGCATCGAGTTACTAGGCAAAGCGAAATCAAAGTCCCAAAAAAGGCCGGTGCTTTGAAACTGCGTAAGGTGCCAGTCCTTTCATTGCCCTCATCCCTAGGACTCGGGCTTAGGGTGGGCGATAGGCTGCCCGGGAGTTGATGATGCCTCATGCTCCTGCCCCAGAGCATTGCCTCCTGTCGGCGGCCCTCTTCCAGTCTCCTGGATGCGCCACACTCAGTCCAGCTCCAGGCCTTTGCTCGGGCTACACGACTCTCCTGCCCTCTGTCCTTCCTCACCCTGCAAGACCTGCTTTCTCCACGAGTCCCTCCTCACTCGTGGGCCCCTGCACAAGCTCCCACGGCTCATAATCACTAGCCCGACTGTGCTGGGGTGCCCCTTGCCTTCCCTTCTCGCACCCCAACTGCTAGTGTCCCCCAAATCAGGGACAGACTTTAGCATGCTTTTGAGCAGCGGCTGCCTGCTGTTGCCAGGCGACGTGCTCCCACCCCAACTCTCTGTCCTTCTCCTCTCTGACTTTGGGACCCCAGTAGCACATCACTTCTTTCAAGAAACTCTCCGAAAGCCTCCCTGGCCCCTACTCTGGGTCTCGCACAGACTTCTGGGTATGCCTGGAATACATTGTGCCTTCTTCCCCCTCGGCATTGTGATGTGATGAAGAACAGATTTGCAGCTTATTCGCTTCTGTATCTCAGCCTGGGACAAAGGATAGTTTAACCAAAGTGAGATGTTTATGTAAGTGTGTGGCTCTGTGGTGAAGGCTGACTTATCCTCTAAGACTCTCTGAGCGCAAGCATCACCTCCTCTCTGAGGCGCCCCTCTGCTCCCCAGGCAGGGTTTCAAAGCACCTTGTAAATCATTCGTTAATAGGTCTGATTCCCCTAACAGTCACTCCACAGGGCCCACCCACACCACACACACACACAGCTGAGAGGCTTAAACAAATGGTTGTTGGCAGAGCAAAGACACATAAGTGGCTCCCAGCTCCTCAAGGGTTAGAACGGCCATGTTCTTTGGTCTTTGCATTTTATCTTCTTGGGGTGCACCACAGAACCTCAAAAATACCAGAGTCTCTGTAATACATATTTTGTAAATGGCTGATGGCAGCTGTATGGGTTCCAGGAGCTCTTTGGCCAGTGGGTAAGAAGCAAGGAGAAATCCAAGTTCTGGGGCATTTCTGGCCAAGTGTACATGTGATCCCCAGGTCTGGGGCATTGGGTATGGGCTGAGCTCCACCACTGTGCCCACTGCCACCCTAAGCAGGATCAGGGCAGGGCATTGATGTTCTAAACTCCATACTGGGCACTGGGTAGGCAGAGGAAACCATCCATCGAGGCCAGCCCCCTTAGAAGCAGCACCTCCACGTGGTCCTGGGCTCTGCTGTAAGGCTCACCATGGCATCTTGCCTGCTTCTGATGAACTCTTCCATCTCCTCCAAGTTGAGATGCAGATATCTCCTTCATTTTCAGTCCTCTCTTCTCCCTCTCCCCTGACCCCCCATTCCTTGCACCTTCAAATTGTCCCTGTCCTCTCTCTGCCTCTTCATCCCCCTTGTCTGTCCGCCTAGACCCTTGGCTCATCCATTTCTTGGCCTTCTCTTCCCCGCTCTGGCCTCCACGTGCCCGATACACACATGGCCCCACTGCTGTATTTTTAGCTGTTACTCTGGGCCACGTAATTGGCCTCTTGTTTCAACACAGCCTAGCTGGGGCTGAGTTGGGGCATCCTGGTTGGCACTGCCCCACCCTTGAGGGGGTTGAGGAAATGAGCACTCAGGCTCTCACCCCCTGCCCCCCACCCAGCATCAGGGAGTAGGACACCCAGTAGCTGGGTAGGGGACAGAAACCAGGGAGGAGGATGGCACCCACTACCCAGGGGACATGCTGGGGTCCACAGGGGGTGTCACTAGGCAAAAAGGTCTTGAAACCTAGGCAGAATGGAGGTGCTTCTCCCCCAGGCTGGTCAGATTTTAGGGCTGGGGGCCGGGAGGAAGGAGCAGGGAGGTAGGAAGGTGCTGACTGAGAAGAGGAATTAGGGCAGGGATGTGGGTGGGTGGGCCTGAGGGGAGGATGGCATCTGCCACAGAGCTTCCTCCTGGCTCCCTCAGCATCTCCAAACTTCCCTTCCTTTCCCCCTCCCCCCTCCCCAGGTCCTGGGAGAATTCTCCCTGGTATTCCCCTCCCCCCATGCCCCGCCCCAGGCATTGCCACAGGGTGGGGGGTGGGGTGGGGGGAGGCCAGCCTCAGCTGTCTGAAGGATGGAGGGGCTGGGGAAGTAGGGCTAGGTGCCCAGACGGCCGCGTGTGTGGGAGGGGATGTCCTCAGATGCCCTCCACCCGGCAGTCCCCGCTCTGACGTGGGTGCCCCCCCCTCTCCCCGCCCGGATTAGTGGCAGCTTGGCCTGACTCTCCGGGGCTCCTTCCCCCGCCCCTGCCTGCTGCCCTCCCCTGGGCAGGGGGCTGCTCCACCCGAGGGGCACTGTGCTAGCCCAGGTAAGGGTGTGCTGGCAGCTGTCTCGTGAGTGGTGCAGTGCTTCTCGGCGTGTGTTTATGTATGTGTGTGTGTGTGTGTGTGTGTGTGTGTGTGTGTGTGTGCGCGTGCGTGTGCGCGCACACGCAGGAGGGCTTGGTGTGGACCCGGGGCTGGGCCCACTTGCATGTGTCCGGGGCTAGTGGTCAGCTTGCCTTTGTCCAGGAGTTCCAGGAGTTTAGTGCTGTGTCCATGCTTCGTGTGGCTTTTTTCCTGTGTTTATGTCTTTTGTGTGTGTCCTCAGCTTGCTCTGTCCTCAGACACAGAACAGCGGTTCCAAGGACTCTGGGCCCGGGGCAATGTTCTGGGAGCAGGCTGGGGCAGCTAGGGGAGGTGGGGAGGCTCCTTGCTCTCCCTTTACCCACCAGGAACCCCAAGGCATTTCAGGGGCCTGTCCTGAGAGAATTGGTCTAGTCCGATGATGGGACCGACATGGCAGACATGGCAATTTGGGGTAGGGTGGGGTGGCTGTTTCTCTGCTCCCCTGAGACAGTCCCCATCCCTTTTAAGGAGGACAGCGATAGGCCCTCAGGGCCCCCTCTCTGTCCTGCCCTTTAGACCCCAAGCCACAGGACTTTTACACAAGCTGCTGGCTGCTGAGGAAGGAGGCCGCAGAAGACACACAGACTCCCTCCCTCCCGCCAACCATCTTCATCCCTGAAGCCAGTCTGATAGTGAGTGGGGAGGTTGGGGACAGGGGTGGGGGTGGGGTGAGGTTTGCCTCTGCTTTAGACCTTTGTGGGTCACTCCTTCTGGCTGGCTGAGGTCTGGACTACCCCTCAAGGGACCTGGGGGAAGAAGGGAGTGTGAAGTCGGTCAGGGAAACAGCCCCTACCAGCCTGTTCTGCCACCCAGCTGACCTCGGGGGAGGGGGGAGAAAGAGGGGGCATTCAACTATACCAACACAGCCCAGATCCTGTCCTATGAACCAGCCCCTACACCCCACTGCCCCTAGGACCTCCACCTCCACTCCTCAAGGGTGAGAGGCAGCCAGCCTTCTCTCAGGGTCTCAGGAGGAAGGCTCCCTGGCTCTCCTTGGTCCCTCTCTCTGGCTTGGTGCTATGACTTGGAACCAAGTTGGAAGCATCTTATCCCCTCGTTTTTTAAGGAGCCGGCTTGGGGATGGGGAGGGGGCCCACGCCTTGTCCTGGGCTGTGTGGAGGCAAGCTTGAGGATGGAGGAAAGAGAAAGGCCAGGGGAGGTGGGTGCCTGAGGGGAAGGGAAGCGCCCGTTGGGCGTGTGGGTTTCTGTGTGTGTCTGAATCTGTCTGTGTGTGTTTGAATCTGTCTGTTTGTGTCTGTGCTCTGGAACCACCCCCGCAGAGGAGCCTGGATGCTTCCTCGGGTGGAGGGTGCCCTGCTTTCCCATTTCCTCTCCTCCTCTCTGCTCCCTCCCAGGGGCCACTCCCATGGCTGCTCTCCAGCATAGGGCCTGCAAACCCTGGGATAGGCAGGACCTCCCCCCCCCCCCCCACAACACACACACACACTCTGGGATGGGAGCCGGTCCTCCAGCTCAGAGGGTCCCACCACCTCTTGACACTGCAAGAACTGCGGGGAAGAGCCCAGGTCCTCCGGGAATTGCTCACATAGGGCACCCACCGTCTACCCTTGGACCCCAAGAGGGAGTTTGTTGGGTGGGGTCAGAGGGGCAGTGGTGAGCAGCTTGGCCAGGTGAGGAGCAAGCAGGGCAGACACAGCCTGGCCGGGTGTGCCCGTGTGCCAGCGCTGGAGAGGACCAGGAGCAAGTGGTCCAGCAGGCATGGGGCCGGGCTGGCCTCGGTCAGGGTGCCCATCACTGACCCGTGAGAACCCGACTGCCCCTGCCAGCTCTGGCACGGCCCCCTCCCAGCCGGCCCCGCCCTAGCACCCCGGGGGGCACCACGCCCCACCGTGGCCTGGTCCGGCCCCTCCCGCCCTTTGCTCCAGTTCCCGGGCTTGGCACCTATAGTGGGGGTGCTGCCCGCCTGCCAGGCTCCGAGGCCGGGCCCACGGGAGGGTGGGGCGGCTGGGAAGCTGGCACGCTGCCCCAGGGGAGCCTCTCTCGGCAGGCGCCCGGGTGCCGCGGGGGGGAGGGGGGAACAAAGGGCTCATTCTCCCCGTGCGCAGCCGGTGGCATCGCCGGGGCGTTGGCGGAAGCCCCCGGGGCTCGGGAGGGGGCAGGCCCAGGCGGGGCCGCCGAATCACGGGCTCCTGTTTCCCTCAGGGTGCTGGAGGAGGAAACCGGCGGAGCAGCTTCCCCACTCCTCAGTTGCGCGTCTGGCGATGGCGATCAGAGGTCCTGCTGCGCTCTCCGCCGCGCTCTCCCTCCATTAGCTGTGCCGCGCCGTGCTGCGCCCTCGCTGGTGCCTCTCTCCCGGGTCCCGGGATCGGCCTCCCCACCAGGCACGACCCCCTCCCCCTGCCCCTCGGCCACCTCCGACCCGGGGCGCGCGTTCCCCCCGGCCCGGCTCCCGCTCTCCCTCCGGGGGCACCCGCTCCTTCGCCCCGGCCCGGCCCTCCCAGCGGCGCAGCACGGAGTCTCGGCGTCCCATGGCGCAACCCACGGCCTCGGCCCAGAAGCTGGTGCGGCCGATCCGCGCCGTGTGCCGCATCCTGCAGATCCCGGAGTCCGACCCCTCCAACCTGCGGTCCTAGAGCGCCCCCGCCGCCCCGGGGGAAGG
>NW_022103906.1:23809492-23814699 GCF_000313985.2 Echinops telfairi
TGCGCCCGGCGCGTGAAGCCCAGGTACGCGTCGGGAGAGGGCGCCCGGGGATCGCCTTCTGGGGAGATGCCGACCGCGGACCGAGCCCCAGCCGGAGCCGTGCGCGGCCCTAAGTTCCCGTCCGTGCCCCTCGGGGCTGGGCCCGTACACCTGAAAGTTCGGATGCCCGACTGGGTGGGCTGCGTCGGAGCGGTGGTCCCAGGAAACCCAGGCGCCCGCTGCTGCGGTTTCCTGGCCTTTTTCCTCTGAGCTTCAGATTGCGCGGCGGGGGGCTGGCCCCCGGGGGGGGGGTGTCGCATGGCAAGAGCGCTGCCGCTCAGGGTGCCACCTGCCACCCTGGTCCCTCTTGCACGCACGTTTAATTTTCCCTCTCTTGCCTCTCTGGGACCCAACCCGCTTTCCCCGCCTCTTTCCCTCCTCCGGCCGGGCTGCAGACAGCAGCGGCGGCTGGCTGCCCTGGCACTGCCGTCTGGGTTAGGGCAGCTTGACCCATTTCAGCTGAAGCCTCTTAATCCCCCTCGCCTGGGCTGGCTCGCTCCTCCCGGGACCAGCTTTGGAGAGCTCAGCCCCTTTCTTAGCAGTTGCCCTAGGCTTCTGCCTCAGAAGCCAAGAAACTGTAGGATGCTGGGGGCTGCCCAGGTGTAGGGAGAGCTCCTAGCCAACACTGGCTGGCACCCCTCCCCAGTGTCTCCCATCTGCCTGGCCTGCGCTTCCCACCTCTATGAGTCTAGTTGGGGCTGGAGAGTCGGCGGTGGGCAAGTACACCACCCACCCCCAACCAGCCCAAGTGTAGGAAGAGCCCTCTGCCTGTGTCCAAGCCCCGTTTTAACACAAGGGGACACGAAGACCCAGAAAAGGGGCTGGACTTCCTCAAAGCCACACAGCTAGTCACACCACGATCCAGCCCTCTGGTCTTCCAGAGCTGTGTCTTCCCGCTGAGCTCGCCTGCCCTTTGGCTTCTGGCTGCCTGTCCTTTCCCATGGCTTGCAACCAGCTTCCAGGCTCCGTGGGGACAGGACTATTATCCGAGATATGGCAGCCTTTGTGGAGGGACTCAGGCCCAGGTGGTGGACTGTCAAGTTTGAGGCATTTGAGGGACGCTGGGACCTTCCCAGTCAGGCAGGATCCTGAGAGCCACCTGCGCGGGTAGGCAGCATGGTGCCCACCTGTGGGCTGGTACTTGCTGTACTGGTTTGAACCCTCCGTGCGAGGTGGAAGAGCACGTGGGGCTGGGGTCCACGGAGCTCATGCGTTGGTGGTTATGCTCCAGGGAACCCTCTGGGAGAGCCCCATGAGGACAGAAGAGTGATGGAGAGTATGCCCAGCTGCCTGAAGGACATCCCGGCTTGGCAGAAGACAGTCTCTGAGAACGGCATCGTGGGACAGGAGCTGGGTGGCCTGCCGCAGGATGGCCGACGCCGTGGGGCGCTGTGCCTGGAACAGCCTGCTCCCTTCTGGAGGGGAGTCCTAAGCACCCCAGACTCTTGGCTTCCACCTGGCTTCCCGCAGGGTCCCAAGGATGCGCTCCCACTGGTGGAGGGCGAGGGCCCTGGAAATTTGGAGTGGAAGACCAGCTGGTTGGGGAGCAAGGAGGGGCTGCGTTGGAAGGAAGCAATGCTGGCCCACCCACTGGCCTTCTGTGCGCCAGCATGCCCGCCTCGCTATGGCCCGCTGATTCCTGAGCATGGCAGGGGCCATCCCAAGAGTGACCCTGTGGCTTTAAGACCCGTGCACTGCCCCTTCCTTCTGGAGACCAAGATCCTGGAGCGGGCTCCCTTCTGGGTACCCACCTGCTTGCCACCTTACCTAGTGTCCGGTCTACCCCAGGGACGTCCTGGTGATTGGCCCCTGGCCCCGTACCCTTGGGTGTACTCAGCGGGCCAGCCCAAAGTGCCCTCTGCCTTCAGCCTGGGCAGCAAGGTGAGTGCTAGGACACACTGTGTGCCTGTGACTCGAGCCATGCAAGGCAGCTCAGGGGCCCCAGAGCAGGCCTTCCAGGCAGCACCACTCTGAGCTTCCAAGCAGAGGCCCAGGCAGATGGCACCTGCTAACTCAGAACTGTCCCAGGCCCCAAGGTCAATCCCATTCAGTTCCTACTCAGAGCAACTCCATCTCACTGGGCTTCCTCCAAACCCGTGTGGCCCCACCCCCCATTTTAGGAGTAGACTAACCCCTGTTCCCTGCAGGCCAAGGCCCTGGGAATGGGACCTTAGGATGTGCAGACAGGGGCCTGTGTTTAGGGGACATCTCTCATAGATGACCCCTCCTTCCAGGAACGAGATGTGAAAAGATTTAAAAACTAGCATGGCACAGGGTTTCAAGCCATCAGAAGGAATTCTGAATGCCCTTTGATTGTGCTAAGCAAGCTAGATTGCACGGAGGTCTGAGGCTTTCTGGGGAAGGGTCTAGGGAGAGATAGACAGGGCAGTGGGGGAGGCTCTCAGGGGACCCAGAGAGATGCTGTAAATCCGCCATCATTCCAGTTCTGCACTTTGCAGCCCTTAAGGCCACCCAGGGGCACACCTGCTGGGGGGGGTCAGTTCTGCCCACCCTTTTAAGCACTGGGAACCAAAACCAGCACCTGCTGAACCTTTCTTCCTCCCTTTAGGGCTTTTACCACAAGGATCCAAGCATTCTCCGGCTGGCCAAGGAGCCAGTGGCATCTGTGGAAGCTGGGCTGTTGGGCTTAGCCCCTGGTGGGCACCTCCAGAGAGCAGGGGAGGTAGAACGGCCTGCACTCCTCCCAAGAGATGGAGAGACAGGAGCCAGCAGGCATCCCAATCTCTGCCCGCTTTTCCTGGGGCCTGCAGACACTGCACCCCGGAGCCCCTGGCCCACTTGTCCCCCAGGTCTGGTTCACACTCTTGGAAACGTCTGGGCTGTGCCAGGGAGTGGGAACCTTGGGTACCAGCTGGAACCAATAGCCGCATCAAGGTGCCCCTCTCCTGGGCCTCCCACCATCAAGGTTGGCATTCGTTCTTCTTACCCACCCGAGAGGGATGGGGGACTTGGCCCTTGTGGGCAGTGCCAGGAGGGCCTAGAGCAGGATACCAGTGGGGCAAGCGAGTCCAGTGAGGAAATGAACAAGGCCCCTGGTCCCAGGGCCTGCCTGCCCAGCCATCACACCAAACTAAAAAAGACATGGCTCACACGACACTCTGAGCAGTTTGCGTGCCCAGGTGGCTGTCCTGGGGATGAGGAGAGCCCAGCTGGCCAACTCCGGCCCCTCAAGAGGGCAGGTAGCCCCGAGGTTCAGGGAGCAGTGGGCAGCCCTGCCCCCAAGCGTCCACCTGATCCTTTCCCAGGCAGCATGGGGCAGGGGGCCAAAGGTTGGCAGGACATGCTGAACTCGTCAAAAGGGAACAAGGCCGAGGCAGAACAGCGTGATGACCAGAGAGGTAAGAGGGCACATGAGGGGCTGCAGGGAGGCTCTGCCTGGGAAGGGCCAGCCGGTGCTGGGGCTTTGCAGGGGGTGGGAATCAGTAGATGTTTTATAAGTGGACCATCCCTGTTAGTCAGCTCTCCCAGCTGGGCTGTGATGGCCATCTGGGAGGTTGCATTGGCATGTGCAGGCCAGCAGCCTGCTAAAACATGGCTCTGTCTTCATACGATGTCTCCTCCCAAGTCATGGTGTGTTGGTGGCAGTGTGAATAACACAGTTAAAAACATGGACTCTGGAGTCAGACTGCCTTTGCAAGTGACTTCACCTCTTCGGGCCTCCATTTCTTCAGTGATCTGATGGGAATCAAGAGAGCACCCACCTTATAAAGACTGCTGTACAGATGCACCGGTAAAACCCACCGGAAGGGCTGTGAAGAAAGCCTCACACCTTGGAAGTACTCAATAAGCGTTAGCTGTCAAAGAATACTTGGGCCACAACCCCCACCTGCGTGCGGACTTCTTTCTCCAGCCTCTCCAAAGGACTCCTTGACCTGCCTTGGGAGCGGCTATCCTGTTGCCCAGTGGATGTTGGGACCTCGATTTGGGCTCTGCCAGTGTTAGGGCCTTGGGCACGTGCTGGGCCCCTCCGCCTTGCTCTGCCCTTCCTGGAGGGTTAGCGTGGCTGGCCTCCTGTTTTAAGAGGACCTTCATCTCTTAGCCTTTTGGACTGCTGAGTCTGGAGCAGGAGCTTCCAAGGCCTCGCCCAAGTCCCCCCCACAGCTGCCGTTGGTGTGGATCTGCCCCCTGCCCTTCCAGACCCCCCTGCCTGGCCTGGAAAGTGGCTGGCCCCTTCGCCTTCTTGGGTTACTGCACCTATGGCCTGTGTTGAAACTCTCCAGGCTTCTCACCTTCCGGCGCCCTCTGTCCACATTGGGTGATGTCCTCTCACAGCCAACGGGATCTCTAAGTCGGGCGGTGGATCCAGCCAGACGTTACACTTGACACTGGCTGCATCTCCCACAGCGGGCAGGGCGATTGCCCTCCTTGTCCGTCCCCCCCCACTGCCCTGGGACAGCCCACCTGTCTCTGGGGGCTCTTCAGTCCAGGCCAGGGGATTCTTGGTCTCTGTTCAGCCTTTGGGGTTTTTGATTTGTTGAGCTTTCTAGTTGGCTGGTCCACTCTTGCTGGTTCTGAATCCAGCCTCATAGGCCTGCTGCTCGGTGCTGGGCATTCTGTGTGTGGAGAGGGTGGGTCTAAAGCAGGGGCAAGGCGGGCAAAGGCCCAGGAAGCCAGACCCCAGACAAGCTGTGCTGTCCTCCCCCTCACCCCCCAGGACCCCGAGATGGCTCGGCCAGCCAACAGGACGAGGGGCTTCGAGACACACTTTGCCCAGCTCTCCCCCAAGGTGGCTCTCAGTGCCACAGCTGCACTCCGGCAGCTGGCGAGGGGGGAGGGCTGGCCTGCCACTCCCAACACACTCTGAGGTGAGCCCCTGGCCTCTGGGTGGCCCTGAATTTCTCCCTGGAGGTGCCTCTCTTACCTCCGCCTGCCCTCTCCCCAGACTGCCTCTTCGAGGGCAGCATCAACTGGAAGAAGATTCAAGAGCCAGCTCTGAGGAGGGAGGAGCGTTCGACCCCGAGGCCCAGCTCAGCATCAGCTTGGCCAAGCACCTGCTCCGCGGTCTGGGGGACCGACTATGCCGCCTGCTGCGGAGGGAGCGGGAGGCCCTGGCCTGGGCACAGAGGGAAGGTGAGCAGGGCGCTGGGGACCCCAAGAGTGGCCACGCATATGCTTTCTCCACGACCTTGGGATCTGCAGAGTGTGTG
>NW_022103906.1:23814799-23830447 GCF_000313985.2 Echinops telfairi
GGGGGGGTCTTCTCTGTGAGTCTTCTCCTGCCCCAGCGACCAGGGTCACCATCCTATTCCTCCACCTGTCCCACTCCGCCTTATTCCCAGCTGAGCCTGTAGTCCACATGGCGGATGAAGTTTCTGGCGTGCGTGCGTGCGTAGGGGGGTGTTGGGAAGGGATAAAACCTGGTCCAGTGCAGCTCGCTAAGCCTTGTGGCTTTGCTGGGAAACAAGACTGGCTGCCAAATTTCTGGAAGCACACTCAGAGGTGGGGGGCTCACTGGGGACTTGAGTGGCTGGGGAAGACTGGGGTGCTCAGGTGCTGGTCCTGGGGAGGGGGGAGCAGCTGGCAGACTTGGGGCTGATCTTCGAGGCTGGTAGAGAGCACAGGGTACTCCTGGTTTCTCGGACTCCAGCCCTCCTTTTCGGGACACCTCTGATCCTGTCTTTCCCTCCACCTCCTGGGTGGAGGGCCACAGTGGCTCCCTGGCCCCAGAAAGGCCAGTCCCCTCGCATTTCATCAGCAGGCCCCCCAACTCATGCTCCTCCCTTGCACACACCCTGGATTCCAGGCACTCCACACCACGGTCCTTCCCGATCACCAAGCTTGCCCGTCCCCTCGGGCCTTGGCACTTGCCCATCCTCTTTCCGGAATGGCCTTCTCCTCCCTTGCTGCCTGGTGAACAGCACACTTACTCATCGTTTGCCACCACCCCCCTCCCCCGGAAGCCTCCCCTATGGCTCCAGTCCTGGGTGTGCTTTCTCAGCCCGGGGCCCTAACTGCTGGCTTGTGAACTCTGGGGAGGCCAGGACCCAGGCTGCACCAGCGTGGGATCTCCCACAGCCCGCATAGGACACAGCGACCCCCACTATGGGGGTTTGTTGAATGAATCAGTGAAGGGAGGCCTCCCAGGCTTAGCTTGAAACTTTGCTCTTAAAATCAACAGCCCTTTCCTTTGGGTGGGGAGCCCCCGAAGGTTTCCTCTTCTGAAAAGTCCCCTGCAGTGCATCCCACCCCAACACCCATCCCACGGTTTGAGCACACAGGATTTGGGCATAAAGGGGATGAAGGATGTGTTGGCAGTGGTCTGGGTTTTGGACCAATGGGGAGCCCCTGGGGCTAAGTAAGGAGGGTCTGTGGGGGGCCTATGTGCCCTCGTCCTTGAGGAATCCCTGAGGGGAAGCTGCTCCCTGCCTTTCTGCGTCCTTGCTGGGGTGGGTCCTCTGACTGTTCTCTCCTGTGGTCCCCAGGCCAGCGGCCAACCGGAACAGATGCTGACCCAGGTGGGGTGCGGAGCTGCAGCCGGTGCCACCATGGAGTCTTCAACACCCACTGGCGATGCCCTCGCTGCAGCCATCGGCTGTGTGTCGCCTGCGGTCGCATGATGGGCGCTGGGAGGACCAGGGAGAAAGCGGGTAGGAAAAAAGTCATGGTGGGGCTGCAGGCAGAGAAGGAAGTCCTTGCTGGGCTGTTCTAAGTTTGTAGCCATTTCTTGGCTGCTACTTCCCCAGATGGTCTCCCCACCAGTTCGAGCCCCAGGCTCAGTCCACATTCAAAGTGTAACCACCATCAAGTCGATTCTAACGCACAGCACCCCTGTGAGACAGGGCGGACTGCCCCTGTGGGTTTCCAAGGCTGTAACTCTTTTTAAAAAAAATCATTTTACTGGGCGCTCGTACAACTCTTATTACAATCCATCCATCCATCCATTGTGTCAGGCACATTTGTACATTGGTTGCCATCATCATTCTTAAAACATTTGCTTTTTACTTGAGCCCTTGGTATCAGCTCCTCATTTTTGCACCTCCCTCCGAGGCTGTAGCTCTTTACAGAGTAGAAAGCCTCATCTCTCTCCGGTGCCACGGCTGGTAGTTTCAAACTGCCAGCCTTGTGGTTAGCAGGCCAGTGGCTGAACACTTCGCCCCCAGGGGCTCTTGAACACCTTAGAGCCGACTTTCCCCTCTCCACAAACCAGAGGGACAAGCCTGTGTTCTTGCCTACACTCACAGGATGCCTCCCTCTGTGTCCAGCCCTCTCCCTTTGAAACCTTCCAGCACAGTGAGGTGGGTATTGGCACCTCCGTTTTACAGATTTAAAATAAAACAAAACTCAGAGAGGGTAAGTGACTTGGCCAAGGTCACCCAGCTAATCAGTGTGGCAGCCAGGATTTAGAGGTGGGCCTTCTGAGGCTGCCCTGTTCTTTCCACGCTTCTTGGTTTCTCTCCCCGGCCCCCGTTCAACTGGGTCACACCAGGGTTTGACATTTCTCAGTGTTCCTGCTCTCATAGACAATGCTTCCAAAGGATTTCAGGGTCAAATCTGGTTCGGAACGCTCTATGCTGGGTGGCCACCCTGGGGTCTGACAGTGCCTGTCAGCTCCTTAAAGCTCTGCGCTGTGCAAGCTAGCGAGTCTGGGGCGCTGTTTAACCAGCCTTCCCCCCAAAGCCTGTCTCTGACAGCTCTTTGAGCCCCCTGGTTTAGACAGCATGTCCTTGATCTACTTCCCTGCACTTCACCTTGGTTACTTTAGTTTCCTGACCTGCAGCTTCTCCCTTCCCACCCCACAGGCTCTCAGGAGTCGTCCACTGAGGAGTGTGCCCAGGAGGCTGGGCACAGAGCCTGCTCCCTGATGCTGACCCAGTTTGTCTCGAGCCAAGGTGAGCCATCTTGGAGGGGTGTGGAGTGCAGTGGGCAGTTCCTGAGGGAGGCGAGCTTCCTGTACTCATGGCCTTCATCCTGGGCCCAGTCCCCTCCCTGGTTAGGGACACAGAGCTGCCCAGGGTAGCTCCCAGATCCACTTAGCACCAGATTCTGCCTCTCCGCTCCACCCCACAGCTTTGGCAGAACTGAGCACAGCGATGCACCAGGTGTGGGTCAAGTTTGACATCCGGGGGCACTGCCCCTGCCAAGCGGATGCCCGGGTGTGGGCCTCTGGAGATGGGGGCCAGCAGGTAAGAGCCACGTGAGAGAATGGTGACAGAGGTGTGCCTGGTGGTTCCCAGCACTGGGTGGGGTAGCTGTAGATTACTAACTTGTCAGACTTTGGGCATTTTTCTTTTCAAAACAATGTTTTTTTCATCTTTATTTTATTCAAAAGTTTTATTAGCATTTATGTCACATAGCCTCCAATTCAATCATTCAATCACTTTGTGAAGTAGTTTTTGGCATCTTTGTCAAAGCATACAATTTCATCATCCAATCACACGGAGATGTGTGCATTCATCACCACGGTCAATGTCAGAACGTATCTTCTCATACTCCTGGTCGTTAGCTCCCTATCTCCCCCACCCTCCCCTGCCACGCCCTTATCCAGGTATGGCCTCCATAGATCGACCTATCCCAGATTCCATAGACAGAAAGTTGTACCAAACAAACACTGAAACAAAAAACTGAAACGACTTTAAAATGGGTCCAAAGGGAGATGGAATGAAAAGGTGTTACATTTTAACCTAATGACATCTGCCACAACCGAATTTTCGATGCTCTCAGACAGCGAGGCTATTTACAGCATTTCCCTTTGTACCTTAAAAAAGACCTGTTTGGGGTGAAGGTGTACGCAGTCGGTTGGATCGCATCCAGCAATTTCTAAGCAGGTTGCTCAGGGACACTGGTTATGTTCTACACAAAGTGTGAACACTCTCGTTATTTTTATTCTTGCTGTTCCATTTTATGCATTTCTCTTCATGAGGGCTCCGAGATCGGGGTGAATATGTGGGTCCCCTCCCCGCTGTTCCCAGTGGTTAGGATCCACAGATGGGTGCTCCAGCGTGCCCCTCCCGGCTTCTCTCTTCACTGGGCGTAACTCCTCTCTCCCGGTTTGCCCACCAGCTCAGCACTTGCCACATCAGGACAGGGTGTTTGTTGGGCAGGGCCAGGCCAGGCCACCTGCCCAGCATTCCCTGAGCCCAACTCAGAGCGGAGCTGAGCATGCATGTGTGAAAGCCCCTTGGGGTACATGTCTTACTACAAAACTTGTTCAGTCAAGAAACCTTTTATAGACGGAATTTTGTGCCATTCCCTTCATGTGTTGGGCTGTTAATCCCAAGGTCGGCTGTTTGAAACCACCAACCACTCCACAGGAGAAAAATGAGGCTTTCTATGGCTGCCCTTAGAGAGTTATTGTCCTAGAGACCCCTAGGGACTGTTCTACTCTGTCCTATAAAGTCACTGTGAGGCAGAATCGACTCGACGGGAGTGAGTGGTTTGTTTGTTTTGGGGGGTTTTTTTTGACCCATTATGGGAAATTTGGCAAATTTAGACAAGTAGAAGGAAAAGAATAATAAGACTTGTAATGCCACCAAGAAGCCCGATGACAGTGGGTGATGCATTGAGCTAACTGCAAGGTTCAAACCCACCAGTCACTCAGAGAGAGAAAGAGGAGAGGCTCTCTGCTCCACGGAAGATGTATAGTCCGGGGAACCCACAGGGGCAGTTCTACTCTGCCTTATAGGGTCACTCTGAGTCAGCATCAATTCCATGGCAGTGAGCGTGTATGATGCCAGCATTAGCATGCTGCTTTCCATGCATATTGAGTGGTGCATAGTGGCTAAGCTCAGCCACTAACTGAAAGGTGGGTGGTTTGAATCCACCAGCCGTTCAATGAGAGAAAGATGAGGCCGTCTGCTCCTATAAAGCGCGATAGTCTCCGAAACCCACAGGGGCAGTTCTACCCTGTCCTACAGGGTCGCTGTGAGTCGGAATCTCCGATTGATGGCACCGGGTTTATGGTAGCATCCACTGTACTGTGCTCAAAATTCCCCAAGCAGCATCTCCCCACCCACCACGTGCTCTTTGCCAACAGACCGCAGAGCTGTGTGTGAGCGCCTTGTCCATACTTGTCAGTTGAGCTGAATTAAGTTGCTTTGGCCATTTTTAAGTCTCTGGTTGGATTGGGGGGGGTGGTGGTGGGGTTTTCCAGAAGGAGCCACCAGAGAAAACACCCCCGGCTCCACAACCTGCCTGCAACGGGGATACCAACAGGACCAAGGACATCAAAGAAGGTGAGCAGCTCCCTGTGCCTTGGAGGAGGAAACGTGGGCCAGGGTTTGAAGCAAGAGAGGGGAATGAGTGGCAGCAGATGCCATGAGGTTCCCCACCCCCACCCCACTGCCCTCGGTCACCTCTGTCACTCCTCTAAGTCCTTCTACAATAATCTAAAGAAAATCTAAAATCAGCTCCACCCCAAGGCCCCCTTCTATATCTCGAATTCTAGAGAGGCTGGGGCTGCCACCAGGGAACCTGTTGCGGGGTTGGGGGTGGGCGGTCGGGGGTGATGGGTGTATATCCAGAGAAGAGTGGGACAGGTCAGTGCGGTGTGGCCAGGAGATGGGGACAGGGAATAGTGGGTGATGGAGCCTGAGGGAAAAGTGAAGTTTCTTCCCATTGCTTCCCGTCTGGCCACAGAGATCCCAGACTCCACTGAAAGCCCGGCAGAGGACCGCACCGGCCGAGGCCCCCTGCCTTGTCCTTCTCTCTGCGAACTACTCGCCTCCACTGCTGTCAAACTCTGCTTGGGACATGAGCGGATACACATGGCTTTTGCCCCCGTCACTCCGGCCCTGTCCAGCGTGAGCAGGGGCACCGAGGGAGGACTGGGAGCTGGGGCCCAGAGGCTGCTGGCTTGGGTGAGCCCGGAGCCTCCCTGACCCCTTCCTCCGCCCACACACAGGATGACCGAATCACCAACATCCTAGACAGCATCATTGCACAGGTGGTAGAGCGGAAGATCCAGGAGAAGGCCTTGGGGCCGGGCCTGCGGGCTAAGGGCCTGGGCCTGCCCCTCTCACCGGTGAGGCCCAGGCTGCCACCCCCCGGGGCTTTGCTGTGGCTTCAGGAGCCCAGGCCTCCTCGTGGCTTCCGCATCTTCCAAGAGCACTGGAGGCAGGGTCAGGTGAGTTCTCGGCTGCCCTTTCTCCCCAAGGCCCCTCAGGGCCCTTTCACAGCAGCGGGGCCTGGCCCCTGTGCTGGGCTGTCTGCTTCCCTTTGCAGCAAGCCCAACCTAGCCCTGCAAGACCCCCTCCACCCTCCATTCCATCCTCCTTATTCCCTGTTCCCCTCACAGCCTGTGCTGGTGTCTGGGATCCAAAGGACACTGCGGGGCCACCTTTGGGGGATGGAAGCTCTTGAGGCGCTCGGAGGACAGGTGCAGGCGCTGACACCCCTTGGGCCTCCCCAGCCCACAAGTGTGGGCAGCGCCGCCTTCTGGCAGGGCTTCTCCAGGCCTGAGAGTGAGTACCTCAGGGATGGGCTAGGGGGAGCTGGACGCCTGCTCCCTCGCGTGGCAGCGAGTCCCAGAGTGACCCTGGTGGTGGCTGGACCCAAGGCCTGGAGCCCACACAGGCCTCATTTGTTGTTAGCATGGTGGCAGGGGCAAGGAGTTTCCTCCCTGGACCAGTAGCCATGCTGTCTTTCTCCCCAGTCCGCCCGAAGTCCGAGGAGGGCTCTCTCCTTCTGCTGCACCGAACTCTAGGAGCGGAGGACAGTGGCAGGTGGGTATACGACTCCAAGGGGCCAGCACGCCCTGACACCCCCCCCACCCCCCCACCCCCCGCCTGCTCCACCCTCCTCTCTCGGTCCCTTCCCTTGGGGTCCTTCAGCTCTCCATAAGGGTGTGCTAGGGTCACCTGGGTGGTAGGGGGTGCTTCGTTGGAACACCTGGTGCCTGGGTTGGGAACACTGGGTCTGATTCCCCCACACATACCTAGGGTGGAGAACCTGGCTGCCAGCCTACCGCTCCCCGAGTACTGTGCGCACCATGGGAAACTCAACCTGGCTTCCTACCTCCCGCCGGGCCCTGCCCTGCAGCCGCTACAGCCCCGGCTCTGGGCAGCCTATGGTGAGTTCTGGGCACCAGGCCACCCACTGCTGTCCTGTGCCTTCCTGCATGTGTCTCCTCTGGGGGGCGGCTGGGGGAGCGGGGGTTGGCTGGGCCCCTTCTCCTGTCTCATTCTCCACTATCTGTCCAGGTGTGAGCCCACACCGTGGACACCTGGGGACCAAGAACCTGTCTGTGGAGGTGACTGACCTGGTCAGTCTCCTGGTACATGCAGAAGCCCCACTGCCGGCTTGGCACCGGGTACAGAAAGGTGGGTACCTGGCTGCAGACAAGGACAGGTGCCAGGGGCTGTGACCCACTCCTGATGAGCTTCCTTTCTGCCCTAGACCTCCTCTCCGGCCTGGACGGGGAAGGACTCTGGTCCCCGGGCAGCCAGGTCAGCGCCGTGTGGCACGTGTTCAGAGCACAGGACGCTCAGCGCATCCGCCGCTTTCTGCAGATGGTGAGGAAGGAGCTGGGGGCCCTCTCCTCCTCTGCCCCTGCCCCCCTGGGTCTCTGAGGCAGAGACGCTCTCTGGTGTGCTTCTGGATGAATTAGTGCTGCCCCAGCCTACTCCCTTGGGTCACTCCACACAGATGGGACAGAGAAGACCACTACTAGGGTCATGTGATGGGGTCCTGAGAAAGGGAGACAGCAGAGTCTGGACTGAATGATGTCCTGGAAGCAATCCTGTTGCTTCTTGGGTGCCCACCACATGCTAGGCGTGTGCCAAGGTGCCCACCCTCTCATTGAGCTGTCACGGTGCCCTCTGAGGCGGGAGCAGCTAGCTCCAGGTTGCAGAAGAGAATCTAGGCTCCTTGGCAGCAGCGCGGGGACCTGAGTCTGTCTGCCCCGCCTCCTTGGGGAGGCAGCTGGGTGGAGTCTGGGAGAAGGGATGAGCGGCCAGTGGGAGCTGCCGTCCTGTATTGTCCCCTTTCCACCGTGTACACTTTGTGACAAAAGCTTCTGGAAGGAGGGGCTTTCTGGGGGCTGCAGGTCGGGGGGGCTGGGGGAAGCAGCCTGGCAGGTGGAGGTAGAGGCGAGGCCAAGGCAAGGGTCGGGGAAGGAGAAGGTGAGGAGGGCTGGCAAGAGCAGGCAAGAGATAAGCAACTCCAGAAAGATTTAGTGGGGAGTGAGGATGGGGGCAGCTGGTAAAAGCCTAGAATGAAGGTTAGGGCAGGCCCAGGAGTTCCGAAGTCCAGCTGAGCCCTGAGCCTGACTGTCCTGGGGGAAAGACTTCTACCACATCCACCCCTGCTGAGGCGCACATGTGAACCCAGGCATGTACCCCCCCCCACGCACACGCACATGTGCACGCCCACTGTGGCTGCCGATACCCCTCTCCTGCCCACAGGCACACACATCTAGAGACACATCTAGAGACACGCACGCCGTAGATGCTCACACGGAGGGGAACAGACAGAGCATGCCTTCATAAACAGATGGCCTAATCTAGTCTGGGTGTGACTGGCTGTGGTCTGAGGTGGCCCTGGGAAGTCCTGTATGGCCAGAGCAGGTGACTCATGGAGAAGGTCAGAGGACTCATTCTCACTGGGTGGGCCTGGGAACACTGCTCTAGCCCCGGGGGTGGAGGGTGGGGGGTGGGGCGCCTGGAACCTCAGCAGGGAAAGGGATCTGTCTGGGCACCAGGTTGGGGTTGTCGTGGACTCCAGCCTGGTCCACGGGCCAGTTTCTCCCCCAAGGCCCAGTCTCATACCCCTCAGCCCCGGGGCAGTGACAGGTCCTGGCCACAGGAGGCTGGTGGCCAGTTGGAGCACGATGCTGCCGATGTTCACGGAGCAGCACTTCCTCCTCGGGCCTTCATGGGTCCCTGCCTGCCAAGAGCTCCCAGGTCTGCTTGGGCTGGTGAAGGCCCCTCATCCCTGTGCCCGCTCCAGGGGCCGCAGCCCGGACAGGCCTGCCTGTCCACCCACTTGGGCTAAGAGCTCCCAGTAGAGGCACTGACCGGGATTCTCCAGGCTGTTTGCCTGGGTTTGGGAGAAAGGTGTGCCATTGAGAGGGATCAGGGGGCTCAGCGACAGGGACCCAGACAATTCGCAAGCATCTGAAAAGCAAATGAGCGAAAACCACTTGCCGTCCCTTCCATCCTGAGCCACGGCAAGCCGGTGTATGTCGGAGTCAGCCCATGCACCCCCGGGCTCCTCAGCGGCTAATTTTCTGGAAGTCAATGTATCTTCCCAGGTGCCATTTTGCTTAGCCACTTCATTAGTGTGTTAGTCATTTGCATTGCCCAGACAGAGACTCCATCAAAGGCACATAGTCCCAAGAAAAGCAGGCATTTAGACCCTCTGGCTCAGCACCTGGGAGCCCTGGTGGCATGGTGGTTACATAGTGGGTTGCTAACCCCAAGGTCAGCAGTTTGAAACCAGCAGGTGCTCCACAGAAGAAAGATGGATGGGGCTTTCTACTTCCGTGAAGGTTTATAGCCATGGACACTCATCGAAGCAGTCCTGTCCTATCCTATTGGGTCGCTATGAGTTAGAAGGGACTTGATGGCAGTGAGTTTGGAGTTTTGGCTCAGAACCTGGGGGCAAGACAAGGTGCTTTACACTTCGGTAAAGAGTTACGGTCTGGAAACGCCTCAGGGGAAGTTCTCTCTGGTCCCACAGGGTTGTCGCTGCAAGTGGGGATGGAGGACGTGCTCTGAACCCTCAATCCTTCCCTCGCTGGAGGCTCCTCGCCAGTTCTCATCCCTCCAGCATGAGCCCTCCGGGGCCTTTCTCCTCCCTGCCCTCTCCTCCCTGCTCCCCGAGTCTCAGCCACGTCAGCCCTTTCCCGTGCTCCTCTCTCCTGGGAAGTCCATGCCCCTGTCCTCCCACAGCCTCGTCCTACCTTCCCCCCTTGCTCACCCCCCTTTCTCTTCTTGTAGGTGTGTCCTGCTGGGGCAGGCACCCTGGAGCCTGGGGTCCCGGGCAGCTGCTACCTCGACGCAGGGCTACGGCGGCGCCTGAGGGAGGAGTGGGGCGTGAGCTGCTGGACTCTACTGCAGGCCCCTGGGGAGGCTGTGCTGGTGCCTGCAGGGGCACCCCACCAGGTGCTCCCCCAGGGGATGGGGTTTTGTGGGGAGGTCAGAACAGCAGAGACAACACAGACAGACCCTGCATTCCTACGGCTTCCTCCAACCCCGCTGAGTCCTCCAGCGAGCGGCCTCCATGCTCCCAGCCAGCCCGGGACAGGGAGCGGGGCTGCTCGTCCACTAAGTAAAAGAATGGTGGAGTGTCTTCTGGGTAGCAAGGAACCAAACTGGGAGCCCAGCAAGCAAGCGAGCTGTGTCTCGTCCTGGCCCCTCTGCATGCTGAGGTGTTTATGCTCTTGGATGCCTCCTGCCTGTGCCCGACTGGGCATCCTTAGCCCGGCACACCCTTCGGGGGTGCCTGTAGCTGTATCTAGAGACTCTGCTCTCCAAGACCTGGGTGGCTGGAGCTGGGGGGTATTGTAGGAATTAGGCCTCGGGCACAGAGGACAGGGAGAGGATCTGTGATCCCAAGCCCCGATGACCTTCACACATTCACATCCTCCCCGCACAGGTGCAAGGCTTGGCCAGTACGGTCAGTGTCACTCAGCACTTCCTATCCCCTGAGACATCGGCCCTCTCTGCTCAGCTCTGCCACCAGGGACCCAGCCTGCCCGCTGACCGCCGCCTGCTTTGTACACAGGTGAGGGTCACCCTGGCCAGAGGGCAGGTGGCCTGCCAGGTTCTGCCTTTCCGGGCATGTGGCCGCTCCAGCTCTGTGCGGAGGCAGCAGCTGGCTGGGCGGAGGAAGGGCATTCTTCTGAGTGGGAGAGGGGAGGGCACCGCACCCCAGGGCCAGGCCCAGGAATGTGACTGAACCCTCCTTGTCCTCTCTCTTCTAGATGGACTGGGCTGTGTTCCAAGCAGTGAAGGTGGCCGTAGGAACATTGCAAGAGGCTAAATAGGGGGGCCCCCCAGGCAAGGGCGGGGAACCAACTGGTATACCAGGTGCTCAGCCAGGCACAGCTTCAGCAAGGAGGGGTGCTTGGGAATTTGGGGGCTTTGGGCCAATCCCACAAGCACCACTCTGGGGCACATCCCACAAGCACCACTCTGGGGCACAAATAGGACACCCCTTCCTGAGCACTAAAGCCAACAACTGTAGTGCCACCAAAGCTCCCACCTGTCCTTCCTGAGGCTGGAACCTGCTTAGCCCCCATCCTCCACGGGCCCGGGCCCCCACCTTAACCCTCGAGGGACCTTGGGGATCATTCTGGCTTTAGCAAACCTCTTTCTTCTGCGTCACCTCCTGCTCCCACCTGTGCCCTGAGCGCTGTGTCCCCACGTTTGTCCCCACTGGGTTCCCGGGCAGCCTTCTGCCCTGCTGCCATTGCTGGATGAGGGGCCCTTGAATCTGCCCTCTCACCAAAGAGCTGAGAAGCTGGCGGGGGCGGAGGGTCAGGGGCTGCCCAGGCTTGGTTGGAGGGAGTAATTTGGGCGTGCCGCCCCCCACCCCCAAGATTTCCATTAAAGTCTGCTGGTTTGTGACGGCTGCCAGGCCGACTGCTGATGCAGGTCACGGGGTCAGGGAGGGGGCTGGGCATGGGAATCTTCTCTGGAAGAGGGGCATATGGGACTGGGCTGGGACCTGAGTACCGGGCCCCCAACGCCTCTATCTCCTGGTTTTTTCCCGGGGGAGTCTGTAGCGATTGAGCCTGCTGTGGGGCTGCGCCCCACCAAAGATGGCTGGTGACAGCCCCAACCACCTGGAGGCAGAACCTAGGTGGGGTGGGGTGGGGGTGGGCTCTCCAGCACTGCCTCCCTGTGTAGCCTTGGCTTTCGGAGATCCTGGAGTCCCAAGCCCCGCTATGAACCTCAGGCCGGCCACCTCTCCAGTCTGACCCAACCTGGACATCCGTATGTGTGGCCGAGGGAAACCAACCCAGGGTGCCTCAGACAGCTGACTGCCTCCCCTGCACCCCCTCCCACCGCCGCCCCCTTCCCTTGTCCATCTCTGCCCCAGACACGCGTCATCTGTTGTCATACCTAATTGTTTCTGCTGTGGTTCGGGGATTTTTTTTTAATTAAATAAAATTTTTTTAAAATTTTACATGTTAATATACTTTCAAAAAATTTAGAAAATAAGAAAAAGTCACTGGTAAGCCCATCCTTCCCCTTATTCCCCCCCCACCCCACCCCCTACACACACTCCAGACAGGAGTGTTTTGGTGCACTCCCTTCCAGGGTTTCCAGCGAGAATGTTTCACACACAGGTGAACTGCTGTGTTCTGCGCTTAGTGTCTGTCTGCCGCCAACCTGTGTCGTCACTGTGTCGCTACTTCACCTTCCTTAGAAATGGCTGTGGCTGGACCTCCACGCAGGAGCTTTGCATTGCTTTAGAGTGCGCCCCGCCCCACCCCATCCTTTAAAAACTGTCTTCATTTGTGTTCCCAAACTTTGGTTATTTTTATCCCCCGTCATGGAATAAAGAAATAGGGAAGTCCTACGCTCGGCCAGCCACTGCACTGGGTGGTCTCATTGAGTCCCTGACCACTGCTGTGAGGTCGATACTATTTGTTTCCATTTTGCAGGAGAGGAAGACAGGCAGGTGAGGGTTAAAAAGTTAGCCAAGGTCACCCAGCTGGATTTGAATCAAATTTTCTGACTCAAGCCACCTTGTTTGCATTACAGCCTTAGCTTTTAATGGAGCTTGAAGATGAGCTTGCCCTCCTGTCCTCCTTCCAACGTTCTGCACTTGATGACTGAACTTGCTCCAAGTAGCACTGCATGACCTGTCCCACTTACATCCCGCCTTATACAGCCCCACCCTGCTGTCACCCCTGAGCCCAAGGCACGGCGTCCTCGCTGTAGAGATGGTGCTCTTCTGAACTGTTTCTATTAGGGGTAGGGACTGATGGGTCACCAGCTCACCCCAATCTGCACGCCACCTCCCTGCATCATGGTCCACACCCTGTCACCAGGTGAATCCGTGTCCATTGATCCCAGAACTAGCCCTGGTGATGAACCTGGTCCAGGTGAGCACTCAGTGGCAACGTTTTCCCCAGAGGCTCAGCTGTCTGTCCCCAGCCCAGATTTACCCTTTGGGCCCCTGCTTCTCTCCCAGCCTTTTCCGGCATCCCCCATGGTCCGGCTCTGCTTCCAGCCCCTCTCACTGGCCCAGTCTCAAACGCGCACCCCTCAGAGCCAGATGTGAACTCGAAGCACGCAGACCCACTCGAATCCAATACTTCATTTCTTCTTGTAAATTGCTTAGGTTTTTTATTTTGAAAGAATTTTAGACTTACTAAAGAGTTACAAGATCGTATAGAAAGTCTCCAATGGCCCTTTTGACCCAGCTTCCCTAAGGCTAACATCTCACAGGACCCTAGTCCATTTACCAAAATGAAGAAGTCAACATGGACACATTGTGTGCTAAGCAGCAGGCTTTCCACGATGCCCCCTTTCTGCCCCAGGATCCAGCAGTGCCCTATCTGCACAGATGCGTGAGATTAGAGGGTAGACAGTTCCTCCAAAAGCCACTCAGAAAGCTGGTGGCAGAGCCCAGCCTGAGGTGGCCCTCCTCGCCTTTCCCACTTGGTTAGGCCACCAGAAGGGAGGGTTGACGTCACAGCCCTTGTCTCACGCTGCCCACCACAGGCCTTCCTGCCCACATTTGTGCGCATACACACATGCAGGTGTGCACCTTGAAATCGCTGGCCCAGGCTTCTCTCCTGCAAGAAGCTGGTACCAGTCAGGCTGTTCTTGTCTGCAGCACCGGGTATTCCCTGTGTGCTACACAGCCAGTTTTCTTCCCTGTCCGGGATTGGAAGGCCAGACCTAAGCTGACAGAGCCCTTGCATTGGTGGTGGTCCCAGGGCACTATCCTGGGCTGGGTCTCTTGGGCTCCTTGCTGCCTCAGCCTGGATGTCCTCCTCCCACAGCCCCTCACCCTCCTCAGCATTCCCTCTCCCTGCCTCAATGGCCCCGTGAGCCTTGAGGGGGGTCTCTGTTGTCTCCTTCAACACTTGGGAGGAGGAGGCTGGAAACACCCACTCCACGGCCCTCGGACTCTGGTAGCCCTTCAGGGTTTGCAAGGGGCCTTTGCGCACACGCATTCCACGGCGTCACGTGATCCTGACCACAAGGGTGATTAGGCTGCTTGATGGAAGAGGAACCCTTTTCCTTGGCACTAACGGGGAAGTGGAGCCGTGGTTTGTTGTAGGCTTTGCTCTTCCAGGCAGTTAGACTGTCTGGTGTTTATCTTAGGCCGCCTTTGTGGTTCTCAGAGTCTTGCCCAGACATGACCTCACCCTCTCTCAAATCATCCCTGGAAGGCAGGAAGGCGTCTGGGACCAACGTTGTCCCCACTTTACAGATGGGAAAACCAAGGGATACACACACAGAGCAGACAAGTTGTCAAGTTGTTCTGCCGTCTGGGGGGTAAGGGAGTCTTGGCTGGAGGTGAGGGTCACCCAAGGTCACGAGCCCACCAGGGAGGCCCTACAGCTGAACACAGGGCCCTACCTCCAGGGAACTTGCAGTTGGTGTCGGTATGTGAGAAAGGCCTACAGAAGCAGATGCATGTGACTGGAGTTTTACGATGGCCTTGTAAGCACATTTCACAAGGGTGGGGCTTATGCCCCAGTAAGTTGGGTTGGTGGGTTGCGGGCCACTGGACAGACTTCAGGACAGCTCCCACAGCACCTCACCCCACTCCCCCAACAAGCCTCCCCATGCTACAGATGAGGAAACTGAGGCCCACGATTTACCCAAGGGCACTGAGCAAGCCAGGAGCAACGGAGGGCAGTGCTTTCTGACTATATCCCATGCTTGGCCCAGCCGCCACAGGTATGAAACCCCACTCACCACCACCAAGTTGCTTCTAACTCACAGAGACCCCATGGGGCGGAACACACACACACACACACACACACACACACACACACACAGACGGCAGGTTTGAATGTGCTACCTTTTAGTTAGTAGGCCAATACTTAACTCACTGTGCTACCAGGGGCCCTAAGAGCCTAAAGAGGAGGCCCAAGGGGGGGTGAGGAGTGGGGACTTGGCTTGCATCCCTTCCTCTCCAGCTGGCCAGCCTTCCTGTCCCATGGAGAGGTGAGAGGAAGCTCTGAGGAGGAAAGGTCAGACTGGGAGAGACTCAGACTCACCCAAACAGCCCACACCCTGTTCTCAGTGTGCCAGGCCCTGTGTGCTGGTGGGAGGAAACAGAGGAAGGAGCATGACACAGGACTGACAGGCTCCCACGGCCCATTCCAGGCCCTCTCAGTCTGGTCCCTAGCTAACTCCCAGCCCCGCCCCACCTCGGCCATCCCTTCCCGGAGCGCCTGCCACACCTCCTGCCCACACCACCCATTGCGCACTTGGTTTATAATCCTCAGACCCCTTTTCTACGTCCATCTCCACCTCTCCCACTAGAACCTTCTCCTCCTACCCGGGGCTGAGGTGTTCCCCTGCCAGGCCATCCTGTAAGAAAGCTAGCTATTCGGAAAGGGACCGTCCTGGGCAAAGCCGGAACCTGTGCCAACAGTTTGAAAGCGCCTGTGACGTCATGTGGTTCGCCGTGACGTCATCGTTGCCATCTGCGGGGGGGCTGTCTCTGCACCCTGCAGGCAGTGTTATGTCACCATCACCATCGAAACCAGTACAGACAAGTGCGCGCTAAAGGAAATGAATGAGGTTGGAGGCAGGAGACGTCTTAAAAGATAGAGGCCAAGGCAGCCAAAGCCCGGTGGGGGGGCACTGGCCAGCAGGTCACCTAGCCCCCAACCCCCGGGGCTCCCCGCCCCCACCCCGCCCTAGGCTGGCCATCCTCAAGACCACCATCGCTGCCTGAAACATGACACTCAGCTCAGA
>NW_022103906.1:23830576-23840802 GCF_000313985.2 Echinops telfairi
CTTCCGCGTCCGCGAGCGAGCGCCGTTCCCAGGCCGCGGGGGGAGGGGAGGGGAGGCAGCCCCCTCGCTGCGCGCCCACCGTGCCCGGGAGGCACCCCCTGGTCCGGATGGCTTCTGAAGGCCTGGCGGGGGCGCTGGCGGACGTGTTGAGGGGTGGGGGGCCGCGCGTGCAGAGCTGCGATTCGGCGCCGGCCCTGGAGGAGCCGGTGGGCCCCGTGCAGCTGCGGAAGGACGTCTGCTACGTGGTGCTTGCCGTGTTCCTCAACGAGCAGGTGAGCGGGGCGCCGGGGGCCGGCGGCCCCTGGAGCACGCGCGGGCAGCCCCGGGGGCGGGGACGGAGCACCGCACCGCCACGCACGGAGTGTGGCGCTTCCCAGTTTCTCGAAGCACTTCCACTGGCATCGGAGCTTTGTGCGGCCCACGCCTGCCATCCTCCCGCTATCTAGAGGGAGAAACTGAGGGCCAACGGCTTTTGCGTTATTCCCAGACTTTCTGAAGACCTCCCATGCACACACCCCCTCCCCAATGGTAATAGCAGAACCTGCACTTACCAGAGGCCTGCTGATCCCTGCCGAGTGCGCCTTGGGGTGCTGATTCTATCAAACTTGCTTGTAGTGACAGCTCTGTAAAGACCCACTGCCCTCAAGACCATGCGGACTCATAGCCACACTGTTGGACGGGGACCCCTGTGAGTGTCTGAGACGGTCAACTCTGTATGCGAGTGTGGAGCTCACTCATTCGCCCTCGGAGTGCCTGGTGGTTTCAAACTGCTGGCCTTGCAGTTCATAACCACTGTGCCACCATTGCTCCCTAGAAGGGTCGTGTAGGGTTGAGGAAGGGCATGATTCAGAAGCGTGACCATCCGTGATAGAATTAGTTGTCAGCACTTGGTAACCAGGTAAGGAGGCCAGAGGCATAATGACAGATACAGGCAGGATTCTGTTCTGGACACTTGGTGACCTTCACCCTGGGGCCTGGCCCAGGAATTCCAGCCCCTTTCTCAAGAACCTGAAGGCAGACCTCTGCAGCCCCTACTCCCCAAAAGGCTTCTGGAGAGCGCAACCATTTGCAGGTGCCCAGCAGACAGGGCAAGCCCTTGGGTGGTACACATGGTGTTGGAGCTCTGAACCTCCAGAACAGCAGTTCTCAACCTGTGGGTCTTGATCCCTTTGGGGGTCGACGACCCTTTCACAGGGGTCGTCTGATTCATAACAGTATCAAAATCACAGTTAGAAGGTAGCAACGAAAATAATTTTATGGTTGGGGGTCACCACAACATAAGGAACTGTACCAAAGGGTCGAGGCATTAGAAGGTCGAGAACCACTGAACTCGAAGGACCTTGGAACAACAGCTCGGCCATGGAGCCCAGTCCCACCCCAATAGGTTTAGGGGTGGCCAGAAGTCCGGGGTGGCTGGACGGCACGTGGTGCTCAGCGAGAGCACACGAGGCATGGCATGGACAATGCTCTGTGGCCCTGCGGCAAGGGGGAGCTCCCCTGTGGGCTGCTTGGGACACAGCTCCCAGGCCAGCTGTGGGAGAGTCACCATCCCCTCTCCCTTCAGGATGAGGTACTGCTGATCCAGGAGGCCAAGCGGGAGTGCCGAGGGTCCTGGTACCTGCCAGCAGGGAGGATGGAGCCTGCGGAGACCATTGTGGAGGCCCTGCGGCGCGAGGTGGAGGAGGAGGCAGGGCTGCACTGTGAGCCCGTGACACTGCTGTGTGTGGAGGAACGGGGCCCTGCCTGGGTGCGATTTGTGTTCCTTGCTCGCCCCACAGGTAGGTCCCAGCTGATGTCCATGTGAGCAGGGAGCAACTGACACTTTTCCCAACTTGACTTCAGTTGAGAGGAGCCCCTCCACAGCCAGCCCTTTCCGGGCTGGTACAAGCCTGGCCCTGTCAGATTCCAGCCTGAGAACTCTGGGCTACTTCCCTGGGTTGGGGCTAGAGAGCCGAGGGTGGGGAAGCTGTCTTCCCCTGCCAGACCTGGCTCTTCTCTTTTGCCCATCCTGTCTCCCAAATACCCTTAGGTGGAATTCTCAAGACCTCCAAGGACGCAGACGCGGAGTCCCTGCAGGCTGGCTGGTACCCTCGCAACTCCCTGCCTACTCCGTTGAGGGCCCATGACATTTTGCACCTGGTGGAGCTAGCAGCCCGCTATTGCCAGCAAGCCACCCACCCTCCAGTTCTACCCCAGGAGCTGCCCTGCAGTCTGGTCTGCCAGCGGCTGGTGGCCACCTTCACCAGTGCTCAGACGGTGTGGGTATTGGTGGCCACTGGGGGGAAGCCACACTTGCCCATCACTGCTTGTGGCTTCACCCCCACGGAGCAGAGGGGCGGCATGAAGATGGCCGTCCTGCGGCTCCTACAGGGATGTCTGGCCCTGCACCACTTGGTAGTGGAGACCAAGGGATTGTTTGGACTGCAGCACCTGGGCAAAGACCACTCAGACGGCATCTGCCTGAATGTGCTGGTGACCGTGGCTTTCCGGAACCCGGGTGTCCAAGATGAGCCCCCAAAGATTCAGGGCGAGAACTTCTCATGGTGGAAAGTGGTAGAGGAAGCCCTACAAAGCCAGCTCTTACAGAGGCTTCGGGAAGCCTCCGTCATCCCAGTCAACAGATAGCACGGGGCAGAGAGCAGGTGAGAGGCTGGGCCTCTGTGCCCTCCTCCCCAGCCCTCTGTCGCCTCTCCTCTGAGGGAGGCCAGACGTTGGAGGTCAGGGATCTTGTTGCGCTGGGAGCGGAGATGGTGGGTTGCCCTGCCCCTCAGGGGACTTCCCCCTCTCCCTGCATCACATTTCTCTAGATGGACAGCGCTTTTCACCAAGCAGGGAGCCGGACCTCGGAAACTCAGCTGCCCTGAGGGCAAACAGCTGCAGGGAATGTGGGGTCTTTCAGAACCGGAGATGACAGTCTTCACTTCCTGTGCCCACCTCCATAAAGGCCTATATCGGAGTCCTCTCGGGCCTCAGCACACTGAGCAGGGCCATTAGCAGAGTAGGCCCTGGGCTAAAATAAATGGGCGTGGCTTGTTTTGCCTTCTTGCTGTCAGAGAGCTGCTGCCCTCCATCCCCACAGCCACCCTGGACTTGCCCACCCAGTGTGCCGGAGGCGAGTGGCTGGGGTGGCAAGGCCTCAGCTATAAGTGACCCCGCTGGGGTGCTCTGCACTTCACTGGCCAGGGACTGGGGGTGGGGGCAACATAACTATTCAGATATGTCTCTAACGCCTTCCAAGTTTGAACAGTGAGAAGACTAGGAGAGAAACTTCCGGGGCGAGTCGTAGATGCCATGCCGGCTCTGCCTCGCTGCTCTGTTTCTCCCCCATTTCTCTGGCTCCTCTTCCTTCCGACCCGGCTGGCTCACGCCTCTGCCTTTTACCACCGCACCCCAAGCAGGACTAAGACCTTTCTCTGTCTCTTCAACCCCACGGTAGGATTTAAAGGAAAGAAGGGAAGAAAAAAAAACCCTCAAATTTAAGGGAAAGCCAAAGGAAGTGAACAAAGAAAATAAATCAAGTACTCGCGATTGTGGATTGTGTATAACGTTCAATTGTCTGACTATGCAGAGAGTCTCCCAAAGTATCTGCCCTTCACCTTGAAGGACCAAGATAAGCTCCAATGCCCCTTCCCCAGCTACCCTCCCTGCCTTGGCTGGAGGCTCGCGGCTGCTGCCCTCTTATCTTTCTCTGAGTCCTGCGGACAAACACCTTCTCAAAGATGGAACCAACCCTCTTTCCTGGTGGTCCTTCTCAGGTGTCCCCTCTGAGGGACAGGCTCCCCCCCACCCCACAAGCTGCACTCACTTAGGACAATTAACATTAGCCTAGATGTTTTTTCAAACTGGGGTGCGAATTGGCATAATTTAGCTTTCACTACTACTATTAGCCCCACTCCCAGAGACAGGGATTTCTCGGGGAGGGAAGGGGTCTGGGCAATGATTTTTAAAAAGCACCCAAGTGATTCTAAAACAACACACACCAAGTTGAGGGCTACTGCCAGCCCCTTAATGGAGCCCAGGGTGTGTCATGGTTATGTATTGGGCTGTGGTCCATGCGGTTGGCAGTTCAAAAGCACCATCAGTAAAGACTGAGCTTTGTACTCCCTTAAACAGTCTCAGTCTCAGGAAACCCCCACAGCGTCTGGCTAGGAGTCTGCATTGACTCAGTGGCAGTATCAGCCCTGGGAGGAACCCTGCCATGCCGTGGGTTACGTGTTGGGTTGCTAACCACAAGGTCAGTAGCTCAAATCTAGCTGCTCCATCAGCTTTCTACTCCAGTAAAGAGTTTGTCTTTACTCACAGGGAAGAGCCTGTCTTAGAGGGGCGCTGTGAGTTGTAACTGACTTGATAGCAGTGGTGTGTATCTATCAGCCCCTTCTCTAAGCTGACAGTTTTGTCCTGCCCTGAAGCACTTGAGGGGGACCCCTTCAATGGTCCCTTCCCCTTTACTCACACACATACCTAAGGACAGCGTTTTTTAAAATGGCAGGTCCTCTGTTGAAGACCCACACAGCAGTACACTACACAACATAAAAACAAAGATGAGCAGCATCTCCACATGCGACCGGACAGTGCCTTTCGAAGGCAAGCAGGCTCTTCGCTGTAGGTGAGTTGAGCAGAGAGCCTTGGCTAAGAAAGACTGATTCCTGGCAGGCTCGGAGGAACATCAGGTCTGCACTGCCAGAGCCTGTCTGTTTACCACCCTGCCACCCCCCACCCCTCCAGCTGGGGCTGGAGAAGGAATGTAATTTGTCTCCCTTGGGGAGCAAGAGGGGTCTGAGTTAGCACGGGAACCCTGGGTAGAAGGGCACAAAGGGAGAAGAACAAGGCGCTGTGTCCACGCAACCACACCGTTTATTGGTGCACTGTCTCAGAAGACAACATGCAAATGCCAAAGTGCACTGAGGGGTGGGCCGGGGCTCCCGGACCCATGGACATTTTCCGAGGCCGGGAGTCCCGGACAGCTCCCCCACAGCTCAGCTCCCCCGCCCCACACCCCACTCGCACGCTCACACATGCGCAGAGGTCTCCCTGGCTCGGAGGAATGCGGGAGAGGTAGAGGTCATTGAGTTTCCTCCTCTTTCATGTCACCTCTTGGCAACCTGTGCCCTGCTGCTAGAAGCGGCCTGGGCAGGAAAAGGAAGCGCAAGGGGCTCTGGCCTGCTCCTCCTTGCCCAGGAGCCACGCCAGCGACTGCAGTCCTGCTGTGAGGTAATGCCTGGCGCCGCCTGTGTGCTCCTGCAGGTCCAGACAGATTGGGGTGGGTGGGGTGGCAGCCCCAGCCGTGGAGGGCACGCAGGGAGAACAACACCGGAGCTGGCTGCCTGCACCTCAGCCCCTCCCCACCAGGGCCCTGGGGGCCTCTAGGTAGGGTGGGCTCCTGACCTCCTGTGCCCTGAGCACCCTTGCCTCCCCACGAGACCCTTCTGTGGAGAATACTGGAGGCCAGGCGCAATGCTAAGGGCCTGGGCTGGTTGGCCAGCTGGCCGGCCATCTCAGCCTCTGCCCAGGTGCCATGGACCTGCCGAGACGGGTTCAGAAGGCGCCAGGGAGAAACCAGCTGGAGCTGGAGCCTGGCACCCAGCTCGCCATCTCCCCGGGCCTCTCCCGCCCTGGCCGCAGTTGCATCAAGGCGCTCATTAGCAGCGGCCCCCGCCTGGGCGCGGAACACGCTTTGGGCATTTGCCATCAGGCGGTTGGGGATTTTGCAATCGTCTTCAGGGCAGAGTAGGCCGAGGGGGCTTCCCCATGCTCTCCTTCACTGCCCCCTCCCCAGGGCTCCAGTCGAGGAGGCAGGGGGAAAAGGCCAAGTCAGCAGCTCCTGTGGTACCTGAGGTGACAGGGACGGCCCCCCCGGGCCCCCATCTCAGGCCTAGGTTCACGCCCCTGGAACTGAGTCCCACATCGCAGTCCTGGCTAAAAGGGTGGTAGGCCCAGAAAGTGTGAGGTCTGGACCTGACTGCTCATCTGGCCAGTGTCCAGTTCCACCGAGAAGGCCCCAAGGCCACCAGCCAGCCTGGGAAGCCATCTCTTTAGCTCCGGTGGCATCTGGTGCCTCTGAGGGCCACTCCCTGAAACCTAGCTCAGTCTGGTCAACAAGCCAAGGTCGTCTTAGTTAACCCAGGAGCCACGGCCGAGGTCCCCAAGACCCAGTGGGAGTGAGCCTGGTCCCCAACACCCGGGAAGAGAGGGGTGGCCGGGCTGCCAGGTGGGCAGGAGGCAGCTCTTGGGCGGAGTGCAGACAGGAATCTTCCCTGCCCGCCATCCTCCTGGCTCAGACGTGTTCTGATGGGGGTGAGGAGAGGTTCCGGTGAGGCCCATGGGGGGGGAACTTGACAAAGGCAATGGCGGCCAGCTCCTTGCAGAATTCCTCAAGGACCACCACCCCTTGAAGGAGGTTCAGGTGGTCCAGCCTGGATGGAAACGGCAGGTGTGAGGTGGGTGAGTGCTGAGTGACATCTTAGGACGCCATAACATGAGTCTGGTGACGGGCCCTCATGAGCTCTCCCTGCCCTGCCCCTCCCCTCACCTGAAGCCTTCCCTTCACCCCGCCCCCCCCTCGCCCCCCCCCGGGCATTTCCCTGGGCACCCACTTCCCTTGGGTACTCACTGTTCCCCAGGGACCTGGCCCATTAGCTGCTTTCGCACCAGGAGCAGCTTGCCTGGGAACTGGGATACCCTCTGAATTCTCTGCATCAAGTCTCCGATCACCTAGAGTGGGGGAAGGCAAGACCAAGACGGGGTCCCCTGGCTCTTTGTGGATCTGCGCTTTTCTCTGGCAGGGCAAGGGGGCCCACCCCACCAGCCCCCAACTACCCAGTGCAGCCTGCCACTGTTTCTCCTCACTACCCCTGGGCCCAGGCAGCCTTACCCTGACCAGCACAGAGAACAGGCTCCTGCAGCCCGGGGCCAGGTTGATGTAGGGATCCAGGAGGTACTCGTGGATATGGGGATGGGGGAAGAGGGCGAGCCGGGACAGGACTGAGGTCACCTGCAGGTTCAGGCTGTATGGCTGTGGGGTACATGGTGGGCACAGCTGAGGGCTGGCAGGGGTGCCGAGCGTTTCTGCACCCCACCCCCACCAAGGCTCCTGGCCGGTGCGAACGTGTGCGGGGGTGGGAGGCTCACATGATGTGTGTGTGTCATGGATTTCCTGGGGCTGAGGGCCAGAACTTGTTAGGACCTGTGGAGCAGAGGCAAGACGGGGCTTCCCGCTGGGGGAAAGTCGGGGTGGGGGTGAGGGGCCATGGTGGAACCTGAGACCTGAAGAGGAGCCGACCCCCACGAGCAGCCCCTCAGCTCCTGAGGTTCTCCAGAGGGGACTAGCCTGGGGTTCTGTGTGTGTGTGTGTGTGTGTATGTGTGTGTGTAGGGGGTGGCCCTTCCTTGCCTGGTTGCGGGGGCCCAGTATTGTTGGCTACCTGATCCAGAATGCGAGACATCCGGTCAAAGAGCACTTTTAGGAAGGGACCCTCGAAGAACGGCCGCTCGGGCTCATGGGGGTCCAGGGGGGCTGGCCCCAGAGGCCATCCCCAGGGGGCCACTCGGGAGCTGCACTCCTGGAACTGTGACAGGAGAAGGAGAGCATGGGGGTCAGGAGAGGCCAGTAGACAGGACGACACCCAGGAAAAGCAGGCTCAGGGCTTCAGGCCAGAGCCAGGGATAGGTGGGGTAGGTGATGGTGACCGGGGTTGGGGCTGGGGTGGGGGGGTGGGGGACAGGATGGTCATACAGTAATAGCGCTTATCAAATCCGCAGTGCTGAGGGATGAGAGGTGGGTGCGGGGCGAGGGCCTGGGCACTCACCAGTCCAAACGCGTCATGGACGTAGGTGTCATAGCCCGTCTCTTCCAGGAAGGCTGAGGTCTTGGCTTCCTCAGGAACCAGGCAGAGGAAACTGAGAGACATGGCTTGGGTGTGGAGGTGCGCCCCCTGGGCTGGTCCTGCTCTCCCCAAGCCCTGAGGGGTGCACTCCCTCCCAGGCCGGACCCATTACACCGGAGGTGGAACAAAACTCGCCTTTCCCAAGCTCCTCCCCACCTGTTGACAATCTCGGTCACTGCCGTTTTTCCGTCTGAATTGGTGGTCCGGGCAGGGGGAGGCTTGGAGGGCTGAAGGCCGGAATCGAGGAAGCCATCAGTGAAGTAAGGGTCTTCCTCCAGCTCCCTGCGGCACCACACGTGTCAGTGTGGGGCTGCGAGGGGGCTGCGTGGGCTCACAGAGGGGCCCGCATCCACTTACAGGGCATCCTCGTCGTTCTCGGGCTCGGTGGAGCCCTGGGCCACGTAGGGGCGGCCCTGCAGGTGTTGCAGGACCAGGCTGTGGACGACCCACTCGCAGGGCTTCTGAAGCAACTCCTCGAACAGCCGCAGGGTGGCGATGCTGATCTAGAGCAAGGAGGGGTCAGCGGTGCAGCCCCTTCCCCACGCAGGCGCCCAGTACCACCCCAACTGCCAGGGTTGCTTAGAACGGTTCACTGGGTAAGTCTCTGCGGAGGTGCAGCTCCCCTGGCTGGGCACTTTGGCTGCTGGCTCTGGGGGCAGCCCCGTAATTAGTTTGAGCTGTGATGTTGGGCAAGCCAATAGGGCACCTGGGCCTCAGTTTCATGTTGGAAAAGGCAGGCTATGGGCCTTTCCTACCTCCGAGGGTCAGACAAGCCGACTCAACCACTCAACTCACTGCCAACAAGTCGATGCCGACTCAGAGCGACCCTACAGGATGGGGTTGAATTGCCCTGTGTTTCTAAGCCTAACTCTTTACAGGCGTACAGAGTCCTGTCTCTTTTCCCCGAGCAAACAAGGCAAGTGTACATAAATACCGCTTCCAAGATAATAAAGCGCCCTAAAAAGTGTGCTAGCATAGACAATTACAGTGGGGGCAGGTTCCATGCCTGGGAGAGGGAGGAAATTACCCCGGCTTAGCCACTGCGGATGAGAATAAGTGCCCAGGGAATCCCGTGGGCGGGGGTGAGGGGCGGAGCTGGGGGCCGGCCACCTTACCTCGTCTGAGAGGTGGTCACAGTGCCCAATGAGCTGTGTGCACAGGGGGTGCGGCCCGGCCTCAGGGGCCTCTGGCCAGGGCTCAGGACCTAAGAGGAAAGTCCCCACCTCTTGCAGCAGTGCAGGGGAGCGCAGCTGGCGCAGCATGGTGGTCAACAGGGTGGTGGAGGTCAAGATGCTCTGCTCACACCTGGTGGGAGAGAACGCCCCATCCGCGCAGGGGGAGGGGGAGAGATGGAGTGAGCCTGTAGGGAGGCGGGGCTAAACCCTCACATATTTGGCTAATGTCTCTCTGCCCACCTCCCATCCCTCTGGAGGCCCCGTGGGTCCAAGGGCCACAGTCCTGTGTAGCCACGGGGCTCCGAGCTAGGTGCCTGTAAGGGGAGCAGGCCGGCAGGTGGAGTCCACAGACCTGACCGGTCCCGGTGGTCCCTGGCAGGGGAACTGGTTGGGGGTGGGGAGCAGTTTCAGGCACACCCATGGAAAGGGCATACGGACTTACACGTGCAAGAGCTGGGGCTGCAGGGTTTCCACAAACAACCGCTGGGCCACAGCCTCTGCCAAGGCGTCTGCGACAACCTGAGCACCAGAAGGCGCGTCTCACACACGCTTTCCAGTCTCTGACCAATACCCGCCGAGAAACAGCGATATCTTTGCACGGCACCTGACACAACAGGCCAAAGGTCCCCAGGCCGGGCACACAGTGAGGCACTCGGCCACTAGTGGAAAGGCCAGTGGCCTGAACCCGGCTGCAGGTGCCTCGGCAGACAGGCCAGGCGTGTGCGTCCCCAAGGCCAGTCAGGAGCACCTGGGAACTGCTCTACGCTATGTGAGTAGAGTTGCCATAAGTCAGACTCATGCCAACAGCTAGTGGGTCATGGAGGGCTCCTGACAGACCAGAGTTCCCAGGCACCTGCCCCTGGGCCCTCGAATGGTGCCAAGGGAGGGAGGGGCAGGGAACAGAGTGGGCACCCACTATCCGTGTCACCCCTCCTCACCGGGTGTGCCTCCAGGATGAGGTGGTCGCAGTAGTCAAACCAGCCCAAGAAGGCAGCCAAGGCCTCTTTACCAGGGAAGGAAGCCTCATCAGAGGGGGCAGTGGGCACCCTGAAGAGAGAGGGATGGGGACAGGCTGGAGAAGGAGAAGTGGGGGTGGGGGTGGTCTTCCTCACACCTCTGACGGGAGCTAGGCCCTCCCCGTCTCCCTTCTACCCTTTGTGGCTGGGGGG
>NW_022103906.1:23840954-23850773 GCF_000313985.2 Echinops telfairi
GGGGGGAGAGAAGGTGGCCCGCAGAGGTCCCCACCCTGCTGAGAAGACAGGCACGTCGACCAGAAAGACAGGCAGGGCTTCTAGCCATTGGAGTCTGCCAGCCTCCACTGGCCAAGGCCTACCTCCAGCTGATGCCCTCTAGGGTGGCAACGTCTGCGGGATCAAGGAAGGTGGGCATGGAGTGGTACAGCTGGCAGAGGTGCTCGGTGATCACAAGGCAGCAGGGGCTGCTCTGTACTAGGTAGGTGGCAGCTGCCGGGGAGGCCACACTTAGCAGGAGCAACAGGTTCTCCTGGGCCTTCAAGGCCACTCGGCTTTTCTGGGGGGAGGATGACATCAGGGGCATGCACCCGATGCCCAGACCACCCCCCCACAGTTCACCCGGTCCCTTCCCGCTGCCCCAGCCCGCTCCATCATGCCATCACTGAAGCCAGCACCTTGCTCTTGCACAGCCCGGCCAGGGAGGTAATCAGGTTGCTCTCTCCAATCCCACCGTCTGGCTCCTCGGCCTCCTTGGGCTGTGGGGGGTGTGCAGCCCCGGCCCTCGCCTCCCCCGGCTCCCTGTTAGGAGCGGCCTCGTGGCTGGCTGTCTCTTTAGGCGGGGGGACGGGGTATCTGGGTGCCTTCTTATTAGCGATCATCTTTTTACCCTGAAGAGAAGGTCGGGGAAGGTCAGATCAGGCCAGGTTAGGCCCCAAGGCCCCCTTCAGAACTGAGGACACACTGGAGGTCAGGGCCCCAGCACTGAGAGGGAGGGAAACTGCTTGAGGACCTCCCCCTTGACGACCTGCGCTCTCTGTGTTCACTCAGTTGGCCAGAGTGGGGGCTCGCCCTCCTACTCCTGTTCCCCATAGAGGTACTCACTTCCAGGATATAGGTGAGCAGGGCTGGGTCCTGCTGGATCTTGGAGCAGAGGACGGTGGTGAACTGAACCTCTTCCTTTTCTGTAAGGGACCCAGGGACGGTCCCACCCAGCCGGAGAAGTTTCTGGAAGAGAAGCAGGGCAGAAAAAGGAGGGCATGGGGTGGCCATTTGTCTCCAGTCCTCACCCGAGGGCCCCCCCCTTGGCTTCTTGGCCTCTCACCTGCACGGGCCTGTGGACGTTGAGGTAATGCAGGAGGGGGTGCTGCACCTGGGCCAGAACTTTGCTGAAGAATTGGAACACTTGTTGCCGCATGCCGGGGGGGTACTGAGGGCCAGAGGACAGAGCGCTGCTCAGAAGTGGAAGCTCTGTCCACAGAGCTTGCGTTCGCGAGAGGCACCTGGCTCTTTCCTGCCCACAGGTCACTGCTCCATGGGCACTCTATCCTCCCACGCTGCGGGATTTGAAATCACCCTTCAAGCACTGTACTACACTACACAGTACACTTCACTGCACTACAGACACACACACATACACTACACCACACTGCACACTACACTACACACACCACACCACACTACACACACACATACGCTGCACCACACTGCACACTACACTACACACCACACTACACTACACACACACATAAGTTGCACCACACTGCACACTACACTACACACACCACTACACTGCACACTACACTACACACACACATACACTGCACCACACTGCACACTACACTACACACACCACTGCACTACACACACACACACACACACACACACACACACACACACACACACACACACGCCTTCTCTCCCTGGGACTGTCTGGCAGTGGCAAACAGCTGTGTGACTTCATGAGCTTCTCCCACCTCTGTCTGTTAGCACTTAAGCTCCGTGGGAGCGGGAGTTCCCATCCATTTCAATCACTACCTGTAGCCCCAGCATCTAGAACAGCACCTGGCACAGGGCTGGAGCCCAGGACATGTTTGTTGACTGAATGCTGACACTGAGAAGCTGCCCAAGTAAATAAACAAGGGCCATAGTCCCTGGGGTGAATGGAATGTTCTAAAACAGCTGCAGACCCCTTTCTGTTAGCTCCCCCGCCCTCAGGTCGAGACTGGGAGGGATGCAGCAGAGACACTAGGGGCCGGCGGTTTGCACGCTCAGCTTGCAGCTGGAGGCTCCCTTGGAGGCACTCCGGGCCTGGTCCTTAGCCCCTGCCCACCTCGGCCTTGCCCAGCGTGCACAGGGTCTCCAGGATCTTGTGCTGCAGCAGGTACTCCAGGCAAGGCCCGGCCTCACCAGCGGCCGCCTGCTGCTTCTCCTCGTACACCAGGATGTCCAGCATCTGCTTCAGCCGCCAGGGAATGTCTGTTTTCTTGACCGGGGTGTTCTCATCTGAACGGAGATTTGGGAAACAGGGATAAGTGGGATGAAGAGGGACCCCGCTCCTGAGAAGACCTGCCTCACTCCTGCCTTGGCAGAGAAGAGAGAAGCTGGGGGTGGGGGACGGGCCAAACCCCAGAGGGGCTCAGAGGGCTGAGGGCCACCTGGAGCAGACCTACCTGCTGAGGAGACCCAGCCTGCTTCGAACCAGGCCCAGAAGAAATAGGAGTTTGTAGTTAATGCCTCTGCCCTTTGGATGTGGCCAGATCTAGCCCTTAGACTTAGAGGGAAGGTATGCATGCCCCCTGTGACTGGCTGTGACCCCACAGGACATGTCGCTAGAGTGGCCTGTCAGCTTTGGGCCAGAGTTAGAAGCCAGGTGCCTAGGGTCTCTGTTGCCTAACTTAGAAGCTATAGTCTCTTCCTGAGAAATTATCTCCTGCGACCAGTTTGTGTTCCTTGTACACTCAGGGAAACCAAAACTCTGGTTTTACCAAGCAGAAAAATGTGTGTCCTACCCGCCGTTCATGTTGCCATGGGCCTGAGAGCAGCAGCGAGCTAGCTAGTAAGCCTTTGTCAGTCACCCATTTCAGTAGGCTCAGGGGAGAGAGAGAACTAAGAACAACAAAAACCAAACTCACTACCATCTGGGTGATTCCAACTCATAGAGACCCTTCCAGGACAAGGCTTCTTTACTAGAGCAGAAAGCCTCCTCTTTCTCCTGCAGAGTCTCTGGCTGGTGGATTCAAACCCCTAACCTTGTGGTTGGCAGCCCAACACATAAACCCCTGCACCGCCACCCAATACCTTATCTCAGTGGATAGCCAACCCAAACCAAACACACTGCTGTTGAGGTGATGCTGAGTTCATAGCAACCCTGTAGGGCAGGGTAGACCGGCCCCTGTGGGTTTCCAAAACTGTGACTCTTTACAGGGGTAGAAGGCCCATCTTTCCCCCACCGAGTGGCGGGTGGCTGTAAACTGCTGACCTTGCGATTAGCAGACAAACACAGAACTCACTACGCCTCAGGCCTCGTTCATTACTGCGGGATTGGCCTTGGAGCGCCCCCTAGCTTCCATTTAAGGTATAGGCTCTCTGAGCAAGCCAGCCGGCCTCACCCACTGCCAGCTCGAGCTCTCCACTCCTCTAGCGGCTGTTCTGGAGGAAGCCGGGCCCAGAAGGGGCTAAGTCAGGCTGGCTCTGCCGGGGCTCTCCCAAGAGATCATCCCAGTGAGTCCTTCCAGTCTGCGTGCAGTGGTTCTCAACATGGGTGGGCTCTCCCCTCAGGCAGCAGCTAGCAAAGCCTGGCAATGTCTCCGGTTGTCACCTGACGGGGACACTCCTGGCATCCTTGGTAGGGGTCAGAGCCACTACCGAACACCCTGCAGGGCACAGGAGAGTCCCCACCACAGAGAGAGACCCACCTCAAAATGTCTGTGCTGAGGGCAGGGGCCCTTTGAGGGCCCCTCTTTAAAGCGTCCAGCAATGACTTTCTAAAATTCCTGAGCTGGGTGAGGTGACAAGAAAAGCTTCAGAAAAGATGTGGGCTGGAAGCAAACCTTGGTCTGGATTCCAGGAGGTGGAAAGCCCAGGATGCAGGATGAGACTCTGTGGTATCTAGTCTGGCCACTTTGGTCTGACCCACTCAATAGCCATCCTAAAAGGTGACCCAAGACTTTGGCTTACTGGGGTGTCGGCTTGGGAAGACTGACATGCCATATACCTTGGTTTTTATTCTCCTCCTGCCCTGAAAGAGTTACAGTCTTGGAAACGTACAGGGGCAATTCTACCTTGTCCTATGTTGCTGTTAGGGACATGAGTCAGTTCCGACCCATAGCGACCCTGTGCGCAGCAGAGGAAACACTGCCGTGCCCCCCACAATCATTCTCACACCTGAGCCCATTGTTGTAGCCTTCCTCTTTTTCACTGCCCGGGCATCCACTTTATCAAGCATGATGTCCTCCTCTAGAGACTGGCCTCCCCTGTCAATATGTCCCAAAGTATGTAGGACTGAGTCTTGCCATCCTTGCCTCTAAGGAGCACTCTGGTGGGTACTTCGTCCAAGACAGGTCAGTTTGTCCTTTTGGCAGTCCATGGTACTGTCAATGTTCTTCCCCAGCCCCACAATTCAATGCAGCAACTCTTCTTCGGTCTTCCTTACGTGATGTCCAACTGTCACATGCATGTGAGGAAGAACACCATGGCTTGGGCCAGGCGCATCTTAGTCCTCAAAGTAACATCCTTGCTTTTCAATACTCTAAAGAACTCTTGTGCAGCAGATTTGCTTAATGCAACACATCTTTTCATCTCTTTTTAAATATATTTTTATTAATTGGGATTTAATACATGTATCATATTATTCCATAGTTTAATGACATCCAGAATTGTACAACTGCTACCACAACCAGTTTCCAAACATTCTTTTTCTACATGGACTCCTTGACATCATCTCCCCTGCACCCCACCTCTTTTGATCTTTTGGCTGCTGCCTCCATGAGCATCGATTGTGGATCCAAGCAAGACAATCCTTGACACCTTCAACCTTTCTCCCATTTATGTTACCTGTTGATCCAATTGTGAGAATTTTGGTCTTCTTTACACTGAATTGCAATCTATACTGAAGGCTCCAATCCTTGGTCTTCATCAGCAAGTCCTCCTCCCTTTGAGCAAGCAAGACTGTGCCACCTGTATATTGTGGGCTGTGAATAAGCCTTCCTCTAATACCAATGTCATATTCTTCATATAAGCTAGCTCCTCTGATGATCTGCTCAGCCTACAGATTGAACAAGTACGGTGAGGATACAACCCTGATGTTCACCTCTCCTGGTTTTAAACCATCAGTATGCCCTTGCCCTGTTCCCACAACGGCCTCTTGATCCATGTACAAGTTCCACATGAGCACAATGAAGTGTTCTGGAATTCCCATTCTTCTCAAGGTTATCCATAGTTCATTATGACCCGCACAGTCAAATGCCTTGCCAGTCAATAAAGCAAGTAAACATCTTTCTGGTTTTCTCTGCTTCCAGCCAAGATGCATCTGGCACCAGCAGTGATACCCCTTGTTCCCATCCTCTTCTGAACCAGGCCTGAACCTCGGCCCTCTCCTAAAGGATCACTAGAAGTTGGCATTGACTCGAGGCGGCGAGTTTTGCTTTTCTTTGACTCTGAATCTCACCTTGGGAAATGTCCTCTTAGTTCGCTGAAGGGAGTTCAATAATTCACTGCCTTTCTCTTCTCGTGAGTTACCAGTTTTCAAGCCCACCAACTGCTCCATGGGAGACAGATGGGGCTGTCTGCTCTATATGAAGACCCACAGACTTGAAACCCTGCGGAGGGTGGCTTTGAGCTGGAATGGACTCGATGGCAGTGGACTTGGTTTGGTGCTTCTCTTTCTCATGGGGAGCACTAAACGCATGGGTTCCCTACTCAGTGGGAGCTGGGGTGAGTGCAAAGCCAGCCCAGTGACATGCCCTCCTATAGCTCCTCCCCCTGAAGGCCACCATAGAGCCAGGTGAGTCAGCAGCCGAAGGTGGGGAGCAGAGGCCAAGGCACCAGGCCTGCTTGATTCGGACCAGTCTCCCTGCCTCTATCAGCGCAGCTCCAGTGCCGAGCTCCTGGGCAGTGGTCTCTCTGAGCTTCATGAGGGACTCGGCTTACCTCCTCCTTCCCCTCCCACCAGGCCCCCAGCTGGGGCAGTGGTTCAGGCCCTACCTGTGCTTTCGATGTAGTAGTGAGTGATGCCCTTCCAGTGCTCCACAAAGGCCTCTAGCAGATTAATGCTGGGTTCCCACTGAGGAGAGAGCAGAGACAAGCCATCAGAGACAAGCCATGTGGTGGCCACAGTGGCAAGGCTCACTGCCACTGGCCCTCGGCAGTCCCCGATGGATGGCCCAAGCCCGGCGCCGGGGTCTGGAGGAGGCCCACTGCTCCAAGGTGTTCGAAGGGCAGAGTGACACGTACAAATGGTCTATTTGTCGACCGTCTCCTGGCCCTTCTCCCCTGAAGACACCCCCTTCCTGGAAATGCTGTCTCCCACCTCATGCAAGGAGTTGGCAGTCCCAACCTGGCTGCTATCAACTCAAGTCAGCCCCCAACTCATGGTGACCCCCACGCCCCCACCCCCAGCACCAGAAAAAAACCAAAAACAACATTGCTCCTCCTGGGCTGGAGGGCCAAGGCTATTGGTGGGGAAGCAGATGTGGACACAGACCACTTCTGTCCCATGTGGAACTGGTACAGCGAGGTGGTGGCCAGTTACCATTGAGTCGGTGCTGACTCCTGCCGGCTCTGGGTGTACAGAACCGGCTCCCTAGAGTTTTCTCAGGGCTGAGACCTTGCAGAAGCAGATCACCAGGTCTGTCTTCGGAAGTGCCTCTGGGTGGGTTCAAACTGCCAGCTTTTGGGTTAGCAGCTGCGTTCCTAACCGTCTTGGCCACCCAGGGACTTCACAGTAGAGGTACTTAGAAGACAGCAGGAGAACCCCGGAAAGCAGGCCAAGCAAGCAAAGGGATGGCAAGCGTGCTAGAGACCAGGCTTCCAGGTCCCTCAGCATCAGACAGCCTGAGATCTGTGCTCAGGGCCAGGTCAGGGTGTGCTCGGCTCAGCCAGGTGGGTAATGCTCACAGACTACTAAGAAAGTGCCTCACTTCTAAGGAAGGGGCTTTAACTTTTGTGTCAAACTCAGCCTGTCAACCCCGACTCCTCCCTAGGCTAGCTCTGATCCCGCCTCTCCACTCCACCCAAACCCAAAACCATCGAGTCACTGCCGACTCATAGCAACCTTATAGGACAAGGTAGAACAGCCCCTCAGAGTTTCTGAGGCTGAAAAGAGTCTTTCTCCCTCAGAGAGGCTGATGGTCTCAAACTGCTGACTCTGGGAATCATGGCGCCACTGCCTGTGCTATGGCCACCCCCAAGTGTTTGCTCCCTGTCCATACTCTGGCTGGAGCTGCCCGTGAGTGGATAATAACCACTTTTCCTGAGAACTTCTCCAAAAGAGGGCATTTCTTCACTTTCCTTACAGAGTAAAGGTTAACAGGGGGGAAAGGCATCTTCAGATAGCGTCTAGCCCCATACACTACTTTCTACCTCTCCATCTTTGCTCCCTGGGCAGGGGGAACTTTTAAAAAATTTCTTTAACAGTCCCATGAGCTTCAGCTCAGGTGCACCAGCTCCACAAAGCCACTGCCTCCAGGGTTCTGGCCCCCCACATCTCTTTTGAACTTCATGCTTTATTGCACAACAGAACTGAAAACTGAATCCTTAAGGGACTCCTTCAGCCAAGAACCTCTGCGTGCTGACTATTCACAAGACACTGCTGGATGCCCTAAGTTGCACCACGGCCACTAAAACCCAGTCCTCAAGAAACTCAGCATGGAGAAGAGACTGCCTCTGCTCCAGATAGTTGACTAACTGTCAATAAGACGGTATTGTGAGACCATAGAGTAGGCAGAGCGGAGCGGAGCGTCCCTTCTAACTGGAACAAGCAAGGTCCTACGGAGGAGGCAATGCCTGAATGGCACTTCGAAGAACTGGCCTAGATTTCAGCACAGAAGGAACTCTGCAAAGAGTGTTTGGGGCCAGGATGGTGTGATGAAGGCATGGAGCCTTGAATGCCAGGCTAAGATGTTTCTTTTTTTGCAGGCAGGTCAATGGCACCTGAGCAGTGTTTCAAGTGAAGTCATCCGGCAGTAATGTGTAGGAGAGGGTATAGGAGGAGTGCTTAGAGCTACTGCAATGCAGGTGGTAACCCTAAAACATTCCCCTCTCAGGGTGACCCTGGTATTCTTTAAAATAAGGTCCTAGAACTGTGATCCTAATGAAAGTGGCACCCCCTACTCATTCCACACCTGCCGGTCATGTGGAGGGGCTGCATCTTCTCACGGTCTGTGATTCTCTGAGTGAATGCTGTAGTTTGGTTACGTGCTCCTCCCTTCTACCAGACCTGAGGACAGGCAGGTGTTTTATATCTCTGCCCATCCCTAAAGCCCTCAAACCCATCCTACATTCTGATTCACAGCGACCCTGTAGGTCAGGGTAGTACTGCCCCTGTGAGTTTCTGAGACTGTAACTCTTTACAGGAGTAGAAAGCCTCATCTTTCTCCAGCAGAGCAGCTGGTGATTTAGAACTGCTGACCTTGTGGTTAGCAGCCCAACAGGTAACCACTATGCCATCAAGGCTCCTAAAGCACTCTGCACATAAAAAATCAAAACCAAACTCACTGTCACCGATCAATTCCAACTCATAGTTACGCTGTGGGGCGGAGTAGAACTGTCCCGGGTGGGCAGAAAACTTGTTTTGTCTCCCAAGGATCAGCTGGTGGGTTCAAACCCTCCCTCCACCTTGTGCTTAGCAGCCTAAACCCTGAGCCACTGCACTCACAGTAGATAAGTATCACTATTTACCCAATGTCTCAACAAACTCCCTAAGGCATTCTTTCCATGCTTCCTTATCTTTCCGAAAGCCTTCTCTCAACCAGCACTATAATTATTATCTCTCAATTTCTATGATGGAGTTTCATCTAGCTTCCAAATTTACTTAGAGTCTCCTAAAACCTACCAACACCAAAAATTATACTCACTGCCATGGAGTCAATGCTGACTCATAGGGACCCCTGTGGGTTTCTGAGATGGTAACTGTTTATGGGAGTAGAAAGCCCAGTCTTTCTCCTGCAGAGCTGCTGGTGGGTTTGAACCACTGACCATGCAGATCACAGCCCAATGCATAACCACACCACCAGGACTCCAGTTTTAAAACCTACAGCTGGACTTAAAGCGAATAATAGGTACAACTATAAAGCTAGCTAGCCAACAGAAGTCAGAAGTATGGGGGGTTATTTGCCTGAATCTACCACTCAGTACGAGGAACACAGCAGGTTATGTATTGGGTTACTAACTGCAAGGTTCAAACCCTCCAGCAGCTCCAGAGGAGAAAGATCAGGCTTTCTATTCCCATAAAGAGTTACAGTTTGGGAAGCTCACAAAAGCAGTTCTACCTGGCCCTATAAAAGGCACTGTGAGGTCGGGGGTTTCAATGGAGAGAAAATGTTTTGAGAAACGATGTACAAATGCACTTTACACAATTGATGTGTGTATGGATTGCGATAACAGTTGTATGAGCCCCTAATAAAATGTTAAAAAAAAAAAAAGGCACTGTGAGTTGGCATCGACTTAATGACACTGAGTATTTGAGTTTTATCACTCAGTACTATTACTCCAGACCAGGGGTGGGCAAATTTTTCAGACAGAAGAGTCAATTCTGTCCCTCATGACAACTTAAAAATTAATCAAGTCAGAAATAGAGTTTTACAAATGAAATCACGATGATCTGAATGATGTCCTTTAAGATTTGCTCGGTTTTACTTCAGAGCCACACATAGGTACTGAAAGAGCCGCACAGGACTCAGGAGCCACCGTTTGTCGGCCCATCCAGACCAAAGAAAGTCCAGTTCTTTAAAAGCAGAATTATTCTAAATAAAGGCATGTACATATGTAAATATATTTATATATGAGGATGGGGAAATAGATCTATGTGCATATATTTATAGGTTTAGTATTAAGGTAGCA
>NW_022103906.1:23851847-23853401 GCF_000313985.2 Echinops telfairi
GCTGATGCCAGGGGCTTAAGTGGAGAGCAAATGTTTTGAGAATGATGAGGGCAATGAATGTACAAATGTGCTTTACACAATTGATGTATGTGTGGATTATGATAAGATTTTTAAAAAATGATTTTTTAAAAAGCAGAATTATTTTAAAATGATAATAGACTATTTTTTGAAAGAACCATAATGGCTCTATTTGATCGACTTGTGAGGGTCACACATGTGTTAATTTGTGCAGAAACCCAGGGGAACAGAGTTGAGATGGGAGCACTGGAAAGGGGAGGTGGGTTTCCATCTCTCCCAATGACTGAGCAGGGCCAAACTCCTAAGGCAGCACCCTACAGCTGTACAGTGAAGGGTCTAAAAATAATTCCCTAGACCAGGGCCACTGATGCCTGATATTCCTGCACTGGAGGCTTTACAAGCAGGCTCCCCAGTGTTCAGATACTGTGTGCAGTCAAACACGTTCCCTGGGAGGCAGCGAGGCCCGGACTTCCCGGAAGAGGAGGGCTGTAAGGAAGGCAGATGGAAGGTGGAAGGAGCAGGTGTGTCCTTCACGTGTTGCCTAAGGCTGGGTCTGTTATCTTGAAGGAGCTCTGCTTTTGGTGTGGAAGGGAATCCTCAAGGGGGTGGGACTCAGGCTTGATTCTCCAGAGTAATTTGATACCAGAAAGTTGATCAATTAGGGGGGGAAATGATTTACACTGTAGGTCAAAAGGATTGTTGGCTTTACAGACAGCGTCTTAGCAGGGTTCCCTCAAGTAGAGAGCAAGGCAGGGCCCTCTCTAAACCATGTTGATTTCCAAGCGGCTTTCTCCAGTGGTTCTTTGAATGGTTTAAATGAGGCTTCAGTAGCATTAAAATACCAAACTCACAGACATCAGGTCGATTCTGATTATGCGAAAAGGCAAAATCCAAACTGAGACGGGGCAATCAGTGATTCTCCCCACACGTGGCCACCCCAGGTCTCGCCTCAGACTGACAATCCGACCCGTGCAGAGAGAGGAACCCCTGGAAGGTAAGTTTTCTCACAGCAGAACGCTGTTTCCAGGGCCGGCTGCCTATCCACCCCTACTTGCAGGGCTGCGTTCCGGGAACCTGGTCCGTCAAAGGCCCTCACCTGCCGAGCGGAGGGCAGAGAGAGAACGCTCGGGTCGGGACCGGAGGTTTCTTCAGACCACGGCCCTGGCGCTAGCTGTCTGCCACCTCGGCCGGGGGAGGGGCTGCTTTATTTAAGGCCAGGTGAGCCGGAAGGGAAGGTTGGGGCGGAGGAGGGAAAGGATTTGGGTCAGAAATTATTTGGTGACAAGGGTAGACTTTGGAAGAGTTGGGGAACTGGAAGAGGCCGACCCGGAGAACGGGAAGAATAAACAGGAAGCCATTTGGGACGAACGGTCCGGGAACTAGGAGCGACCTGAAGCGGATCTGGGATGGCAGTGTGAGCGGAAAAGAAGCAAGTGGACGCGGCGGGGAGGGATCCCCGAGGGCCTGCGGGGAGAAGAGGGCCCGTTTGGGGCGCTGCGGCCTGGGCTGGGGGCGTCCCTCCTCCGAGGCGGCCCA
>NW_022103906.1:23853775-23866214 GCF_000313985.2 Echinops telfairi
CGGCTCCGAGATGAGGCGGACAGGCAGGCGTTGCCGCGGGGATCTGGGCTCCGGGAGGGAAGGTGGAGGACTCGGGACCAGGGCTGGGGCTGGGGAGGAGCCCCGAGGAGGAAGAGGAGGTTCACGCCCCACGGGGCTGACACCTTGAGTGGCGTTAATGTTGGCAGAGTGGGAGCGGGAGCGGGAGGGTATGAGGGCCCTATGCCAACGTGATCGGAGGGTTTCTGGGTTCTGAAAGTCTCTAAACCCCCATAGTCACCGGTTATTGAGCACTGGAAATGCGGTGGATCTCAGTTGAGATGCGCGCCCTCTCGCTGCCATCTATCTATAAGAAATCTATATGGGTCTCCGAGGCTGTGATTCCTTGTGGAAGAAAAAAGCTCCTCCTTTCTCCCACGGAGCTGCTGGTGGCTTTGAATCGCTGATCTTGCGGGTAACAGCCCAGTGCGTCATTACTATGGTACCAGAGCTCCTGGAGAATATAACCTCATTTTGCAAACTTCACTCACTGCCATCAAATCAATAGCAACTCATAGCGACCTTAGTACAGAAATAAAATCACACGAATATTGTTTTAGAGCAGGGATTCGGTCAGTCGGTTTCTCCTCTTTGCCGAATATGCCTGATAAAATGGTTTTTACGAGCCATACTGGGTTAACAATTTTTTAAGCTTAATTTCACATATTACTTTTTTAAAGTACTCGAAAATTGTAAAAAGTCCCTAGGTCATGCGAACTGTTAACACCACTATCTGCTGGCTTAAACATTTAGAAGATCAAGTTTACCCACAGCTGCCTTGGAAGAAAAGCCTGCTGCTCTGAAAAATCAGCCGTTGACCACCCTGTAGAGCACAGCCCTACTTGGATACAACTTGGATACACCTGGGATCCAGGAATCCAAAGGGCCTCCAGTGGCAACTGGCAGCAGTCAGCATTGTTAGACATCCTATGCTAAGCATGTAGTTTGCACGGGGCTTCCACCACTGGACAGCGCTGTTCTACAGGTCTGACTGAGGACAAGAAACCGAAGGTGGATCTCCTCTGGGTGGGAGCATACCCTAGAAAATTAAGCTCCAGAATTACACAAGCATTCCCACGACCGGATCAGCGTCCTGGAATGTCCAAAGCGAAGGGAGGGCCTTGGACATCTGGCCTTCTGGCAGCAGAAGCTGATGGTTTAGCAGGGATTCCACCACTACTACCCCTACCATCTTTGGAATGGAAGAGAATCCCTGTTTAAAATGTATTTCTGCTAGTCACTGTTTGTGATGAGAGAGTCAGTCATGAAGACTCTCACTGGGAAAAGAGGACTCGCCCCTATCCCAGAGTGAAAGATCCCAGTGCCTTGGGATCTGGAATGTGCCGGAGCAGCGTCTGCCTTTAGTATGGTAGATCACCAGCAGCCCTTTCACCTGGGCAGCTAAGGCCCATGGTGGGCTGTGTACTGTGGAGTGGAGCTTGAAGTTCAGACTGACTCAGAGCTGGGAGGCCAGGGTCTGGACCAGGCGTGGGCCCTAGAAAGTGCTGGGATTCAGACACACCCACTCTCAGCTAGGAGTTGGCTCTCAGTTCTATCAGCTGCCCGGGAAAATAAACAGTTCAACTGTTCCTTGGTGAGGAGCCCTTCAGAAGAGAGGGTTTTAGGCCAACGTGTAGAAAAGCAAAGGGAAGAAGCAATCTTTTTTTTTATAAATACTTTCAATGGGGGCTCTCACCTCTCTTATCACAATCCAGACATTCATCCAGTGTGTCAAGCACATTTGCACATATGCTGCCATCATCATTTTCAAATCATTCTCTTTCCACTTGAGCCCCTAATATCAGCTCCCCATTTCTTCCTCTTCCCTCCCCTGCCCGCCCTCATGAACCCTTCATAAGTTATAGATTATTATTTTCATATCTTGCTTCGTCCTCCGTCACCCCTGGGAAGAAACAATCTTGCTTTGTGTCGCATGAGGAGCCCCAGATAGAGATGTGGGAGGCCTGTGTTCCAGGCGAGTCATGCTCACTTGGGGAAGCCCCTGCACTTGTCTGGGCCTCCTTCCTCCCAAGTAAAGCAGCAAGCTGGCTAGAGTCAGGTGTGTCCCAGAGCGACTTCAAAGAGCGCCAGGGGACAGTGAAAGAGCCCTGGTGGCGGAGGAGTGGTTACACGTTGGCTGCCAGCCTTAAGGTCAGCCGAATGAAACCACCAGTCACTCTGAGGGAGCAGGATGAGCCTCTCTATCGTCATGAAGTTACCATCTCAGTAAACTCACAGGGGCAGTTCTACTCTGTCTTAGAGGGTTGCTATGAGTCTCAACTGACTCAATGGCAATGCGTTTGGTTTTTGGTTTTCTAGGCTATAGTAAATATTCAACTGCTAGCCACAAGGTCAAGGGTTCAAACTCACCAGCCACTCAAAGGGAGACAAATGAGGCTGTCTGCTCCCATGACGATGTACAGCTTTGGAAACCTTGCATAGGGTTGCCATGCATTAGAATCGGCTCATTGGCAGTGGGTTTAGCTAGAGTATAGTGGATATGCATCTGGAGTTTACAAACTTTTTTTTTGGTTTTATTTATTTATTTTTTTCTCTCTTTTTTAACATTTTATTAGGGGCTCATACAACTGTTATCCCAATCCATACACACATCAATTGTGTAAAGCGCATTTGTACATCGTTTCTCAAAACATTTTCTCTCCATTTAAACCCCCGACATTGGGTCCTAATTTTTCCCCTCCCTCCCTGCTCCCCCCTCCCGCATGAACCCTTGATAGTTTATAAATGGGTATTTTGTCATATCTTGCCCTGTCCGACGTCTCCCTTCATCCACTTTTCGGTTGTCTGTCCCCCAGGGAGGAGGTCACACACAGTTCCATGTAATCGGTTCCCTCTTTCCTACCCATTCTCCCTTTACCCTCCCTGTTTTGCCACTCACACCACTGGTCCTATAGGGCTCATCCGTCCTGGATTCCCTGTATTTTCAGTTCCTATCTGTACCAGTGTACATCCTCTGGTCTATTTAACTTTCTAGACTTTAAAACTTCTAATGAGTCAGCGTGCACAGCCTGTTTGTTATATGCCCAAAGTATTAGAGACCACAGATGAATCAGTAAATTCAGCTGCCAGGTGAGCTCAGTCTGGAGAAAAGTTCTGAATAAAGCCCTGGAAGGAACCCTGGTGGGGTAGTGGTTATGAGTTTGGCTTCAATATGCATGGTTGGCTATTTGAAACCACCAGCAACTCCTGAGGAGATAGACTGGGCTTTCTACTCCATCCACAGTGGGCTTCCCTGAGCCAGCATTGACTTGATGGCAATGAGATAAGTTGAGAGTATCAGCCTTGGTGGCATAGTGGTTACAGGTTGGGCTGCTAACTGCAAGGTGGGCAGTTTGAAACCACCAACTGCTCTAAGGGAGAAAGATAAGGCTTTCTATTCTTGCAAAGAGTTTTAGTCTGGGAAATTCACAGGGCAGTCCTGTCCTGCCTGCCCTATGGGGGTCACCATGAGTTGGTATTGGCTCCACAGCAGTGATTGGGCTTTTTGGTTTTACATATACTCAACAATGAATATATGACTACTGCAGGGCAAGCTGTTTACAGCAAGCAAGCCACCACGCCCAGATTCTAGGGAGGGGACACAGACCTTGCCTTAGTGTGTGTATGTGAAGTAGTGTGTACACAGGTGTGCAGACTACCATGACTTCAGGAGAGTCGGATCTTGTCACTGCTGTGCAGTCCAACACCTAATTCCATCCTGCGCCTGTGTAAGTGCAACTGTCAGAGGTCACCCTGGCTTAGATGGCTTTTTAATTCACCAAGCCACTTCATCGTTCTCATCAACTTCATGCTAATCAACTACAAAGTCCAACTTCCACTTGTATTTTAATGATTAGTAGTAAGATTTTCTTTAAGGAAAAAAAGGTCTGATATTAAAAGGTTTGGAAACTACAGGACTGAATAGTCTACAGGATTTTGCACGTGTGTGTGTGTGCTGTACATTCTGTGTGTTTCTGTGTGTGTGTGTGTGTGAATTGTGGGGAGGAAGCACTGAGTGACCCTCTAGGGCTTTGTTTCAGGAACAGAATTCCACGTTGAATTGCTCTTATTTCAGCAACTTAAAATTCTTTAATATTTAGTATTACATGTGCCCCTACCCCCCCACCCCCAGAAAATGCTTCCCACTTGACTCTGACCAAGCCTTCCTGCAGTATCCCTTGGTCCTCTCGGACATGTACCCCAATGGGCTGTCTCGACACTGTGTCCCTAGCACCCAGGCAGGGTAAGGCCTCTAACATGAGCTTAATACTCTGGGTGCCTCTTAATTGGCCCTCTTCTGCTTCCCCTTGATAGGCAACTGCACTTATCAGGGAAGTTGAGTCAGAAGCCAAGAAACTTGAGTACTTGTCATCATTCTCCACCATTAGTTGTTCGTAGCTTTGGATAAAATTTCTCTACAACTTTCTCATTTGCTTTTTTAGGACCAGCGCTATGCCCCAATGTGTGGATAGGATAAGGCTCTGTAATGGACGCAGGAACACACCTAACATTTTAAATAATTGCTTCCATTTGGATATTTCTTACTCACTTTGATTTTGTTTAAGTCAAACAAGCTAGAATCTCCTTCCAGGATGGGAGACTTGAATCAGGTACCAATCATCTGAGAATCATAAATTGGCTGCCCCTCCACATGCACCTGGTCCCTTGGACCACACGCCTCTTCATGGGTCCCACACATGCTATTCATTGTGTTCCCTCCAGGTGAAGCTGCTCCTCACCCAAACACCCACCCCTTGGCCCTCTTTCCCTCCTAATCAGGTCCTCGCCCCCTCAGCTCTTCTTTGCCATGTTTACTTCTTTTTGGAAGCTTTGCCAAATGTGGTAGTTACATAATCTGGTGCCAACTCGACACTATTAAGATGGAGTTTAGCCTGTCGATGATCAGGTCACAGGTTGAGGACCTCCTCTGGAGGCGCTACAGAAATAAATAGCTCACTGGAGGCCAGACCCACACTCTCCCTGTGAGACAATCCTGTTGACAAGCCACATGGAGCTATGCTGATGATAGCCAGAACCCTGGAGCTGATGGAGCCACGTGGACACCCACGCTAGCGCTAAGATGCTTCCAACGCCTCTGGATCCACAAGACTTTCCACCCACTGGCCTGTGATCTTCCTACATGCTGCATCATTGCATGTGTTGTATGAGTCTGAAGATGAATTTGTAGATTGGTATCAGACATATAGGCTAATATGGAACTTATAGACTTTATCTGTACTGGGCTGGGATGTTTTCTCAATATTCAATTGTTCTTTGATATAAAGTTCGCTATTACAACTATACGAGTGTCTATGAATTTGTTTCTCTAGTCAACCCAGACTAATACACCATGCCAACCAAGACCACCACCTTCCTCCCTTGGCTTCCACATGACCTTGGCTCCTGGTATCCCCCTTGCTGTGTTTCTCCCTTTTCTCTCTCTGCTGGATCCTCAGTCTGCTCACCACTGACTCCCATTCCTGTTGACCTGTTCCTGGCATGTGGCCTCCCCACTGAACTTGGGCTTTGCAGAGTGCAAACACATGGGGACCTTGATGCCAGAGTGAGGATGCAGGCTCTTGGTGGGGGACAGAAGCAGCCTTTTGCTCCTAGTGAGTTCCTCTCGCAGACTGTATGCTCCCTCCAGTCCTCACACACTATGATTTCTGCCCTTCATCCCTTGATCCTATCACAGAGAGGCCTAGGGAGCACAGAGGGGAGACAGGACCATTCAAGGGGTCGGGAAAGGGGCTGGTGGTGGGAAAGGAGTGGTGTGTGCGCCCCACTTGAACTCTGACCCCTTGGGCTAATATCACGTGCCCCTCTCCCCAGGTCTGAGACCTCATAAAGAACAAACAGGTTTGGGGACCCAATACAACCTTTAATTCCAAGCAGTCCCCCACCCCCAGCATCAGCACACACAGTGGAAAGACATGCCAGGGTCTGGGCAGCAACAACACCCCGACCTGGGCAATATATATATATATATATATATATAATCATATACACATATGTATTTGTAGAGAAGGAGAGCTGAGTGTGGCTAGGGCAAGGCAGAGTGTCAGGTAAAGAAAGCGGCTGGCGGTGCCCCAATCAATTACATTCTTTAGAGAGAATTGTGTGGAATGCATGGTTATAGGTGGGGCTTAGTAGCCAGGACACTCAGCAAGATCCTTGTAGTCTGGCCTCTTGGTTCCTTCTAGGGAGCCGAGAAGACCTGGTTCGGTGCAGTACCTGGTTGGTGCCAGGAGACGGGAACTCTAGCCAGCTTTGCCTGGAGGCTAGCAGAGGGCTGGGATGTCACAGAGGCGGCAGTCCCACTCAAAGCCAAGGCTTCAAGGGGAAGCCAGAGAACAGAGCAAAGGGCTCTTAAAGCTTGAGGGTTACGAATTGACAACAGGGGAGGGGCAGCTGACCTCCCTGCAGGTGGTCAAAACTCTTGCTGGCTCCTTTGAGAGCCCAAGAAGCAGGCATGGCAGGGGCAGGGGATGCTGGCAGAAGGAGGGGTGGCCAAGTGCTTGGGCATGGGTGGACAGGGCCCTGTCTGGGTGCTGCCCACCAGCTCCCAGCAGGGTAAGGTGACCAGACATCCCGCTTTTGGCGGGACAGTCCCAATTTTTAATAATTTTTCCCACGTCCCGTGGTGTTTTTTAAAAGTCCCGATTTTTGGAAAGAATGCACGACAAGCTAGGGTATATGTTTTTGGCTGCCATGTGGCTATTTCGCCAGGATATGAGTTTTATCAATGGTGTCCCGCTTTACCAATGTTAAAATCTGGTCACCTTACAGCAGGGCCATACCCACTCCTGGTTCACAACAGCTGACAGGGTGCTGATTAGTGAGCCCCCCACTTCGGTTTCCCCTCACCCTCCTCTGGGAACCTTCCTGTGGGGTGAGAGGTAGGGAGAGGGCACAAGCATTAAGTCTCTGTGTGCTAGAGTCCAGGCTGGGCTGCCCTGTGCAGTGAGAAGAGAGGGTGGCAAAAGCAGGGAAGTAGGTCCGTCCCCGCTTCCCGGCCCAAATGCAGAGGTCTTGGCCTCCCTTCTACCTGGGGAATAGAGCCAATTCCAGCCCTAGCCCACCGCCCTACTCCCCCAAGAGACAATTGCCCGCGCCCGCCAGGAGAAGAGGGCACTTTGGGATCTCAGGACCCCAGCTCTGCCCAGAGTCCGGAAGAAGCAGGGGCAGGGCTGCTCGGGCCAGTCAGAAGAGAGAGGCCTTTTTCTTGAGTTCATTCCGCTTCCACAGAGCCAGCTTGCCAAACTCTTGAGGAGACATGGCGAATACTCTGGAAAAGTCCTCCGCTGAGAGATGTCTCTGTGGGAGGACAGAGACACAGCGGGTGAGGAGCTGTGCGGAGTGACCAAGAGGAATCTCAAAGAGGAGGCCCCTCGCCTCTCCCACCAGGCCGGCACAATGCCCACTGACCGCCCGCCCGCCCAGCACCCACCCGGAGCCACCTCCCCATACCTCCAGCCGCATGCGATCCACACCAGGAGGCAACTTGGTCCGCCCCTTGTTGGTCACCACCAGCATCTCATAGGGATAGATCTGGGGGGAGGGGAAATGCCAGGCTCCTCCAGGCCCCCTTTCATCATAACCCCCGCAAAGCCTCCGCAAAGCCCCTTTCTCAGCCTGCAAGGCACATCTGGGGTGCATGCCATTCTTCCACCGTTCCCTCCCCACACCCTTATTGCCATCCGTCCATCATCAACTCCAGGAGGCCCCTCTGTACATTCAACCTCCCTGGTTCCTCCCTCCCCCGGCCCCCACCCAGGAGAGAGAGGGTCAAGCCCTTATGCTCCAAAGCTTGTTCCCTGCCCCCCCCTACCCCTCACCTTCCGCTCCAGCACACAGGGCAGGGAGTTCCCCCGGTCCATCCTCCCCCTCTGGCCCTCTCCGTTCTGGGGAGACCAAAGCCGCAGTGAGCCAGAGTGGGGTGGGGAGACCTGCCCAGCCTGACCCTGGGCGGCTGCCTTCTGCACCAGGCAACGCCACTCCCGCCCTCCCCCTGCCTGTCCCTGGCTTGTGGTGCTCCTGTGTGTCCGGCTGTTGCCCTCCGGAAGCCACTCACCTGCAGACCTGTGAAGGGAAGGCAAGCGTTAGCGTCCAGAGGAAGCTGCAACCTGCACTCAGCAGCCCAAACCTCCCCCGCCCCCCACCCCCGCCTCGGCCTCCCTGTCCTCCAGCCACATCCCAACCTGGTCCACAGCAGAGGCACAGCCCCCGCCAGGAGCCTGCTCAAACCTCACCCCAGCTCCGCCCGCTTCTCACCTGGGCTTCCGCTCTCACTCCCGGACGAGGGGCTGAAGTCTGTGGACTGTAGCTAGAAAGGGCATGGGGGCATCAGAAGGAAACTGGGAGGCCCCCTCATCGTTCCCCTTCACTTGGAAGGTCTCCCACTGCCCGGGAATGCCCTCATGACCCAGGCCCTCGGAGGCCCCCAGGCACACGTGCCTCCCACGGTCTGCATCTCCCGGGTGGGACCTTACCCGGCTCAGGGTGGTTCGGCCATACGCAGGGAGAGAGGATGACTTAGATGTGCCAGGGTGCAAGGCTGGAGGAGGGAAGGAGGCCCAGGTCAGTCCCTTTGGCCCAGGCTGTCATTCCTGAGAGGGCAGGGCAGTGAAGGGCCAGCTGGGGGAAGCTGGTGGCTTCCAGCTCCTACCCATTCCCTTCAGCAAATGACACACACAGTGCTGGTGCTTCTTAGCTAGGCTAACTTCCCTCTCCTCTGGAGCTACAAGTGCTGCGGCAAACGCACATTTAGGCCAAATACCTGAGTGTGAAAATCTCTCTTCAGCCAAAGCTGAGGCTGAAGCTAAACAGCACCATCAGAGAGTGAACCCCCAGGACACATAAATAAATCTAAAACCTCATGAAAGTGATTTAAGTATGATCATTTACTAACATCAGTTGTCGCATTCTTGACGTTTGACATTCTAATACTAGCAACCGTTTCTCAGCACCTTGGCTGCTCCACTGCACCTGCAGTCCATGTGCTGCACATTAGCAGTGTAAGATGTTACCATCAGGACACCTGCAAGTACCGCAGTTTATAATTCAGGATGATTTGCTTTCAGTCGCGTGTTTTCCTGGGAAGAACGGGGTATTATCTAACGTCCTTAGCTTGGTCCGGCCTCTAGCATTCAGCATGCCTTCCTCTCCTATGATGTATTAGAAATTGTGAGCCAACCCCCACAGTAGGCTCACTACCATCGTGTCCTTTCTGACTCCTCTGAGCCTGTACGACTGGGTAGCTGTCCCTGGGATCTTCATTCCTGAGGCCGTAACTCTTTCCGGGAGTGGAAGGCCCTGCATAGTTTTCCTTCAGAGTGACTGGTGATTTCCAACTGCTGACCTTGCTGTTCGCAGCCCCAGGCATAATCACTATGCCACCAGGCTTCCTTACAAAATTGTGAACAGCAAGTTTGGGGGCGAGCATTGTTGTTTAAATGTGTAGCTTTCATAGGTTTAAAACTACAGTGAAATATCTTTTTTTAAATTAAAAGATCATTTTATTTGGGGCTCTTACAGCTCTTATAATAATCCATAATTCAACTGGATCAAGCATATTTGTATATATTTTACCATCATTATTTTTTAAACATTTACTTTTTATTTGAGCCCTTGGTATCAGCTGTTTGAACCCTCCCTCCCCCTCTCCCCCCATGACCTCTTGATAAATTATAAATTACTATTATCTTTATATCTTACACTGACCATTGTCTCCCTTCCCCCACAGCTTCTGTTGTTTGTCCCCTCCGTGTGGTTATGTGCCAATCATGCAATCGGTTCGAAATGTCTTTTGAAAGCATTGTTCTAGAGCAGTGGTTCTCAACCTTCCTCATGCCGCAACCCTTTCATACAGTTCCTCAGGTTGTGGTGACCCCCCCAACCATAAAATTATTTTTGTTGCTACTTCATCACTGTAATTTTGCTTCTGTTGTGAATCGGACGACTCCTGTGAAAGGGTCGTTCGACCCCCAAAGGGGTCGAGGCCCACAGGTTGAGAACCACTGTCCTAAAGTCTGTTGTTTGGGAGTTTGGAGAAAGCAACATGTATTTTGAGGACCTCATATTTTCCCCCCTAACATTTCTTGGTTTTGCATAGAAAATCACCAGTTTTCAATGGTCATTCATAATGGAAGCAGTTCACTCTTGTGACAATATACATTTATACTTCAGCGGGTAGACAGCATTTCAACTTGTAAGCATATAAGATTTTCACACCCACTTACTTCTAGATTGCTTAGTTATATTTGAAGGTGATTATCCCAACCTTGAGGAAAAGATGAGGCTTTCTACTCCTGTAAAGATCTAGTCTCAGAAACTTACTGGGACTGTTCTCCTCTCTCCTGCAGAATTGAATTGAGGGCAGTGCAATTCACCCCTCCCACTCCCCTCCTCACCCCTGCCCCTGGCCAAGATTCAACATTACCACGAAGTCAGAATGACAGTGGTTTAGATCTGATAATAACATGCAGTCATTTGGTAGTTGATCATGTTCAGGGATGTGTGCTAGTTACATAATCTGGTGTCAATTTTGGACTTGAGAGGATTAAGAGTGAAGGGGTGGAGTTTAGTTTGTTAATCAGGTCATAGCCAATGAGGCCTCTGTGTGGGCATGGCCTTCTCCTGAGAATTCTGGGAAATCTGGTGCTTCCTCCTTGGAGATGGGACACACCTCTCTCTCTCTGCTCACTCCCTGGGAGACATTGCAGCTGACAAGACACATGGACCTACACTAGTGCCCTGAGCTGGAGAAGCCACAAGGACCTACCCTGATGCAACCAGACCTCTGAAGCCAGAGAAGCCACTTGGAGACCCCTGCCAGTGCTGAGATGCTTACACCACCACTGGATCCAAAGACTTTCTACCCACTGGCCTGTGATCGTCCTGCATTTGGCATCATTGCATGTGTTTCATGAGTCTGAAGAGGACTTTATAGATTGGTATTGGATGTATGGGCTTGGACTGGACTGGGTTGGGATGCTTTTTTTCTTTTTCTTTTTTTAAATCATTTTATTGGGGGCTCATACATCTCTAATCACAATATATACATACATACATTGTATCAGTATTTACATCTTAAAGGACATTTTACATGGGGAGAGGCTGCAGTCTCTCTTCTCCGTTACTCTTTTACTCACCCCCACCCCTCTCGTTTTTTAAATACTTTTATGGGGGGTGCTTTCTTAATGTACAATTACCCTTTATATAAAATTCTCTCTTATACACATATGAGTTTCTATGGATTTGGTTCTCTAGTCTACCCGGACTGACACAGGATGTCAGAAGTGAGGCAGGCATTTGGCTGTTCGATTTCATAAGCCAAGAGGGAGTTAAAGAGCTAATTTGGGAGGAACCCTGAAACGGAATCCAATCTTTGGGGCATCTTCATTCTTCAGGTCTTAACTAGTCTATGTTCCCTTAAAACGGCTCTTTTAACAGGGACAAATTTAGGGCCATGGCTATGTGGCATAAACACACAATCATAATGCAACACACACACACAGAACAAAAGAGAAACAGATGCCTGGGACCTCCTAAAGCAATGGTTCTCAACCTTCCTCATGCCACGACCCTTTCATACGGTTCCTCATGTTGTGGGGACCCCCAACCATAAAATTATTTTCGTTGCTACTTCATCACTGTCATTTTGCTACTGTTATGAATCGGGCAACCCATGCGAAAGGGTCGTTCATAGTCATGTCTACGTGAATTGGGGAGGTGGGGGTGTTTCCGAGTGGAGACCCAGGGCCAATCTGTGAGCAATTGGATGTCCCCTTGTGGAAGGGTCACAGGGAGGAGATGGGCCAGTCAGGATGCAGTGTAGCACTGATGAAACATACAGCTTTCCCCTGATTCTTTAATTCTTCCTCCCCGCCCTCCCACTATCATAACCCTAATTCTACTTTACAAATCTGGCTAGACCAAAGCATGTACATGGGTACAGATAAGAGCTGGAAACACAGAGAATACAGGACAGATAAACCCCTCAGGACCAATATTGAGAGTAGCCATACCAGGAGGGCAAGGGGAAGGTTGGGGGGAGAGAGGGGGAACTGATCACAATGACCTACCTATAACAGATAAATGGATAAAGGGAGACATCGGTCAGTGCAAGACATGAAAAAATAATAGCAATTTATAAATTATCAAGGGTTCATGAGGGAGAGTGGGAGGGGAAGGAGGGGGAAAAAATGAGCTGATACCAAGGGCTCAAGTAGTAAGAAAATGTTTTGAAAACATTGATGGCAACAAATGTACAAATGTGCTTGACACAATGGGATGTATGTATGGATTGTGTTAAAAGTTGTACGAGAGGACCTAATGTCGGGGGTTTAAGTGGAGAGAAAATGTTTTGAGAATGATGTACAAATGCGCTTTACACAATTGATGTGTGTATGGATTGCGA
>NW_022103906.1:23869732-23892975 GCF_000313985.2 Echinops telfairi
GGACTGCTAGTCTCTCACAACTCTCTCTCATGGACGTGAGTTGCACTGAGCCATTTGTAGTGCTTTATAATTTAACTGTTTATTTCTTGTATTATATATTTATCTGTATATGATTTAACAGTTCATTTCTTGTTATATATCTAATTATCTTTATAAGTAAATATATTAAATTATCAGCCATTTGGTTTTATCTCTCTAGAGAACCCTGTCTAACACAAGCACAAATGCCAGAGAAGGCTAGGAGAGCTCAGAACCCTCACCCTTTGCTGGCGGGCGGTGAAACACTGAAACCACTAGGGAAAGTAATGATGGTAACGGCACTTCTGCAAACATCTGAGAACAGAGACACCACAGGGACCCAGCGATCTGGCTACTTGGTATATGCCCTACAGAAACCAGGAACCCAGCACATACCCACCCCATGTTCGCCAAAGCACTATTTGTAGTAGCGAGGAGATGGAAATGGCCTGTTCATGGGCGGAAGAATGGATAAGTAAACTTCAGAACACCCACACCACGGATAGTGCACACCACTACAGAACGAGGAAACCGTGAAACACCTCCTGACACGGCGGGATTTGGAGGACATTATGTTGAGGGAAGCACAAAAGGGCAAACACGGCATGAGACGAATATCATTAAAAATAACCCAAAACCAAGAAACCGATTTCAGTGGGTAGCAAGGGTGGGAAGGAAAGGGAGAAAAGGGGAAGTGACGGGCTAGAAGGGTGGACAGGTGTTGACTTGGGTGAAACTCCACACACCAAACTCACTGCTATGGAGTTGACTTGGACTCCTTGTGAGTGATGAAGGCCCTTTAGGACAGGGTAGACCTGCCCCTGTGGGTTTCTGAAATGGTAACTCTTTACTGCCCCTCTGGGTGTCCAGGGGAGCGGCTGGTGGTTTCAAAGAGTGACTGTGAGGTTAGCAGCCCAACATGTGACCACTAAGCCACCAGGGTTCCCCTTGACTTGGGTGAAGGGATGATCATGTCGTACAAGGAGGAGAAGGGGCAAAGTGGGAGGGATCAGGTTAAGCCATTAGGGTGCTTAATTAGTTGTTGAAAGCAAAAATGATGATCTGACTTGTAAACACCCACCTAATTCACAATTTTTAAAAAGTTTTAAACAATGTCTTTTGTAACTACAAAAAAAAAATCAAAAACCCAATCGCTGTCATCCGCTCAATTGTGACTCACAGTGACCCTAATAGACTCGCGCTGTCCCTTTGGGTTTCCAAGACTTTGAATTTTTACAAGGGCAGACAGTCTCATCTTCCTCAGAGGGAACAATGGATTTGAACTGCTGACCTTGTGATTAGTATCTGAATCTGTAGCTCACTACACGACCAGGGCTCCACCGGGCTAGACCTGCCCCTGTGGGTTTCTGAGACTGTGATTCTTTACAAGAGTAGAAAGCTTCCTCTTTCTTCTGAAAGAGCAGCTGGTGGTTTTGAACTACTGACGCAAATAAACCATTACACCACCAGGAGAACGAGGACTCGGGTGTGTTTCACCCCGGCGGCCTCTAGCACAGTGTCTAACAGCATGAGTGGATGCCGACCTGGGAAATCTGCTTTGGCTAACAGCATCTTTCATCGTTTAATGCTGTTATGTGACTAAGGCGAGACTTCCAGGAGGAGAGCATGAGAGCTTTGAGTCAGAGTCTATACCCAAAGTTGCCCGGTGCTGGGGAGATGACAGACACACTCTACAGGCCAAAGGCTCCCAGTCTGGGTGGCCTGAGCCCTCCTCCCAGGCACTCACAAGTATGGAAGGGAGTCCGGTCGGGCAACGAACGGGTTTTCCTCCGGATCGGCAAGGACTTTTCCATCTCTTCTTTCAAGATCATCTTTCCCAAGTTGGATGTCACCTGGAAAAGGGAATGGAAGATGGAGCCAAGACTTAAATCCTCATTTCATATCTCTAAATGCTTGGGGACGCTGTCAGCAGGGTTGGGCGTTTGCAACCATGTCTACTAGTGACAGATATTCCGAGGAGGCCGGTTCATGTCTGGAGGGCAGAGAACCTCCTGTTTTCAGTCTGATGTGCTGCTAGGTTGGGTTTGGACGCCCATGGGTGCTCAGTGTAGCTGCATGAGAGCTTCCCCATCCCAGGCTGTGATAGCCAGAGCACTGTGAATGGCCTTCCCATGACTCTCAGCACACACCTCCCTCCCCTGGAGACCAGTAAACCACACTCTCTCCCTCGCCACTCCTTTGCCCTCTGCTACCTCGTTCACTCTGCAATCAAGGGCCTTTCCCCTCCACCCTTCAAACAGCACAGAGTCCAGGTGTCTCTTGAAAAGCAGCACCCCCCAAATCTTGTTCTAATTAGGGTACTTTTCTGCATAAACCCATTTGGATTAGCTGTGGAACCAGAATTTTGTCCCCGCAAAGACACAGGCTGGGTGGCAGGTAGCAAGATGCTACCTTACTCAGTTCCTCTTTCTGACGCTCCCTCAGAGCCTTCATCTCCTCTCCAGAGTCATCATCTTCCTCCTCCTCTTCCTCCTCTGCCCCTTTCCGAGATGCCTTCCGCTTCCTCCATTCAGTCTCTAGGGACCGCAGGAAAAGAAGGCAATAAGCAGTGGCTCAGCCAGGATTTATCACATGCTGGCTCTGTGTGCAGAACTGGGCTCCCCTTTACAGGATCCTATAGGTCATTTTAGGATCCCTGGTGGTGTAGTGGTTATGCCTTGGGCTGCTAACTGCGAGGTTAGCAGTTCTAAACCACCAGCCACTCCAAGAGAGAAAGATGTGGCTCTCTACTCCCATAAAGGGTTAGTCTGGGAAACTCATGGGGCAGTGCTACCTGCTATATAGCACTGCTATGAGTTGGCATCAAATCGATAGCAGCAAGTGAATGAGCTTCTTTTAAAAATTAACCCACACAAACAACCTCACTGCCATCGAGGCATTTCTGACTCATAGTGATCCTATAGGTCAGGGTAGAACTGCCACTGGGTTTCCAAGACTAAGTTTTTATGGAATGGGAAAGTCTCATCCTTCTCCCTCAGAGTGGCTGGTGGTTTCAAACTGCTCACCTTTCTGTCAGCAGCCCAATGTGTAACCACCTTGCAGTGAAACTGGGTAGGCCACACCCACAGCAAACCCAAACCCAACTCAGAGTGACTGCCTATGGGGCCTCCTGTAAATATAAACAATTACAGGAGCAGACTGCCTCATCTCTCTCCCATGAAGCGGCTGGTGGGTTTGAACTGCTGGTATTACAATTAGCAGTCAGTGACTTAAACTCATTGGGGACCAAGGTCTTGTCTCATTTGTCTTTCTTTCCCAGAGCTCCTGTCACTGAGCCAGGTAGGGAGTGCAGTTTGATCAGTGTCCTCTGAGTGATCATATCAGTGCATGCAAGTAGATGGATGGCTCTCCAAGGCCTACAGAGGGCAGGGAGAGCTCTCTGTGAGCTTCCAAAAAAGGAGCCAGGGGGCTTCATGAAGTCAGTAAAAGCATACGAGGTGAGGATGGGCTCCTGGAGGCTGTAAGGGAAAGGTCAGTGAGGGGGCATCCTGGGGCCTCCCTTTCCCCAGACTTCCCCACAATGTCTCCTACCCACAACGGCCAGTGATGGGGGGCATGGCCAGTAGTCAGTTTCGATCTTAGCCGGCTGGTTGGGGTCTGGGGGCTGGGCCGCAGGGAACTTGGACGATTCGATGATGAGGTCCTCAATGAGGTGCTTGCTCTGGGGGCTGCCACCCATGGACTCTGGAAGCCAAGCGCAGAGTCAGCTCACTCACCCCAGCCAGGGCCAACTCTGCTGCCTTCCCCCCTCCCTCCACAGCCCGCAGAGCCTGAGGAGGAGCACAAAGCAATGGCTCTGTTGTACGGTTGCACTGTTACAGGTGGCCATTCCCCTCGCCCTCCCTCCCTCCCAGGGGCATGTCAGCCGGGCCACAGCCCTCACCTCGCTGCTTATAGATGGGAGGCTTCTTGTAGATGTTAGAATCCGGGCGGGAGGTCTCTGTGGAGAGGGAGCAGGGGTTGAGGAGAAGGAAGCTATGTGGGTGGCAGAGTCAGGGTGGGTGCAGGGTGGGGAATGGAGACAAATGGCTGGAGAGAAAGAGGTAATTCAGGGGCCCCAGTCAAGAGCCAAGACAAGTCACAGTTCCTGGAACTGCCCCTCAGGGGACTGGGACTTTCCATACATTTTTTGGCTGGTGGGGGGCTAGAAAGAAGCAACAGGGGTCCAGGACTCATGGGGCCCACCAGACAGGACGAGCACACATGCTGGAGAGTGGGGGAGCAAGGGGCTTAGGGAAAAACAGAGGTCTGAGGTGAAGTAGGTGCTCAGGCTCACACCACAACCTACCAGGGTGATGGAAATGAGGCAGGCTGGTCCGAGGGGTTCCCGTGGTCCTGGGGGCTGAAGCCTGAGAGGTGATTCCAGGGGATCGGCTTTCTGCCCACACCTGTGGTGCAGAAGTCTGACTCACTGCAGCTCCTGTGTGCCCCTTCCCAAAGCACAGACCCCACGTCCCCCCACTCTACCAGGCCCCATCCTCCCGCAACCCCAACCCCAGGCACAGGAAGGGGACTCAAGACCAGGCCTGCTGAGGGTGCCAGGCCCAAGAGAAAGGATGACACATGAAGCTCTAGGATAGACAGACAGGTGGCTACAGCAATGACTCGTGCATAGGATGTTGCTTCCGTCATGTCCCCTAGGCTAGGCAGCGCTGTCGGGACTTGTGGGGGCCCCATCAGAGCAGGGCTGGGCAGGTTTCAGGTAGGGGCAGACTCACCTCTGGGGATGGTGGTGGGGATGTGGATTTGGGTGACAGAGAACGCTGTGAATGGAGAGGAGGCTGGTTAGACCACAAGGCTACCCTAGAACCCCAGAGTAGCCTCTTCATCCCTTATCAAGTCCACACCCTCTCCTGGCCAACTCTGAGGTCACCTCTTCTCCCGCAGAGCCTTGTCAATGCCCAGTGCTGGGTCTCCATTCTTCTTCCTAGCACTCTCCTGGACCAAGTTCTCTTTCTCCTCCATAGAGCATGCAGGAGTGCAAGGATCTTGGAGCAAACAGTATGCTTGATGCTCTTAGGCCCTGTGCTCCGACCCTCAGGACTCATGGAAGGGGCAGGCCAGGACCCTCCAAGGATGACTCCCGCTGCCTGCCCCAGACCCAGCACTCACCCTTTACTTGACTCCCGGTCATGGAGTCCCCGATCATGAACCATCTCCTGCACAGACTGCTCTGTGAGGTGGGCAGGCAGAGAAGACAATGCCATCCACACACGTGGCTCAGCTAGCACCCCCAGCTGACAACTTTCAGTCCCCCTAGGCACGTTGCCTAACCGTCGCTCTCTCTGCCTACTCCCACTCTTCCCCTGTGCGCTTCCCGTGGGCTTCTGCCATTCAAACAGCCGCCCCTGCTTCTGCTTTCATAGCTGCGCTCCCACCTTAAGCCCGTTCTCACCAGGCTCTCAACAGACGCTTGGCTGACATGGTGGTTCCCTTTCTTGCTTCCATAAGACTGGCCACAAGGAACAAAGCAGTGGGGGAGGGGAGCACCCTGCCCCCCCACCCAGTGTGGCTGGCACAGTCCTTGCTCCCCTGTCCTGTCCCTGGGGCCCCTCCCCTCCCCATGCACCTCACGGCTTCTGGGCAGATCCACATGTTCCAGGAGGGAGTAGGTGAAGTGGGGCTCATAGATCATGAGGTCAGGCCGCTCGATGTCCAAAATGGCCTTGTCTTTAGGGATGGCAGCCAGGTCTTTGTAGCCCAGTACCTGATTGTCCATCTTGGCCTGCAGGGAAAGGGTCCCAATGAGGCAGTTGTGCTGAAGCATCCCCTGTGATGCTGGCCAGACTGTAAGAGCTAGACTTAGGATTCCACAAAGAAGAAGAGAGTGAGGAGCCGCTTTAGAAGCCAACTCTTATGGGGCAGTAACTCTTTGGTTCTCATTGGAAGGGTCTGTCACCTTAAAAAACAACTCACGTAGCGAGTGGTACCAGAAAGCCCCCACTGGGTGGAGGAGGATAGAAAGCTCTCTGGATTCAGCGCTCCTCTCCCTTCCAGCGCTGGTAGGGCATGAAAGTTCAAGGTGAAGCTGCCAAGCAGAGCCAATGCCTGCTCACCCCCTGCCCCTCCTCCCTTGTGCCAGACGGAGGCTGGTGGTGCCCAGGGGTACTCACCACGATGCTGGAGGGAGAGCCCGGATCATTGGAGCCTCGCGAGGAGCTCACGCTCCCTGGGGAGGTGAGTGGTTGCTGGGGAGAGCGAGAAGGTGGGCGAGTGGGTATGTGCGTGGGTGTGAGGGGTGCGGCGGGGGCAGGAGGCTCGTCAGGAGACACAGGATTTGGGCTGAAGGTCTCCCCTCTGCCTTGGGGGATCCGGGGTGCTGCACCGTGGGCAACAGCCAGGTGGCACCCTCGAGGCGGCATCCCGAGCTGATGCTCCTACTGGTGCAGACCTCGGCCCCACCCCGGCCCCAGGCACCCCACCTGTCCCAGCAGTGGGTGCAGCGCCCCAGCACACCTTCTGCAGGCGTTCCATGCAGCAGGGCGCTGGCTGGACGGGTCACTCGAAGCGGGCACGAGAGGACGGGCGGGCTCAGGCCCTGCCCCGCTCCGCGGCGCTGAGCACTCGGGGTGGTGAAAGCTGAAAGGGCTTCGTCCCAGCCAGCTGTAGCGTCCTCATCCCTCGGTGGTTCTCCTGGCTGCAGAGCGGGTGGAGGGCCTGCAAGGAGAAGGGCAGGGCGAGAACGTGCCAGAGAGGTAGGGGTACAGCCCACCCCACCCCCCACCCTCGCACCCCCTACTCCTCCAGTTGAGCAGAGCGACAGGCCGGAAGGGCGTTCGGACTCAGGTTTTCCATTTGCCCAGCTGGAGAGAGAGTGTGCTTGTGGGCAGGGAGGGGAAAGTGGAGGGCCTGCACTTGTTTTTGACCCATTGTTCTCTGGCTCCAAAGGAAATGACGGCAAGGGACAGAGGCTGACGGAGGCTTCCCGGGCAGCCTGTACAGGCCCTGCTTGGTCACAACTGCCCTGCTCTGGGGGCTGAAGCCCAAGGCCTGACGCCCCCTCACCCTCTGCCAAGGCTGCCTGTGACTCAGTGCTCTCCACTCCCCCTCAGCCTGCTAGTCATGGCCGCCTCACCTGCCCCACAGCTACTCAGCCAAGAAGGCTTAACTGAGAGCCTGAGTAATAATACCTAGGAAGTGTGTGGGTGGGGGGAGCGGGATGGAGAAAAGAGGAAGGGCTGCCTTGCATAAGGTAGTCAGACCACGTGGACTGCCATCTCCAGTCCAGAAGAGAGAGGAAGACTACAGAGGGGAGGCCCTGGCACTCTCTCCCCTCCGCCCTCCAAGGCAGTCAGCTTCACAGGGATTAAACATCCTGGTGGGGGGTGGGGGCGGTGAGGAGCCATTCCTTGAGCCAATCCAAAGTCTTCTCACAGTGCCCACGCTGAGACGCCCCTCTCTGAAGTGTTGTGCCCCTCTCTGAAGTGTTGTTGTGACTGCAAGTCAGTGCCACCAGGTCCCATGTGAGGCCACTGGCCATCCGACCCAGCCTGGTACTGCTCTGTTTGTTCCTAGGGGGCCGGTCCTTTCTGCTCCATTAGATTGTGAGTCCCCTGGGACACAGCCGTCATCCCCTCCTTCTCTGTAACTGCCTTAGCCATCCCTCCATCCTCCCTGTGTCCCACCCCCACACTGCACCTGTCATCATCATTCACAGAACTGGTGGCTGCGTGTGATGGTGGCACCCCCAAGTCAACACAACCCCTGTGGGTTTCTAAGATGTAACTGTTAACGGGAGCTTTAACGGGGGCTTTACCGGGGGCTTTCTCCCTCAGAGCTGCTGGTGGTTTTGAACTGCCAACCATGCAGATCACAGCCCAACACATAACCACTACACCACTAGGGCTCCCTGGGATGGTAACAGCTGGGCCTGGAGCCACAGAGCTAACTGACAATCACAGAAGGGGCAGGGACGAGGCAGCCTGACTCAGGGGTGATGGGCAGGAACTCAGGTGCCTGGGGCAGTGGGGTGGGGTGGGAGGAGTACTGACTGCTGCCCATTAACTGTGTGACCCTGAGCAAGTTACTTTTCCTCCCTGTGCTTCATGAGAGTTAGTTGAGTACCCAAGTCTAGGGTTACTGTATGATCGGAGGGGGTCTTCCACACATTCACGGAGGAAGCAGGGAAAAAAGAGGAGCTGACACCAAGGGCTCAAATAGAATGTAAATGTTTAGAAAATGATGATGGCAACACATGTACAAATATGCTTGATACCATTGGTGTATGGAATGTAAGAGCCCTCACTAAGATGATTTTTTTTTTTAAGTTCATGGAAAAATCCCGCTATTCTTTCATTCCAGTTTCTGGGAATTTTTGGAACCTCCCCTCCCCCCCACGTCTAACACACACCCATTCAAGTACTTAAAACAGTGAAATTCCCTCTGAACAATTAGTTGTCATTGCTTCTATATTCCCTGGGCCTCTGAGCTCCGAGTGCTGTGCTGGAGGCATCCCTTGCTACAGAGGCCCATGGAACACTGAGGGTCTCGGGCTCCTAATCTCATCGCCCACCACCCTGTAGCAGCCGCTCTCCTCTGGCTGCCTCTCTACCACTGCCCGCCGAAGCTGCCCACTCCCTGCACAGACAGGCTTCACGCCCACTTCTGTGCTTTTCTTTAACACATGCTGCCCCCTTGCTTTTGCACATGGGAGGCCTCACCTGCTATTCTAGCTGCAGATGGAGATATATATATATATATATATATATATATATATATATATATATATATATATATATATATATATACACACACACACACACACACATTTTCAGCCTTTCTCCCCGAAGTCTTATAACTCTAACCAAACAGTTGGGTGAGATCATATATAATAAAGATCAAAGATAATAAAGTGCTTCTGGTCCCCTTGAGAAGAGAGGATTAGACAGTTTGCCAATCGTGGAAATAAGGGGATTGGTACCCTCGTGGGGGTGGAACCATACCAATAAGGTCGATAGGATCCTAATGAGGGGATTGGTGAGCTTTACCAGCCAGTTAGGCTTAAAATCAACCATCCCAGAGGTGGGGAGGAGGACCTCACTACCAACGAAAAAGATGAGCCTTGTACCCCAGGGCCCTGCACTGAGAAGCACCGGGCCCAGGAGACAGCTGTGACACCAGAGATGGCACAGACATTGAGATGTGTCGACAAGCATGACAGAGAAACAGCAGCAGCAGCAGGTCCAGAAGAACACCAGGAGATGTGGATTTCTCAGGGTGAGAGAGCTGCCTGCTTTTGGCTGAAGCTTAGTGGCCAAGAAGGGTGCCCCTGGGCACGTATTGGTGGAGCCAAAGAGTCATATTTGCCTGAGTAAGTCCCAGAGGCTTAAGAGGTCTGAGCGGCTAAAGTGCTTTCCACTCCTGTGAAGAGTTGCCATTTTGGGAACACACAAGGGGCAGTTTTATCCTGTCCTGTAGGGTCACTATTCACTATGAGTTCAAATAGGCTCGGTGGCAGTGAGTGTCATCATCATCATCATCATCATCATCATCATCATCTTTTTAGCTCTAGAAGCAAATACTCAATCCATCCATCTACCCACCCACCATGCATCGTTTTCTTCATCCATTCAACAAATATTTCCTGAGCACTCATTCTGCAAAGAAGACAGCGGCCTGCTCTGTGAGAACAGAAACACGAGTCAGGGCAGCAGAGCTGCCCCTCTAAAAATAAGGTGCACGCACTTAGATAGCTCCCATGCAAAGCAGAAAACCACATGTTAGAGATAAGATAGTGTAAGGGGCTACGAGAGGCCACAGGAGAGAGGGCTTATGCCCACGGCGTGCCAGAAAGGGAAAGCAGAAATGGTTTTTTAGAGGAGAAGGTGCTTGAGGTGGGCCTTGAAGGATGTCTAGTTTAATACAAAAATCCCAAAAGCAATTCTTGAAAGAGAAAGAAACGTGGGCAGGTGGGGCCAGGGGAACGCATGGAGGCTGCTGGGAGAACAACAAACAGGACTTCGAGTGAGGGTGAGAGACATCTGGAGTGCGCCCTTTAGGTCAGGTTGTGGAAGCCTTGAACCCAGACAAGAGAATTTAGGCTGTATTCTGAGTCTGTATTCTTAGGCATGCTAAGCTTTAAAATATAACATGTATATAATTTCTTAAAGCCAAGAAGTGTCACAATCCATGTAATGCTACAGGAACATTACCTGGCTGCAGGCTGGGCGGTGGGTTGGACAGAAAGAGGCCGTCCATAGGGAGAGAGGAGCCCAGAAGCTGTGGCAATAATTCAGGCTGAGGTTTGTGAAGGTCTAGAGGTGGGCAACAAGGGGTTTGTGAAGGTCTAGAGGTGGGCAACAAAGGTGAGGCTGGGACAGGGACGAATGGGGAGGATCTTAGAGGCAGAATGGGCAAAGCAGGACTGAATGTGGATAGACCCCAGTGGGCCAGCAGGTCCCAAGTAGGAGAGGCTGGCAGCAGGTCCCACCTGGCTCTGGGACAGGTGGAGGTGGGCTGGGTGCAGTGAATGAACAGATGGAGCTGTCCGGGGTGGGGGGCTGGGGGCGCAGAGGCTGGGGAAAAGCTTGGGGGAAAGGTCAGGGCTGGGAATGAAGATTTAGGAGCCATTTGCCTCAAGGTGACAGTGGAGAGGGGAGGCTGTGCAGGGAGATGGCAAAAAGCAGCCTCTTGGGAAAGGCCTGGGAGAGGGGCAGGAAGGAAGAAGGAGCCAGAGCAGGCGCTCTGAGGGAGGGACGGAGCTGGCCAGTGTCGCCAGTGGTGCCGTGCACTTCCAGCGCAGTGTCTGCCCCTGAGCACACACATGTCCGCACACACAGGGCAGCAAGGGAGGTAGGACTAAGAAACTAACATGTCTTGGAAGCCTCTGTGGAGAAGGTGGGGGAAGGTGCCAAAGATAGGGAGATGCCTCCAGGTTCTAGCTCAGGGCCATGGGAACCCTGAGAGCCTATGCAGGGGCTCCGCTGAGAGGAGCACTCCGGAAGGAAGGGTGACGGAGCCGGAGGGAGCCAGGACAGTAACTTTGGAGGAAGTAAGATTGAGGGAAGGCTGCTAAGGGAGAGGGAGACTTGAACGTGTTTGTAGGCAGCAAGCAGCCGAGAGGCACGGATCCAGGATCCAGAGAAAGGGGCTGGTTTGATGGAGCAAAGAAAGGGATTCAGTGCAAGCTGCGGTGGAGTGGGACACTGGGCTGTGAGACAGACAGCAACAACAAAACATGCTTCCCCGAGGAAGCGGTTAACAGGAAGAAGGTGGGTAACCTAGGGGGGGGCTTTCGAAGAAGCCTAAGGGGAGGCTTCCTGTTCCTACTCAGCAGTTGGGCTGTGGTCAAATGCCACCCTTACATGTGTGAGGAATGGGACCTGAGACGAGGGGAGGGTTGAGATGGCAGCTGTGGGAACCGCATCCCGCTGGGCTCTTCCAAGCAGCCAGGGAGCAGGGGCCACTTCAGGGCTCTTTGGAGCCACTGGCTGGACCTCGGGTTGGCCCTGGTGCCCTTGCCCTTAGACACCAGCTTGGGGAATACTGAGCAGGAGCATGACTGCCTATCCGTGTGTTCATTGCCTAGGCACGGAGGGAGGTGGGGCAGACCAGAGAAAGATTACACTCTCTTACTGCACGCACAAATACTGTCCCACAGGCATATCTACTCAGAAACATGATTCAAAGCAATGCCCGGCGTAACAATATTAGCAATAGCTACTGCTTATGGAATGTCCACCTTGTGGCGGGCACCGTGGCAGGCTTGTTACATGTCCCCCTATAGGGCTGCTGGGAGTTAGAATAGACTCAGTGGCAGTACGTGTTTGTTTGTCTTTTAAGATCATTTTATTGGGGACTCTTACAGCTCTTATAACAATCCACACATCAATTGTCTCAAGCATATTTGTACCTATGTTGCCATCATCGTTTTCTAAACAGTTACTTTCTGTTTGAGCCCTTGGCTGATACCAGCTCCTCTTTTTTCCCTCCCCCTCCCCCTCCTACCCTCGTGTGGCAGTATGTTTTTAAGCCTTACATTAAAACCCTGAATTGGCGCTGACCTCCAATTTGAAACTGAGGAAATGAAAGCTTACGCAGGTTGACTAATTCGGCAAGGACCCCATTCTTAGGTGGGACGTCCACCTGCATCCACCTGTCTTTCCAATCCACGCTCTTAACCACCCTAACATCCTGGGTACAACAGGGCCCGTAACTCACTGAGGAGCCCTGATGGCGGGCAGAGTGGTTATGCATTGGGTTGCTAACCACAAGGTTAGCAGTTCAAAAACACCAGCGACTCCCTGGGCTCTCCCATGGGGCAGTAAAGCATTGCCGCCACACAGGGGCAGTTCTACCCCCGTCCTATAGGGTCACAGTGAGTTGGCTTTGATGGCAGGGAGTGTGAGTGACTCCCATCTCCCCTGTGCCTTCTTACCCAGAGCCACCCCAGGCCTCCCCACAAGGGCAGGGAGCCACCCACCTGGGTCCCAGAGTGGTAGAGAGCTTGCTAATAATGGTGGAGATTATGCTAATGTATTACCCTGCCAGGGGCATTTGCATTTTAATTTGGGGTCACCCTTAAGGAATATAGTTCTTACTGGTGAAAGTTTAGGCTGGCCAGCTGGGGAAAATGTTTGGGAAGGGGTGGGGGTGTGGGGTGTGGGGGGGGTGTGTGGGTGTGTGTGTGCGCCACTTAGTTTTCTCTCAAACCACACCATGCAGGCAACTGCCCGCTCCACCCACATGTAATCTCCTCCACCAAAGGCCATTTCCTCACATGTCAACAACGCACCCAGTCTATGCGCTCGCTCACTGGGCCCCCCTGGTCCTGACCCCTTCCCTGCACACCTGGAAGTCCCAAACCCACAGTGGAGGAAGAGACCAAAAGGGCAGGCTGCAGACAGGAAGGGACTGGGAAGGGCAGGCAGGGAGCTTGGCCCAGAGGAAGGAGAGCCCAGATGACGGAAGGGCTGGCTTCGCTGCCTGCCTGTTAGCCTCCGTCCTTCCATCTGAGCCCTCCCTCCCCCAGCTGGGCCTCCTCACCTTATCTGAACCACCAGCCCGGCCCCACCTCTCATCTTCCCAGCACCCAGAGCTTCCCAAGTCCCAGGACTTAGGAGATAAGACTTGCCCACAGGGACCTCTAGGTTCTCACCACCTATTCCTGTGGGCTCTTGCTCCAGGCAGGCACGGCCCAGACGATGACTCCTCAAGGCTCTTAGAAATGAAGCGTCAACTGACAGACCCAGCTCAGTCCTTTCGTGCAGCCTCTGTTCCCACCCTATGTCAACCACCACCTGCTCAGTGCTCCTGGACCCCTTCACTCAACTTCCCCCCAACCAGCAAATCAGAATTCATTGCTCTTGTTTCAGAAATGAGGAGGATGCACTGAGAAGTGACCTCGCTAAAGGCCTCCCAGACAGAAGCCGAGCTGGAACGCCTACCTTGGCCCGCCTGGCACGTTTCAATCAGTTCCCAGACCCCACGTTGACCGCTGACCGGAACGCAGCGCTCCGAGCCTGTGTGCTAAGCTTTTATGGCCGTGCCACCCAGAATCCTGTGCACTGGCCTCACTTCGCAGAAAGGAGCCCAGAGCCTGGGGACTCGGGGTCAGGCGGGCCGGGTGCCTGCCAGCTAGTGCAGGCAGTCAGTGAATTATGAAATCGAGCGCAGCGTCCAAGTGGGCTGGGGTCAGGGTGGGCAAGCACGCGGGCCCCTCCTGGCTCCAGTCTCACTCAGCGTGCCCGCCCTGGCCCCTCCCTTTCTACCTCCTTCTTTCCTCTCTGAGCTCCGCTTCCCTCTCCCCCTCCAGGCCCCACCCCCACAGTTACTGTGGCAACAACTCCATGCCAGAAATAAAAGCTGGATACAAAAAAAAAAAAAGCTGGATACAGCGAGGTTGCTGTTCCCAAAACAGCATCCCAATCTGGGGAGGGGAAGGGAGGGGCCCCTGGGAGGGCCAGGTCTGTTCCCCTGGGGTCTGTGTGAATGTGTGTGTGTGGGGTGGGGTGGGGGGTGGGGGGGCAGGACACTAGAAGAGCCGGGGAGGATTGGGGCCTGCCCTGAGCCCCTTGGCTCCCCAGGACGGCTGCACCTGGCCACCTCCACTCTCCTCTACATATGTTGAAAGCTGCTGTTCTCTCTGCTAGACCGGGGCTCCCCCAATGCCAACCCCGTCCTCCGTCCTCTCACACTCTGGCAAGAGGAGACGGGGTGGGCATCCCTGAGCACAGAACCTGGGTCCCTGCCTGGAGACCCACCTGCTCAGGGGCCTGCCCTCCTGTTCTCTTGATGCCAACAGGCATGGGCCCTGTAGCACTCAACCCCATCAGTGTGCAACGATTCACCATTTTTTTTCTGTAGGGCTTGGTCTTGCTTGGGCTCCCACATGCTAGAACCTTTTCCCCTGCCAGGTTCCCCCAGCCCCTCATGCTTGCTGGGTCCTCAGCACACACCTGCTTATCGTGGGTCTGCTTGGTAGATTGCACTGTTACTTCTGCAGATGGGATTGACAGCACTGGGGAGGAGGGAGGGTCTCATACCCTATATTCAGCTTCCAGCGGCTCTCTTTTCTGGTCTTGACCCACCCCCCACATGAGCTCTGAGACAGAAATCCCTACAGACATCAACTCACAGGGGACCAGCTGACCCAGGTGTCAGACACCTGGCTCCAGGCCCGCAGGTGGAGAGGACACCCCTGTGGGCAGACAGGCAGAAAGGCCCACACAACGCTCATGTACGCATGTATGCACACACGGGGAGACTCGAAGCTGGCTTCAGGATCGCACCCCCACCCTTCCCGAGAGAGGCCCCTACAGGACAATACCCAGGACATGCTGGCATCCACTCACACCCACCCACCCTCCTCCCCTTGGCAACGCTCTACACCCACAGCCTGCCGAACCATGTGTGGAGCCTGTCCCCCAGCTATGCATGCGCACATACTGGTACACACAAAAGCCCTTCATTTGCCACCCCCAGGGACTGCCCGTGCCCCCGGACTCCCATAGTACCACTGCCTTCTTTCTCCAAGACATGCTACTGTCCCCCTGACTTGCAGACCCTGGCAACGCCATCCCCTTGGAGGGAAGGCAGGTGATGAGCCTCCGGGAAGGGCTCAGGGCCTCCAGGCTGGAGGAGGGGCAGCAGGGGTGGTGGTGCTGGGGGGGTTGCAGGTCTACTTGAACTTCCTCAGTAGGCAGCATCAGTGAACAGAGGCAGCTGCCACCAAAGGGCCCTCATCCCAGTCCATCTAGCTGCTAGAGGTGGGGGTGGTGGGGAGCCTCAGGTCCCTTCCCCCCAAGGAGCAGGCCTCTCTCGGAACAGCTCCAACCCTGAAGGGTATCTGGGGCGGCGCCCCCCACCCCCACCCCCGCAAAGGGTGGAAGACATGCAATAGCTTAATTTGCCCATTATTCAGCATGGGGGGGGGGAACAGCTCCCTGCCCACCCAGCACCCCCTCACTGTAATCTCTGGCCAGCATAATGAGGTGGGCAGGAAGAATGGCCAGTGAAGGGGCACGGGGCGGCTGCAGCTAGCCCCAGCCCTCCCATTACCTCAAGATCAATCAGAATAAACCCACTTAGGCCCAGCAGCGTCTAGCCACCCAGTCCCCATCTCCCAGGAAACCAGGAAATCCGGCCACCCCCCAAAGCCTCCTCACAAGCAGATGCTGTTGTCCCAAGTGTCCACAGAGGGGATAAAAGGAGTGAGACCCTGCCACCTACCTTCCCCAGACAGGGTGGCCTCAGGTCAAGGCCAGGGTAGGGAGAGGCATCACCCAACTCCAAGGCCTTTTTCTCCAGAGCCTAGGTACAAGGCGTCTCTTCCAGGGACCCAGCCCTGCTCTCCCAGCTCACAAACAGCAGGGAAAAGCTGGCGTGGGGTGGGTGGGGTGGGAGCTGGAGAAGGAGGGGAGCTGGTCTCCACTGAGCAGGCTGATCTCCTTGCTGGGCCCCCACCCCGCTCACCCCCACCCAGTTTCTCCACAGGCCACAGTGGAGACCAGATCCTGGGGCTGGGGAGTCAGGGCTGGTAGGTGGTGGCAGATGGACGGGTGGGCGGGCCCTGGCTCCCCCACGCCCTCCCACCTCCAGCTGATAGTGGTGTGTGTGTCACTGGCTCTGCCGCAGCTCCGTCCCTCTCTCACACAAGGGGCATTAACCCAGCATCATGACATGACGAAGCAGAATCTGCCCCCACCCCGCCCTCAGCCCAGGCCCAGGCTCACACAGCACACAGCCCTAAACAGCCAGAGTCACATTGGGGTGGGGATGGCAGTGGGGCAGGGGCTCTATGGACCACTGGGTATAACAATGCTGGGCTTCTCCAAGCACCTGTCTCTCCCACCCATCCTTGGTGGCTGGGCCCACCACTGAACAGCCAGCGGCAAGAGAGGCCTCTGGGCTCCCAGCTCCTCCCCAGGTGGCAGCAGGCACCAGAGCTGGCCTGTGGAGGATTAACCCTTTCCTGGGCAGAGACAAATGGGAGGATGAGGGAACAGCCCCCCAGTATGGAGACTCCCTGAACCTCCAGGGAGCCACAGTGGGAGCCACAGCATGGGAGCCAGACAAGACCCTATGCTTGCCAGAGCAGCTTTATGGAAAGAGGACATCTTGCCTGGTGATGCCCAGGGTCCACCTTGGAAAGTACAGGGACGGGTCTTCCCATGCCTGGAAACATCACCTGCGGGCACCCCCCCGCCCATGCCCAGAGCCCATCCATGGCCCTGTGGATCCAATAGGGCTCAGAGTAGAGTCAGATACACTTGTGCCCCTCTCCACCCCCCAGCCCCACACAGAGGGAAGTGCACCCAGACAGCTGACCCCTCACCCTGACCCTGGCATTCTCTCCACCTCTACCCGCAGACTTGCCGACCTAGGCAGGCCTTGTTGTTGCCCTGGTAACTGTTGCTCCCAGCTGCTGGGTCAGCTGATTTATCAGCTGTTGTTCGGGAAATCTAGAATCTGGGGAGGGGACTCTGGGTGTCCAAATGGAAAATCACAGGGGGCAATAGAGAATGTGCCCCAGGATCTCTGTCTGAGAGTGAGAGCGAGAGCAAGAGAGAGAGAAGGGGGTGGGGGGGCATGGACAGAGAGGGAGGGAAGACCGAGAAGGATGTAACCCAGACTGGGCTCCAGGTGGCCAGCAGAAAGGAGGGAAAGCAGGTAGTTGAATGGGGGGGAGCAGTGTGGAGAGGGGGGCGTTGGGCAGAGCCCATAGTCTCCAGGCTTAGCTGCTGTGGGTGGGAGAGGCAGGGTGCAGGTTGCAGTGGAAAGGTACAGAAGGAGCTGGGGGTGGGAGAAGAAATGTCAGGCCCAGATTGACCTAACCACAGAAGAAAGGGCCAGGAGAGTGATGTGGGAGGGGTTACACGTTTGATGTGGTGGTGGTGGTGAGGGGGGAGTCTTGGAGGAGGAGCTAACTACCCCCACCCCACCCTTCTTGATGTTTTTGGATCACCAGACCTGGCCTTAGCCCAGCCTCTCTGCTTCTGGCCCTGCCACCCCACCCTGACTGCCCTCAGCTCGGTGCTGCCTGGCTCCATGCCTGCCCTGAGCCATTTCCCTCCCTCCAGCCCTCCTTGAGACCAGCTGGTTGTTTGGCTGCCCAAACCTGGTTCTTCCCCTGCTTCTCACCCTCGGCCCCCAGAGACTACCCCAGGAGACCAGGAGGTGGGGTGGAAGGCCAGCTGTGGACAGGGCTCCGGATTGAGGTGGGCAGTGAGGGACGAATGGAGAAAGGGAATATCTTCCTGATGGAAATAAGCATGAAGGATGGAGTGGGGGGGACCGAGGGGAAGGGGCCAGAGGGAGGAGGAGGGGGAAGGGAGGGTTCTTTATCGGTACCTTCAAGGACCTAGGGCACGGGGCAGGAACACAGCGGCTGCTTCTTCGGTGACATACACCTCCATCCCTGGGCGCATCTCCTCTCCGCCTCCCGTTGCCACGACAACCTGCGGCAGACCAGGCCTGGCTCAGCAGCGGCGGCGGCGGCAGGGAGGGGGAGGAGAGAAAACCATGGCTCCTTCCTACTGCCTCTGCCTCAGTGGTGGATGGTCAGGGACCAGGTTTAGCTTCCTAGTGCTGGGGCTGGGGGCTCCGGGGAGAGCTTCAGGAGCTGGAGCTGCATTGAGCCCCCACCAGGCCTCCCCTCCCCCTCTTCTTTTCCTTGGAGCTCCAGGATTGGCTGCAGGCGTAGCCTCAGGAGAACCTTAACTCAGGGCCAGACAGCAGGCTGGCTTTGGAGGGGGAGGCGGTACTGGGGCAGCTCCTCCATTCCCCAAAATCCGGGGTGGAGTTGAGAGGGGGCATTAGAGCCAGCAGGGAGAGGTGGGGAACTGGGGACAAAGTGGGCTTTCTCGGGCTGTGGGCCCAGGAGTGTGCCCCACACCTGATCTCTGCTAGCCCAGTCTAATCACCTCCTGCAGGCGCCGCCCCTCTCCCATCAGTCTGACCTAGAGGAGAGTCAAGCGGCAGCTTTCTTCCAGTCCCACAAGGCCCCATCCCCAGTGCCTCCCACGCCCAAGCCCCACACCCGATAGGAATCTCCCTCGGAAGCCTTTGGAGACACCTGGGATCCGCGGTGACTGCAGAGTTAGGGCGCCCTCTGTCGACCTGAGGAGTGGTAGCTGCCAAGGTCATTCATTGCCTCTGTGGGGGATGGCCAGCGCCCGCGCGCGGGTGTGTGTATGTGTGTTGGTGGGAGTCCAGAGACCCTTCTCTCCCATGCTATACTCCCACCTCCAGCTCCTCTCTGCCTGCTGAACTTGTCCTACAGGAGAGACAGGCTCACTCTTCAGCCCCCACCCCCCACCCCTCCTCCTTCTCTTCCTGGCCACACCTGACCTCAGAATGATCTGCTCTGCGGGCTGGCCTGCCCTCCCCGTTCAGGCTAGGGGAAGAGAGGAGTCGAATCCCATCCCAACAGGGACCGCTGCAGGGAGCCCCTCAGCTGAGGCCTGCGACCTATTTCCTTGGAGACTTCCCGGGGATGGGGGATTGGAGTAGCGTACCTTTAGGCTCAGGAGTCTCTTGAGGCCCTGTGGATGACACCTGAGTCTGAGTCAAGGGGTGGGGCCTGCTGCCCCTCTCCGGAGGGCAGGTGATCTCAGGCCTGGAGACACCTGGTTCTTGGCACCTTTCCCCAGCAAGGTCATTCATACCATGCGTCCCACTGGACTCTGGCCCTGCTGCTGCTGCCCACTCCCCTGGGACTGTGCAATAGGCCTCCCGGACCGTGTCCTTGTCTCACTTCAGTGCCCCCCGCCCTGTCCCGAGCACCAGGGTCACTCCCCCTCCGCTGTCTAAATATTAACCACTGGAGAGACCGGCCTATGGCACTTGGGCATCGAAGGAGAAAGACTGAGATTTCTCACTGGAGATTGGGCAGCCTCTTGCTCCTGACTCTGAGCGTCTCCTGGGGCCAGAGCCCCTGTACCTGCCTCAGCCACCAGAGGTGCTGCTGCCAGAAGACCACCTTGCATGCCTCCTCAGCATCCTTCCCTAGTTCCTCACTGTGGGAAGACCAAGTGCATACAGAACCCAGTCCTGTCTCACGACTGGACTCCCGAGGAGGCACAAAGTCAGTCCCCACCAGACCCCTCACCTTTGTCCCCTCAGCCCCAGCCCTTCTGTCTTCTCTCCCACTCACTTTTAAAGTCACACATTTGACAAATGTATTAAGAGTAATGGAGAGTACTTTGAAGATGGTAAGGTTATTTTGTAAAAAAATTTAAATACAGAGCTTTGAAAAAAATTCCAGTTATAGTTGGGTACCCCCTCGTATCTGGATTAACTTCGTAGGATTGCCCCTCCCGTCCCCCCATGGAGTTGTCAAAAGTCCATGGCTATTGCCCCTGATGTTTGCTGACACTAAGGATGGAGGGTGGAGGTAGTATCCTGGCTTCTCTCCCTGGCTCCAGCTGAGGGCTCGGGGTGCTGGGCCCAGGATTCCGTCCTGCCACTTCACTTGGTTTATTAACTAAATGAAAGGTTAAATGAGTTTTTACCCTGCTATTGGGATGCCGTGACTATTTCTTCAGTTGAGGTCTGACTGTCTAGCAGAACTATGGTGTGAGCATAGCATCTGCAGCTTGAGGTCAACTGTGATGAGTGCCCGAGCTATGTGACAAGTCAAGGGCAGCCTGGGCCCCGCAGGAGTGGAGACTGCCCCTCACCCCTGGGAAACTGGGCTGACTCCATGGAGCAGAGGATGGAGAAATGCTCAAAAAGGAAACCGGACTCACTGCCGTCCAGTCACTTCCGACTGACAGCAACCCTGTAGGGCAGGGCTTCTCAACCTTCCTGATGCCGAGACCCCTTCATACAGTTCCTCATGTTGTGGTGACCCCACAACAATCATAAAATTATTGTTGTTGCTACTTCATCACTGTCATTTTGCTACTGTTATGAATCGGGTGACCCCTGTGAAAGGATCATTCGACTCCCAGTGGGGTTGAGACCCACAGGTTGAGAACCACTGCTGTAGGACAAGCTAGAGCTGCTCCTGTAAGTTTCCAGGACAGTAATTCTTTACAGGAGTAGAAAGCCTCGTCTTTCTCAGGAGGTGCAGTTGGTGGTTTTGAACTCCTAACCTTGAGGTTAGTAAGCAGGGCTCCCAGACTAGGCTCCAGGAACTTCCTGAACAAAGAAGGGAGCAGTGTGCTTGTTGGGTGGCAAGGAGGGCAGTTCTGCCAGTCTTCAAAGAGCTTATGTGGGGATAGGGTTCGGAGGGGAGACTGGGTAGGACTGGACAGTCGCCTGGAAACCACACGAAGGTGTTTATCAGTGAGAGCGTGGCACGGGCAAACTGAGTGAAATGTGTAGTGCACTGGTGTCTGGGGGCCCCGGGAGGCAGGCAGAGGATTCCAAAGCTAGCTACTGCAGTGACTTAGGCTGGTCACAGAGAGGTTCTGGAGGTGGTGCCGGATTTCAGTTTGGGAGAGAAAGCAGTCACGTGCAAGGCAGTTATAGATGTTGAGATTGCTCACAGAGAGACAGCCAAGAGAACAAGGAGGGGAGGGGATGGCAGAAACCTTCAGGAGTATGCCCAAGAAGGGGGTTACACATTGAAAGGGGCCAGCAAAGAGGTGAGAGGGTGAGGAGAGAGCAGTCTCCTGCTTGCTGAGGATGGTCACAGGACTTTCAAAAAGGAGTCTTCTTAGGGGTCATGTGCTATGAGGCTGAGGGCTGGGGACTGGGGACTCTTGGTATGGTGACTGGAGGTCACTGGCCATTGGCGTTAGCGGGGCGGGCTGAATAGAGTGAGATAAGTAAAAGCCCGATTTCGTGGACTGAAGAGTGAGTGGATTTCCCCTTCTGACTTCCTGCTTCAACTCCCCTTGGGCTCCTTTGGCCTTTTGGAGGACAGGGTGGGGCAGGGAGAGATCGATAGGGAGGCTATTCTTGGCTAGAGTTCTTGGTAATCCTATCCGCACAGCACTGAGGCATGCTCCGGCCTCCTCTCTCAACATAGGAACACACTCTCTGTGGAGTCCATCTTTCCAGCAGCTTCCTGGGGGTTTCCACCCCCATCCTCACTTGCTTAAAGCCTTCTGGCACACAGGCCACTAAGGGTGCTGTCCTCGTGGGAAGAGCAGGTAATGGGGCAGTGGTGCTCTCTGAGGTACCCGGGGAAGCCTCCTCCCTTCCCCAGACCTTACACATTTATCCCCTCCCTCTACCGTTCCAGGGCTAGAGAGATCTGTTTCTTTGACGTCTTCCTTCCCACCAGGGCAGAGTGAATGAGCTCAACAGACTTCTGAGTAGGCAGAACATCCCAGACCAAGAGTTCGGGGCTTGAAAGGTATGGTGAGGAAGAGGGTACAGATGGCAGAGCCACCCCCACCCCCGCCGGCTCAGGGCTCAGGCTGGGGCGAGATGGCACAGGCCTCAGGAGCTGCCCCCCTCCCTAGCCCTTCCCCGTCCTGTCCCTCCCTGCCAGGTCTCACCTCAAAAAAAAAAACAAGAAAGGACACAGTGAGGGCTTTCTGGAGCCGGCCCCCAGGGGCTGGTCTGTGCTGGGGAGGTCAGAGGGAGAGGCAGGGAAGAAAGCAGAGCCGGACAAAGGCCCGGTCCACCTTTGAAGCTCTCTAACCCGACGGCAGAGGGAGGGGTGGGGGCGGTTGGGCGGGCGGGCAGGAGTCTAGAGTTTTAAAGAATGTCTCAAATTCCTGCGGAAGTCAGAGGGATTGTAAGAACTCCCCCTCCCCAACACACCTCCTTCCCGGCCTCCTCCATCCCAAGTCCAGTCCTGCACACCTGGGGGGCCCCCCAACCCTTTGTCCTCAAGTAATTGCTGGGTGTTGCCCCTGCTTTTAAAGTTCCATTGAACTCGCCAGTTATCAGCTGTGGCTCCAGACCACCCTCCCAATACACCCCCCAGAAAACTACCCCCAACACATCCTGCAGTCTTCAGCGGGATTAAGGCTCTTTGTGATGGGGGGAGAGGAAAAAAGCTAGGCGGTGGAAAGCAATTATGACAAGCTAGAGGGCGGGAGAGTCTGTCCTGGGGGGGCGGGGGTGGACCTCCCTTTTGGCTGCTGTCCCCACCTTCTAAATTGCCCAGGGTTGGGGGGGTGTCAGACTATTCCAGTTCTCACCTACCGAGAGGTGAGTGACCCCTCAGCCCCCTTCGACTGGAACAACTGGCCAAGCTGCTCCTCCAGCTGCCTCCTCCCTGTGCACCACCGACGCCCCCCTTCGTCTTTCAGGCCATTCGCGGAGGAAGTGGAGAGACCAATCCACGTCTTGTACTCTCTCTCCTGCTCCCCATAACCCTCGCCCAGTATTTTCTCACACAGATGAGGGAGGGAAGGGGGCAACTGAGGCTCGGGGTCCCATGGGCCCTCTCTCCTGAAGAGCACACTTGGGGGTGTGGCGGGGTCTCCCACTTCACAAGATTAAAAGTGAGTGTAGAGAAAGAAAGAGGCGGTGTACACGACCTCTGGGTTCCACTCTCGAAATGCACACCTGGGGGCTTATGGGAAAGCCCACCCAGAGCTTCTGTGGGTGGGGAGCAGGGGCCTCACCCCCCTTTTTCTTTCTGCCCCTCACCCCGGGTGACCGACTGGGCAAAGCCCAGTTCTAATTGAGATTTCCCCTCAGGTGTAGCTACCCTCTTGGCCCCAGCGAGGACCTGGGCGAACAAGAGGACGCATTCTGGCCCCCACTCCCCCTTCCGCCAGGCCCCGGCTCTCCACCCCCATCCTCCGGCCCTCCTCACCGGAAAAAAGCAATCGGGCTCCGGGGAGGCGGCTACT
>NW_022103906.1:23893297-23905905 GCF_000313985.2 Echinops telfairi
GGTCCCCGGGGCCTGGGCGCGCCCTGGCCGCCAGCCTCCCTGGGGGCGGGGGTGCAGGGGCCACCCTGCCGCCCCATGGCCTTGGTCCCCAGCCCCTCTGCGGGCACGGCGGCCCCCCGCGCGGCCCCTCCACCTGCCAACGCCCCGCTCCAGGTCCCGGCGCGCGGAGCTCCCAGTGCTGGCCCCGGGGCGCAGCTCCGCGTCCCCCGGAGAAGCAAGCATGTTAGCGGTTGCAGTTTTGTGGTTAGGTTCCCCCCAAGGGGAGTTGACACCCGCCCCCCTTCAGATAGCCCGTTTGCAGGAAAATGATTTTATTCTGGGGCTGGGAGGTGGGGTGGGGGTGCAGGCCTGGGGAGTGGAATGTGAACAATGACCAACCCCCACCCCCACCCCAAACAAAACAAAAGTCCCTACCGTCTGGCCGGAGGAATTTGGGGGCTGGGGGCAGACTAAGGGGCGTGAGGGGCAGAATTGGAGAGTCACCTCCAGACGGTGTCTGCGAGGCCTTGAATGGGCTGGTGTGCCACCTGGTGCCCGCCCGGGCCAAGGCTGGGGGGCCGGCGGGGGGGAGCCCAGGCAAACAGTGCAGCTCCTCTCTTGGGGGTCTGCCCCACCCCCTGGAAGGGAGCCTATTCCAGTACCAACCCTTTGTTTGCTACAGTCCTGCCTCTCTCCAGCGGGAGGCGCTGACGCTTCCTGGTCCTCAGGGGTCCCGTTGGGGCTCTGGCTCCCCTCTCTCCTCCCCAGCCCAGTCTTTGGATTAGGAAGGGAAGGGGGTGGGAAGGCTGGTGAGGGGCAGCCGCCCCCTGCCTCCGCGACTACGTGACGGGCTGGGGCCGCCGCGTGCGCTTGGTCCGGCGAGTGGGGGCTGAGCCCACAAACTCAAAGGGCTTCTGCCTGTCGGCGTGGTTGGGGAAGGGCAGCTGACCCTGGTAGAGACGCTTGATGAAGTGAGCCTCTCGCTGGTTCTGGCGGCTGCGGGAGGCCTGGCGGGGCCGGCCCTGCCGTGTGAAGGCCATGAACCAGCCCTCATGCCTGGCGTTCTGGAAGGCCGTGTAGTTGTTCTCCAGCACGATCTCCGTGAACACGCAGTCCTTGCTCTTCCCGCTGGGCTGCGGGCGAAGGAGAGAGGAGCGTTTGTGCCTGCATCCTGCCGGGGTCATCCAGTGTGCAGGAACGAGCTAGCGGGGTGCAGCGAGACCCAGGCAAGCGACGGGAGCTGTGAGCCCGGGGAACTTTGCCTGGTGGCCGGTGCCCCTGTTCGAGAGGCCCTCGTGGAAGAAAGGAGCCCTTTGCACTACTGAGCATCAGATCTAAACTCAAATGCTGGCTTGCCCCTCTGTGCACCTCTGACCCCTTCTCTAGCGCCGTTTCCTGGGACTGGACCGAAAGATGGCGGAAAGATACAGCCCAGTCCTTAGCCCAAATCATGAACGCTCTGGCTTCCTCTGCATGACCTAGCTGGGTGGAGGGACAGGAGGCCATAGTCCCTATGAGAAGAAGGGGACCACAGGGATCAGGAACCACCTCTGTGATTTTTATAGATCCCTGGGTGGGGAGGGGGGATGCACATTTTTTACAGATATGAAGCCTGAGGCTTAGGGGAAAGGGTGTCATTTTTATTACTGGATGAGAAACAGGCAGAATGGGGAGCCAGGACGGATGGGTTCTTGAGGAAACAGAATTCACCCTTACAGCAGTGCCGGGCCCACCAAAGCAGGAAGAGGCTCCTGTGCTAGAGGGCGCCTATGGACCCCACTGAATTTGGGGGGCATCTTGCTTTCATGTGGGTGCCTCAGCTCTCAACCCTGACCAGCCCTTACCTGTGAACACAGGTACAGTGTGTGACATCATACAGTGGTTACAACATGCCCTGAGGGATGCTGGGAAATGCTACACCATGAAGCAGAGGCAAGGACCCTCATGGACCAGTCCCACAGGAGGCTGCCAGGCCCACAGGGCCTCACTGAGTTGGAGAAGCCAGAGGGTGGCAGGGTGGCTGGGGTGACAGCAGCGTATGAAGTGTAGCCTTGCCCAAAGTGCTGTCTGGGCCTACGGGTCTCGAAGGGGGGAGGGGGGAGGATCCCAGTCCAGTGAAGTGCATTCATTCCTCACCGTCCCTGGCTCCAGACCTCACCTTCCCGATGAGCTTGCCCCTCTTGTTCATACAGATGTATTTCTCGCTCTCTGCCCCCTTGATGCGCACCCGGCTGCCGAATGTGTCCGTCTCCACTATGAGCTTGGCTGTGATGGGGGTGAGGGGGTGGAGGGAGGGTGCGTGAGAAAGATCTCTGTCCAGGGGTTGTGGCAGGGGACCTCATCCTGACCTCTGTCTAAGGTGAGCAAGGGTGAGGCTCCCCCCACCCCACCCCACCCCAAGTGCCGTCTTCTCCCTTTGAAGGCTCAGCTGATACAGGCTCTGTGGGGGGGCGGACGTGGGGGGGGCGGACGACGACCAGGGAGCTCACCGAACTTGTTGCCATCCTCCGCGGTGGCAGAGATGCGACGCCCGGTGACCTGCACGTGCTTGCCGCTGGTCCGGCTGTAGAGCTGGTACTCTCGGATCTGCCGCCGGCTCAGCTGGTCAGTCATGACGCCCTGGTCCCTCACGTACTGGTTAAAATTAGGAGACGGGTGATTCTCCCCCTTTGCGATTACCAAGGGAAAAATAGTGTCAATTTGCTTTGGGTGACAGGACCACCGGTCCAGCCAGGGGAGAAGGGTTTAGGAGGAGCCATCTGCCCTGTCAGTGTGGTGGCAGGCGCAGGCTGTGGAGCAGATGCGTTGGCCAAGAGCTGGAGGCAGTTCTGAGCCTGCCTTGCCACTGACAGGGCCAGCTGTGACCTTGTGGTCTGGAGCCCAGCGCAGGCGCTGCCCAGCCTGGGGCGAGGGACACATAGCCGTTCAGGCCCCAAATCATGAGGGCTGGGAGATGATGGTATCCAGTCCGCATATTCTCATGGGAGGAGGACCACAGGGTCACACTGCTAACTCGAGACTGAACCCTGGCCGTGCCTCTCAGGTCAGCGCTTGTCTCCTTCCTAGGCCTCCATGGTCTTGGGGCTGTGGCCCAGGACTCACAGCTTTCCCCTGTCCCTTCCCACTGGCCTTGAAGGACCCCAGCCTAGCCAGCACGTGCGCACACAAACACACAGAGCACTGCATCTGTTGAGAGCTTTGAGATAGGGTGGGCACTGGGAGATTGGGAGACCATTGTGGGGGTCTCTTTGTAGGTTGCTGCAGGTCCCTGGTGAGTGTTCCTTTGTGCCCCCCGAGATCGTTCTTCCCTGGGTGCTCAGGACCTGAGTCCATGGTCTCTCACTCCTCTAGAGGCCCCAGCCTCCTTCCTGGAGGAAGGTGAAGGGAGCTGTCAGCAGCTGTGGCCCAGCCTCTGCTCCTACTGGCAGCCTGCCCACCCCACAATGTAGCAGGCTTGGCCCACTGGGGGTGATACAACCCTGCTGCTTCCCAGGAGAGGAACCCAGCCATTTCCACCCACTCAGTGCAAAGCTGGGACAAGTACTTTCTCCCAGCTGGGCCTCTCCTTACCCACCTGTAGCCCTGAGGGTAAGTGGAAGGGAAACAGACTAGTTGCCACCCTCACCCTACTCACGGTGCAAACCAGGATAGCTTCTTCCTGGCAGAGTGGTAGTCTCGGTGTAGCATATAAATGTACCTTGTTTTTGTCTCTCGCCCTGTGCTGGTTGCGCTGGGGCAGCCTTTCCTTGCCCTTTCCTCAAGCCTCTACTTCCAACCTCCACGCCCCACCACCTTTCCCTACTTCCACTGTTATCCCTGACCCATCCATGGATGGGGAAGGGGCTACATCCCCGCCCCTCAGCTTTTGTTAGGAGAGGGAGGGAGAGCAGGGGGGACTATCTAGCTATCTATCTGAGATAGGGGCAATTCTCCAGGCTGGACACTTAACCTGGTCAGGGTTAACCCTTCATTGCTGGTCTTTGTTTCTTCCCAAGGCCAGTTGCCCTGGGCCAGGAGTACTGCTGGGCACACTGTGGGACTCCCAGCAGCAGTTCCCGCCCCACACCCCACCTTGGAAACAACTGAGGGGCGCATTTGGAATAAGGGATCTGTCCAGTCTGCTCCTCACTGGCCTCCCTGCCAGGGGGGGTGGGGCCTATGGTGCAGGGGACCCTTGGTGGGGTCTTGCCTTATTCCCTCCGCCCCAGCCTCCTGGCCCAGGTTCAGGCCCTCCGCCCCTCTTGGCCGGCAGCCTCCTCTGGCTGTCTGTTCCAGGTCGGGAGTAGAGAGGGCCCCCCCGAAGCCCCCTCCTCTCCTTGTCCCCCTTCAAGCCCTGCACAAAAGCAGCCCCACGCCCCCCCACAGCCCACAGCCCACAAGTCGCTCTCCCCGCGGGACCTTGCCTGCCCCTTTCATGTTCCCGCTGGGGGGGACCTCCCCTTCCACTGCTGCAGACAGCTGCTTGTCAGACATCCCCTCAAGCATGGCTGTGGTCCGGCCTGCTGGCCCCCCCTCGGAGGGGGGTGAGGGGGCACTTCAAGGGGAAAGGACAGCTTTGCCACCTTCCCTGAGTCCTGAATGGGGCCTCAGCTGGGCCATAAACGCCAGGGCTGAGGCCCCATTGTGCTAATTCCCCTTCCAGAACAGGTTGGGCCCACCCCGCTGGCCCCCTCCCCCTGCCGGCCAGGCTGGGGGCTTTCTTCCTGCTCCCCCTGGATGTGTGAAGCAAAAGGTCTGGAACGGGGCTCAAGCAAAGAGGGGAGGAAAAGGGGGGGGGGGAGTTGTCTCTCTCCCACCCCCCCACTGCTTCAAAGGCAGCCCCCTTCCCTCTCCCAGAGAAAAGGCATTTACCTTCAAAAAAAAGTCCCTACCGGCTATGAAGAGCAGCGGGCCTCTGGCCTGGGAAAGCCAAGCGCTCGCGCCCGGCGGCACGGTTCTGGACCAGTGCATCTTAACAGCTGCACTTTCACGGAGGAGCACAAAAAAGGGACGGAGCCTCGAACAGAGGGCTGAGGCTTGGGGGGCGGTAAGGAGGGGGACTGGGGTGGGGTGGGGGTATGTGTGGAGAAATGAATCCTGAATCGGGTCCCAGACAGTCCTCTCTGGGCTTGACCTCTCAGCCCTGTAGGTATGGGTCATCCCATCCTGGCTCACCCCACTCCCCAGCCATCCTTGTGGCTGTCAGTGGGGTGCTGGGCGGAGTCCTAAAGTGGCTTCACATCACACCTGATCGGTCAGGTCCAGGACACCTACGGGCCTCACCTGAGCCTCTCTGCCACCCTCTTCCATCCCACCAGACTGGGCTGCCCCCTGTGCTTGCTTAGTTCTCTGGGGGAACCAGTGCAGTGCAGAGGGATGGGGAAGAGGGGACCCTCACCTCCCCAACGGGAAGCAGGGAATATCTTCAGAGGGAAACTTGCCCATCAACCCACATCTGCCAGGGTCCTTGCCCCGATCTCCATCATCCCTCTACAGCATGGACTGACCCTCTTGCATTTCCGAGCCTCCCAGGGGGACAGGCGAGAGCCTGTCTCTGTCCACCCTAAAAGTAGCCCCCCACTCCGCGGGGCTGGGTATGGGGGAGAGGCAGGGAAGGGCTAGCGAGGATCGCCTGCCTACCTGAGTTCGACAGCAGAGAATCAGTAGCTGCAAGCACCTGTGTGGGAGACCAAACAGAGCCAGCTGTGGGCGCAGGCACGCGCGCGCGAGCGCGCGCAGCCCCCAGGCGGCCCGGCGGCCAGCAGCCGGCTTGGGCAGTCGACCGGGGCCCGGTCTGCCCGGAGGCTGGCAATGGCAACAAAACTCCAGTCGGCCAGGGGCGGCGGAGGCGACGTAGCACACTTACAGAGTGAGGTTGGGCAGCAAGCGGGCGGCTCCCATCGCTGGAGAGATTTCTCGGGGCTGCTGCCCCCCTGCCCCCAAACTCAGGAGCAGATGTGGGCAGTCCCCAGGGGCAGAGTCCCAGAAGCCAAGGTCTCTGGAAGCCACAGGTTTTCAGGGGGAAAAGGAGGAGAGGGGGAGAGAGCGGAGGGGAGGGGAGGGAGAGGGGGAGGGGGAGGAGGGAGTAATTGGGAGAGCCGAGGTGTGAGGTGTCCACCTTCCTGTCCGCCGAGGCGGCACCAGCACGGCCGCCAGCGGGGGCTCAGCGCAGCACTGCACTCTTGGCCTCCGCTGCCAGGCTTGCGGAGCTCGGAGAATGGAGCTGCGGGCACCCCGCGGACACAGAGGCTGGTCCCTGCGTTGACCCCCAACAGACCCAGGCTGCAGTGGGGCCCGGCAGCGCGAGGAAGGGCCGTTCCTCCCCTCTCAGGGTCAGCTCTCTGCCCTCAGGTTTGACCTGCCATCTCCCCACCCCAAGGGCAAGCTGCAGGTACCGAGCCAGGGATGGGGTCGCTGGTTCTGGCTCTGGGGGGTGGAAATTCCCCAAAGCAGCCTTAAAAGGAGGAGCCTCTCTACAGGGGGCAGGGGGTGGGCTCAGCTAGGAGCAGTTCCTTCCACTTTCCTCATTCCGTTGCTCCCCACTCTCTGGCCTTTGGCCCCCCAGGAAGGAGGGGTTAAGGCTTTTCTGGACTGGCAGCCAACAGGGAGCAACAGGTTGGGGGCCAGAGAGATGGGGAAGAAGGAGAAGCAGGGGACAGCGGCTGCCACCCACCTGAGTGAGGAGGCTGGACTCTGAGAGGGTGCTGACCTCCAGGTTTCCTCTGGGAAGTGAGGGCAGCGAGGCCGCCTGCCTGAGGACATCAGAGGCATATGGTCTGGCCAGGGCCAGGGCCCGCTCCCCATCACCTGGACAGCCAGGCTCAGCCTGGAGCCTCTCAGAGCTTGGAGGACTGCGGCTGCCCCCATGTGTCCCCCAGATGCCCTGGAGGATGCAATGGTCACAAAGGGTCCACCTCGCTTCCAGTCCTCACCCTGTCTCATAGACAGGGAATCCGAGGCATGCTGGTATGTGATTTGCTCCCAACATGCATGCTCAGGCTCTTTCTGCTCTGCTATGCCTCAGACAGCGTCTCAGCCTTCCAGCTGCGTCCATGCCCTCTAGGCATCCCACAGGGCACCATGCTAGTTGTGGGCACCCAAGAAGCCCTCCTGGATTTGCTAGACGGAAGGTGGTGCCCGAGGCCCTGGAAGCTGGTGACCAGTGTGGCACTGGGACCTGAGGAGGATGGTGCCTGGGAATAGGGCAGTCTCTGAAGGAAGCTTCCGGGTCACACCCCTGCCTTCCTCACAATGGGGAGTGGGGCAGACCACTGGATGTGGATGTATTTACCTAAAAAGATGTCCCGGAGGGAGGGCAAAACTCTCACCTCTGGACCTTTCTCACCTTCCTGAGCTACAGTAATCCACAAAGTTGTCTGCCACCCCTTCCCCACACCTACACACAAACAAGTGCAGACCCCCCACCCTGCCTCCTGCTTTGCCTGCCCTGGAGACAAAGCACCCAGCAGCTCACTGGAGTGAATTCACCATGCTGGCTCCAGGAGGCTGGGGCTAGCCCAGGCTCTGCCTCTCTCCTAAGTCCAGGGTCTTAGAATCAAATGCAAAGAATACAAAAGCTGGAAGGGCCCAGCGCAGGTCGCAGGTCACTGCACTGCCCAAGTCCCACAGCTACTCAGTGGCCCCAGGAGCTGTGTTGGGCATCCAAATTCCTAGTCTGGTCCTCACTGGCCTTCCCGCCTGCCCTGACTGCTTGGGCTCAGGGGGATTACTCCCATTTCTCAGAGCCTCCGGCCTCTCCCATGGAGTTGGCCTCAGGAGGTTGGTTCTCTGGAAGCCTTTGGGCTCAGGCCCACCTCCTCACCGGCTTCCAGCTGGGACACTAAAAGTGACCTTCCCCCTGACCTCCATCCTGGAGCGTGCTGGACAGAGTCACTGTGTAAGAGAGCAGGGACACCTGGAGCATGTAGCACTGGCCCTGGGGCGGCAGTGTGGAGCTGTCTCAGGGGGAAGGTGGGCTGGGGGTGGATGGGTAGAGGGCGGACAGTAAAGGTAAGACAGGCCTGGGGAGTTCCACGAGGGCAGCCTGGTCTCCTTGACTGGTGGGCAGTGGGAGGAGGCCTGGTTTCTATCAGTGGGGAAAGTGCCCGTGGCACTGTCAGCCCACAGCCAGCCTGGGTATCCATGGTAATGGATGCCAGCAGTCAAGCTTGGCCTTGGGCCTCAGCCAGAAGGCCAGTGCCGGGACGCTGGCCTTGGCTGCTTCTGGAGAGCCATCTTCTACTCCCTCCTCGTCTCTTCCTCCTCACACCTGCAGGCCTGGCTTCCTGATTCAGCACTCCTTGAGCCTCGTGGGAAGCCCGGTGGTGGATCCTGGCTGCCTTGGAGTGTTCTAGGTTCCTCTCCTCCAGCTGCTGTTGCAGCGACTCTAACCTGACTCCCGAGGACCCACGGGCGTCAGAGGAAAGCTGTGTGCTGTTGGGTTTTCAGTGACTGGGTTTTTTTTTTTTTTTTTCATAGTTGTATAAAACATTACTTTTATTGATCTTTGTTTTCCCCCCTTGAGAATTAGATGTATCCCCCCCTGGGTTCTAAGGGAGCCTCAACAGTCCACTTTCTTGATGCTTCTCAGCAGTTCAGGGGAAAGGCCTTCTGAGAAGAGTGCAAGTGCCTTCCGTGAATCCACAAAAGCTCCGTTAGAGCACTGTCAACACTGTCCTCATTCACAGGGGCTTAGCCTCCGATTTCTGCTAACTGGCTTGGCTTTGTTTTCAAACGTAATGTTTCTTTGGCTCAAAAGACGACGCTCCTGGCCTCCTGCCCTTTTAACTTTCTCCTGCCTGATGCCTTTGGTGCTCACGACCATTGGCAGGATCCAGGAGCTCTGGCTGATTTTTAAGAAGTAGATCACCAGGCCTTTCTTCCAAGGTTCCTCTGGGTGGACAGTCCACCTTTCAGTTAGCAGCTGAGCTCGTGAACTGTTTGCACCACTCAGGGACTCTTGTTCTAGACTTGCCCTTTGGATTTTTATCCCTGCCCTGGTCCTGGCGCTCAGAGGCTGTGTGACTTACGTCAAGCGCCTTTACTTCTCTGGTCTCCCGTTCCACTGCATACAAAGGAAATGATGTCATTGCCGATACAGTCAAAACCTCCACCACCGTGTCAACTGAGATAAAGGACCTGCATTGAAAGTATCAAGTGCCACAAGCCTGAAGAAAGAGGGCATTAAGGTGACTGGGGCTCAGTTTACCTACAGTTTGACTTTCTCCCTAGGTGGAGTGAGGTGGGTAGGGGAAGAGGGGTAGGGTTCATTAACATTTACTGGTGGGGGGGTGGGGGTGACAGGAGGTGATCAGGGAAGTGAGAAGTAACCTGAACTGCTATGGTTAATCTCCCCCTGGGTGCCAAGTTCAACAGCCCACCCTCCGCCCCCACCTCAGCGGGGGCTGTCTCACGCCTGCTCCTCCTAACAACCCAGCTGCAAACCTGTTGCATCCCTCCCTCCTGCACCCCAGCCCTCCCCTTTCCTGTTGGACAAGAGAGGGGTTCAGCAGGGAACTTCTGGGGGCTGAGGCTGAGCAGAGCGCCCAGCAGTGCACACAGACCTCCCACCTTGGCACTCCAGCCTGTGCTCAGAGACTCAGACTATCAGCACGTTATCTGTGGGGTGCCTGTCATGGACAGACCCCTGGCTGGACAGAGGGACCACAGCTGGATGGGGAAGGAAGCACTTGTGTGCCCAGCTTCTCTGCTAGGACATCTCTTTAGGCGCTGAGCTTACCACTGCCTCCGCCCTGACCTCAGGTTTGCTAGATGTCTTACTGCTGGCCACCATGCCCTCGTCAGCAGAGTAGTTTGGAGCAAGGGCTCTGGCCGTTTGAATCTAGGGTCTTCCACTGTATGGCTTAGGACAAGTTATTTAATCTTTCTGTGCTCCACTTCCCTTATTGAGAAATAGCTCTGACAGCATCCACCTCAAGGTATGGTTGTAGGATCAAAGGATTGTAGAGCAGTGCCTGGCACACAGCGTGTGTGGGTGCACGCGCACGTGCATGTGTGGGAGCAGTCACACGCAAGTGTGTACAAGTATGTGCATGAGCTGCTACGACTGCAGTCTTTGTTCAAGCCTCCCAGCTCCTGCCCAGGCCCTGTGCTCTTTGTTCCTATTGCTATCAGTGTCCTTCTGCAGGCCACTCTCTTCCTGTTACCCCCTCAGAAGGGCTGTCTCAGACCATCTCAGCCTGGAAGTAAACCTCTTACTGCCTTCAGGACATTTGACAGTGCTTGACACTGATGACTGTTGTGTTTCCCCGGACCATGACTTGAGGAAGTCATGGGATCCTTTGTGTCCACCCCCAATAGTTCCACTGGGATCATGCTGCATACATCTCTGCTACCTGGAGCCACACCTGGCCCATGTCCCTTGCTATTCTCAGGGGACATGAGCTCTGTGGCTTTTGTTTGCTAGGACACCACTCCCCAGGCTGTGGGGCCCCACCCCATGCCTCCTCTGCCTTGGACATCTAGAGAAGCCGAAGCTGTCCCAGGAGTCCACAGCCTCCCTGCTGACATTCCCATGAAGATGTTCAAAGGTCTCTGTCTCCTAGACCCATTTCAAGCCTCCCACTGGCCCTGAAGGGTGGGGGCAACGAGAGGGGACAGGGGAAGGCCCAGCAGAGGCTCTACAAGCATAAGCCTGGTGTGCAGTCAGGGTGTCACCTGTGGGTTTGCCTACTTCAGTGCCAATGTCTTCCAGCCCCAACGTCACCTTTGCAGGTCTGGGAGAGGGCTAGGGACCAGAACCATGCAGGAGGTCCTCCAACCCATTTCCCAGAAACCAAAGCTATCACACTTTGGCTCAGGTGTGCTTTCGATCGCCTCATATGCATGCAAGAACTGGACCACGACGGAGGTCGTCTGAAGAACTGATACCCGTGACCTGTGGTGTTGGCTAAGAATACTGAATCTACTGACTGGCTGCCAGGGGAATGGACAAACAAGTCAGAAGGGTCCTTGGAAGGGAGCAGGGTGAGACTTTGGCCCTCATTTTAGTTGGAAGAGAGACCACTCCCTGGAGAAGGACCTTCCTAGTTGGTAGGTAGAGGGTCAGTAAAAGAGAAGACCCCTAGCAAGATGGGTTGACGCGGTGGCTGCGACAATGGGCTCAACTGCGACGACTGTGAGGAAGGCGCAGGACTGGGCAGGGATTCGTTCTGTTGCACACAGGGTCGCGATGAGTTGGAACTCAGCAGCACCCTATAACCATTGCCCTAACCCCAATATTTCACTGGTCAAACGTGCGCTCCTCTGTAGGTAGCTTGTGGGGCTCTTAGGGGCCCCATAGAGCTTGCTCTCTCCACCCCACCTGGAAGGATTCCTGAAGGTCAGGTCCAGGCTGGGACACCCATCTTCACACATGTGAAGGTGGGTTGGCTAAGAGCTCTGCGGGAGGGAGGCTCCTGCTCTGCCTTGATGCTCCAATAGATGCATTGCAGCACCTGACAGCCCAACGAGGACTGAAGGGCTGGTCCTCTAGAGGCTGGGCTTCCAGTTGGGGCAGCAACAGTAGCCTGGTAAGTTCTGTCCCTGTGACACTGGGCCCTTGCTGCAGGGACCATCTTGGTGGGAAGACCCACACCAGCCCTAGGCCTGCCCCTGCCTGGAAGGTGAGCCAGGGTGTGATGCGTGGTCCTAGCTTCGAAAATGAGGCTGGGGTCCCAGGAGAAGAGAGGAAGAGAGACCAGCAGAGCGGCTGGCGGCTGGCTCTCTTCCAAGGCATTCCCTGGCAATTCCCTGGGGGCTGGGGTAGATGGCGGCAAGGTTTGGGTGTGCTGGTGCACCGCCGCCCTCTGCTGGGCACATGCGCTCACTGCAGCCAGTTAGAAGGGCGGCTCTAGGGAAGAAAAGGGAAAGCAAGGTCTTGATAAAGCAAACTTTATTGTGGGTTTGGGCTCTTCTCTCCTAGTCCTGCTGGGACTGGAGAGCGGAGGGTGTGGGGGCAGGGGGGGGGGGCGACGACTTTTTGTCTTGACCTTCAAGACCCCATCACATCCATACTCAGGGATGGAGAGGAACTGGGGCCAGGAAAGGCCCAACCAGCGTGGTGGCCACTGCTCCAGTCTGTTCCTGGGGCCTCACTTCTTGGATACAGCCTTCTTAGCTTTGGGTGTGAGCTTGGCCTGTGGAGAGAGGAGGGGGCCTCAATCTCCCACAGCCCCCTCCTTCCTGGGCTTGGCCTGCCTTGCCAAAGACTCCCGCCCCCAAGGGCACCAGCACTCACCTTTCTCAATGGGCTCTTGTCTTTAGCACTGGACCTACAATAGAGTCAGGTGTCAGGAATGGGGAGGGGGGGTGAGGACAGGAGTGGGAAAGAGTTCAGTGCGATGCCCAGTGGCCAGGCCAACTACTGCCCAGCTGGGATGGGCGGTTTCCCGAAGCAGGAGCTGCAGCCCTCACTGCTATATCCAGCCCCCACCCACCTCATCGGCCCAGGGATCTGCCTGCCCGCCTGCCTGCCTGTCTCTCTACATAGGATGCCTTTTCCTCTGCGCCTAGTCTCTCATGTTTTTCTTTCTCACCCATACGCTCCCTTAAGCACATGCTCCCTTAAGCACACGCTCCCTTAAGCACACGCTCCCTTAAGCACACGCTCCCTTAAGCACACGCTCCCTTAAGCACACGCTCCCTTAAGC
>NW_022103906.1:23906005-23919927 GCF_000313985.2 Echinops telfairi
TCCCTTAAGCACACGCTCCCTTAAGCACACGCTCCCTTAAGCACACGCTCCCTTAAGCACACGCTCCCTTAAGCACACGCTCCCTTAAGCACACGTTGTGAGTCTGAAGCTCCTCAGAGGCAGCTGGTTTGAGGTCTCATCCTATTGTGGAGAGAGGACTTCCGTGAATCAGCTGTCAGGTTCACTGCCATGGAGTCAGGGCTGACTCAGGACTCTCCGGTGGGAACAGAGACTGTGACTATTTAAGGGAGCCCAAAGCCTGGTCTTTCTGCCCCCAGAGCGGCTGGTGCTTCCCACTACCCTGTGTACCTCAGCCCAATGCCTGGGCCTCCTTCCCTAGCCCTGCGCTCCTCAGCTAACGCACTTTGTCCAGAGAGAGAGAGAGAGATACCTCGTGGCTTCCTCTTCCTTCTCCAGCTTTTTTCTCTAGGAACCAAAGACAGGCATTCGTGAGGGTGAGGGTAGGGTCCATGCAGGACAGACGCCCCAATGGCCCCCAGGTCCTCAGCTGCACGCCGCATGGGCAGCAGCCTGTACCCTGACCACCCACCCACTGACTGAGGGAGTCTGGCCCAGCCCCTGTGGCTGGCCCCACCTTAGCAGCACTCATCTGCCTCTGCGGTGCCGGTCTCTTCGACTGTTTCACGGGCGTCTCCTCTTCGTCCGAGAACAGAGTTTCTTTCTCCTCCTCCTCCTCGTCGTCATCATCATCCTCCTCGTCACCACTGCTATCTTCCTCCTCTCCTTCCTCCTCCTCATCTCCCAAGCTAAGGTCTGGCGTGTCTATCGTGGCACGGGGAGGGAGGGAGAGGTGGGTGGGCGTGGGAGAAAGGCAGTGTCCCAGGGCTTCAGGGGGTGAGGCCGGCCGGCTGACCACGTGGTCCGTGGGGGAGCACTTACCCGCCGTGCCCCCAGGGATGCTGCAGAGGCCTGTGTCGCCCCATCTGCCTTGGCCTCAGTTTCCCCAAGGGCTTCCCATGGACCCACTCCCTACCCACTGGGCACCCCAACCACCCTCTGAAGGGCGCCCCCATGTGTTGCCCCTCACGTGGCCTCAAGTGCAGCGTGGCTGAGGCCCAGACACGGTGACGAAAAGGAGCCTTGCCTGTGGCTTCCCCTGTATGTAGCGGCCTCTGACGGTCTTCTCTAACCTCCCTGGGGAGTGAGGCCCTGCTCTGGCCTTGGCCCTTCCGAGCCCAGGACTTACCGTAATACTCCTGCCCACTGAGGAGCACGGGCCCAGAGCCAGCCCGGAGCTGAAACGTGACGGGTGGGGTGAACTCCAAGCCCACAAAGGACACCTGCCATGGGGACAAGACAAAGCCGGCTCAGGCTGAGCGCCTGGCTGGGGCTGTGGGCCGCCGCGGTCCTCGATGTCTTCCCACCACATACATGTCACCTGTCACCTGTCCGCGGGGCCCCACTGCCTTTGCGGCCACCCTGTGGCCTCCTGAAAAAAACGTGGCCCGAGACCATCACATTCTCGCGACGATGACAGATACCCGCTGCCAAGCTGAGGAATCCGATCCAAGCAAAGCGGACCCGAGTGCCTATGGACAGCCTTTCCTGTGTCTCTGCACGTGGAACACATTTTAGCCCAAACGGGTAACTCCTGACTCATCTTTCTCTGTTGTTGTTAGGGGCTGGCGAGTCGGTTCCTATGACAACAGAACACACCACTGCCCAGCCCTGTGCCATCCTCACGAGCTTGTACGGGTAGCACAGGATTTACCGCCTTGACACCGGCCCCGGTTTCTAGAATGCGAGCTATCTACAGACCACTTCTGTGTGCCCAGTTCCGACTACCTGCTAGGCTCCCGGCAGAGTGCCCCTCCTGTTTCGTCTCAGTCCATCCCATGTGACAGGCCCACAAAGCAGGCAGCACTGCTCTACAGAGGGGGCGCAGAGGTACAGAGGGACCCCAGCCCTTCTGACGCAGCCCTGCGCTCACCACACCTGGCAATGCTGGACCAGAGGGGACGTCTGAGCCAGCCAGGCTGTGCCAGGGGGGTCTCCTGGCTCCAGAAATAAGACAGAGACTGCAGCAGCTCGGAGGGAAAGCAGCCACACTCACTCATGGAGGGCCGAGGCCTGCGCCAAGGAGCAGAGAGGAGAAACAGCCCATGGTGCAGGGACAGGTGCCTCAGGGGACTGCAGCCTCGGTGCCAAGTCCCTGGACAAGAGTTGAGGAGAGAGGACGACACCAAACAAGCTAAAAGCAGCGACTTACCACCAGCCACCCAGCCCTGTTCCTGCCGGGAGGTGCTGCCAAGGCCGTCTTCCACTCAGCAGGACCCCATGGAACAGAGCAGATTTGCCCCAGGGGGGTTTTCTAGGTTGTAATCGTTATGAGTAGAAGCCCGAAGGTGGGTTTGAACCAACCACCTTCTGGTTAGCGGCCAACTGACAACAAGCACTGAACTGCTTGCCACCAAGGCTGAAGGACAGTTAGAAGGACGCTGGAGTAGGAGGAAAGGAGCAGCCACTGGTGCGGCTCTGGAAGCATCTGCTCGCCCGGACCACGGCTCCCCGGCCAGCGGACTAGGAGACCCAGGTTTGCCCCGTTCCAAGGTGACCTGACAGAACGTGGGAGTAGCCATGCCCTGGAAGTCACACCCAGGGATACTTGCTGACGATGGTTCAAAGAAGGCGGCAGCGGCCGAGACGGCACACAGACAGGGAGTCTCCAGAAAGTCCAGGCAGATTCAGAGGATCAGGTGGGGGGAGGAGCTACCGGGGCTGCTGGCTGCTGGACCCTGGCTGACAGCAGCCAATGCCAGAAAGGTGTTTCCTTGTGCTTTACTGACTCTGCAAAGGCATTCGACAGTGTGGACTGGGACAAAGTACGGGTAACATTGGGAAGAGGGGCTTGGGAACACCTCCGTGGGCCCATGTGCACAACCACACAGCGGCCATTTGACTAGAACGAGAGAAGACTGCGCAGCTTCGTTCCAGAGAAGTGCGCATCAGGGCGGTAGCCTTGAACCCTATGCCTTCAAAGTGTATGCCCAGCACACCATCGGCGAGGCTGGACTACAAGGAGAATGTGGCATCGGGGCTGGAGGAAAGTTCATTAACCTCCAATGTGCAGGGGACACAACCTTGCTGGCTGACCGTCAAGAGGACTTGAAGCCCTTCCGAAGGAACTCAATGGGAAGGAAACAGAAGTCCTCCCCACTGGATCGATAGACATCATGACAACCCGAGGAAAAAAGATGGGGAGTTGTGAGGACTTTATTGTATTTGGAACCCAAAACCCATGCTCGCGCGAGCATTAGAGAAATGCTTCAAGAAATGTGTGCAGAAGCCAAATCTTGTCTTGCAGTGGGCAGATCTGCCACACAAGACCTCTTCAAGTGTGAGGGAACAAAGATGTCGTTTTGGCCTCTGTAAGGTGCGCTTGACCCAAGCCATGGTATTTTAATCGTCTCATGTGCATGTGCAAATTGGGCAATGGGAAAAGGAAGATCTCGGAAGAATGGATGTGTTGGCAAAGAATCTGGAAAGCACCACGGACTGCCAGAAAAACAAACAGATCTGTCTGGGCAGAAGTACAGCCGGAATGCTCCTTAGAAGCAAGTCTTCATCTCCTACGCTGCTGCTGCGGCTGCTGCCTTTTTAAAACAGTTTACTAACTAGCTGACCTTAGACCAGTTAAGTGACTTCTAGAAGATGTGTACAACACAGGCCTCCTGGTGCCAGTTCTTTGGGAAATGCAACAATGAATGACGCAGAAATCACCTACCAGGAAGAAAATATGTATCTAACTGAATAAAAATATAAGAAGAACCCCAGAGGCTTATTAAACAGCACATGCTGTTAGCGTTGCAGTGCTTTTCCTCAGTACAGAAAGGATCCGCAGCGCAGAGGCACGACTGTAGCTCATGTGCTTTGAACATGTTCCCAGGAGGGACCAGTCCCTGGAGAAGGAAGTCGTGCTTGGTAAAGCAGAGGCAGCAGAGAAGAGGAAGGGCCTTAAGGAGATGGACTCACACCAGCTGTGACAATGGGCTTGAACACGACCATTGTGAGGCTGGGTCAGGACGGGGCAGTGTCTCGTTCTGTCGTGAATAGGCGCTCTATCAAGTCGGAACCAACCTAATGGTCCCCAACCACTACCACCACCACCTGTGAGACTGAACATTCATGCCTGTACCTTTCACTCACACGAGGTCAAACGTTACCTCCTGGGCACTGCCTCACCAAGAACCTGGTGTAAAACGAACCCCAGACTTGTGCTATTACTCTGAGGACATTCCCCAAACACAGGCCACACCAAATGTTTTCAGGGGAATGAAACACAAGCTTGCAGATGAATTATCACTGAACATCACAGAACACGTCCGAAACAATCCTGCTGCCTCGGCAGAAACAAAACGACTGTAGGCTAGCACGGCCAAGGACGCCACTTGTCCTGACAGGCCGTCGGCTTGGCTCCGACCCATAGCGACCCTAAGCGCAAGAGAGCGAAACCCTGCCCCGTCTGGCGCAGTCCTCATGATTGTTCCCATGTGTGGCCCATTGTTGCAGCCATCGCGTCCATCCAGCTGCTTGAGGGCCTTCCTCTCCCTCACTGCCCCTCGACTCCTTCCCCAGGGACGGGTCTCCGCTGACAACATGCCCAAAGTATGTGAGGTGCAGTCTCACCAGGGCCTTCAAAAAAAAATTGGTGGATAAAATGAAGTGAAAAGAGAATGGAATATATCCACAGATTTCTTTTTAGCCCAGATGAGATTGCGGGCTATGGTGGGCTGCCAATCATAAGATCAAGAGTTCAAAGCCACCAGGCTTTCTACTCCTGTTAAGAGTTCCTATCTCAGAAACCCACAGGGCCAGTTCTACTCTGCCTTATAGGGTCGGTATGAATCAGAATGGATTCAAAGACAGTGGGTTGGTTTAGTTTTTGTATAAGCATCAAAATAAACTGAGCAAGGGGTTAAAAAGCAGACCGACCAGCTGCAGCCAGAATTCGTAAACTGGAATGGCAATGTGAAGAAATAGCCAGTGTGTACACAGAGAGAGAGACTGAAAACTTGAAACTGGTGTTGTTACGTAGAAGACACAATAATCAGATCCAACCATGTGTCTCCTGAGAAGGAGGAGTCCTTCAAAGTGATAAGAGTTTCCCAGAGAAGATCAAAGCCAGTGCCGCTTCATATCCAGAAAGCCTGTGTCTTGAACAGAGAGATAAGAAGCAGCCCACACTCAATGATAACAAACAAACAAAACCCAGGAGAATCTCTTCAACTCGGGCAGATTTCAAAAAAATGGAGCAATAGTCAAAGATTAAGAATTTCAGCAGCAGCAGAAATCAGAATTTAAAAAGGCATCCTCAAAGTTTCAGAGAATGTCATTGTCTATCAGCATAAGGTTGCTAAGGAGCCCTGATTCTGCAGTGGGCCAAGTAGTGAGCTGCTAACCACAAGATCAGCAGTTCAAACCCAGCAGCAGCTTGGCAGCAGAGAGCTGAGGCTGTCTGCTCCCGTAAAGGTTTACACTCTCAGAACCACTAAGGAGCAGTTCAGCGGAACGACTTGATAGCAGGGGAGAAAAGCTGCTATGCATTGGAATGGACTCCAGGATGGCCAATTGCCTACTGAAAAGCGTTTCAAAGGGATGGGGATTAAATCATGAAGGGCGTGGTGATGGGTAGTAAGAAGCAGTGGTGAGCAAACAGGCTGGTAAATAAAGGAACACTGTTTTAGAGTAAATAACCATGACTGTGACTTTACTCACAGCTCCCCAGTCGATGGTGACCCTATCAGACAGGGTACAACTGCCCCCTGGGAATTTCCGAGGCGTAACTCTACTGGAGTACAAAGTCCTGTCTTTCTCCCCAGGAATGGCTAGTGGTTTTGAACCTGACCTTGCGGATTACAGCCCACTGCGTAACCACCATGCCACTAGGGCTTCTAAATAGACATTGAGTGTAATATAAAATAGCACCAGTGATGATCAGTTTGGGGAGGTGTCCACGTTGGAGCTAAAACACTAGGATGGTCAGAACAGGAACGTAGGAAGAGATTAAAGCCCCCGGGACCTGGGAGGAATGAAACAAGGCTTGGCCGAGTCTCACGCGATTGCTAAACGTTGAAGGATAGTCAGTAAAAATTAGCAACTTCAGCTTCCAAGCCAGTCGACATGGAAAGAAGAAAGCTGGCCCATCTAATAAAAGACAGAAAGAAAAAGAACAATTAGTGAAGGAATAGTAAGAAGGCAAGGAAAGCAGAGGGTAGAAATAAACCCAAGTATACGAGCAATCAATATAACCAAACAATACAATGCTAGCTAATACCGCTTACAAAACACACACACCCAAGGGCAGGTGGGTGGGGGAGCACTAGAACTGATTGTGATTGCACAAGTCATTTTAAAGGCAATATAATCATGGTGTGCTGGGGGTGGGCAGGGGGGCACTCTAAGATAGATGTGGTGGTAATTGTACAATGTACAATTCCCCTTGATACGGTTGAACTACTCAATTGTATGATATATAAATTATATGCCAATGAAACTGTTGAGGAAAAAGTCAGTTAAAACTCTGAATGTTTATCCTATTGGAATATATCATGACTCGAACACCCCCCCTCCCCCCGGCCCCCCCCTAGACACACGGAACATGAAGACATGCAGGTGTGGGGAGCTGAAAACATGACCACTTCGTGTGATGGAGCTCCGGTGCCCACCCTTCCTTCCCAGGTGCCTCCAGGGGGGCTCCCCCTCCACCTTTGGGATAGCAGTCGGGGGTGTGAGCTTCTCAAGGGCTGGTTTTTCACAAGTAGCATGCCATGCCTTTCTTCCAAGGCACCTCTGGCTGGATCCTAAGCCCTCCCTCCCTTTCCATTAACTGTGTGTACCACCTGGGACTTCACCACAACCAGACCCTGATCAGGCTCTAACATGGTGCTCAGCAGAAAGACTGTAGTCCTGGCACCTTTGTAGTTAGTTAGCTGGGACTAAACTCCCGGCTGATGAGTTGTAAGAACTTGGTGAGTGGGACTTGTTGAAAGACTGCACCAAGTGGTTAGAGGTTAAACCCCAGCCAGTGGCTCCTGAAGAGCTGCTCCTGTAAAGATGAGCCCACACCAAATCCGCTGGCTGTGAATCTTCACAGGGTCAGGTAGCTTCATCGTTCTCTCTCAGACCATCTGGTGGGTTTGAACCACCAACCTCACAATGAGCAGGCCAAGGCTTACCAAGCAGCGCCACTAGGATTACAGCCTAGGCAACCTTGTGGTGTAGTTCTACTCTGTCCAGTGGGGTTGCTGCAAGTCAGGATCTACTCAATGGTACCTAACAACAACAAGAGGCAAAGAAAGGGACTTCAACCTGAACCTTACTCCAAAGTCATTCAAGGTGCATCACAGACGTGAATTATAAGCAAATAGAAAATCTTTCAGATGTAAGGCTAAGCAAAGAGTTCTCAGATTTGACACCAAAAGTCACAAAAATGGATAAAATGGGCTTATCAAAATGAGCCACTTGTTCTGTGAATGCTCGTCAGAGAAGATAAGAAATGAAGCTATACATTGGGAGAGAATATTTACAAATCCCATATTCAATAAAGGAGTGATGCTTGCTTAGAACACAAAAAGAACTCTTAAAAATCAATAGTACAAAACATTTTGACAAATAAACACTTGAACAGATTTTAATCATCATTAGCGATTAGGGATATGCAAATTAAAGCCACCACGAGACCTCTCTGTGGCTTAAGAAAGCAAACACACAACATGCCAGCCATGCTGGGAAGGGTTCAGGGACACTGGCTCCCTCACATTGCAAGCAGCAGCTACCCAGGAAAACAGTGCAGTCATTTCTGACTGACTATACAACTTCAGTGTGATCCCACATTTGCACTCCTGGGCATTGATGCCAGAGAACTATAGACTCATGTCCACATAAAAGCCCCCCCACAAATGTTCCCATGCATTTTATTTGTAATAGATACATTGGAATCAAACCAGCTGTCCCTCAAAAGACTCACGGCTAAACGGATGGTGGTACGTCCACGTGATGAAGTATTAGTCACCAAGCAAAGACACAAGCTGCCAGTACACACAGCCACGTGGGCGGATCCCAGAGCATCATGGTGAGTGAAGTAGTCAATCCCATGTATATAAATATCGATGCAGCAATTTTCAAATGACACAATGGTAGCAATGGAGGGCAGATTGGGGGCTGACTAGGGGGAGAGGTGAGGAAGAGAGGGCTGGAGGTGAGTGTGATTACAGAAGGGCGTCGGGAAGGGCGTGTTGGAACGAGTGAGTACCTGGACTGTGGTGGTGGGGAGGGGGACATGACCGTGAACATGTACAACTTAAACACACACGTACAAGGAGACCAGGGACATCTGAGTAAAATGGATGGATTGTATCAATGTTAATATTCTGATTATAATGGGATAGTACAGTTTTGCAAAATGTTACAACTGGGCAGAACATCCAAGGCATTTCTGTGTCTTGTTTTGCCCACTGCATGTTTGCGTCTACAGTTAAAAAATAAAGTTAACAAGCACACACATACGAAGCAAAAATAAAATGACCAAAAAAAATACAGCTAAAAGTCCCCAACAAATAGGCATTTAAAAGTACATTTTTTTAAAAAAAGAGTCTTAGGTTGATAGAAAAACTGCAAGCAGTGGTTTTTCACTGAGCATCTGGCGTCAGGGTGGGGTCCTGGTAATAACTGAACTGATGTTGATGCTTTGTTATCAACGTCATGGTTTACACGAGGGCTCACTTTTGTGCTGTGCAGTTGGCCAGATCTTGACAGATGTAGAATGTCATGAAGCCACCCCATCATGCTACTTACAGAGTCATTTCACTGCCCTGAAATCCCTGTGTTGCACCCCTCTATCCCTTCTCCCGGAGCTCCTGACGCCCACTGTCTGTCTCACTTTTCGCTCTCGCTTGGCTGCTTCCAGACTGTCATATAGCGGGAATCATACAGTATGCAGCGTTTTAGATTGGCTTCTTTCCCTATGCCACATGCGAGAGTACCTCCATCCCCTCCTCACCCCCACCCCATCGCTCGATAGTTCATCCCTTTACCTGCGAAAACGATATTGTATAGCTGCATTTTTGTTCTCCTCTCGCCTGCCGAGGGACATCGTGGCTGCTTCCGATGTTTGACAACGATGAATAAAGCTGGCTTACACGTTCGTTCTCAGGTGCGTTCGACTGCAGGTGCAGATCGGACTTCTCGATTCACTTGGGTGAGTGAGGAATCAGCTGGTAAGCCTATGTTACGCTTTGTAAAAGCCTGCCAAACTGTCTTCCAAAGTGGATGCACCATTTTAAGTTCCCATCAGTGATACAGGAGTTCCTGATGCTCCACACAGCCTCTTTCCAGCATTTGAGGTCAGTGTCTGGGAGGGTGGTCACTGTGATCGGTGTCATAGTGATGCCTCCTTTCAATTTGCGGGACTGTGATATAACATGGTGGTGAGCATGTTTTCAAAGGCCTATTGGCCATCCGAATATCTTCTTTGGTAAGGTGTTTCGTTTGGCTCTTTGGTCTTATTATTATACTTTTAATCGAGTTGTTTCTTATTGTTAGTTTTAAAGGGATCTTTGCTTGGGATACAAATCTCTTAGCAGTGAATGTGTTTTACAGATATTTGCTCCATCTCTGGTTTAGGTGACACAAAGGTTAAGTGCTCAACTGCTGACTGAAAGGTTAGCGACTTAAACTACCAGCTGGCTCTCCCAGTGGAAACCCACAGGGCTGTTCTGCTCTGAGCCATCGGTCACTGGGAGCTGACGTTGTCTCCATAGCAACAGGTTTTTGGCTGGTGGCTTGTCTATGCATTTTCCTAGCAGTCTTTCACAGAACGGAAGTTAAAAAGATTTTAAATCATTTTGCTGGGGGCTCGTACAACTCTTATCACAATCCATCCATCCATTGTGTCAAGGACTTTTGTACATTTGTTGAATCATCGTTCTCTAAACATTTGCTTTCTACTGGAGCCCTTGGTATCAGCTTCTCACTTTTCCCACTCCCTCCCTCATGAACCCTTGATAATTCATAAATTATTATTTTGTCATGTCTTACACTGTCCAACGTCTCCCTTCGCCAAAAGAAGTTTACAATTTTAATTTTTCTTTCATAAATCATGATTTTTATATTGTATCTAAAACCTTGCATGGGTCATTTTGAATTGGACACATAGACTGCTATGGCAGGAATGATAAATTGAAGAGGATGGCATCACATGATCAAAAAGAACATTTCAAGATCTATCCTCAAGTACACCTTGCTGGTGATAGGATAATCTCCATATACCTGAAAGGAAGACCCATAAATACGACCATTACTCAAATTTATGCACCAACCACTAGTGCCAAGCCCCAACCAAAGTCAGTGGCCTCTAGTCGATGTTGAGGCTCATAGTGACTCTGACAGAGTTTCTGAGACTAACTCTTTACAGGAGGAGAAAGCCTTGTTTTTCTCTTGTGGAACTGGCTGGTGGTTTCAAACTGCTGAGACTGTGGTTAGCAGAGCTGCTGAGGTTGTGGTTAGCAGCCCAACGTGTAACCACTATGCCACCAGGGGGCCTTCACTAATGCCAAAGAGGAACCAATTTAAGGTTGTTTTTTTTTGTTCCGTGCTTTTACAAACTTCTGCAGTCTGCAATTCACAAAACATGCAATGACTATGCACTGATGTTTACTGCCGATTGGAACGCAAACGTTGGAAACAAAGGAGGATGTATAGTTGGAAAATAGGGCCTCAGTGATAGAGACTTTGCAGGAGATCACATGACAGGGTTTTGCAAGACCAATCACTTATTTATGACACATACTTTTTCTCAACAATAGAAAGGGCGGCTATATACATGGACCTCACCAAGACGGAATACACAGGAATCAAACCAACCACAGCCGTGGAAAAAGACAACAGGGCAGTTCAGGGGCAAGGGCCGATTGTGGAATGGACTGTCAGTTATTTACATTCAAATTCAAGTTGAAGCTGAAGAAAATGAGAATAAGTCCTCGGGAGCCAAAGTACAACCTTGAGCATATGAATCTTCCAGGCCCTCTGAAGGGTAGGCATGAACACTAGCACCTGGAGACCAGACAAGTTATGGAATAAAATCAGTCAAGAAAATCAGTCTTCATACGCGAAGAAAGCAAAGGGTCATTACAAAGACATGGAAGCAAGAAAAGAGCAAAGGAGATGTCAGAAGAGAGAATAAAACTTGCTCAAATGCAGACTAGCTAACGAGGAAGGAAGGAAGGATGAAGGACAAGTCGAACAGGAGACTCCAAAGGGCAAGCTGGGAAAACAAGGTCTGACAATGACATGTGCACATACGCGGAGTTAGAAGACCCAAAGGGAACCTGATCCGCAGTTCTAGAGGTGGGAGAACTGAAGAAAAACTTCAAGCCTCAGTTACAATATTGAAGGATTCTATGGGCAAAAGGATGCAGGAAACATAAAAATAACATGGAAGGAATACATAGAGTGACTGTATTGATAATAACAAAAATGGATCAATGCTTGTGCAAGATATGGCAAAAAAGAAATTATAGAGAAGAAACATTCATCTTTTCAGGAAGTAGCATATGAGTAACAATCGGTGGAATTGAAGAATTCCAGGCTACACTGAAGGTGTTGGTGAAAAACAAGGTTCCAAGCCTTGACAGAATACCAATAGAAATGTTTTTTTGTTTTTTTAAAATAATGCAGTACTTAGTATTCACAAGTCTCTGTCAATAAATTTGGAAGACAGCTCCTTGGCCAAGCAACAAGAAGAAATCCAAATTTACACCCATCCCAAGAAAAGTGACTTAACAGAATGGGGGAAATGACCAGGCAGTACTATTAAATATCACACACAAGTAAAATGTTGCCGAAGACGATTCAAGAATGGTTGCAGCAGTATTTCAATACTGAGCTTCCAGAGATGCACACTGCGTTCAGAAGAAATGGTGGAAATGAGTGATATCCTTGGTGGTGTCAGATACTTGGCTGAAAGTAGAGACTAGCAGAAAGAGATGTTTCACTGGCTGCACAAAGGCATTTGACTGTGTGGCTCCCAATAAACTACAAATAACATTGTGGAGAATGGGAATTCTGGAACAATTGTGTTCATGTGAAATCTGTACACAGATTAAGAGGCAAGTTTTTCCAGCCGAACAAGGGGGGACTGTATGGTTTGAAATCAGAAAAGATGTGCGTCAGGGTTCTACCCTTTCCCCCATACGTGTTCCAGCTGTACGCTGAATAGTCAGGGAGACAAGGCTACCCGAGGGAGGCTTCCTAGCAACCTGTAACATGCAGGCAACACAACCGTGCGTGCTGCAAGTGAGGAGGGCTTGCAATGCTTGCTGCTGAAGATCACAGACTGCAGCCTTCAGTCTGAAATGCACTTCAACATAAAACAAAAGTCCCCACAACTTGACCAATAAGCAATATGAAGATGAAGATGAAAGGTCGATCCTGTCAAGGATTTCATTTTATTTGGATCCACAGACAATGCCCATGGAAGCTGCGGCTGAGAGATCACCTGACACACGGCATTGAACAAATCGGTTATGAAACATCTGTCGAGTGTTCAAAAGCAAAGAGGTCACTTTGAAGAAGATGCATTGCTAAGTATTGGCTAATGGAAGGCTACTGTTGAAAACAGAGGAAGGAACAGGAGTTGGAAAATAGGGCCTTGGAAGTGAAAGATCACGTGATAGACTTTGGAAAGGCTTCTTTATGGCAAATGCCTTTTTTTAAAGCAAGCATGGTGCCTGTACAGGTGGGCTTCTTCAGATGGAACACACAGAAATCAAATTGACTGCATTTATGAGACAAGACAACGGAGAAGCTCAATTATCCGCAGCCAAAGACAGGCAGGGTCTGACTGTGGAACAGATCAATCAATTTAAACTGATTAAAATGAAAAGAAGTCTAGAACAGCCGAAAGACGACCTTGAGTGTATTCCACCTGAGTTTCAAGAACATCTCAAGAACAGATGTGATGCACTAAACACTTTTGACAGGAGACCTGATGAGCTGTGGGATGACATTAGCACATCATGAAGAGAGCAGAAGGTCCTTAACAGACAGGGAAGAAAGAAAGGATCAGTGTGGCTGTCAGAAGTCTGACATGCGCCCTTCCTCTTGAAGTAGCTGAGGCAAACCGGAGAAATGAGGGAGCCAAAGAACTGAACAGCCAACAAATGTAAAGGGCAGCATGAGAAGACAAAGTTAAGTATTATCATGAACCCTGGAAAGAGCTAGCGTTAGAAAACCAAAAAGGGGGGCTGACTCCAATCCCAACTACGTAGACAGACCCCCTCCCCCCAGAAGAATTCACTTCAGGGGACAGCACTGAAGCTACAGCTCAGGGAGAGGGACATGTCTGATCAGAGCACACAGAGCAAATGAAGGGAGAGGAAGAAAGTGGAGTACACCTTGGCCCACCAAGCCCTGAGGACCATATTCCTGCTCAGAGCAGCCAAAGCACAGAAAGGACCATAGGATCGGCTCCACTGCAAGACATGACATCCCTCACTGACCCATCGCCCTATGGGGGACAACACTGGAGACACAGTGTGGGAATTGTGCCCCATCTGACCCCACCACACCAAGGCAAAACACAGGGCGTGGAACAGAACAGCAAGGGGAACAGAGCAACAAAGTCCCCAGGGAATACCAAAAATAGACTTTGGGGCCAGGGCTTGGCGCCCCATCAGACTCGACCAGAAAACACTCTTAAAGGCTAACAAACAGTCTTGAACTAACTACAATCTTTTTCTTTCTTGTTGTTGTGTTGTTTTTTTGTCATTGGTTTGTTGTTGTTTCATTTTATTTTGTTGCTTGGTTTTGCTCTGTCTTGTTTTTGTGCATGTTATTATCTCTGCAGGTCTGTCTAAATGAAATAGGCTGGATGAACAATCTGGAGGAGAAAACAACAGGACTGA
>NW_022103906.1:23920742-23961697 GCF_000313985.2 Echinops telfairi
AACATATCACTTTCCTCTAGTTCTTAAATGCTTCCACCCCCAACCCCCACTATCATGATCCCAATTCTACCTTACAAATCTGGCTAGGCCAGAGGTTGTACACTGGTACAGATAGGAACTGGAAACACAGGGAATCCAGGACAGATAAACCCCACAGGACCAATATTGAGTGTAACCAATAAGGGTATAAGGGGAAGGTGTGGGGAGATAAGGGGGAACTGATCACAATGATCTACCTATAACCAACCCCCTATCAGGGGGATGATCCCTTCAGGACCAGTGGTGTGAGTGATGATACAGGGAGGATGGAGGGAGGGTGGGGTAGAAAGGGGGAACCAATTACAAGGATCTACATATAACCTCCTCCTTGGGGGATGGACAACAGAAGAGTGGGTCAAGGGAGATGTCGGACAGTGCAAGATATGACAAAATAATAATTTATAAATTATCAAGTGTTCATGAAGGAGTGGGGAGTGGGGAAGTGGAGATGGTGGGGAAAAATGAAGAGCTGATGCCAGGGGCTTAAGTGGTGAGCAAATATTTTGAGAATGATGAGGGCAATGAATGTACAGATGTGCTTTACACAATTGATGTATCGATTGTGATAAGAGTTGTACGAGCCCATAATAAAATGATTAAAAAAAGGTGACTCTTTGGAACGCAAAATTATAGAAAAGCATCATTGAAATAGACAAGCACACATCACCACATTGAATCGGAACTGAACAACACCACCCCCCTACATTTTCCCAGCCCACTCCCACTGGCCTTGGCCTGAGGTCATCTGTTTTAATATCACAATGGAATGCAGGTTTGTAAGTGCCCTTAGACTCCCCCTCTCCCCTTATCAAGAGAAGCTGTCTTTCAGGGACAGGAGTGTCCATCTTCCTCACCCACCCACCCCCACGCCCCCAAAGGAGGACAAGCTAGACATGAAATCCAGGAATGGGATCAGAAACCAAGGCGCCTGAAACTTACCTAAATATGCTTTTGTTTTACTTCTGTCAATACCACTTAGTGATATATGTATTCTAACTTGCCTTTTCTTCTGCTCTCTGTATTCTGCCCTCCCGGAATGATATAAACGAAAATCGGCCAGGGGAAAAGGGGCTGCAGTCTGGAGAAAGGTTCCCTTTGAACATTTCTGCTGCAGCCCAGGCTAGCCTGATATTAAAAAAGACTTCAATAATTCTAATTGGACATTGTAGTGGTCTTTTATCTGAACCCACATCATTAATACCAATCACAAGTAAAATTGTGCTGACGATTATCCAACCATGGTTGCAGCAGTATATTGACAGGGAGCTTCCAGAAATTCAGAGTGGATTCAGAAGAGGATGTGGAACAAGTGACATTATTGCTGTAGTACATGGATCTTGGCTGAAAGTAGAGAATGCCAGAAAGATGTTTTATAAACTATGCAAAGACATCTGACAAAGTGGATCATAACAAACTATGGATCGCCTTAAGAGTGGGAATTCCAGAACGCTTCATGGTGCTCATAAATCAAGAGGCGGTTGTGCAAACAGAACAAGGGGATGCACCACCGCATGGTTTAAAATCAAGAGCGGTGTGCACCAGGGTTGTATCCTCTCACCATACTTATTCAATCTATGTGCTGAAAAATAATCAGAGAAGCTGGACTATGAAGAATGTGGCATCAGGATAAAAGGCTTATTAACAACCTCGCAGGCTGAAATTGAGAAGGACTTGAAGCACTTGCTGATGAAGCTCACGGATTGAAGCCTTCAGTGTGGATCACAATTCAAGGTAAAGCACCCCCAAAGCCTCACAACTGGACCGACAGAAGCATCGTGATACACGACACTGCAGTTGTCAAGGGTTTTGACTTGTGGGACCCACAAGTAATTAGTGCTTACCCCAAGAATGCAAAGCTACTTAATTACTTTTCTATTACTATAATTCACCAATCAACAGATTAAAGAACTAACTCATGATCTCAATCAAGAATACAAAGGCATTTGACAAAATTCAACTCCTACTCATGATTAAAATCATTGAAAGTAAACTAGAAGGGGATAGGCCTTGAAACAGTTCATTCTGGTTTAACCTCCTGATGGGAATTTGCATATTCCCAGCCCAGATGTACCCAATCAAAACCTGCAGTTCAGCAAGATCCCCACCAGGTGAGCCTAGGTTAAGAATGAATACAGCTGGGGATCAGTAAGAATCATCTGGGAGCCTTGTTAAACTGTGGATTCTAATTCAGAATATCTAGAATGGAAATGAAGGTTTTCAGCAGTGGGTCTTATCAGAATGAACGGGTTCGAAGCCTTGCCTGATAAAGGGCATCTTAATTGTTTCAGACATATCATCATCAGGAGGCACTAATCTCTGGAGGAGGACATTATGCTTGGTGAAGCAGAGGGCTAGCCAACAAGAGGAAGACCCTCAGTAAGATGGATTGACACAGTGGCGGCAACAATGGGCTCACACCCAACCCTTGTGAGGACGGTGCAGGACTGAGCCGGGTCTTGCTTTTGCTGTACTCAGGGCCCCTCTGAGTTGGAATGCACCACCACCACCCAAAGCATATTCTTAATAGAGAAACATCAACAAAGGAAATAAGGATGCTTAACATTTCTATCCAATAGCATTCTGGAAAGGCCTAGGCAGTCAGTATAGTAGGATAAAAACAAACAAAAAAGCCCAAGACACAAAGTCACCATCATTCACAATGATCCTTTTTTAGAAAACCCAATAGATGTTATTAGAATCAATAAGATTCCCCAGGTAAACCACCAATACATAAAACATGAAGTGTGTTGTCACCAGCAATAAGCAATTTTAAATGCCATCATTTGAGCGATAACTAGCCCAGAGGGCGAAGCTGGAATGGAAGCCAAGGTCTCTCCCTGACTCTCAGTGGTGAGAGGACCTCACAGAGAAGCTACCGCGCTTCTCTGGTGTGGTGTGGTGTGGTGTGGTGTGGTGTGTGTGTGTGTGTGTGTGTGTGAGCTTCCATAGCATGAATGCTTCCCCCACTTGTGTTGATGCCACCCTGAGAGGGAGGCCCAAGTTGGGGAGCCTTCTGGTGCCCGAGTGGGCAGCCAGTTTGCTCAGCCTGCAAGGAAAGGCTCACCATTGGTAGGATGGAGATGTGGAGAGAGGCAATGGTAACGGGCTTTATCTTCTTGATCTGGTTCACCGGGGGTATGATTTCCACAAGATTCATCTCCTTGTTGGCTTTCTCCCCCAAGCAAATCTGAGAAGAGTTGAAACAGACAGAACTATCTCACCACACGGAGGGCAGATGGGAAAACCCTGTTCTTGTCTGGTAGGACCGGAGACTCCCACCCTCCTCTTCTAAAGGGGGACCCAACCCAGTTCTTCCTTCCTCACCTGGGGGGGGGGGGCGGGGGCACTCACCGCAGTCAGCAACAGCCTACAGTCGTGCTTCCCCTCTATCTGGGGTCTGAAGGTCCAGGTTGGCATCCCCTGATTAAGCTCACAGCCTGGGGAGGGAGGAAGGGGAGTGGGGCACGGAGGCTCAAGAGAGGTGCTTCCCCCCTCCTTTCCGGCCCTCACTCAGCCCCCATGCCCCCAAGTGCAGGCTTTGGGGACAGATGCTGGGGCATTGTCCGCCTCTGTCTGGTGAACTCACCCCAGAGGATGCTGGTCCCCTTCTCAGACCCGCTGCTGGTGCTCCATCGAAACATGCTTCGGGGTGCAGAAGCTGGGGGTGGAACAAGAGCTGTAAAGAAGGGGAACCCGCTCCCTGAGACCGCCTGGCCTGTGAGGGGGGAAACTCCTAGACGACCGGCACTAGCTGACACACCGGTGGGAGGATACACAAACCACACACAGAAGCACGGATTGAAAGGAGGACCAGCTGGTGGGATCTCCTACCACCCCCTGCAGAGAAGAGCCCCGGAGAGGGCGTGCCATCCTTACAGGGTGCTGAAGGAAGGGCTCTCACGAGGGTCTTTCTCTGCCCCTCCGCAGCCTGCGTGCTCTCAATCATGCCACTGGTCCTTCTGCAAACAATCCTCCCGCGAGGGCTCCCACCCCAGGCTCCTCGGCCGATCGCAGGCATGATTAAGAAGCCGGGCGAGACCCGGAGGTGGTTAATCAGAGAGCCCCTCCCCTCGCCCCTCCCCCTGGAGGCCGTGTGAAGGCGCCGATTGCTTGGCGCCCGCATCCGGGGTGGGCTTCTGGTCTGGGCGGTCTGAGTCCACACTCCAACTTCAAGGTCTGGGTGGGGCCGCGAGCACGAGGCCCTTAACAAGCGCCCAGGTGAGGCTGCGCTCGCTGCGAGCAGCCCTGCGGCCACCCGGGGGTGCGGAGGAGCTCGACGTGGTCGAACCCCTGGTGGCGCAGGGGTTAAGCGCACAAGGCTGTGGGGTGGAGCCCTGCTCCCCTAAAGATGTACGGCCTTGGAAACCTTCCGGGGGGTGGGGGGCAGTTACACTGTAATGGATTCCTGGGTAATGGGGGTTTGTAAAACCTGCTCTCTCCTCCCAAGGACAGCAAGCTCCGGAGCGGCAAGCGGGGCGAGACGCTGCCTCTCGCGCCTTGGGAAGAAAGGCCAGTGTCCGGTGAAGGACCTCAAGCGCGGGGAGATGGAGGGGCCGCCAAGGAGGGGCAGGCCGTCCATGAGATGGATGGACAGTGGCTGCCATCACGGGCTCAGGCATTGTGAGGGTGGTTCTGTCGTGCTCGGGTCGCTGTGCGTCAGAACCAAACCGAGGATGGTTCTAACCACAAGAAGAATGCGGTGCCTGGGTTATGCGTGAGGGCAGAGGTTGGCGGTTTGAACCATCGTAGGGCCAAGGTTTCCAGCGAGGAGAGTCCTGCGTCCATTTCTTCTGTAGCGAAGCGTGTTCAGGACCGGGTGGGGTGGAGGAAGGGACTGGAGAGCCTGGGTGAGGGGGAAGACCTTGGCATGGGCCGGTGACTTTAACAGGTAGCACTCGACAGGGCTTCCGAATCCACCGCCTCCGCGTGATTCCGCCTCAGAGCCACCGGAGATGGGGTTTCCGAGGCTGTCTGTCCTAACCGGAGCAGGCAGCCTCATCTCTCTCCAGGGGAGCAGCTGGTGAGTTTGAACCACTGACTTTGTAGTTAGCAGTCCTTCCGACGCTTCCCCAACTGCGTCCCAGGGCTCCTCACAGGGCCAGGGCGTGAGCAGCAGGAGTTTCTGTTAATCCACCCCCTTGCAGCTCTACTCATCAATCACCAGCTGGGGAGTCAAAGACACAGGGAGTCCTCTCATTGCCTTCTGACTTCAGTCCGTCTGACAACCTAGGCTTCGACGTCCTTTCTGGCACTTTGATAAGAACTTCTGCTTTGCAGGAACCAGCGTTTCCTCATCTTTTTAAAGTCAACTGGGAGAAATAACTTCCATACAATAAAATGCACCCGCCTTAAGTGAATAATTGGATGCATGTTAACAGCTGTCTTTACACATAGGCGCCCCAGGGTGGTGCAAATTACCATGATTGGCTGCTAAGGGACAGCCTAGAGGTTTGGGGCTACCAGGAGGTACCTCAGAAGAAAGGCCTGAGGATCCACTTCTCAAAAACCACCATTAAAATGCTGTGAAGCTCAGGTCTACTCTGGCACACCGGAGTGTGAGTCAGAATCAACTCGATGGTAAATGGTGGTGGACACACCCAAGTAGTTATTGTCAGTCCTGGAGAGAAAATGATAGACATCTCATCCGTCCCCAAATGTCTTGTTTCTCTCACAGTCATTTTTCTTCCTCACCCGGCTAAAACAAAAAAATTGGCCTAGGCCAGCTTTCTGACTCTTAAGTACAGCCCGCTCTAGAACCTCATGTGTGGTGATAACCTTCTTTGGCGCACAGCAGCCCTGCAGGTGCTGTGGGTGAGGTGAGGGCTGCCAACCACAGGCTGGTGCCCCACAGGATTAAAAGGTGACTGCTCCAGCAAAGATTGAGTCATGGAAACTGCCTGTAGGGCTGTCAGGAGTTCAAAATTAGATTGATGCTGTGGGCTGGTTTCGGTTTTCTTTTCCCAGAAAGTGAGATTAAACCCCATAAGGTGGCCCGTTCCTTTTTTATTGTGGAGCAGTATTCCATAGCACTGTGCTTCCTTCAGCGGCAGCTGCGGATGGACACGTAGGCAACAATGAATAAAGCTGTCAACCATTGCCTTCAGAGGAGTGGTGCCACGCAGCCAGTTCTTACTGGTGCACCAGAACCCATGCCGTTTTGTTTTGTGTGTGTGTCAAGTTTGGTGAACTGGCTATTAAAATGGCACTTGTAATCAGGGTTCTCTCTAAGGTGGGTGGCTGCCCTGCCGCCCCATGTGGAAATCATGGGTTTACACTCCTTATTCTTTTTTAATGTTCATCTGCACAATGGTATATTCTTTTTTTTTTTAACATTAGGGGCTCATACAACTGTCATTCCAATCCATACACACATCAATTGTGTAAAGCGCATTTGTACATCGTTTCTCAAAACATTTTCTCTCCACTCAAACCCCCGACATTAGGTCCTCATTTTTCCCCTCCCTCATGAGCCCTTGATAGTTTATAAATGGGTATTTTGTCATATCTTGCCCTGTCCGACGTCTCCCTTCACCCACTTTTCGGTTGTCTGTCCCCCAGGGAGGAGGTCACACACAGTTCCATGTAATCGGTTCCCTCTTTCCTACCCATTCTCCCTTTACCCTCCGTTTTGCCACTCACACCACTGGTCCTATAGGGCTCATCCATCCTGGATTCCCTGTATTTACAATGGTATATTCTAAGCACCCGTAGTATTCTTTATTCTGGCCATGGGTATAAAAAATTAGACAGAACTCTGCTTGTCATATTTGTTTATTGACTTCATAAAATCATACTTTTGATGAAATACTACAGTTTTATTCCTTTGCATGTGTTGCTTCAATAAACAAATATATAACATAAAAAGTGCCAAACGACCAGACATACACATTCATTTCAGGTTTGTGTTACGCTACAAATTCTCACAAGATATAATTATAATTATGAAATTCCTGAAACTGTTCAAAGAGCTAAAAATATTGTCAGAATTAACTGTTGTAAGTTCAGCAGAAGTGGAAAGGGGTTTTTCAAAGATGAACATATGTTCAGAGAAGTCACCTGTTTCTAATATATCAAACACGATGACTATGGTCTAATTGGCCTACCTCTAAAGGAATAGGATCTTACTCTTACAGTGAAAAGATGGTTTAGGGATGAATCACACAGCCAATGTTGCTCAGATAAAAGCAAGGAGTATTTCAAGTGAGGGTGCCAATCAAGAAGCAATATGGTACCTTAAATAAGTTTTATTGTTTTTTGTCAGGTATTTAATATTTTTAATATTGTCAAACTTTCTTATATGACAGTCTAGTTTTGTGTTACCTCTTGTTCTCATTTAAGTATTAATTGTATGAAATAATAAAATACCTTTTGGTGTATCTTTTTTGGGTACTTATAATGGCCATTAGGGCAGAGAGCCGGTTGTTAAATTGTCTGAATCCCACTATTGGTTCAGAGTAAGCTTTTGTGTGGTCGTTTGTTTCTCGTAAGTAAATACTCAAAGTGGGATGGCTGGATCATATGGTGAGTGTATATTTGTTTATACAAAACTGCTAACGGTTTCCCCAAGTGGTGAAACCATTTCACATGCCCATGAACAATAAACCAGTTCCATATCTTTGAAGACTCGCTATCATCAATGTTTGTGCTGCACGCTATTCTAGCGGACATTCAGTGCAAGGCTTTCATGTGTTTCTCTGGTAGGTAGTTATGTTAGTTATCTTATCGTGTGTTTATTGCTCACTGGCCTATCTTCTTTTGTGAATTATTTTAAAATCTTTTGCCAATTTAAAAATTAACTTATTGCGTTGTAGTCTCTTTATTGTAAGTTAAAAATATTGCTATAAAATCAAAGACTCCTTTATTAAACAGTAATAGGAAAATGTGAAGCCTTCCGTCTAGGTCTATACACTTCAGAAGGTGGTTGCTTCCACCTTTCTAAACCTTCCCTGAAGAACCCTGTGCTCTGTGATGGCCAACAGGGCCATTTGGGCGTCCCCAACAGACTCAAAGTGTGCTCCTTGGAGTGGTCTTTGAGTTGAGAACGAAAGGATGCTGGAGAGGCAAGAGGGGCGGTAGGGTGGATGGGGCAAAGGCTTCCCAGCAGCAAAGTTCTAGTAGGGCGGCCCTTGCTTCCCTCGAATCAAGTGTGTCGCTGTGAATAGGAAAACTCCTTGGTGAAAATACGCTGACCTTTTTCCTCACCAATGCAGTTTTTCTATTTCCTTAAAACTTTTTCATAAGCTCCAGCGACTGTTCTGATCCTTTTGAGAAAAGATTGTTATGATTACCTGGGTAAATGACATGGGGGTGGGAGCATAGCTCACAACCTCTGGCTTCCTTATTGCCATGAGACGGCAGAGGTCAGACCTGCCTCCACCCTCCATCCTCCTTTACCTGTTCTGACCGTTCCTCCCAGGACACTTGACTTGTATGACATGTTTTAATGGGCACAGAACTCACAGACAGTACTCACAGTTGAGGGGGTTTATTAGGGAAGGCAACAGGAAACCATAACGCAGGATCAGTAAATAGTAAGCATAGAGTCGTCAGTGCACAGTAATACCTCTCCGCTCTTTCCATGGGTCAGGAAGACAGCCTGAGGCTCGGCTTCACAGCTGCATCATCTCCACACTGCTCCTCTGTTCTGTTCTGTTCCATGGTCGCCCTGCCACAGCCTCTGGTCTCGACTTCCACTACTTCAGGCAAAAATCCACTAGTGGTTCTTTTTCCAATGGTTCTAGGATTTCTTTCTCCTCTGGCTTCTGAGATGGCTCATTCTTATATGGAGGTGTGGCTTTGTCTTTCAGCAGACGCTATCTCCAAAGGAACAAAGGGTTGTGATTTGAGTCATGCCCTCTACTAACGTGGAGACTTAATCCTGTGCATTAGCGTGGCACCAAACTCCCTCAAAAATGGGCTATGGACACAGGCACAGTGACCAGAATTTGTAATCTATAAGGGATGATGGCTAGAAGGGCCCTATCAATTAACGACATCGCATCACCCTTTGGAGTCCCAAGAAACAGACACCGTAGCCATCTGACTCTTCTGCCTTGAATTTAATGGCTCAGCAAATCAATCCCCTCTGAAGTCACTGTTTTGATTGAACCTTGCTCTTGAGATATTGGTCATGCCGATCCATTTCTAATCACAATTCATTCCATAAAAGCATCTTCATTAGCCTTGATCTTGCTTACAAGATTGCTGGAAATATCAACTCTTTGAGGTAGCCGATCTTCATGCAACACTTTGGGCACCCAATCCAACAAGCCCAGACTTGCTGAAGCCAAGTTGCTCGCTGAAAATTGCACCATGTACAGTCCCAGCTTCAGTAGCTGTCACTTCTAGGGTGACCCACCAGTTTCTGGGCTTTAGCCACAGTTACTGCATTTATCGAGGTTGACCATCTTCCCTCTCTTGGCTTATCTTTGAGGTCTTCTCCACTTTCAACACTTAACCCATCTAAAAACTTATTTTCTGTGGAACAGCATTCCTATAAACTTGTTGCAAAGCTTTAATGGTTTGCACAGATGTCACTTGAGTTTTGTTAAAGTGTTTTCATTAGCTCTGACCTCGATTTTTTTTTTTTTTTACCATAGCACAAAAAGGATCCCTTTTCTGAAGCTACTCTCATGAGACTAAGACAAGTGTAGTGCCGAGAGAACTTACCTGCAGCAATCCATGGGTCGAAGGGATGTGTTTAAACATGTTTTGCTTGGAATAAACCTGTGCATATAAGAACTTGAGCCCTCGCAGCAGTACTTTTTAACTTATTCTCCCGTAAGGGAAATAGTGTGGCTTTGGTTCCAGACCATCTCAGTAAAGCGAATATTGCAATCAAGGGAGTCACATTTGTTTGTTGTGTTTACATGTCTATTAACAGCAGTCTTATCAGCATTATGAAAAAGTCTGAAATATTGTGGGAACTACCAGTACGTGGCACAGACATAAAGTGAGGACACTCCACTGGAAGGCACTTGCAACCGGGCTGCCACAAAACTTCCATTTTTGTTGTGAAGTGCAATAAAACAAAGCTCAATTAAGAGCTATGCCAGTATACAGAAATACAACTTTTTGGGGGTGAGAGGGATATAGACCTTGTATTGTGATTTTGCCAAATTCTTTTATTAGTTTTAGTAGCTCTTTTTGATTCCAAATCATGCCATATGGGAATAAAGGCAGTTTTACTTCTCTTCTGAACACATGCTATTTAGTTTTGTGCCTCAGGTATAAGGCTGGACAGAAGCAGTAGGAATGGAGATCCTTGTTCTTGATCTTCAGAGAATATCAGTCTTTCCCCATCTGATATGCTGCTGGTGGTAGGCTCTGTACAGGTGTCCCTTATCGGGTTAAGAGTGCTTCTCTCTAATCCTAATTTACCTGGCATCTTTACCATAAATGGGAGTTGAATATCGTCAAATGCTTTTTATCTACAGAAATGATCATTTCCTCCCCATTATGTTGAATTGCTTTGAATTTTGAACCAATCTCACAATCCTAGGATAAATCCCACTTGCTCAAAATCTGTTATCCTTATTGCATACTGTTCTATTTTATTTGCACATATTTTGTCAAAGATACCTACATCTATCTTAGTGAGGGGTATTCACGCTCCAATGTACTTTTTCTGCTTTTGACAGCATAGAATGAGTTGATAAGTGTTCCTTTCCAACCTTTTAAGGATTTGTGTGATTGTTATTATTTCTCCTGTAAGAATCAGCTTTTGATGTCTCTTACGTGTTCTGCCTACGAGAGCAGGGAAGGGTCTTTGGCTCCGAGTTCTGTTCAGGTTCACCAAGTGCTTTGCTGTCTCTATAGGACACTTACTTCTATGCTACCCCATTCCTCCTCCTTATTCAACCACTGCACCACCAAACCCTCTCCCTTTCTTTAGTTTGCTTCCTCATGAACAACTTAAAACTTTAGTCCCAGGATGATTCTTCTTTTTCCAGGATGATTCTTTGTGCCTGCCTGAACCCTGGCTTTCCTCTACAGTTTTCCCCTGATGTAGGTTTTCCCATCGTTGCTTCCAGACCTCATGGTTAGTTAAGCAGTCCCTCATCAACCGCTGCTCTCTGGTTTCGTTCCCTACCCCTTCACCGAAGATGCTCTTGCAAATGTTTTCAGTGAGTGTTGTCATCAGTCAGAAAGGCACAGGTCACAGTGTGGAACAAACAAGCCTTTATCTCTCAGTGGCTTGAAGCACAAGAGGTTTATTTCTCACTCACGTCACGGTGTATGCCAATATGCATTGGTCGTGGGACTCTGTGCTTCTGTGTGTCTTGAATTGGGACTGTGGAGGCTTTCACATTTATCCAGCAAATTATACACTAGCTTTCAAAGTACCCACTTGGAAGTCACACCCATCACCTTCACTAACATTTTACTGACCAAAGCAAGTTGCATACTCATGTCGAACTTCAAAATAGGCCAGAAGCAAAACTACCATTTTCTTGTAAGCAGAAAGTCTAAAAGTATCCGATGAACCGCCCTAATTAGTACCCCAGCTCCTAGCATTTAATTCTAATGGACGTACACTTAACCTGTGGTGCCTGATAAGAGTTCCTCACTGCCCCTCAAGTTCATGCGTCTATTCTTTGTCCATTTCTTTTGCTAGACATGCCTCCCCAGCTTTCTGTTTACACTCTTCTCGGAACGCAGTGCCTGGTGGACCACATTATCTGCTAGTCTTCCTCTGCCTGGGGGGCTTCTCCCTCCTCCCCTCTCCAACCCGATCTTCCTCTTTTGCTATCTAGCCCGGCAGCCCACCTTATTTTGGCAGGCAGGCAGAATCCTCTCCTTTACTCTCCGAACTCACCTGGTCAAAGTCCTGTTGTGATCCGATCTCCTTTAATATTTCTCCACTCTCACCAGAGTCTGTCTTGACTCTAGTATTTATTAGTCGATCTCTTCACATTTATCGTCCCAACTACCCGGCTGCAAGAGCAACCCACTGTGAATGGGTTGACTGGGTTGCTTTGCAAAGTGGTCTTTGGAAACGTTCCCGTTTGGGATTAAATTCCAACCACTTGCCGCGGAGGCAGCAAAGCGCTGCGCCCTCGCCCCACACCGAAGACTGCGCTCCCCACCAGCCACCCTGCCAGGAGAGGACAAGGCATTTCATGCCTTTGCACCCGAGGCCCAGTGCCTGGGTGCTTTCTGCCTCTTTCCGACGGGTTAGTTCAGTCAACGGCTTGGCCTATTTGAGTGGCCCGCCATCACGCTCCCACAGGACCGCGTGCGGCTGGTCCATCGACCGAACCCCGTCCTCCACGCCTAGAACAAGGGCGCTATGGTTACCGCTGTGGGGACACGATGCACGTGGACCGGGATTTTACGGGCACTCGGCTCAACTCAGGCCTTTCTCAAGAACCACCTCGTAGGGAAACAGCAACTTCGCCGCGTATTGCCTCACGTCGCATCAGCCGAACTCCGACTGCGCCTGCGCAGGGCGTGAAGGCGGGGCAAGCGCGGCGCGCGCAGACCCGGCAGCAGCGTCGGGCCGGTGGGAACCACTTCCGGGAGAAGGGGCGGCGGTCCCCGGCTGCGGCGTGCTCGGGCTGTCTGCGGGGAGTTCAGGTTGGGCCGGCGAGGAGCCCTTTCTCCGGCAGGGTCTGGGGGAACTAGAGTCTGTCAGTGGCCAGGCCCTTTCCTGTGGTGGAAGCCTGCGGCACAGACGGGAGTTTAACCACCCTTCCCGGTCGGCGGGCTCCCTGCAGGCGCCTTGTCCACACGAGCTGTCACTCCTCCTTCCTTCCCCCACAACCTCCGACAGGCACGCTCCCCACGCCCCAGAAACGACAGCCTTGCCGGGGATCGCAATCTTTGTCAACTGGCCCCGAGAGGAAGAGAACACATTCTGGCTGCAGAGACGGGCGAGCGAAGCGGAACGGACAGCTACACCCGTCTGCTCGAGGGCTGCCACTGCCGCCACTTTGTGGCTTCGCTAATTTGTGATGCGCTCTGTGATACACGCCAGGTGTTAATGGGCGGGGAGCTGGTTTTCAATGGCATCAGTTGGTCTTCCGAACAATCCCTCCCCGAAACCATTCAGACGCGAGAGGACTGAACTTCACAGTATTGGAGTTTTCTGGCTTGTAGTGCTGCTCTTTCCCGTTCACTTAACTGCAGGGAATGTTTATCAGATTTAAAACGGTGGGGCTTGTACAGACATCAAATCCAGTGTCCATTGGGCAGCTTTTATCCTGGGACTGTGGTTATCCTTCAGACCTTGAACCCAAACATGCGGAGTTGCTTGATTATTTCCATAATAGGGTTTAGGAGATTCCCACTGGTCCTTCGTCATTCCTTTGCAAACTATTACCGAGCTGGTTTGGACCTCATGCTTAAGCCTGTTAGGAGTGGCCTGTCTTCATGGCTGTAGGGGAGATTAAGTATCTATGTATTAAGTATCTATGGAATAGATTTGTATTACTCAGGGCTCTTACCCACCAAGAAATAAGATGGAAATAAAATTGCCTTGCAAATTTGATTTTTTGTTTCCTTTTCTGTTGCCATATAAATACTTGGTGACTAAACATAACTGAGGACAACAGCCAGACTGTCCTTCCTGAGATAGGTGAGGGTTTTCTGAGGAAGGGGAATATTGTTACTCCAAACTTGATTTCATCTATTGCCTGATGTCCCGTTGTCTGAGAGCCGATTTCTTTAATTGATTCATCATTCTGAGAACACTGGGTGGCCAGTGATAACCAAGGCAGATGGACTTAGAAGGCAAGCTACAACTACTTAGATATTATCTAGCATTTAACTGGCAGCTGTTTGATTATGACTAGTAAGTGCATTTTTATCCTTTCAGATTTCACTAACCACAAGAATTAAGTTCAAACCTACCAGTCGCTTTAAAGGGAGAAGGATGAGGCTTTCTGCTATTAAAATTTACAGCCCTGGAAACACCAGGGGGCAGTCGTACTTGGTCCTACAGGGTTGCTGTGAATCAGTGTTGTTTGCAAGTTCCCTGTAACTATTTTTTTGTTAGTGTTTGGCACTTTGGCAGGGTAAATGTTAACAAAAAGTCTAAAGGTGTGGGGTTGGCTAAGAGGTGTTTTAGTCTAAGTGCTCTCTGCTCCACTCACCCATCCAGAGGAAGGCCTGGTTTACAGCTTCCTTCATTGTACAGACAAGAAAACCTGTGGAACAGTCCATTCTTTAACACCTGGGGTTGCCAGGAGTTGAATTTACTTAACTTCATGTTGCACCAGGCCCACAGATATTTTAGAAATTGTTCTGTTTCTGTACTTGGTTGAAATCTCATAGGGCACTAAAAATATTTTTCACTTAGGAGAAAAAAATTACCGAGAATAAGGCCTTTGTCCCCCCTGGTAGGGAGGTGTGCAGAATGTTTTTTCCTTTGATAGGTTGTCCCTTAACATTAGAAAGTTGACAATTTTGCCAAGTCCTCACTCCTCAAAATCTAAGATTAAATTGTGACTTACTTTATTCCTTTCTTCCTCTGCCTAATTTACATTTTTAACTATTATTTGAGCTCACCCACTAAAAGACTTCATATATAATACAATTTCATAATCTACAGTAAAGAATGTAGTGAGAGGTGTAGTTTGTGTCCCACTTGTGTGCCAGTTTGTTGTACTGTGGTGTCTTGTGTGTTGCTGTGCTACTGGAAGCTATGTCGCTGGTATTTCAAGTACCAGCAGAGTCACCCAAGGTGAAAGGTTGGGCAGAGCTATCAGACTAAGCAGAGACGATGTAGAAGGAAAGGCTGCCCGCTTTTGGAGGAATTAGCCACCATCAACTCTATGGGCAGCATCAAACCATTTTTAGTTACTGAAAAGAAGCGGAACACGAGACAGTGGTCGATGATGCCTAGAATGCACTCAAATTATGACGGATGAAGAAAGCGGCCGTCTCAAAGTTGAGCAGACCACAATGACCTGGGAGACGGCCATGGCAGCAAAGCCGCTGGGACTGTCATTGCTGCTGCTGAGGCACGACCCAAAGTGAGAAGAGCGCCAACCATCACTTAACAGGAACTTGGAAGTTGTTAAAAAAATGAAATGGAACACATAATGATCGACATTTTAGGCCTTAGCTGGAATGGACTGGTATGGGCCATTCTTAATCAAAATCATATGGTTTACAGTGCTGGAAATGATAACTTATGCAGCAATCACAAAAGCTAGTGATACAGAAGTTTAAGAGTGCTACCTACCGTCTTCAGTCTGAAATGTATCAAAGAGTCAATCAAGATGCATTGATAATTATTGGCAATTGGAATGCAAAAGTTGGAAGCAAAGAGGAAAGATTAACGGCTGGAAAATAAGGTCTTGGCGATAAAAATGAAGTTGGAGATTGCATGATGGGATTCTGCAAGACCACTGAAAATTTGCTACAAAAGGTGACTCACTATACATGTGGACTTCTCAGATAGAATCCGTAGAAATCCAATTGACTGTATCTGTGGGAAGACATAAGAGAGAAGCTCAGAATCAGTAGCTAACACCAACCCAGAGCAGAACTGTGGAAGAGACTATCATCAGTTACATGTGAGTTCAAGTTGAAATTGAAAAAAATGAAGTAAGTCTACAAGAGCCAAAAGATGAACTTGAGTCCATCCCACCTGAATTCCCGATTTTCAAGAACAAATCAAGAACAGGAGACCCGATGAGCTGTGGGATAACATCAAGAACATCCATGAAGAAAGCAAGTCACGAAGACAGGAAAGAAAAATTCCAAGTGGATGTCAGAAGAGAAGCTGGAACTTGCTCTTAATCATAGAGTAGCTATAGCAAATAGAAGGGCAGCTCAAGAAGACAAAATACAGTATAATGAAAGGTGCAAAGGCCTAGTTAGAAGGGCAAAAAGGAAGAACATGCTGAGCATATTTTATCTTTGAAAGATTCTATGAGCAAAATGTTGCATGGTGCAGGAAACATCAAAAGATGGAAAGAAGTCACTACAACAAAAAACTAGTTGACATCCAACCATTTCAGGAAGAGCGCACGTGAGCAAGAACCACTGGTACTGAAGAAGTCAGTGTTGCACTGAAAGCATTAGTGATGAACGAGGCTCCAGGAACTAAAGGTTCACCAATGGCCACGTTCGAACAAACTGACGAAGCGCCAGACGCACTCGTTTTGTGCCAGAAAATTTAGAAGACAGCTATGTGGCTATTGAACGAGAAAAGATCCTTATCTGTGCCCATTCCAAAGAAAAGTGACCTAACACAATGTTCAAATTATAGAACATTATCATTAATATCACACGCAAGTAGACTTTTTATGAAGACCATTCAACAATGGTTGCAGTACATTGACAGGGAACTGCCAGTTCAGGTGAGATCCAGAGGAGGGCAGGGAACAGGAGATACCATTGCTGATATCAGATGGATCTTGGCTGAAAGAGAATACCAGAAAACTGTTTACTTTTTGGGCTACGCCAAGGCATTCGACTGTGTGGATCATAACAAACTGTGAACAGCCTTGACATGAATGGGAATTTCGGAACCTGTACATTAATCAAGAGGCAGTTGTGTGAGCAGAACAGGGGAATAACACTGCATGGTTGAAAATCAGGGAAGGTGTGTGCCAGGGTTGTGTCCCGTTACGTTATTCTTACTGTATGCTGAGCAGATCATGGGGCAGTTAGGTTGTATGAAGGATGCGGCATTCAGATGATACAACCTTGCTTGCTGAAAGTGAAGAGGTCTGGAAGCATTTGCTGATGAAAAGCAGGGATTGCAGAACTCAATGTGAAGACCAAGACCCCCCAGCTGGACCAGTAGGTAACACGGTAAACGGAGAAACGCTGGAAGTTGTGGAGGGTTTTGTCTTCTTTGGACCCACAACCAATGCTCATTGATGCAGCAGTTAAGAGACCAACAACGCCTAGCTGCTGCGTAAGACCTCTTTGAAGTGTTGAAAATCCAGGAGGTTACTTTGAGGACTACAGTATGACTAAAGGACCCAAGCCATGGTATTTTTATTGCCTCATATGCATGTGAACGTTGGTCACTACATAGAGAAGATTGAAGAAAAATCCATGCATTTGAACTACGGTGTTGGCTTAGAATTGAAAGTATCACAGAAGGTCTATCTTAGCCAGAATGCTCGTTTAGAGGCCAGTGTGGCAAGACTGTCTATGTACTTTGAGCATGTTAGCAGGAGAGATTCACTTCCTGGAGAAGAACATCATGCGTGGTACAGTGTGGGGGCGGTGACAAAGGAAGGCCCCTGATGAAACGTATTGCAACAATGGGCTCAAACAACAACTGTGAGGGTGGCCCGGAGCGGGCAGCGTTTCCTTCTGTTGCACATGGCTTCCCTAGGAGCTGGAACCGACAGTAACAATACGAACACGTATTCTGAGTCAGGAAACCAACTAAAGACAGTCTAATGCATATGGTACGCAGGATAGTCCAGAAACTTCTAAATAAACGTGTTTTGACTGAATAAAATCTCCCACAGGATTTATTAGGAATACAAAGTATAAAGATAACCGGGTTTAACATTAGGGTGAATTACAGAAATTAACCATTTTTGGCCAAAAACGATGTCTCTTTTTCCTATGCCCCCCTCGACATTGCCAATCACGGAGAGAACAGCACTACTGCTTGAGTCACCTGATGGGATACGGGAGACTTTTCATTAAGGCACCTCACTTGGATCAGACCACTCTCAAGGCTGGATTTATGCTTCTTTGATGAGCACCCTGTCTCTGGAATTATTGTTCAGAAGGGAGCTGGGGGAGGGGAAGCTCTTCTCCCATCATCTGTGAGAGCTATTTTTAGTCTCATAGGGTTAGAATTTTAGGTTTCTGGAGCATATCAAGTAAACCTCACGATTTTCTACTTCTGTCAAGCTTAGAGAAGAAATTTGACTAAGATAGTATGTTTTGCCTTCTGGCGTAGATCTTTTCTTGCCTTTGAAATAATTCAGAAGTGGGATGGTTCCAATAGCATCCAGCTGACTAGAGACCCGATCAGGACAGTAGAACATCTGCATGAGGCAGACAAGAGTGGCACTCTCCTCTCGTTCAAATCTGTGTTCTGGTACAGATATTTATGTGAACCCTAATGCTTCTCAGTGCTCTTGGCTTCTGGACTTCAGAGCAGAGGATCAGTAGTCGTCCCTGTGACCAGAGTGTGGCTTTGCTAAACCTGGGCTGTGAAGTGTGCAGAGTAGGCCGATGCACCCACCTTTGAATTTGTTAGGGTCTAATGAGGAATTCTGGCCCACATCGGAGATGTCAGAGCACTGATAAAACAGCTTTCTTCAATGCCTAGTCCTCTGCTGGTAGTCGTATAACATGGAAGGAAGTTTTAAAAAGACCAGAAAAGTAGCTCCTTTTTTACAGCTGCAGACAATAGTGTGTGAGATATATATAATATTTTCAAGGCAACGGAGTCAGACTTGTCCAAGGAGAACAAGTTAATCTTGTAAGGTTGAGGGACCCCTGCTATCCCCAGGTTAAGAATACACGTCTCCCGTATCTTCATGTGTTTGGAGTTAGACATGTCCCTGTAGAAACACTAGACTTTATTGCTGAAACCAGGTCAGTAGAAACCATTGAAGTTTATTGGCGGTCACAATGCTTACACTGTATGCAGCAAACACCCTTACAAGTCTATCTGCAACCTGATCACGCAAGATGGGATTCACCACACAGTCGCCAGAGAAGTGGGGGTGGGTGGGGGGTGGGGGCGCGCAAAAAACCCAACAGACTCGTTTCTTGGAAAAATAAAAAGAAAACCTAATTCATGAGTGTCCCATGGGCAAGAGCTGAACTAGAGATGCGTACAACTAGCAGCAACAATTGTGGAAAAAGTACAAGGCAAATAGCTTTCTCCATTAATTTTCCTGTGTAGGTTAATTTTTTAATATTCAAAACATTTATTACGATTTCCATTTTATAAAAATGTATATTTTTTTTAAAGAGGTGGGATGTTAAATACTTCATGCTAGGCAGACCTTGTTATTAAGAACCCCCTCCACTGTAGTCACTTCCTCCAGTTCATACATTCACGAGTGCAGGGCATATATAAATATCCACACACACATATCCACACACACTGCCTCAAGGGCTGGGGAAGACTAAAAGTTATTGGCCACACACAACCAGGCCTCTGATGAAATCGTCCCAGATGTTGAGCTGCAGAGCAACTAACTGGCTTACTTCTCTGGCCTCCACCTTCTTCACAGAAACCAAGAACCTTACATTTATAGGTTAAAATTGGACCTTAAAAGCAAGAGGCATCTGTCTCAGGGTAAAAGTGGGAAAGAGGATGACCATCCTAACCCCAAAAACTTTCAACTGCAGTTGTTTGCCACTGCAAGAGGCCAGGGGACCCAGGGCAGCGTCTGTGGTAAAGGGGGAGGGGCGCTGCTCCGGCATGGCTTAGAGTTCCTACTAACAAGGGTTAATACAGTAACAGGAAGTGATTAATTTCTGGGGTGAGGGGAGGAAAGGGCAATAAGAAAAAATATACATTTGGAATTTTAATTTTTTTTGTTTTGTTTTGCCTCTCTACACTTGTGTCAACTAAATATATCTCTGCATTTTCACACATCCTTGTCCAGTAAAGCTTCAGGCCACCAGAATACACATTTTCTTCACTCGCACACACAACCCCTCACATCAGCATTGATGCACTAGACTCTGTAAAAATTTTTCAGTCACACTTTTTGTTTTAAACTTGAGTCAATATAAACCTTGTTCAAAATGTTATGAAAAAATGTACATGTTTATACAAGGCAGGTTGTGGCAGGACACTAGGGGCTCTCTCCCCCTTGCGTGGCCCCAGGAGGAGGGGGCTGGAGTCTCATGTATTTTTGTCTCTATCTCCTCCCACCACCCTTCCCGCCCAATCCCCCAGGAACCAACAGTGCCCTGCCCCCAGTGAGTGCACTCACACCCCTAAGCCCTGGGGAAACAGCTAGTTGACCATCACCATCTCCCCCAACCCCCTGGAGGAAGGAGCCAGGGTCAGCAGGGCTCTCTCCTTGGTACTTGTTCACCCCTCTGGGGCAGACCAAAGGGATGCTGCTCTGTACAGGTAGAGTCCCAGGAGGTGTCAGCTCATCATGTCATTGCTATTCACGCCATAAGTGGAATTCTTCATCGAGTCGTTGACTTCTCGGCGGAATGCTGACAGGTTCTGGGTGAACCTGCAGAAAGGATGCATGTGGGTTGGGGGAGTACTGTGAAGGGAAAGTGCTTTGCCTAAAATGTTCTTAGCAGAAGTAGCCACCGAGAAGCATAATTCAACTGATGGGCTGTGTTTCTAAAGTCTGTTCTTCTCTGTCTTACAGAAAAAAAGGGGAAGCTAGGCTAGTTCTGTCCCCTTTTCTACCGGATCACTTCTTGGCAGTTCGAAAGCTGTTAAATCTGGGGCCTTGTGCACCATATGGAGTCAGGGCAGCACAAAAAGAATTTGATCCTGGGCTACAAAGAAATTGCTGGCTCATTGACAGAGGTGGAAAGTCACCTTCACCAAGTAAGGCATTCAGAGAAGGAAGCTGTATTACCTCTTCTTAATGCCTTAGGAGACCAATGGCTTACTGTATTGTCCGATACAGTAGCCATTAGCCCATGTGGCCACTGAGCACTGCAACACTGAGAAACAAAATTTACCAACAACGCTGCTGCTCAATCCAGCTACTGAGAAATGTTTTAAGTAGGTTTAGAACAGCTTCAATATGGAATCTGTCAAGTATAAATCTTATGACATCTAAATGCAGATGAAACATTTCTAATGAAAATTTAGCGTTTGAATTGAGATGTGCTACAAGCGTAAAACACATCCAAGACTTTGAAAGCTTAGTACAAAAAAGGAGTTTACATTCTGAATTATTTTTATATTAATTACACATTGACAAAGTAATATCCTAGACATATACGTGGGCTAAATGACATGTATTAAAATGAGTGTTGCCTATTTCTTTTTATTTAAACGTGGCTCCTAAAAAAATGGGAAACCGCTTATATGGCTTGCTTCTGTATTGGACAGCATGGCTTTAGGAGGTCTCCAAATCTGGGCATACAAACTTCCAAGACTCTCCTTGCTCTAATAGTTTTAAACATAACAAATGTCCAGGATTTCTTGGTAGGACCCTGTACACTCACCTGTCTCTGTTTTTTGTTAGAAGATTTCGCTCGATGCCTTCCATCAGGTTTTCGAAACACAGATGCATAGCCTGTTGCTTCTCTGGTGGTTGGCTGTTCACGATACTGTTCCTTAGGTCAGAAAAATACTGTGGGGCAGGAGTGAGACAAAGGGGAGGAGGAGATGTGAAAAAGCAGCTTGCCCTCCATCCGCTGCAGGATTGAAGGAAATGTTCTTCTCCAAGAGAGCCTGTATGTAGATTGAAGACTTCTAAAATTTTATAATTAATTTAGGCAAGTACTTGCAGGAACATCCCTCTATTAAAAAAAAACAAACCCTGGTGATGCCATGGGTTAGGGTTGGACTGCTAATCCCAAGATTAGTTCAAACCCATCAGGCTCTCAGGGGAGAGAGCGGAGGCTCCCACAAAGCCTTACACCCTGTGGAGGGTTACCACGAGGAGGAATAGACTTGCGTGCAATGGGGCTGGGTACGCAATGGGTTTAAAAATGTTAAGTATTTAAAATTTTAAAACCCTTAAGGGTTATCTGTTCCAAACCCTTCTTTTATAGGAAACATGAGTCCTTTTCATTTATTTCTGTTAATGAACAGCAGTCTGGAATTGGAACGTAGCAATTCTTGAGCTTTAAGTATTACTCTCTCTCTCCTTTGAAAGCACACCCTTTACTACCGTCTAATTCCCCCTTTGTCTGACTGCCACATCTGCTGACCTCCCAGCAGTTTTAAGTGATTACGTGCAGCATGGATAGGATATGCACAATGAATGGGTCTTTTCCTCCCCCGTCACCATTTTGGGGTGCTTCTATACTGGGTTCTTGTAGTGCCTTCTCACTGCTCCTAGCTGTGGACATTCAGGATCTGGTTCGCCTACCTTTTCATTTAATAGAATCAAGCCAAGAAGAGGCCGGGACATAGACCACTGATTCCGACAGTCTTCAAAGATGATGATGTTCAGCACTGTTGACAGCATCTGGAATGGAGAAGTGAGGCAGTGGCCTGGGGAAGGATGTGGCTCAGTGGGTGATAACATGACAGAGTCCAAATTAGGCGAAGTGCTTTTTTCTGGGTTGGGTACATCGGAAAAACAGCTTATTAAGTTCCATTTTGATCTTTCATTTCAAGGTCAACTTTTCTTCTCAGCTGTTTCTTTTCCTGTCTTTAAATTAGTTTTAGAATTTCATCTTAAACTGGATTTTCCCAAGTCACCCTTATGTTTGTAGAGGCTGGGTGGGCTCAAGCAAACACAATTACAGTAGGCAGTGCTGCCCAGCAGTACTGCTTCCAGATACTCAACTGAACTTCCCAGACAGATTTATAATATTTTGGGGGATGTGATTATTTTACTGCTTTGTAGAGTACACTGTGAACAAATATGAACACATTTACTTTATTTTTCTTTAGTACTATATTTAATTTGCCCAGAACTTATTTTTGAAAGGATGCTACATACAAATACACTGAAGTTAAGCATACAGTTATTTCCCTGTGTCTCGCATTCTTGTACCTGTTGTGTGGATGGGATTGCAGGCCACAGGATGGAGGGGCATGGCTGACCAGGACCGTTTTTTGGCATAGGCCAACAGTTGTTTTCATGAGGAGGACAATGCTTATGAGATGGGGCAAGGCAGAGAGGATGGTGTCTGTGGTTACACTCAGGATGATTGAGAACACGATCCCCAGGTTTTTCTATTTTTAGTGATAATCCAGCAAAACCTAGAAGTCTACTGCCATGACTTCACCCTGGTGCCATTAACTTGAGTAGTCAAACTCAGCCACTTGTTCTGCCCCCCTCTCTTACCGAGCGATTTCTTCTGCCGTAGGACACCTCTTGCTGCCTCTGAACCCTCAACTTCCTTACCTGCTGGATCATCTCTGGATGCTGCTGCATGATATGCAGAAAACGGTCACTCTCCTGATTGAGGGGCGTTGTCCTCTTTTTTGTGCTCCGTGACAGCTGCTTGAAGAGGTATGTCACAATGTGGTCGAGGCAGGAGCAGCAGCCTGTGCACACCATGGTGTCTGGAAGAAAGGGGCCAGAATGATTCCATCAGTGAGACTGGGCTTTTAAAAGTTCACAGCTGGCCATCAGTTTAAAAACAACTGTTTTCCTACTGCCAAAGCTGCAACCATTAGCTTTTCCCCATAAGGAGGAAAGAAGAGTGAAGGAAATCCAAGATGTGTGGAAACAGTCCAGTTTGTAGTGGATCATGAAAACATCAATCTCCACAACCCTGAGACCAGAACTAACTAGTGCCTGGCTACTACCCCAACTGCTCGGAGAGGGATCACATTAGTAGTTCCTGGATGGAGTGGGTGAGAGACATAGAAAAAAACTGAGAGTCATAAAAGAGACCAGGCTTCCTGCTTGGACAGAGCAATCGCTAAAACCCCTGAGACGATGCCTTTAGTTACCCTTTAGTGAAACAACTCACTCCCATGGCTCAAATTCCAGTCAACTAGCAAGTCTATAAGGGAAGATATAACACTAGGGAGTTTTTATGTGCACACCTTACAATAAATATCTCAAATCAACCATTTGAGATAAAAAAAAGTTTAGAAAGTTTGGGAATAAAAGAAATGGAAACAGAATCACATGGAAGAAGTACGATAAGTGGTGCTACATGGTGGGGATTATAGTTAACGAGATGTAACAAAATGGATGTGAAGTATTGAATGGGAAATAGATTTGCTCTGTAAACTAACAATTCACAAAAGTACATAATGTCACTGCGTATTTCCAAAATATACTGATGACTACTTTTCAGTTAATTTTACCTTCCCATTTGAATTTTTCTGAGCCTAATATAAAAATCAAAAATCTACACACACACACATGCACGCGCGCGCGCACACAAACACACACACACACACACACACACACACACACACACTCTCTCTCTCTCACTGGAGGTAACCTTAAAACAGCAAAAAAAAAAAAAAAAAGAAGACAGGAACTAGCTGGACTAGGATGAAAAAATTTACGGCGCTATGTGCTTAAAATTTTTCCATAGCTTCCAGCGCCCTCAGGATAAAGTCCAAATGCCACAAGGGTCCACTTCATAACCTCAAACCTGTTCCTGCTAAGTCTCCACAGCTTCGTTTCACTCCCTACCAACTCTTCTGCACACGTGCCCCAAACTCACTGCCCTCCGTTCAATTCTGACCCTGCAGGACATATACAACTCCCCCACGGATGAGGTTCCCCAGGCTGTCGATGTCTGCGGAAGCACACTGCCCCGTGTCTCTCCTGCAGAGCGGACCTGTCGGTTTGCAGCAGAGCTTTGTAACCAGTGCCCTTGGGCTCCGTACTTGTGTGCCGGTCCTCTGAATTTCCTGCTCCTTCTTAGCCAGGGGTGTTAGTCTCTGCCACAACCTTCCCTGACTAACCTGGATAATACACAGTCTGTTTTTATATTTAAGGGTTGATGTTAATTCTCCCAGCATGCTTTCCTAGACGCCCCTCTTCAGAATCAGGAGTTTCGGCATCCTTCCTGTTGGCTTCCAAGCACGTTGTACCCACTCCCTCTTTAGTATGTAAGTAGTGCTTGTTTCAGTCACCAGATTAAACAGCTTCTTGTGGACAAGAACTACATGCTGTTTCCTCGGTGCCGAGCACAGTGCCTGGTACTTAGGAAGAGATCAGTTAACTACTTTCTGGATGAAAATGTGCCTATGAGTTAGTTATTTACTCTGTGTGTCAGCCAACTCCCCAAAGCAGTAATCTAGTCAGATACTGGAGGATGCGGGGGCAGCAAGAGCAATTAAGGTGGGTGGTCAAACAAAGAAGCAAACAAATTCAGATGCTTACCAAGTGCTGTAAGTCCTTCAGAAATGGAAGAGAGAATATACATGATGACATGAGGTTCCAGGCTGGCTATAAAGTTCATATGGTCCTGAGTCAGGACTTCCAGTAATGAATAGTAAGACTGGCTAAGCTTGGGGTAGTCCTGTGAGGGAAGAGGAGAGAGAAATCAGGTTCGGCACTGAGAGTACCTTAACAGTGCAGAAAACAATGGTGTGAAACAGCTCAGCTCCCTTCAGGAAGGAAAACAAAAGTCACTATAGCACTAAGGATCTGGCTGAGGAACTTTCAGTGAAGGATGAGTGAAACGAGGGCTACATGCTGTCAGTGAAGCGGAAGGCTTACCAGGAGATCACTGTGGGGAATAGAGAGGAGCAGCTTGATGAACGTCTGCAGAGCATTGTCCAGGGCATCGTCGCCATAGAGACGGAAGACTCCAAAATTGACGTAGCTCCCACTGAGTGCAGCCTTCAGCATGGAGAAGCAGATGGATATGCCCTTGAGCTTCAGTGCATAGACTTGATCCTTTGGAACCTCTCCTAACGTCAGGATACGATTGCCTAAGTAGATGTATAATATATAATTAGTATTTAATAAATATCTGAACTTATTTAATCACAGTATACCAGGGGCTTTAAAAAGTTTGTGGGAAATCTCTCACTCCCATATCCCACATTTTTTGGGGAAGCTTTCTTATATACCAAAGGAGTTCTGGATATACAATGGTAAAAGTGCTCAGCTGCTAACTTAAAGGTGAGTAGTTTGAACCTGTGAGAGAAGAACTTGGCAATTCACTCCCAGTAAAATTCCAACTAGGAGACCCTCTCGGGTTCAATTTCCCGTTCTGTGGGGCTGTGAGGAGTTGGGATTGACTCAATGGCACTACCTCCAAGTGTGGACGAACACAACCCTCTGATTTCAGAGGCGCACACATGCTAGCAGGCCCTTGGTGACAGCTGGTGCGCCGAGGAAGGAATACAACAAGGCCCTGGGAGCGTCATCTTGACTGTAGTCAGGTTGGGTCTGAGACCCGCACCCGACTTATTAAGATGTGGCGCCTGAGCTGGGGTCACTCTAGCCATGAAAACACACTTACCATACATGGTTATCATCTTACTGGTCTCTCGGAATAGCAAGATGCCATTGGGGGAGGAGACATCAAACTGCAGTCGCTGCGATCTGGGCAGAGAATGAGAAAAAGTTAGAGAAGGGGTGATGGCATATTGGGGTACTTCAGGTTTTCATTAGAATACCTTGGATGATTCTTGTGCACATCACCTATCCTAGTATGAAAGAAACCAAATTAGCCAAAGTTATTTAGCCAGTGATGTGTCTTTGAAGATCAACATGCTAGATTTGGGCTTTGCTGTTCACACTGAAAACATTTAAAGGAACCAAAAAAGACAGCAGCGGGTGAAATTTCTCTTAGAATTTCCAATTTTCATTTGATTCACTTCCTGGTCACATACTCAGCCCTTTAGACTTTAATTTACTTCACTTTAGGGGTCAGTGGGATAAAGGGAAAGAGTACAAAGGAGATCACTGTTATATAAGAAAACATGTAGCTACAAAGGGACTTGGAATGCTACAAATCAAATTCCTTTTATAAATGACCTTAGTTTTGAGTTCAAGACCCTGTTTGGTAGTGGAGAGCACCCCTTTAAAATGAACAGCATTAAATGGCCTCCAATTTGTAAGACTTCAAACCCAGGTGGAGCCCTGGTTTTTGTTTCTTTCTCACCCCACATTTCAGCCATCAAGATCTACCTCTAAAATGGGCCTTGAATCCATTTACTTCCTATATAGTCTACCGGGCCAGAATGATGCCTTTAAAAAAATGCAAAAAAGGAAATTTAAATCTCTTGCTTAAAATAATCCAGCAACTCCCCATGATGCAAATAAGGGTATATTCCTCATGACGACCATACCAAGGTTCTGTTTGAACTGGCCTCTACCCACCTCTCTGCTCCCAGTCCAGCACCCTCCTTCCCCGTGCCCCACCCCAGCGGCATTTTCCTGTCTTCGAGTCTCATCCCATCTTAGGACTCTTGAAGGTGTTTTTGTTTAGAACATTCTTTCTCCTTTACCTTTGTGGGGCTGCCAGAATTCTAGTTACTTGGACCTCACTGCAACGAGAGCCCTTACCCTCCACTCTTCAAGTTCCTCTCGACTCTATACCATGCTTTACTTCACTTACCCCCGTCTGACACTTCTGTATTTTACTATCTGTCTTCCCCACGGATTGTAACATGCAAGAGAGCACAGGTGTTGTTTGGCACAGTAGTTAGAATAAGTATTTGGTAAGTAGTAGATAGCCCAAATTCTGTTTTATAAATGAATGACTCTTCTCAGGCGGGGTTAGAGCTTGAGTATTGCTGTCACTCAACTAAAGTAGTTTAAATATTAATTCTCAAGAGTCCCACGAGAGAGAGAGGTACATGTATCAGAAATTCTAGCAAAGACAAAGTGCTAGACTTTTCTTTGTCTCTTTCTTGAAAGTGTTATTTCTAAAGCAAAGTATATTGCAACTCTTTTTTTGCTTTCTTTTTCATCTTTACTGATCTAGCGGCAATTTGCCTAATGAATACCTTTCTTAAGAAACATGTTAGAATAGATCTCATATCACTCTCAATTGTCTTTAAATGTGAGAGACATCACATCATTACCAAATGCTAACTTTTACATCTGTGGGAAGGGAAATTCGAATCTTGGTTGCCAAATCCACCTCTCATAAGAATGGATAGCTTGAGACTCTCTTTAAAATAGTGCTTTCTTTCCTGTAAACTGCTAAGCATATACTGGTATTTCAATATGAAAACACAGATAAAGACAGGCTTTCAAATTTTCAAAGCAGTGAATCTCATCTCCCACAATCTGCCTAAAAGCCTAGATACAGCAAGTCCTCTTAGGCCTTTCTCAGAGAAAAGGGAGGCCCGTGCCCTTCAGATGTCTTCCTCTTGCTTACCGATTATGAACTAATTCAGCCATCAGCTTCAGCACAGGTGTGGTACAGGCTGGATCATGGTACCACAGCTCAATTGCCCGCTGGAGGATTGGCATGTAGGATGGGTATCTGTAAGGAAGTAGCTAAGGAGTAATTTCTGAACCTAGAACGGCTCAAAACGTAAAATAACAACAGTACCAGCCAAGCACAGCTATCACATTACAATTCTCTCAATTCCTGTCTCTCTTCTCTTGCTAATCTTGGGGTCTTTTTAGCCTGACGTTAGGTGTGCCCTTTAACCTGTAATAGGAATCCATGAATACATTTTAATTTCTACAGTGCCTTACTTAAAGAGCACAATGTATTTGTTTTTTATTTATCCTCACCATTTCTTTAATGAATCAGCTATTTCCTTTAATAACTATTGAAAAAAAAGTGACACTCAGATTTGAAATAATCTGTTCAAGACTATAAAATCCGTCTTAATATCAGATTCCTATTTCCTAATAAAGGTGCCATTTTCAAGCTAGAATGATCTCTTTGCTGGGTTTAGCAAATTTCCTGTGCAATAGTCCATATGGTATAGATCCGGAGGCACTGACATCTGGAACCCAAAAGTGAAATTTGGAAATGACTGTACTCATTTCCCAACCTCAATGACCAGAGCAGACAACTTGATATTAGACATCTGTGGAATGGTAGCTTACAAGACATAGGTGGCAGGCTTTATCTTCTTTGCCTTGCTATACCTCCTACGTCTCCTCCTTCCCCAATGACTCCCTCACCCATCCATCTACACTCCATCTTCGGTTTGCTGCGCTGAGTTCCTTTTTGAGTTAGGATACATCCATTCAAACAGCATCATGAAGCTGGTCTTGGCATTGAAGGCGAAAGCTATCCCTCTCAGGTCTCTTACTAGGCCAACAAGAGTTCTCTGTAGCAGAAGGCAGAAGTATGTTAAAATAGGAGGAAAAACAAAGCCTAATGGGGAGTTCTTTTATCTACAATCAAATTCTTCTTCCCATGATTTAATAAATCCTCCTTCCCAAATATTCTGAGTCACGATCTTCAGCGTTAGAACAAAATCTTTTCATTTGAAAAATTAGTTTAGATTTTTTTTTTTCTTTAAGAAAATGGGAGGGAAGGGAAAAAAGAGGAGCTGATAACAAAGCCTCAAGTAGAAAGTAAATGTCAAAAAAAAAAAAAAGAAAGAAAGAAAATGTCTTGAAAATGATGACGGCAACATATGTACGTGTGTACTAAATATAACTGATAGGACTGTTTTACGATCTGTAAGAGCCCCCCAGTAAAATGACTGATAATGATTATAAAGAAAATGCGATGGTTCCTGGCGCATCACAACGTAAGTAGAAGCTGCTAAAGTCTGAAGGCATTACGTGATAAACAAAGATGGGAGTCAACCTGGTACCTGTCCCTTTGCTTACGGCATCGGGAAAAAGACTGAGGCACTGAATCTTAGAGTGAGAACCCCTTTTAGAGAAGCAGAGACTATGATGTGAAGAGGTCAAATAATGTGCTCAAGTTTATGCTTCTAGGTGGTAAAGGGTCAGGATGAGTATGCATATCAAGACTAAATCCATTTTCTATTTTATCACAACTCTTTCTTAATAAACTTGTGGGCTCTGTACAATAGCAGGCCACTCTTAAAAGCTAGTGGCTAATATGCTCAGGGAGGTTGCACATTTGGCATCCTTGCTCATTTAACAAAAACGAATGCACGGCTATGCAAATTTTCTTCTGGAAATATGTGATAAAGATAATGAGTACATGATAAACATTTTCAGCTTTTCTCAAAAATTTGGTAATATACTTCAGAGTGATGCTCAAGTTAAAGTTAAATGTGAATCTTTTAGACCACATCACAGCAAAAACACTGGGAGACATGCTTTTTCCGGAAAACTCCAAAGGTGATAGATCCCTTACCCAAAGGGAAACATTTCTCATGCTTGCTTATTCTAGTTTGTTCTCATTTAAAATCTTTTAGGTTAAGTTTTAAGCTATTAATAAGTTAATTTTGAAAACTGAGACACAATACTAATACTGTAGGAATTGCTGAGGCCTTGACTTAAGCCTTTCTTTGTACTGTGATTTCCTTTTGGGTGTATTTTGGTAACTGAAACTTGCTAACTAATTTTCCAGCCCCTTAAAATAAAGATTTTTTTCACAATGGAAAAACCAACCAACCAACCAACACCAACAACAATAATAAACAAATTCACTGCTAACTGTTTACAGAAATAGTTACACTTCTATGTTGATACCTTAAGTTCGGTTTTCACATCTAAGATATGGTCAACAAAAAAGACTTGTGATCGAGAATGTGTCAAAAATACGGGTGACGGCTGTCTGAGTAGTCCACAGCATAGGTGGTTTTTTTGCTAATTCTGTTTGCTTTGTATGAAACTAATGGGATGGGGAAACAGGGTAATTATTCACTAGCATCCCATAATTAAGACCTAGATGCTGTTTGGTACTCTGTTTCTTATGTGCTCTACCATTAACTGTACCTCTGGATAGTATACATCTCAGACTCTGAAACACACGTTAAGAAGAGTTGGACAAAATGATGCTACTGCTTGACTTCCCTGCTGATTTGCAGACAGGAGACAAAAAGTTTTTCAAAAGATGGAAAAAGAACTTTAAACTGTCAGGCAAAACCTAGTTTTTTAAAATTTTGGGGCAATATCCCTATTTGATGCCTCTACAATTCAGCCTCAGTGTACTTGACAATGCTGTAAAAAGTCCTACAAATACCAACATTCCAATGTCTTCTGATTTTGGCAGAGAGAGGAGGTACGTGTGAAATCAAAAGAGGAGGAAAGTAACATCAAGATGTAACAGTCTGAGTTGTATGAGCCCCTAATAAAATGTTAAAAAAAAACCAAAAACAAAAAAAAAATCTAGAAAAGAATGATGACAACATATGTACAAATATGCTTCATACAACTGATGTATGGATTGTTACAAGAGTTGTAAGAGGCCCCAAGAAAATGATCTTTTAATTAAAAAAAAAAAAAAAGTAAGTCTGAGAGCCAGAAACCAATAACTAAAAAGCAACTTTAAAATCTCATGCATACAAAAATTGAACAAATCCTTCTAAGTCATTATTGTACGAAAGACATCTTAATGAGAATGAGAAAATGTAATGAGCTAAATAAATGAAAATGTTCTACGTCAAAACTGTAGAACACCATAACAAGACATTTAGTCCTAAAAAGAAGCGCTGAAAAGTGAGTAAAGTATAGTAACAGAATAACCCCAAGGAAAACCCCAAGTGAAGAGCAGAAGCGAATGAAATAGAAAATCATACACAATAGAACTAAAACAGAGTCAATAAAATGTGTTTTTCTCCGAACAGTAGTAAAATGGACCAATCAGAGAACGCATTATCACGTAAGTAATATTACAAATGAAAGGGGGATATAATTGGGAGGAAAAAAATAAATCACAGGCAATGAGAAAAAATAACTTTATGTTAATACATGTGAAAAATTAGACCAAAAAATTCTGAGCTTAGGGTAAACTTTTAACATAAAAACAAGATTTTGCAAGTCTATACGGTTCCTTCTATTTAAAAATCCTAGAAACCCTTGAGATTAGATAAAAAGCTAGACCAGTGCCTAGTTTCGAGAGAAGCACAACATTAGTTACTCCAATCTTCACAGGGATTACCCTCACACAATTGACCACTCAGTGGCAGGGAAAGACTCACCTTTGCCTCTTGCTCATTGAAACTATTAGTGCTAAACATCTGGGCCACAGCCTCAAACGCCGCGGTGAGTGGCAGCATGAACTGCTCATACTGATCTTCATCTTCTCCTGTAGAGGAAAACAACCCAGAGTGTGACCCCACATCCAACACTCAGTAATATGTAAGCCTGGCACATAAAGTGGGATTAGAGATGAGTGACCCAAGGACAATTCAAAGGCATCACTTTATTATTTCACCTGGTAGTAGTAGTAATTTAAGACTAAAAAGTATGTACACAGTTATTTTTTAAACGAAACAAAAAAAAAAATTAGTCTAACACTTAGTTTTTCAAGATTTGAATTCCAAAGGGCCCTTGGCAAGTTTAAAAGGCCCAGTGCAATAGATGTTTTATTTTTCTCCTATTACTAGGCTACAATAACAGATTCATATTAAGGCCACTGATTTTTTTAAATGACAATTATAGTGAGCTGAGATACTAAGGAATCTGGTATATGAGAACTAGATGAGACTCACACTTGAGCCAGGTGCTTGTAGAGATTTTACTCAAATTCCTCCCTATGACCCCCCAACATGCCCTTCATAAACCTTGATAGTTTTATAATATTACCTTCATTGGAGAGCAAATGTTTTGAGAACGAGGGCAATGAATGTACAAATGTGCTTTACACAATTGATGTATGTATGGATTGTGATAAGAGTTGTATGAGCCCCCAGTAAAATGATTAAAAAAAAAAAAAAAAATATATATATATATATATTAATTCCCTCCTGATTGGTATGTGCTAGTGAGCAAAATTCTATATCCAGGCAAGGGAGAAGGGGAAGAGGGTATTCTACAACATGGGGAGGGGTATTTATCTGGAATATCAGGTACAAAGTTCAGAAGAAGCATTCCGTTTTTCAGTTATAGGGACCATGGTATCGGGATCTGTTCTTGAGATCAGATTATTTCAGATCGTTTTGTTACTGTTGAAACAACATAAAAGACCTCTCCACAGTTCTCTAATGGCAAATAAAAATATAGAGCAGTGTGAGGTTATTCCATGAGCTTTGAAGATATTTGCAGTACCTAAATCCACCATGAGGAGACGCCCAAGTGCCGTGTAGAAGGTAGTCCGACACCGCATGTCTGTCAGGTTGGATTGATTGTTAATTCCCAAAAATGAAAAATGCTCGCTCTATTGAAAAAAAAAGAGAAAACATGTCAAATAGGTATAACCATGGGTTAGAGGTAAAATGCAAGCCAGTAATTTGGGAAATCCTGAGCCCACTCTCAAACTAATGGCCACATGATCCTTTCTTACGGACCTGAGAATTCCCGCCCCCATGACTGCTGTCGATACCTACACGTAATACATCTGAGGTATCAGGTGACTTCACCATTAACACAGACCACTGGGATCCCAAAGAAGCACAGATTAGTAAGCGTAATATGGCAGATCAACTTTTGGCAATGATAGGGGTTAGGAAGCACCAAGACTTCCATTAAAAAATCTACTTAGCACATGAACGCGTGTATGTGCAGCTGGAGAGTAGAACTAGAAAGAAGCAAATCACTCACCGTGTGATTGTTCAGCATGAACTGGACTGCACTAAGCTTCACTAGTTTCCTTACACTACTGTATGTAAAACAAAAGGAAAAGGTCAAGGAAAAGTGAGGACCAAACAAAAAATGTTTACGGTACAGTGAAACGTTCCAGGATAAAGTATAGTTTATTTCTTCACTCTGACTTTTAAATCCCCACATCTAATTTTTATTAATGGTCTGAGTGTACCCCTGCCGAGAAGAAAAAAGCCTGTTCTCGTCTAAGCAGTGTGTAACTGACCAGTAAGAAAATACCTATGCAGTGGGTGTGAGAGGCAAATAAAAAAGAAAAGGAACTACCTATGCCAAACTCAGATTTGTAGACTAGACGAACTCTCCCAAGAATCGTGGATGTCTTACAGGGTTTCTGCACAACAGGTGTCACGAGAGAAAATTAAGTCCTCATCCTGTGTGTGTAGTAAACTCACAAAGACTCCATAAGAACGGTACTGGTTTTATATAGTTTTGGGGAGAATTCGGAAAAGTCCCTTAAATAATTTTCATAGGGTTTAGTCACTGGCCGGGGAAGCCACACTGGCCCAACTCAAACGTTATCACAGGCTCAATCGGAAGGCAAGAGGAAGGGCACAGACTCACTGCTTTGATGGCCAAGCTTCTAATCAGAACCCTACCAACTAGCTGATAAGACAAAGCAAGGGCGTCTTTGCTCCCTTGGAGGAAGCTAAAATTTCGGCTACATAGAGTATGAATACCTTTGAGACAGACCTGTTTTACCTAAGAATAGTGAGAAAAAAATCAATAGTAAATTATTAGGTGGTGTGTTGGCTCACTGGAAACAGAAGTACTTGCGAACACACTAAGATGAAATGGAAGCAGCCATGACTTCTACACTGTGGCATGCCTATGTGTGTTGTCCACATGAGCACTCTCAGAAAAGGATATCCAATGGACAGGTCATTGAGAAGCTGTAGTGTCTTGGAAGTGATTGGTTCACAACGGCCCCAGTACTTCAAGTTGGTGATGCTGAAGGACAAAAAGAACAAAAAAAGGCAAAAGACGCTTGATTTCTCTGGTTTCTTTGAGGGTTGGAAGAAGAAAATCATTCATCATAAAAAGTCACCACACATCTCCATCACCAATTCACAGACATCACGACCACAAAAAAATGGGTATAAAATCTCCGTACTTACATTTGGTTGACTAGAAAAATTATCCTTCAGATAATCTTCACTACTTGGTTCCAAAGCTACACTGGCCCATACCCAGGCCCTTGGAATTCTGGGGCACTCCAGGGCTGATTTCTGCAGCAAGGGTAAGAGATTTCTGCGGCAGTGATAACATGCAGACGTATGCGATTCTGCACCTGCACCATCCACTGTCAGCTGCAGAATTCTAGTAGCCCTTGCTTCTGGATTCTTGGCTGGGAGAGTCCTTTAGACCCCCTTTTGCTTTATTCATCTTAAATTATTAACCAGCTCTTGTATGTGAGTGCTTATGGTTGGGACAGCTGGAGTTGCAAGGAAGCAAAGTGTCACTTTGCACACAGCCCTGGGTAATACATTTGGCTTTGGGTGTGTGCTTTAATGAATTGAGCTCCTACAAAGGGGGAAATGTAACCAAAAGGGTATGACTTAAAAGAAAAAGGGCCAATTAGGAGATTCAACTTTAAAGACAATTCAAGCAGCAGTACTAGATTTTGGAGACTCAAGACTTTCAAAGGGTGATGCTTACTAAGAAGCAGAAGCCTGTCTGACGGCGAGGCTCAACTAGTGGGGCACAGCCAGTGCCCATCAGCACTAGAAAGTGAATGCCTACTCTGGCCATCGCTGGCAGCACGGTGATCAGATGAGAGGTTCCATTTTGCTAATGCCACAGCAGGGGTTTCACCCATGATTCTAGAGGCTGAAGATGAGACTCCGTAAGAATAAAATAAAGTCCTTGCCTGTACAAGCCTGGAATGCTCTGGGGCCGGGCCATATCTCTATGCACAGCTCGTCACACACTCAAATGCACAATTTTCTGACGCAAACGATCAATGCTGGAATGCCATGGCACTGGCAGCACAACGCCAAGATTACATTCTACAGTTACAGCAGGATTGCAAGGGACTCTTGCTGATGGCAAGTACAACACTTACATTTTTCCGATAAAGACGCTGAGGACCATGGTCTCATCATTCAAGCCCAGAACTTCTGAGAGGCGGCGATACAGCTGGTGATGTGTGAAGAGAAAAAAGTAAATAGGAAATGAAGATAGGAATAATCATACCCCAGGGGGTAAGATATTGGAAGAAAATGGCCAACAGTGCTGGGGTAGACCTTACCAAAGGGATGCGATACTTTCTAACTATTAATAAATAATGGACAGACACTGAGCTAGCTACCTTACTGGCTCTTTTCAATCCGGAAGTTACAAAACTGCTGTTCTGAACATAAATTCATGTATAGACTAAGAGTTGCCAAACTGGGGAGGGAATAACAGATGTTTTGACTGGCCATTTTTTAAGCATATGAAGCACTAGAGAGATGAACCCCAATTCTTGGGCGTGTCTCATAGAATTCTACAGACTAAGAGATATTTGGCCTATTCTGATTGCTAAGATTTGGAAGTTGCATCTGGAGTGTTAGCAACCATCTCTCTCAATCAGCAATTCCACAAGTGAGAACTAAATGGAGCCAACTGAGAGTCTGTTACCTTAGAGGATTTCTGCACCTGGTCCCCAATGTAGATCTTACGAAACTGCTCAAAAAAGCTCAGCATGGCCAGCTCTAGCTTCTCGTTACCCGCCTGAGCCAAGCGAGAATCTGTCAGGTTCATCAGCTGGAGCACCCTAGAAGAGGAGGAGCAATGATTCTCTCAAGAGCAGGATATCCCAGCCACGCTAGAACACCCGACCTACCACACACAGCCATGTGTGCCTTCTCGCCCCACCCACCCTAGCTGAAAGCCACTTTGTGTAGCACAGGAGTGACTAGTTAAGAGATTCAGTGATTCCAATCAAGTGAGACTGGGCTCTGACCAACTTAGAAATACTGGAAAAACACTGGTCTTCCTTAAACCTATCAGGGTGTAGGAGAAGCAATTTCCGTTTTGCATACCAGTTTTCTCTAAAGCTAGGGAAATTGGCCTGGATCAATGGTTCTTAACCTTTATTCCCACAAAGCCATGAAAGGAAGGAAGGCACGTGAAAGATGATCCTCACAGGCAGGGAACCCTTGCAGGGACAAAGAGCAGATATGCTAGCTGTGACACCACCCCTTTTTGTTTGTGGCCTTCTCCTCAAAATAAAGCATACTGAAGCCAAGTGACTGAATGGTGAACGAATAAGAATGACGTTATTACAAGTGAGTCATTTGACACTATAATAAACAGTGCTTTAATAGGTAAAAAACTATTTGTGACATTTGTGAATTAGATTCAGTCATTATGTTTCAACATTCAAGGTGAGAACCTGTCAATACGACTCTAAATTTTATATTGTGACACATACACAGTATCAAGCCAGGCAGCAGAACCAGAACATTAATCACTGTTCAACCCTTCAAAAATGTTATGGAGACTATTGTAGACTAAGAGATCTATGGGTAATTGGGATAAACAAAACTGAATGGGGAAGAAATACATGGATCTTCTGGAGGGAGAATCTGGAGGGAGTGAGATGCTTCAAAACCCACTGCTATTTCAGTAGAGTCCAAATCATGGCAGCCCCAAAGAACCGCCCTCACAGGATTTCCCCGGCCGTAGGAGCTCGTGGGTTTGAAATGCTAGTAGCAGTTGAGTGCTTAACAACTATGTTACCAAATTCTAAGGCATCAGGTTTATATGTGCATACTTCTAAGGGAAGTAGCTGAAGGTTTATAGAATCCATGAGGGCAGTAGTTCTGTGCAAGGTCACAAAACCATTTTTATATTAACACTAAGACACGATTTGCCCTTCCACTGACATTGTCACATACGGGTATAGTGGGATTCTCCAAAGGCTACAAAGACCTATGATGCCAGAATACAATGATGCAGAAGCAGATGTGAGAATCCAGAGGCCTTTTATTAAACTAAATAAAACACAGTGTCAAAATGCAAAACAAAGAAGCTCTGTTCATCAATGATTTTGTGAAAATATAGCCCGCTCTTCCCCTATAAAATATGTTAACATATGATAGAATTGTTTTATATGAATAAACATTAAAACTCTTAATTTTATTATTTTTTTAAATAAAAATTTTTAATGTGGTACATACAATCCAGTAAGCATCACAATGTGAGGGCTCAATGTCTTTAAAAAAAGTAATGCAGTACTGAGACCAAAAGGCTTAGAACCTTTACTTTGGGACATTAAAAAAATGATATAAAGGTTTTCATGAGAATTACAGACACAAAATTAATTTGAAATCTTGTATAGAAAAAGTTTATGGCCAAGAGATTTGAAATGCTACTGGAAATCTGTAATTCTACTTGTGGAGACATTTAAAGAACGACTGTAATCTTCTCTTAGCTTTATTTTGATTTGAAAAGAGCAGTCCACATTTCACTAACTCTGAGGCACTGTCCTTAAAACAGAACTAAAAGCTATTCCTCACTTTTATTTTCCTACTTCTCTAGTCATTATTATTTTTACAGAATGACTATAAATGCTTTATAGAAAGGAATACTCTTAGGTAGAATTCTTGCTATATTTATGAAAGGCTTGTAGTTGAACCTATATTAACCCATGATTTCCACTGGTTATCATTAGCTTCATGGGATTAAGTTCTGTGAATGGGAGGGAAGCAATTATGGGGCATATCTGACCCTCCTGGATGCAGGACTCACAGGGGTCATGGCAATGAATGGAAACCCTTTTTGGGGAGCATTTACCGACAGACTAGCTCGCCATCCATAGCATCTTGCTCATCAGTACTGGCAAAAGAAACCCGGCCACCAATCACGGCTCCAATAATGTAAACCAGCCACGTCAGCCTTCCTGAATCAGAAAGAAGATCCATCAGTGATCATTTTGTGAAGAAAGGGCTGCCACGAGGTTAATTTCTTACTATGAACTTCCTTAATCTTAAGGGTACTGGGGGGTGGGGGCGGGGGCGGAGAGCTATAGGGTAAAGCTACAAAGTTTTAATTTTCTTAAGAGTCTAGCTAACCCCGTTTGCTCTGGTACAATGGTGATGTAAAAAGCAGGAAACACATTAGCCAATGCAAATTCTTCCTTTTTACCAAGGAAAGGATACAAAACACATGGAAAACAGATGCCTCTGCCTTAGTCTACATTCTGCTCATTGGCATATTTCAGACAAGATCATTATTTTGGGGTATAGTAATTTATTAGGGAGTGCCGAAATGGAGCAAACGGTTATGTACTTGCCTACTAGTGAAAAGGTTGGTGTTTTGAACCCATTTTGTGGTGCCGTGGAAACCAGTCCTGGCAATCTACTTCAATAAGGTCCCAGCCGTGAATATGCCACACAGCTGTAGGAGTGCACCCAGCGGGTCACCACAGGTAGAACCAACTTGGTGTCAACTATCAACAACATTTTCTTTAGGGTTCAGAGCACTTATTGCAGATACAATTCTAATTACTCTTCTTCCCTAGTCCTCTGAAATATTCACTCACAAAATTTCTGTGTGTGTGTTTACATGGAAGTAATTGATGATGAAAGATTCTTTTTGAGAGAGGTAAGAAACAAAAGATGGCAAGGAGTGAAGGGCTTGATGGCATCTTCTCACAGGTCGCAAGTTCAAGACAGAAGCACTGTACACTCACCTTCCTGCACTGCAATGTCCATGGGGCTTGCGCTGGCACTCTGTAGCAGCTCCTGATAGGACTGAGCCGACTGATCAAACAGCTGCACAAGGAGTGCACATGTCTTCTCATATTCACATCGTCCAATTGTAGATAGCTGGTCTAACTGCTGTTGGACCAGGCCTGTGTCTTCCAGAGGATCTTCCAGTCCATCTCTGTTGCCCACGGAAGAAGGACAGCAGCTCTTAAAAAAAGGCCCATTGCTTTTCCCAACACAGCAGTTCTCTTTCTTCATTAGTGACAGCCACCATTTATTTCCAATTCTAGAGGCCCACATCCTGACACTTCTTTTTACCAAGGAAAGGGTACAAAACACATGGAAAACAGTTGCCTCCGCCTTAGTCTACATTCTGCTCATTGGCATATCTACATTATCAGTCCCTGAATATTTGTCTGTCTTGTTCCCCTCCGATCTAGGTGTGTCATTTCTGTGAGATCTTGGTTCTAAGTCTTTGGCTTGTTTTCAATGTAGTAAATTTGGGACTTACTACAAGTACACCTAAACTTCCGTATGTGAAGTCACCGAGGTCAGATGTGTTTAGGAATTCGGAAATACTCAGATTTGAGGATGTTATTATGACGCCATTACCATGCTATGTAAAACTCTCAATGGGCTTTGAAGCAATATCAAACACAACATTTCAGAAGCAAAATGTGTGCATATTATGAATGATCATACTAATAATAATCCTTATTAGTATGATCATAAGGATAAGTGGTCTCATATCAGTTTATGTCAAGTTTTGTCACCAAATGAGTTTTGGTGCCAAATTTAAAAGACAATGTAGTCTCCTGTGCTCTGGAAATGCAGATAGAGAACTGTGGATTACATACTACTGCTATACTGTAGTATAATGCCAGTCGCAGCAGCAGCAGCAGCAGCAGCAGCAGCAGCAGCAGCACTACCACCACCAGTTAATAGTTGTGTTGTTACCAGGGGCCACTGCCCCAAGACACATTAATCCTCATAAGGACCGGATGAGTTAATCCTATCATTACCTGTATTTTATAAATAAGAAAACAGAAAAGGAAAGAAAACTGAGAGTCTTGCCTCAGAGCACACAGCTAGTAAGGGACTTTCTGGCTCTAGAGTCCCACATCTACTTAATGAATTTACAGCACTGCCGCATCAAACCAACCAGACCCTCAGGTACAGACACGGACAGAATAACAGTTTCAGTGAGTTCAGAAGTCTCAGATTTTGAAATGATTCAAGTAATAAATTGCTAAGACTGTAGCTCTATGATGACTAAAGGACTAAACTTGAGCAAATCATGAACTCAAGTTGTAAAAGACAAGCAAACACTCCATACTTTAATGCGTTAATTCATTCACTGGACACACACACACACACACACACACACACACACACACACACACACACACACACACAGGCATAAGCCCACTTTACATGAAAGGTTCTGACGTTTCCTGGGCTACAGTTTTCTGGTCCAGCTAAAAGTCAAGGTGACTAGAAACCATGAACTTGGTGGTTTAGATTAGTAATTGAATCAGTGATCAACTGCTAACATTTTTAAAAAATCACTTTACTAGGGGCTCATACAACTCTTATCACAATCCATATATACATCAATTGTGTAAAGCACATTTGTACATTCATTGCCCTCATCGTTCTCAAAACATTTGCTCTCCACTTAAGCCCCCTGGCATCAGCTCATTTTCCCCCCTTCCTTCCCCACTCCATGAACCCTTGACAATTTGTAATCATTATTTTGTCATATTTTACACTGTCCGACGTCTCCCTTCACCCACTTTTCTGTTGTCCGTCCCCCAGGAAGGAGGTTATATGTAGATCCTTGTAGTTGGTTTCCCTTCCACCCCATCCTATTTTCAACCTCTCGGTATCTCTACTCTCACCACTGGTCCTGAGGGGTTCATCTGTCCTGGATTCCGTGTTTCCAGTTCCTATCTGTACCAGTGTACCTCCTCTGGTCTAGCCAGATTTGTAAGGTAGAATTGGGATCATGATAGTGGGG